>NC_087347.1:47410000-48029779 GCF_030014295.1 Loxodonta africana | reverse complement strand
GAACATGGAATGACTGTTTTAAGGTGTTCAACCTTTTGAGTGCTTTTAACCTGAAATATAGTTTAGTTTAAATTATTGGTGAAAACATTATCAGTACAAGATCAACTGTTTAATTAGAAAAAGATGAAGATTCCTTTACTCTGTTATGTTATTTTGCAGAAAATGTTTGATGGAACAGAGGTCCTGAAATTTACATATTAAAATAGCCTGGACATTAAGAAAAAAAGACTACGAACTCTAAGGGAAAAAAAATCTTTGCATATACAATAACTTTCTGTGTAGGTCAGAAAACTATTCAAATATAGTTTTATTTCAAGGATTTTGAAGGTATGTTTCAATTAGGTCAAATAAAATGCAGATAGGTTTTTATGTGGACGTATGTATATTTATTTGTTTTTTTGTAAAAGCATTAACACATCTGAAAATCCAAAAAAACCCAAAACATTGCACATCGAGTTGAAATTCCAATTCATAGCAACCCTATAGGACAGAGTAGAACTGCTCCCATAGGTTTTCCAAGGAGTAGCTGGTGGATTTGAACTGCTGACCTTTTGATTAGCAGCTGAGCTCTTATAGACTATACCACCAGGGCTCCCACATACACCCAGTACTTACTATTAAATTATTTATAAGCTACCACTTCCTGTGTAAGTCAAGAAAGAATCTACAAATGCTTATTTTTTGTTGTTCTAGAGGGCAACATATCAGCTAAGGTGATTTTGGCTGCGAGTAACAAACAACTCATCTGAAAACATGTTGTTAGTTGCCTTTGAATCGGCTCCTACTCATACCTTACATACCTTATGTATAACGGAAGTATACATGTGTATACTCATACTATACATACCTTATGTATAACGGAAGAAAACATTTGCCCATTCATGCACAATTTCCTTGATCTTTGATATGTTTGAGTCCGTCACTGAGGCTATTGTGTCAATCCATCTCATGAAGGTTTTCCTCGTTTTTGCTGACCCCCTTCTTTTCCAAGCACAATATCCTTTTCTAGTGATTGATCTTTCCTGATGTGTCTGAAGCAAGCAAGGAGAAATCTTGCCATCCTCACTTCTAAGGAGCATTCCAGTTGTAGGCTAAAACATAAAGAGTGCTTACTACCTCACAAAATGAGTAGATTGGCACTTCCAGGATTGGTTAATTCATGACTCAATGTTTAATTTACTGGTTTTCTCCTTGTTCATCCAACATTGTTCAAAGACTTGATATGGTGAGCTTCTGTCGTGTATCTTTTTATAAGGGAGATGAAAATTTTCCCCCAAATCCTAAATCAGATATTCCCTTATGACTCAATGGTCAAAAGCTGGGTCATGGAATTCAAGTAATCAGGATTATCCCAATGGGTTTAAATTAATTCGTGTACCACCTCTCCAACACGAAGGACATGGCTGCCTGACACCTAAACAAAATTGAGGTTTGTTTGGCAAGGAAGAAGAGAGACATTTTCCCTGGGCAGGCAATCAATCATTAGGAGTGTCCATCAAAGGTAGGAATGAGAAATAGCATTAATTATTGGTAACACCTGAAAAATAGATGTTAGCAATAAAAGAAAAATCTATGCAATATTGTTTTGTTATCCACATGCATCTGGGCAGAACTATTTTGGTATTTTTTTATAACACGTTTTTATATAATGGAAGCAGAAGTCTGAGCACAATACATTTGCAATTAAGCAAAATTTCAGTACAGGCAATGCAATATAGACAGATCATTTTGGTTCAACTGACTATGCCAGTTAGTCACAAATGTGGTCTGTTTTCTCAAACTATTTTGGCTTGTGTAACCCTGAATTGACAAGTTATTGACTGAATGCAAAAAACCAAGAGATTGTTTTTGTGTTTCAAAGACACAACCTGAATTTCTCTTTCCTAATCACTAACTTGTCAGGGGTAATGGAAGCCTGATACACTGAAAAAGGGACAAAGATATATGTATGTATATATGTGTGTGTGTCTGTGCATGTATGAGAGAGAGAAAAATGAGACAGAAGGGAATCCATCGTTGACCAACAACAAATCATTCAGGCTTTCTTTATTCTACTATTCTGGGTAGTAGATTTTTTTTGTTCTTGCTTGTAACATAAATGATTTAAATTTTCTTTCATTTTTTTTAACTTAGGCTATGATGCAGCTTGGAAACCCTGGTGGTGTAGTAGTTAAGTGATATGGCTACTAACCAAAAGGTGGGCAGTTGGAATCCACCAGACAGTCCTTGGAAACACTGTGGGGCAGTTCTACTCTGTCCTATAGGGTCACTAGGAGTCAGAATTAACTTGATGCCAATGGGTACGGGTAAGGTAAGGTAATAACATAGCTTGAACTTAATCTATCTGATAGTTTTAAAAGCTGTGTTGTCTTCTTGTACATGGACACCCCCCTTTATCATTATCCATTTGAAAGGATTATTTGTTACCACACCTTCTGTTCTTGAAATAATAACTTCACAAATTGTCTTCTTCAGTTAATAAATGTTGAAGTCCTACTAGTACTAAAAGGAGCTGCACTAATCCTAGGTGTTCCTTGCTATAGAACAGACATTATGTGTCTCTAATCTTTAGACTCAAACATACCAAAGATCATGGGGATGGAGCATGACCAGGCAATATTTTCTTCTGTTATACATAAAGTCGTCATGAGTCTGAGCCAACTAGACAGTAACTAACAGCAACAAATCTTTGAAAACATTTTAAAGAGGTAAGAAGGATATGGAGTCCCTGGGTGACTACTAGCCAAAAGGCTGGTGGTTTGAACCACCCAGAGCTGCCTCAGGAGATAGGCCAAGTCAATATAGAGTTTGTAAAACCAAGAAATTGCAGATGTAGAATCACACCTGCAAAATTTTTTTTGAATTTGAATTTCTGTGCATGTATTTAGCAGCGAATTTGGTTAAAAATAAATCAAATTCTATAAATCCACTATGATTTTCTCATATTAGAATTTTTTTTTTTTTTTTTTTAGTGTTTCTTTGCTTCAGTGGTATTTCTGGTTTCAGTGTAAAACTTTAAAGGGATTTTGAAAGTTTGGTGTTTGCATTGCTTACTTCATTTGAGAAATGCAAAAACAAGGTGAGCAGCTCTTTTTGGATTATAAAAATTGTGTTTTTTCTAAAGTAAATATGCTTTTAATGTGTATAAACTTTTGAAAAGTATCCACATAAATTTAGTATTTAAAATTTCCATTTCCTAATTTTAAGATATATTATTTTTAAGAAGATAGTAAAGATGTACAATATACTTTTTTTTTTCTTTCTTTTTCACTGCATTTCATATCAAATAGGAGCCATCATTGCCCATTAATTGTTGCTTGGAACTTGGAACCCACACAACACAAAGTGACTTTTTATTTTTGTTTGCATTCAACCATGGGGTATCTTGCTGGGTTTTATTTTTAATTGATTATTTTTAGATGGGGCATACAGAGCAATGTAGATGATAATAAAGTAGATTATTGCTCAATTATATTTAAAAGTTATGAGCCAGAATCGACTTGACAGCAGCCAGTCTGGTTTTTTTTTTTTTTTTTTGGTTATATTTAAAAGCTTTGGGATCAATCACATTAAGGAAGAAATTCAATTATACATTCTAACTGTAATAAAGCGTTATGCCAAATGGTATATTTATCCAGTATTTGTTGTTGTTGTTAGGTGCCATTGAGTCGGTTCCCACTTATAAAAAAAAAAAAAAATAGCAACCCTAATTTTAGGTACAACAGAACGAAACACTGCGGGGTCCTGTGCCATACTCACAATAGTTGTTATGCTTGAGCCCATTGTTGCAGCCACTGTGACAATCCATCTCACTGAGGGTCTTCCTCTTTTTCACTGACCCTTTACGAAGCATGATGTCCTTCTCCAGGGACTGACCCCTCCTGATAACATGTCCAAAGTATGTGACATGTAGTTTTACCATCCTTGCTTCTGAGGAGCATTCTAGTTGTACTTCTTCCAACACAGATTTGATCATTCTTTGGGCCGTCCGTGGTATGTTCAATATTCTTCACCAACACTACAATTCAAACACATCAATTCTTCTTTGGTCTTCCTTATTCATCGTCCAGCTTTCACATGCATATGAGGTGTTTGAAAATACTGTGGCTTGGGTTAGGTGCACCTCAGTCATCAAGGTGACATCTTTGCTTTTCCACACTTTAAAGAGGTCTTTTGCAGCAGATTTGCCCAATGCGATGCATCTTTTGATTTGACTGCTGCTTCCATGGGCGTCGATTGTGGGTCCAAGTAAAATGAAGTCCTTGACAATTTCAACCTTTTCTTCACTTAGCATGATGTTACTTATTGGTCCAGTTGTGGGGATTTTTGTGTTCTTTATGTTGAGGGGTAATTCATGCTGAAGGCTATAGTCTTTAATCTTCATCAGCAAGGTTGTGTCATCTTTATAACGCAGGTTGTTAATGAGTCTTCCTCTAACCCTGATGCCCTGTTCTTCTTCATATAGTTCAGCTTCTTGGATTATTTGCTCAGCATACAGATTGAATGGGTATGGTGGAAGGATACAACCTTCACACTCACCTTTCCTGACTTTAAACCATGAAGTATCTCCTTGTTCTGTTCGAATGACTACCTCTTGATCTACGTACAGGTTCCAAAATTAGATGTAGGATGCTCATTATCCTTCCTAATTTTTGTGCCATTTCCAAGAGCTATATGGTCTATTGAATAATTACTAAGTTTTTGTATTAATTTATTTATGGTAAGAATAAAGGAATGTGGTTGTTTATACAGTAAAAACTTTTGGTTCTAATTCTTTTTTCTTACACATTCATATTTTTCAAATGGTGCGGTCTTTGAAAGCAACTTACATGGAAGCAATTTTCTGGAAAGAAGAGTGGAATAAGAATATGACCTTACAAAATAATGACAATAAGCAAAATTCTTCCCTGCTTGGAATAAGAGGTGGGCTGCCAGATGCCTGTTTTGGGTGTTTCAAGCAGAGAAGAGAGGTTTAATTTTCTTCACTGCATTAAACATAGCATAGAAGAAAGCAGTGGAAAATAACAGAGTTATAATATAGAGAAATCCTAACACCTACTCTTCAACAATAAATTTTCCTGGACCTGTGCCCAGAATGCTGCAAACGAGAACCACTTAGATCAATAGTGTTACAGTAGTCCTCATATGCTCAAACCCCAGCCTCCTTTATGCTCCCAGCATTTATGTATCCTTTATACCTATAGTTCAGACTTATCAAATTCAAATGCTCGCAGAGGCCCAAGCAGCTTATCAAATTAGTCAAGTGTGTTGGTGCAAACTTTGTCCACCAACACAAACCTTGTCTATACTGGGTCCCAGCATTAGCATTTTGCTGCCACATGGGAATGCAGACTTAGTGTTACCAGATATTCCAATTTCCAAGTAAAAATAAGTTTGTATTTTTATGGAAAAATTGTTAATGTTAACTCTAAAATTTTTTAAATGTTTGCCACTGATCAAAGTTTTTTAAAAAAGAAAAAAAATCCACCTACCAGTCAGATTGGAGCAGTGAGTTTTATACATCAGCTATAGGTTTAACTTGGCTAATAATGCTAACGACAATAGTAACCAATATTATCCTCCTAATGAGCCAGCCATTTATGTCCTGTCTAGAGGGAAGTAAACTATGTGCTTAGAAACACATGTGAACAGTTTCTGTTCGTGTCCATAAAGGGGGAGAATTTAACCAAATCATTTTTAATGCCCAAAGCTATCAATGCTAGTTTTGAGTATTTCTGTATATATTTTTATGCATTGAAATATCAGTATTTTTGTTGAAGAATATTAAAAAAAAAACCCAGTGCTGTTGAGTCGATTCCGACTCATAGCGACCCTATAGGACAGAGTAGAACTGCCCCCATAGAGTTTCCAAGGAGTGCCTGGTGGATTTGAACTGCTGTCCCTTTGGTTAGCAGCTGTAGCAGCTTAGTATTAAAAATATGAAACTTGAATCATTTACATTTTGAGACATATCTAGAATGAAACATTTTTGAATCAAATAAAGTTTAGAAAGTGTTTTTTTTTGTTTTGTATTTCCACAGCCCTCATAAAAAGGAGGAAGTATGACAATTAATAAAAGTTTCTTTTGTAGCAATAATTTATATGGTCATACTCTACTTCAAAGACTTTCTGAACCGGTGGAAAATGTGACCACATTAAAATTATACAAATAACTCTACATCAGAATTGCTAACTAATGTGACAAAGCCAAAGACGATAAAAAACTGGAAATGCTTCTTCTCGAAAGTAAATTATATTTGTCATCAATAAAATGTGTGCAGCCCTGATGGTGCAGTGGTTAAAGTGCTTGTCTGGTAACCAAAATGTCAGTGGTTCAAACTCACCAGCCTGTCCAAGGGAGAAAGAAGTGGCAACTTCCGTAAAGATTTACAGCCTTAGAAGCCTTATGGGACTGTTCTACTCTGTCCTATAGTGTCACTTTGAGTAGAAATTGCTTGGCAGCAATGGGTTTGGTATTTGGATACCTTCTATGACAATTTTGAAAATTCTATTTTTCTAGACACATTTTCCCATTATCTGCTACCTAAATAATCCAAATACATCTAAGGAGCATACATTTTTTTATATATTTACTTTTGGTCTCCAGCAGGCCTTTTTCTTTTTGTAACTCTCACACAATTATTGTGTCATTTTTTTCAAAGCTCTTACTAGTGATTGCATGTTATAAGAACAATGTTGTTGATAGTTACCGTCAAGTTGGTTCCAACTCATGGCAACCGCATGTGTAACAGAACAAATATTGACTGGTCCTGTGCCATCCTCACAATTGTTGGTGTGCTTGAGCCCATTGTTACGGTTATTGTGTCAATGCATCTCAGGGAGGGTTTTCTGCTTTTAGCTGACCCTCTACTTTACCAAACATGATGGACTTTTCTGGGGATTGGCCTTTCCTGATGACATGCCCAAAGTAAGTAAGATGACGTCTTGCCATCCTCACATCTAAGGAGCACTCTGGCAAAACAAAAACGAAAACAACTCATTGCTGATTGCCATGGAGGCAATTCCGACTCACAGGGACCCTATAGGACAGAGTAGAACTGCCCCTTAGGGTTTCCAAGGAGCTGCTGGCGGATCTGAACTGCTGATCTTTTGGTTAGCAGCTGAACTCTTAACCATTGTACTACCAGGGCTCCATTCTGGCAATGCATGATACCAAATAGTACTAATTTTCTTCATAAAAATAAACTTAGTATTTATTTTTAAGAGGTTAGTATTCATCAGGCAGAGAATGTAGTTTCGTTTGCAGGAAAAAAATGGCTAAATGTTGGAACAGACAGATTCCAGACTTTCTCACGTCATTCAGGTGCTCAACCAAGATGTTCCGTAGTAAAACTGTTGTCTTTAAACTACAGAGCATACTGCCGCTCATATCCAGGACATGTAAACACATACTAGAAGGGGATAGAGTATTTGATACTTTTGAATAGACTCCAGTGGTTGTGAATGCTCCCTTCTGCTTTTATAGAGCTGATTAAACTGTGTAACTTATGCAGCTGCAATATACTAGTTATTTTGCTTAGGAAACAAAGTATTGTTTACTGCTAAAATTGAAAAACCGATGTCAAAATAAACAGTTTTTGTTAAACAAAATGTATAAAGCAACTGCCACTGGTTTTTTTTGTCAAACCTGACAAACTCAATGGGTTGCATCCTGATTTTCGGAGCATAAAGTGGTATTGAGCAAAAACTAGGAAACTGCAAGAAATGTAATTTATCAGCACATGAAAATTACATAAATCTAATTAAAAAAAATAGAAGTGTTTAAATACCACTTAAATGAGTCACGTCAAACTATCAATTGGCACTAAATATTCTATTTATGCAAATAAAACATGTCAGATAAGTTCGATCTCAACATAGCTAATAAAGACTCATTGGACAGAATTATTTAACATTTTTTTCGGGAGTAATTTTTTTTTTTAGTAATTATTCTTATTGCTTGCCTCCTTTGATCTAAGATGCTCGATGGCATTAAAAAATTATTTGTCATTATTGAGCATCAAGAAATTACTGACCTGCATAGTGCTTACAGGGAGTTTATGCCTACTGAGAGTAAATTCACTTCAGTTTTGACATGTATTGGGTCTATTTAACAAACACTTAAATTATTCCATATTGATGGTAGTGTTCTCAGAAGAAAAGTGAGTACCTGTCTGTTAGAAAAGGCAGAGATAAATTGTAGCTATTTAAACAAAACACACAAAATGTGTATTTATACAAAATAAAAAGATCTTTCCACTTCCTCAAATGTTAGTAAAATGCTGTACATGAAAATAGCCACTTTATGATTGTAAAAATTACTAGATGTGTGTGTCCAATTTATTCCTGAGCTACTGTAGGAGAAAAAAAAGTTCTGAGAATTTAGAGTAAAGAATAATCTTCTGGCTCTGCCAACAGTAGGTATATGACCTTGGAAAATGGGGAAGGGCAATGGGGATTACAAGAGCAATGCCCAGAGTGTTGCAGGTCATGTTGATGCAATGTGAATGAAGGATGGAGTCGCTAGACAAATCAGGACAGAAGGCAGCAGTGCATCCTACTTACACAGCATGGATTTGAGGGGCAAAGAAAATCCTTTTCTTCCCTAGTTGGTATGGAGGTGTTGCTTGAGAAGCACTGACCCAAGACATGAGGCTTGAGTGCTAGTGTTATGGATTGAATTGTGTCCGCGCCACCAAATATGTTTTGTAAATCCTAACCTTTATGCCTGTGGTTATAATCCCATTTGGGAATGGATTGTCTTTGTTGTGTTAATGAGTTAGAATTTGTGTAGGGTATATCTTGAGTCATTCTTTTTTTGGGATATAAAAGATCTTAAACAAGCAAGTGAGAGAAGCAGAGAGAGGGGAAAGACAGACCCCAAGCCACAAGCAGATGACCCAGGAGGGGAGGCTCAGAAGAGACAAGGCCCTTACTCCAGAGCCAACAAAGAGAGAAAGGCTTCCCCTGGAAGAGACACACTGAATTTGGGCTTCTAACCTCCTAAACTGTGAGAAAATAAATTTCTGTTTCTTAAAACCTCTCACTTGTGCTATTTCTGTTACAGCAGCCTTAGATAACTAAGACAATTAGTTTTGTTGTACTTAAAATGAGGGGCTTGAACTTGGAAAAGGAGTCCCAAGGGGGTACAAACATGTTGGGGCTGCTAAATGAAAGATTGGAAGTTCAAGTTCACCCAGAGGCACCTCAGAAGGCAGGCCTAGTAATCTACTTCCAAAATATCAGCCACAGAAAAACCTATGGAACACAGTTCTACTCTGACACACATGGGGTTGCCATGAATCGGAGTTGACTCAGTGGCAACTGTTAATGGCACTGAATATGGAAAACTCTGATGTCTTTCGTTTCTAAAACTTGATAACCTTGTTACCCATTAAACTATGGTCATTTCTTGACATTTGGGTCTTTCCATTGATTCACTGGGAAATAACAAACTCCTTTATGAAACCTTTCTTCACTGACTAGTCATGGAGAGGTCCTGACTTCTTTTCACCATCTATGCTTATATACACTTGGAGTGGTTCTGTCTTCATTCTTATGCCTGTGGAATGCTCTTATCTCATTTGCTTGTATAGGTTTCAAGCATGCGATCCTTTTCTTTAGCTTTTTAAATTTTTTTAAGGTCTGTCTGTATTCTCAGGAGCAAATATTTCATTTAAAAATATATCTGCTTTAAATTATTTTTGTAGCAAGTGCAAGTACAAAAATAAAATGAATGTTTTTGATTGTGAAGAAGGGATAAGTGGCTGTGTGACAAGCTTGGCAAGTTAGTTGTAGTATTATCAAAACCACTGTATATTTTAGAAGAGTTGGGATTTTCCAAGCTTCTTTGTAGAAGTGAAGAAGGTTATATACTTCTTTTCACTGAAAAATGCATTATTTTAAAAATAGTTCTTTAAATTAAAAATAGAAGATATAGAGTTCCAGAAAATAAACTGGAGTAGGAACAATGTTGGCAAATTTTCCCCAGATGTATCAAGAATAGGGTTTCTTAAAATCATACATTAATTGAGCATCTATTCTGTGGAAAATGATGTTCAGGGAACTAGGGTAGGGATGGGGTGGTGGAAAACTGTAAAGATGAATAAGACACTCATCTTGGCCTCAAGGAGTTTACAATCTGGTTGGATGTGTGCAGAGTGAAATCAGCGCAGAAACACAGGATTGAGATGACGGAGAGGGTGAATGGGAAAAGTTTGATCATTAAAAAGACGTTTTCAAAGTTCTATATTGGAACATGGATTTTATGGTGAATTGTGGATATTTTTACTCTTGTTTTACTTCACAACCATTTCATTTATTTAGCAAACAGCATTTTAATAGTCATTTTAAGATAAAAGTTCTGATACAAGTTATAACATCATAGGACTGATTTACAAATAAGTGGTCTTTTGAATATCTAGAAATGAATTATTACATACCTTTAAATGATATACAAATGGATGTAAAGTAAATAAATGGCCTACAATAAATTGTTGCTTCATATTAGTTCTTTTTAGAAATATTACCAATGGAAAGTAGAATTTCTTTAGATTGTTGACAATAAACTACTAAAGAGGCTATCTACAATTTTCTTCTTCTCCATGTGGTATTAGGTGTCCTACACAAATTTGGGGTAGAGGAGAGCTGAGGGACTTTGGTTATAGGATTCAGAAACATGGGATGCTGAAGGGAATTAAGGAGTGATTCAGAAGACCCAAGTTTTAGGCCCATCTCTCCCATTTATTTCCCCTTTGATCTTAACTTCTTTGAGCTTTGGTTTCTTCTTCCTTAAATACGGGAATATTGATGCCCATTTTACCATATCACCCCATTGCTATGATGTTAAAATGAGATACTCTCTGTGAAAGTTCTTTGAAAACTTGTAAAATGCTACATAGACATAACGATAAAAATATAATAAATTTTTCCAGGCTTACTGCCTCTCCTTTTAGAAAAATAAAAAAGGCATAGGTTAAAAGGGCATTATCTTTTGGAACAGTAAATCAATCTATTTTTTGAGACTGAGAACTTGGCGGTACAACAGTTAAGAGCTCTGCTGCTAACTGAAAGACTGGCTGTTCAAATTCACTCGTTGGTTTTGCTGGAGAAAGACCTGGTGAAGTGCTTTCGTAAAGATTACCTCCAGGAAAACGCTATGGGGCAGTTCTACTCTGTTATATATGGGGTTGCTATGAGTCATAATCAACTTGGCTGCACCCAACAACAGTTTTGTTCTGCCGTTTGTATGTGAAGAACTGACCTGGTCAGTCAGAGCATTAAGGTTATTTCAACCTTAGAGGAATATGGAAAGAAGAAAGGAAGTTTAGGTAAGATGAAGAAATCACATGGTAGAGTCTTTGTTGTCCTCCCCCATCCTACCTCGACTCTTAAAAGCTGACCTTGAGTGAGGATAGAGAGCTGTGGAACATTTAGAAAGATATTGGAAAACTGGGGAACATAGGACTAAAGGCCCATTTTCCCCAAGCCTTCTCCTCAGTGCTATGTCCAATGTGTCTTCGACAAATGGAGAGACTTAGTGATGGCCTCAGTCTGCTCGTGGTCTGGGGGATTGGAATGCAGCTGCACAGTACCCCAGAAAGGGCTGGACAGGGGAAGTGGTCAGGGATCAGGAAATGAGAATGGTGAGTCAGCAGTTAGCCACAGTGATATTGTCACATGTTGAAGGACCAAATGGAACTGGTACATCACCTAGGATTTAGGGATGACCACGACTTCAGCAAAGAACAAGGGAATGGGGGAGACAGCCTGAGAATACTGGGCAGCATCTTTGGCCCTTCTCTGACTGCTCTCATGAGATCACATAAGACCTTTTGCTCTCAACACAGGAGCAACAGAATTTGGGAGAGAAAATATAAATTTCTAAAGCTTCATTCAAAGATGTAGGAAGCAATTTAACTTGAGAAAGATAGAGATATCATTAATAGGAAAGTTTTGTGTTGTCTCTGTCACCTCCTCATTTTACGTTTATCCAACAGAGTAGAGACTGTTATGGATAAATCTGTGAAGGAAAATAGAAATCTAAGAAGTAGCATGAAAAATGTTTGTCTTATACACATATATGCATTTCATTCACATATTATTTATTAAAAGGTATTGGGTCAAATGATATTTTTTAATAACAAAAATGCTTGTCTAATTTTTAGTATATGTGAAGTAATGTCCTCAGTGCCTTATAAACGCTAATTCATCTGATCCTCATACTCTGATGAGTGCTATTGTTGTTTCCATTTTTCAAGTGAGAACACTGAGGCGCAAAGAAGTCACTTCTGTAGTAAGTAGCACAAGCAATAGTCCAAATCGGAAAATCTGGCTTAAGAATCCATGTTTTCAACCCCTTCACCAGGTAGCATTTCAGTCTTCCTGTTCACTCAGTCTCTTTAAGTTTTTTAATCCATTAACATTTAAAACTCAAAGATAGATTGCTATTCTTGTTAGGTGTCCTCCAGTTGGTTCTAACTCACAGTGGCCCTATGTACAACAGAATGAAACACTGCCTAGTCCTGTACCATCCTCACAACCATTGCTATGTTTGAACCCATTATTGCAGCCACTGTATCAATTCATTTTATTGAAGGTCTTCCTCTTTTTCACTGACCCTCTACTTTACCAAGCATGATGTCCTTCTCCTGATAACATGTCCAAAGTACGTGAGACGAAGCCTCTCTATCTTCACTTCTAAGGAACACTCTGGCTGTACTTCTTCCAAGACAGATTTGTTTGTTCTTCTGAAAGTCCGTGGTATATTCAATATTCTTCACCAACACCATGATTCAAAACCATTAATTCTTCTTCGATTTTCCTTATTCATTGTCCAGTTTTCGCATGCATATGAGACGACTGAAATTACCATGGCTTGGGTCAGGTGCACTTTAGTCCTCAAGGAGCTATCTTTGCTTTTGAGCACTTTAAAGAGTCCTTTTGCAGCAGATCTGGGCAATGCAATGCATCCTTTTATTTCTTGACCACTGCTTCCATGGGTGTTGATTGTGGACCCAAGTAAAGTGAAATCTTTGACAACTTCAATATTTTCTCTGTTTATTATGATGTTGCTTATTGGTCCAGTTGTGAGAATTTTTGTTTCTTCGTGTTGAGGTATAATCCATGCTGAAGGCTGTACTATTTGATCTTCATCAGTAAGTGCTTCAAGTCCTCTTCACTTTCAGCAAGCAGTGTTGTGTTACCTGCATATCGCAGATTGTTAATGAGTCTTCCTTCAATCCTGATGCTGTGTTTTTTTTCATATAGTCCAGCTTCTTGGATTATTTGCTCAGCATACATATTGAACAAATATGTTGAAAGGATGTACTGCTGAAGGACACCTTTCCTTATTTTAAACCATGCAATATCCCCTTGTTCTATACAACCAACTCCCTCTTGGTCTACATACAGGTTCCTCATGAACAAAATTAAGTGTTCTGGAATTCCCATTTTTTGTAATTTTATCCATAATTTGTGATGATCCACATAGTCAAATGCCTTTGCATAGTCCATAAAACAAAAGGAAACATCTTTCTGGTATTCTCTGTTTTCAGCAAAGATCTGTCTGACAAAGATAGAGTAATACTGGACAATTTTGATTTGTAGATATGTTGGAATTACTGAGTCCTCATGTCATCGCAAACTCAGAACCCCGTGTTTGAAGAGTGCAGGTAACTAACATAAAGTTTGCCTCAAAAGGCCAGATGTTAGTAGGTGATTGTCATAAAATTCACCTATTAGGAGCTGTTTATTACATTCTAATAAAAATTACACATTGAATAAACATGTGACTTTTAAGCAGTTGTAAGTTTTTATTTGGTGATTTTACCAACGTTTTGTTTTGATTTTCACTGCTTACTTAGAAGCTCTCATGAGGCACATAAAAATATACTTTTAATTTCCTAGAACTAACATGGAATGGCAACAGACAGCTATTACTTGGGGTAGAAAACTTCCTTGGAAAGAAAGATATATGCTAAAACCACCAAGTTGAAGAAAGTTCACATATTACCTTAACTCTGTGATCATTTACGCTTAAGAATCTAAGATAATTTATGAAAATAATTACATTTTATCATGCTGTATGAAAAATATCTAATTATAAAAGGTTTGAAATGTGTTTTTAAGAAGTAAAGTTAAAAACTTAGGGCCCATCTGCTCAACAAAACGAAGGCAAGATTTTGCTCACAAACATGAAAATTTTAAGGAAAATGAAAGCACATAACTCCCCACATCCGCTTTTGCCTAAATGGTCTGAATTGCCTCTCTGGGCAGAGGTCTAGCTCTGTAGTGTTATCCCTGGTCAGTATTATCCCTCTCTGCTCAAGAACGGTTCTTCATCATTTCCTTACCAGGCCCTGTGAATGAATGGGCCGCATGTACCCTGGAGGCAGTGAAATCTCAAAGATGGAACATTTCTTTCTTTAGAATGCATATATCCCATATACAGGCCATAGTACAGTAATACAGTAAAAAAAAAAAAAAAAAAAAAATTCCATCAAGTTAATTCCAACTCATGTTGACCCCATGTGTTAGAACAGAACTGTTCCATAGGGTTTTCTTGGTTGTAATCAGCAGGCCTTTCTTCTGAGGTTCCACTTTGTGGGTTTGAATCATCAACCTTTGAATTAGTAGATGACCACAAAATGTTTGTACCACCCAGGGCCCTAAATAAGAGTATATGTGAAATCAGTTGTGGTCAAATTACACTTGTGATTATGTTTATTTTAAAGAATGATAAAAAAAGAATACCAAAATAGAATATGTATTGTTAAATTTAAATAAACAAAGGTAAATTGGTGCAACCCATGGCATTTACTATGATATAATTGTTCAACAGCAGTTTCTTTTTCAGTTGGCTTTTTTTTTTTTTTTTTAGTCTCTGTTAATTAAAAGACATTTACTTGGCTGCTAATTCCTAATAACAGTGATTATTCCTTAGACTAACAGTAGGTGGATAGACTTGAGAACGTAATTTTCCCTTTAACTAGAGTAACATAATAAAGGTTAAATAGTCATTTTCAAAGGATTTAAAGTGACAAAATATGGTCTGATGTTTCATCTCTTTAGGTAGATGATTATAACAGAAAGACACAATGGTTCTAGTAAGGTCAGGGCTATTGGTTGTTAAACACCTCATTTTTTGCAAAAAGTGGTTGCCTCCTTACAAGATATACCAGGCAGCTTGCCTTAAAGTTTAAAACAAGTCTAAACTCAAAAACAGACGACATAGTGGACAGAGGGATGCACTTCACTGAGAGCAAACACCGTATGATGATATAATTGCTGGACTTTTTATCCTTTCTGACGGAGAACACAACAGAGGCTCTATAAACTCATTGATGAAATCACTGCGTCGGAATAACTGTGCAGCTCCCTCCCAGCAGTGCTTTATGGACCCAGTGTTTATATGCACATTGTCTGGGAGAAAAAAAAAAAAAAAATTAAGTGGAATCTGCTCTTTGAAGTTAATTTATTTTTTCTCTTGTTTTGATAAAGCATTAGAAGCTTACAATATTTGACTCAAATAAGAATTTAGACAATATTTTTCACGTATGAGGTGATGTGTAGGATCTGCAGGGACTATGTGAGGAAAAGACACTGGCTTTGCCTTCCATATGCTTATGTCAAGAGGGAGCATAAGGCAAGTAACTTCTTTCCCTCCCTTCCTTCCTTTTTTCCTTCTTTCCTTTGATATTTCCAGAGTCCAACCGTGTGCCTGGTTGCATTCCAATACCTGGGGGTTCAGCAGTCTAATAGGACCAAGTGTCTTTCTGGATCTTACACTTTGTAAAGGTCTTAAGCATTAACCTTGACAAAGGCACCAATTATTGAGATGCTGTCCATTCCTATGTTTCCATCAGGACCTCTCAAGGACCATATGGTACACATTCCACACTGAAAGAGGCAAAACAGGGGCACTGGTGTCAATTTAAATTTAAATATTAATAAAGCTTAGTTTCTATTTTATTTTTATTTGAATGTTCTTGTTGTTAGGTATTGTCAAGTCATTTCCTACTCATAGTGACCCTATGTACAACAGAACGAAACACTGCCTGGTCCTGTGCCATCTTCACGATTGTTGCTATGCTTGAGCCCACTGTTGCAGCCACTGTGTCAGTCCATCTCCTTGAGGGCCGTCCTCTTTTTCGTTGACCCTGTACTTTACCAAGCATGATGTCCTTCTCCAGGGTACTGGTCCCTCCTGATAACATGCCCAAAGTATGTGAGCCAAAGTCTCGCCATCCTTGTTTCTAAAGAGCATTCTGGCTATACCTCTTCCAAGACAGATTTGTTTGTTCTTTTGGCAGTCCAGTATATTCAATATTCTTCTCCAACACTGCAATTCAAAGGCTTCAATTCTTCTTAGGTTTTCCTTATTCATTGTCCAGCTTTCACATGCATATGAGGCTACTGAAAACACCATGGCTTGGGTCAGGCACATCTTAGTCCTCAAAGTGACGTCTTTGCTTTTTAATACTTTAAAGAGGTCTTTTGCATCAGATTTGTGTAGTTTAAAATCAGGAAAAATGTCTTTTGTAGGAGATTTGCCCAATGCAACATGTTGTTCGGTTTTTCACTGCTGCTTCCGTGGGTTTTAATTGTGTATCCAAGTAAAATGAAATTCTTGACAACGTCAACCTTTTCTCTGTGTATCATGCTGCTGCTTATTGATCCAGTTGTGAGGATTTTGTTTTCTTTATGTTGAGGTATAATCCATACTAAAGGCTGTAGTCTTTGATCTTCTTCAATAAGTGCTTCAAGCTCTCTTCACTTTCAGCAAGCAGTGTGATGTCATCTGCATATCACAGGTTGTTTATGAGTTTTCCTCCAATCCCAATGCCACCTTCTTCATAGAGTCTAGCACACCATATAGATTGAATAAGCATGGGGAAAGGATATGACCCTGACGCACACCTTTCCTGATTTTAAACCATATAGTATCCCTGTTCTGTTTGAGCAACTGCCTCTTGGTTTATGTACAGATTCCTCATGAACACAATTAAGTGTTTTGGAATTCCCATTCTTTGAAATAGTGTCCATAAATTCTTATAATCTACTTGGTCAAATGCCATTGCACAGTCAAGAAAACATAGATAAACATCTTTCTGGTATTATCTGCTTTCAGCCAAGATCTATCTGGCATCAGCAATGATATCCCTTGTATGACATCCTCTTCTGAATCTGGCTTAAATTTCTGGTAGTTCCCCATCTATGTACTGCTGAAACAACTTTTGAATGATCTTCAGCAAAATTTTACTTGTGTGTGATATTATTTGATAATTTCTGCATTCTGTCGGATCACCTTTCTTTGGAATGGGCACAAATATGGATCTCTTCCAGTCAGTTGGCCAGGTAACTGTCTTCCAGATATCTTGGTATAGGTGAGTAAGCACTCCTGGAACTGCATCCATTTGTTGAGGCATCTCAATTGGTATTCTGTCAATTCCTGGAGGCTTGTTTTTCACCAAGGCCTTCAGTGAAGCTAGGACCTCTTCCTTCAGTAGTATCTGTTCTTGATCGTATACTACCTCCTGAAATGGTTGAATGTCAACCAATTCTTTTTGGTACAGTGATTCTGTGTATTCCTTCCATCTTCTTTTGATGCTTCCTTTGTCATTTAATATATTCCTCGCAGAATCCTTCACTATTGCAACATGAGGCTTGAATTTTCTCTTCAGTTCTTTCAGCTTGAGAAATGCAGAGTGTGTTCTTCCCTTTTGGTTTTCTAACTCTAGGTCTTTGCGCATTTCATTATAATACTTTACTTTGTCTTCTCGAGCTGCCCTTCGAAATCTTCTTTTCAGCTTCTTCGTCATTTCTTCCTTTAAATTTCAGTCTCTTCTGACATCCACTTTGGTCTTTTCTCTACTTCCTGTATTTTTAATTACCTCTCACTTTCTTCATGTATGATGTCCTTGATGTATTCCACAGCTCATCTGGTCTTTGGTTGTTAGTGTTTATTGAGTCAAATCTATTCTTGAGTTGGTCTCTAAATTCAGGTGGAATATACTCAAGGCCACACTTTGGCTCTTGTGGACTTATTCTAATTTCTTCAACTTCTGCTTGAACTTACATATTAACAATTAATGGTCTGTTCCACAGTTGGCCCCTGGCCTTATTCTGACTGATGATATTGAGCTTTTCCATTGTCTCTTTCCACAGATGTATTCAATTTGATTTCTGTGTATTCTATCTAGCAAAGTCCAAGTTTATAGTTACCGTTTATATTGTTGAAAAAAAGCATTCACAATGAAGAAGTCCTTGGTCTTACAAAATTCTGTCATGTGATCTCTGGTGTCATTTCTATCACCAAGACCATATTTTCCAACTACTGTTCCTTCTTCTTTGTTTCCAACTTTCACATTCTAATCACCGATAATTATCAATGCATCTTGTGTGTTTGATCAATTTCAGACTGCAGAAAGTCGGTAAAAATCTTCAGTTTCCTCATCTTTGACCTTAGCAGTGTGTAAATTTGAATAATAGTTGTATTAAATGGTCTTCCTTATAGACATATGGAAACTCTGGTGAAGTAGTGCTTAAGTGCCACAGCTGCTAACCAAAGGGTCGGCAGTTTGAATCTACCAGATGCTCCTTGGAAACTCTATGGGGCAGGTTCTACTCTGTCCTACAAGGTTGCTATGAGTTGGAATCGACTTGACGGCACTGGGGTTTTGGTTTTGGTTTATAGGCATATGGATATCATCCTATCACTGAAAGCGTTGTACTTCAGGATACATCTTGAAATGTTCTTTTTGACAATGAATGCAACACCATTCCTCTCCAATTTGTCATTCCCAACGTAGTGTACCATATCATTGCCTGATTCAAAATGGACAATACCAGTCCATTTCAGCTCACTAATACCTAGGGTATCAATCTTTATGTGATCCATTTCATTTTTGACAACCTGTAATTTTCCTAGATTCATGCTTTGTGCATTCCACCTTCCTGTTATTAATGGATGTTTGCAGCTGTTTCTTCTCATTTTGAGTCATGCCACATCAGCAAATGAAGGTCCTGAATGTTTGACTCCATCCACATCATTAAAATCGACTTTACTTTGAGAAGCAGCCCTTACCCTGTTGTATTTTGAGTGCCTTCCAACCTGAGGAGCTCATCTTCCAACACTATATTAGTCAGTGTTCCACTGCTATTCTAAGGTTTTCATTGGCTAATTTTTTTTCCAGAAGTAGACCCCTAAGTCCTTCTTCCTAGCCTGTCTCAGTCTGGATGCTCAGCTGAAATCTGTCTACCATGAGTGACTCTACTGGTATTTGAAATACTGATGGTATAGCTTCCAGTATCACAGCAACATGCAAACCACCGAAATATGACAAACTGACAGACATGTGGGGTTATATGAGTAGCTGAACATACATAAAAGTTCCAATAATAGTTTTTCCTGCACCATGTAGTTTGTCTTGCTTAATTCCTGAGGGTTATGCATCGCTTGAAGACAATTGCCTAGAAAACCAATAAAAACTCTCTTCAACCTACCTTGCTTATTTGCATATATTTCTGTTACAGTAGCATGCTAACTCATTGATCGTTTAAGTGTATTTCATTCACAGCTAGACATTGCCTAAGTGAGTTAGATTTTCCAGGACTGTTTCAATTTTGTAGTATGATCAGATTATTTTTTCTAAATTAAAAAAAAAAAAAAAAAACCCAAACAAACAAGCACTTTTTCTTTGCTCGTGTTCCAATCAGAGGTCTACAATAGATAACATTCAACTTCTACTTTACTGAAGCTGCCTTTTTGATGTTGATTGAGCTCCTGGATATCTCTTTTTAGTTCAAAGACAACCAATACATATTTTTATTGTGGTGTTTAACATAGATTAATGTGGGTATGTTATGATTTAGAGTATTTTATTCTCTTTCCAAATGAAAGAATTTTGGTTCATATCATTGAGTAAGAATAAACTCAATCTTGTAAAATGCAAGGAATAGAGTAGCAAGGGCTCATAAAAATAAACAAATTAACCAAACAAATATGTACAATTTCCTTTGATTCATCAATATTTATGTAATATCAGTAGGTGTAGTGGAAACATTTATAAATTTAGATTTCACATGCTATTTGACTTTGTAACCAGAAAAGAAAAGAAATTTAGAAAGGAAATATTCTGTCGACGTATGTTTTCTGTAACGGCATGAATCTGGTCTTTAAATAAAGCTTCAGAAATTTAATTTCTGGGACACATAAACTTTTGTATTAATTCATATCCAGAATGAAGGAGTTCATTTGCTTAAACATATTATCACAGGCTTTAAAAATGAATCTCAAAATAAAAATGGGTGAATGGTTTGAACTTTAGTCCTTGGAGGATTTAATGTGGCTTTGAGTCGAAATCGACTCAACGGCACTGGGTCTGGGTTTGGTGAAAAAAGTAATAACTTAAAATTTTAGAATTTGATTTTATTCTTCATTGGTTTAGTGTCCCATTTTTCAGATAAAAACCCAAACCAAAGCCACTGCTGTCAAGTCGATTTGGACTCCTAATGACCCCATAGGGTTTTCAAGGCTGTAAGCCTTTACAGAAGCAGACTGTCACATCTTTCTCCTGTGGAGCTGCTGGTGGTTTCAATCTTTCCATTAGCAGTTGAGAGCTTTAACCATTGTGCAACCAGGACTCCTTTTTTAGGATAGGAGTGGTAATTATTATCACAGTTATGAGAGAAAAAAAAAACTGTATTCTCATATATGCCTCTTGTTTTAGTATCTAGAATGAGCGTCTGTTTGCATACAGGAGTTGTCTTCAGAGAAAAAAATTTAGGAAGTTTGCAAAATTAGGTGAGTTACCCTTAGTTTCATATACAACGTAGACTTACTTTTTTAACAAAGAAAAACTTTATGTGAAATTAAGTAAAAACAAATATCCTGCATTCAGCATTTAACCAATTTTGTAAACAAACCACTTTCTTAGACTAAAGTAAAGCATTACTACGTCTTGGTTTCGCCCTAGTTCGTAAGGTATTTCATACCATCTCCCCATCCATTGGGTAAAGACTACCGAATGCTCCATTACAAAGGATGAACATTTTTAACAGCTTTTACTTAAATTAACATGACAGGTACTACAGTGCAATGTTGTTAATCTTTTCCTAAAAGCTTAATGTTACTATTTAGTTGTATACTAATAAATCAAAGAAAACATATCTTGTCATTTTAACTTAGACATAGATGGATGAATTTTCAGTGTCTTTGGAGATGGAGAAAAGGACTTACAGGAAAAGATTATTAGTCATTTCCTTTTTAAAAAAGTACACTCACACACACACATTGCCATAATAACATACCTAAAGGAGTTGAAATTAGAAGAAATAATAAACATTAAACAATTTGCAAACTCTGAAGCAGTGGTATAGATATAATGTAGTATTCTATCTGTCTATCATATTTTGAAGTATGTTTTGAATATTTATCTAACATAACATTTATTTATTATTTGATCTTATTGTATCTTTGTTGCTTTCTTATAGGTCAACCACCACAGAATAGTTCTTGGTAGTTTTGCAATTTTCTATTAATTGGCTTCTTAAAATTTTAGTACGGGCCTCACTTCAGCTTCCTGAAAGTTAGTTTTATCTTAGTTTAAGACAAAATATTCTGCTTGGTGCCGACAATTTGGTATTACAGAATACTTGGAAATAAGAAAATATGCACATTTAGGCCGAACAAATGTTTAATGAATGAATGAGTGAATGAATTAGAGAAAGAATAGGTAATTTTGGAAGGCTGAGTTATAAAATGTCACTGAATATCTAAGCCTAGGCTTCCTTTTGCAGCAGGACCTGAATTATTAGTTAATATCAATTCTCCTTTTCATTGTGGATAATGACAGGGTGGAAGATATAATATTTTTATTACATCAGCCTAATTTTTTACAAAGCTTAGTTTTGGATTTAATGTTTTAACCATCTTTTACTTCATAAAGCAATATAAATTTGAATGTCTAGTTAAAATAGTAAACTTTGCCCAGAAAGCATTGTATAGCTCTCTTTTTTTCCCACTAAGAAAGAGTTAAGGTTACAGAGTTAATCTTCAAATTAGTCTTGTGAAGTTTTGGGCTGATAATTACATAATAAGATGGTGCCTTCCCAAGTTATTATGTTTTTAGAATCATTTTCAAAACTGTGTTTATTGGATTTCATAAAATGTTAATGTTAGTTATGAACTATTCAAAACCTCCAGGAATTTCAGCATTTCACTGGCATTCAAGAATGGAGAAGATTTAAAAGTAAACATATTGAGCAGAATAAATAGTACCAAAAATGACACATTTCCGTCACTTCACAATATATTAGTATCATCATTAATAATGATTTTATTGAGTCTTTCGGCATGATTAGTTAATTGACAAAATCTGATTACAAAATAATTTTTTTTAGCAGAATGTATGAAAATGAACTGTATCAACCAATTTAAGAATCAAAACTGTATTGATAATGAAGCATATTTGATTAAAGTTTATTGGTAAGAAAGTCATAACAGTTACAAACCTTTCAGAGATTCTGAAACATGTTCTTGCTTTTCGCTACAGCAAGCATGAACGATCCAGGTCAGATGGCAGGCGTTAGACCTTGTCTCTCCCATCCCCTGACTCACGAATTCTGAGGATGGCATAAGGTTGAGTCGGGTGGTAAAGTTTCTGTTTAGGACCCCAAATAATCCATTTTCTAAGTCAATGAAGTGCTTTTACTCTGTCTTCCAGAAACATTCACTCTGATTTAAGTTTTTTGGGATAAGAGAGTACGAAAGTAGGAGGGATGGGATATCACGATGAAAATTCTGCAGAAGTCAAGACAGAAGGCCAGAGGAATACAAAAACTGTTGGTTGTGAGTGGTAGGAAGAAATCGAGTTTAAGATTATCTTTGGAACCACTAGGAATACTTCTTTAAGCCAAGGAACTTATTTTGCACCTACCTTAAGAAAGCATTTCAACAAAGATCCTTTCATTTCCCCCTAAACCTGCTCCTCTGTCTCCTCTGATTTCTACAGACACTTCCTCTAATCCCTGTTTAATCTAGGTTAGAAACTTCACAGTTTTCCTGGTCTCTCACCTGCTACCTCATCAACATAGCCAAACATTTTCCAAGACCTGAAGATTTAACACAACACAACCATTCCCTCCTTTCATTTATTTGGCCATACCTAGTTTCCTCCCAGTGCTTCTCCATATTCCAAAAGTCCATCCTTTAAAATGCTACCAGATTAATCTCCTAAAGCACAAATCCCATCAATGGTCATCCATTGATGGTGAAATAATGTGACCTAAGCTATAATTATCTAGACAATAAAGGCCCTTCATGATCACTTGATCATGACCAACCATTCTCAATTATTTCCTATTACTACTTAACATACCTTAAGCCATTAAGCTGGAATGCTCACCACTGCCCAAACAATCCCAACATTCTTCATTTCATTTGGGGAATTTCTTCATTTTAAGATATCATCTTGCTGTTTGTTTGAGATGCTGCTCGTTCTTCAGAATCCGTTTCAAATGTCTTCTTTTCCATGGTGCTTATTAGACTTCTTTAGCTTAAATAAGCGATCTTCCCTTCTCCTTCAAATGCCTGTGGGTCATTTTTATGGTATTCTTTATATTCTACTTTTTAATATCCAGGCCTTTTCTATCCCTACCATCTCTTCTATTCAACTGTAAACTGAGTACATGTTGAACTTTGTGTCATAACCAGTAATACTGTTTAATAAACGTCAAATAAACAAATTGATGATGTATCCATGAATAAGTTGCTTTGTGGAGGTCATTTTAGTGTGGCAGACACAACCAGAGTTTTTTATGATTATTTTCCATGGCAATAGGAACACAGTCCATTGATAGGAAATAGTACATAGTGTCAAAAAAAATCACCTGGGACAATTTAATGATCAGTCTTGTTTGTCTCAAAATTTTCAAAGACCTATCAAAGGCTGATGTGTTAAGAAAATTTACAGTGGTTTCTGTGTTTATTATCACTGTGTTGTTACACTTAAAGCATTGATTGTTTATATGTTCTGTTAGGTTGACCTTGGTTAAGATTTTCTATTCTGGATATTTCATTGTGAAGATTGTCCTAATAATATCCTTTTTTTCTTTCTTTTTTAATAACCTGCCAAAATGGGTCAAAAAGCATTTGGGCTTTAAGTGTTTATGAAAAGTTTTATTCTAAATCTAATTTTAAAAGGTAGAGAAGAGGAAAAGTCATTTCAGGTTGACAAAACAGCTTCAGCGAAGGTAGACAAGGTATGAAATATTAGGGTCATGTGAAGGTTCAAGTTGTTCTCTTTCCAGAAATACGATGGTGAGAATATAGAAATTAAAGGCCTGGGATTCAAGGGATTGATAATATCAAATTAAAAAGCTTGAAATTACAGGCACCTAACTTTTTTTTTTTTAAGACCCTTGGACTCATAGCAGCCCTATAGGACAGAGTAGAACTGCCCCATAGAGTTTTCAAGGACTGCCTGGTGAATTTGAACTGCCAATCTTTTGATTAGCAGCGGTAGCTCTTAACCACTATGCCACCAGGGTCACTATGAGTCAGAATTGACTCAAAGGTAGTGGTTTTTTTTAGGACCCTTGGAAGGTTTATCAGCCTGGAAATGAATTAATAAAACCATCATTTTCAGGTATATACTTGGTGGTGGTGTGAAGGGTGGATTGAACAAATGAAAAACAGGAGATGAGAAAACAAGATAGAAATCTATTATGATGAATTAAGTAAGAAATAAAAAATTGATACTGAGCTTGGCTGGGTTTTGGAGATGTGGCAAAAGGTACAAATTTGAACACTGAAACCCAGGAAAAGGGTAAAAGCCCCAATAAAGAGAATTTATAGCCATGGGAAAAGGGGCTAGGCCAACACCACTGACAATAACCCTATCAAAAGAGGTGACAGAAGAGGAATCAGTGATGGTGGATGGGAAGAAGCTCACCAGGTCAGTGTAAGGTGTGGGGCCAGCACATTTTCTTGAGTCAATGTGTAAAGAACAATTCTGGAGCTTTCCCAGTTTAAGCCAGGCAAGTAGCACAGCAAACTCAAGTGGAATGAGGACTAAAAATAAATCACTCGATTTTGCAATGGTGAAGACACTGTGGGAAATGGCTAGAGAAGAGTTGCTTTTGCAAGGTGAGGCTAGGAACCAAGCATAGGGGGAGCAGAAGTGGGTTGTGGGGAATTGATGCCCTTGGTCTTGCTTCCTAGTGACTCACAATTAAGCATTCAACTTCTCTTCATAGATTTGAAAATTATTGTTAAATGTTCTCCCTCAGCTGTTTTAAGCTTAGGCAAAATGAGTCAATTTCCTTTTGTTTAACCTTGTGAAGCTTAGTCTTGAAAAATTTTAACAATTTTGTGGTTCTTTAATGATTTTCCTCAACTTTCCATACTTCATTTTACCTGTGAGCCCATTACACATTAAAGAGGACCTGATAAGCTAAAGACAATTATACAGCCATTCTTCCTTGACCTGCCACTAGCTATAGCTTTCTAGTATGGCTTTTGCTTTAAAACCTGTAGCACTGCATTGCAGGCTCAAGTTTGGTGTTCAACCAATATTCTTTTGACCTTTGCTCATGTTATAATATCTTTCACAGGTTCTCTTTCTAAGTGCATATCAAGCATGGAAAATTGTTTGCAATGGATCCTGAGAATGAATTTAGTCTTAATCAACTTAACAGCTATTTTTAATGTGGCATGGTATAACCTAAATGTGTACCTATAAAACCATTTAATTTAGTGATGGATTAGTCATTGAACTGGTCAGGTTATTAAAAACACAGTCGAGGCTAACTTGGTCTCTTCTTCTCATTTAGACCTTTCATGTATGGGCTTTTGAATCATAAAAGAAAGGGCTAGATTAGCTGAATTCCACCATTTTTTTTTTACTCATCCCTTTAGAATAGCTCATTTTTTTCTGGGGTGTGTGTATGTGTGCACACACAAGTGAATGTTTATGTATGTGGTTTACTATCTACACTCTTGGACTCTAGAACAGTTTTTGTGCATTGTATCTTATTCTCTTCATTTTTTACCCAGAATTAAATTTACTTATGCTCATGTCAAACTCAAATGCATTTGAATTGTGGTGTTGGTGAAAAATACTGAATACACCATGGGCTGCCAGAAGAGTGAGCAAATTAGCCTGAGAAGAAATAAAACCATAATGCTTCTTCGAAATGAGGATGACAAAACTTTGGTTTGCTTACTTTGGACATGTCATCAGGAAAGGCCAATTTCTAGAAAAAGACACATGGTTTTGTTAAGTTAGAGGGTCAGCAAAAATGAGGAAAATGCTCAGTGAGATAGATTGCCATGATAGTAACAACAATGAGCTCAAACCTACCAAGGATCACGAGGATGGCTCAGGACCAGACAACATTTCATTCTGTTATACATGAGGTTGCCATTAGTTGGAGCTGACTTGTTGACAATGAACAACAACAACATGCTCACACCATTTTCCCCTCTAGACCAGACATTCCCTTAGGGCTAGGTCAGTGTCTCACTTTCTCTGTGGCCTCCACAACACTCACCCTCATGCTGAGTATACTTGATAAAAAGTTGTTTATCTTTATAAACGATATACTTACTAAATTACATTGTACTCCATAAAGAGTTGTTAAAATAATTGATCCAAATAACATTCTAATAGGGCAGAATTACTGTCTATTTTCTATGACTAATTGAGGTTTATTAGACCCTTGAGGGCAAAGGATGTTTTCGAGTTGTCTTTGTTATCTTTTCTCCTGCATCTGATATTGCCTTGCCCGTGGTAGGTGCAATCATTCATGAAACAGCGTATAACTGCTATATGCAAGGCACTGTTTAGGGGATTGCAATGCACAGAATGAGAAGATACAATGGCTGCTGGGGCGGTGGAAGGAGTGAGGTCAGCACATTTTTATGAGGAAATGTTTGAGTGTGATGGCAGCTAAAGAAGGTTTGTGGAGGCACCGCCATAAAGTGCTATGGTGTGGGACTCTTGAAAGCCAGTCTACATGTAGAACTAATCCTATAGACAAAGATATTTAATTTCATTATTTATTTAATATTGCTTATGTGCTAATTTCCATAATGTCTTTGCACATAGAGACTGTATTAGAGCTGGTATTTGCTTACCCCAATGTTCCTTTTTCTTCATAGCAGCAGAAACCTGGCTTTTAGCTGAGCACATAGACATCTGAAATAAAAGTCCTCATTTCCACTCTTCTGCGGTTAGGTGTGACCATGTGACAACAATCTGGCCAATAAGATGTGGATGAATGAAATCTGAGTCTTCTGGGAAGGCTGATAAAAGAGAGAAGTCTCAGCTGGGAGGGCTTATCTTTGGTCCTTCTGTCTCTTCTGACTTACAACATTGATGTGATGGTTAGAGTCTCAGCAGACATCTTGTATCATGAGGTGATCTTGATGCTAGAATTCATACACTAGAATGGGTGGAGCAGAAAGATAGGCATCTGGGTCCCTGATGGAGCTACCTTACATAAGAGAGAAAGAAACTGCTTATTTTTGAGTTTTCTCTAAATGTACCAAAAACTAAATTTCTCTAGTACAAGGAGTGTTTTACAAAATTTATATTAATCCCTTTTGGTATATAGGAAACTATTAGAGACATAGTATGTCCTCTTGAGTTATTAACATATGCCTTAATTTCTTGGCAGATAAAACGAAGCTGAGTGAGGATGTTATTACCTCAAGGTCGTTGACTCTGGCTAGAGAAAAAAAGACTCAAAATAAAGTGTAATTTTCCAGATCTGGAACTTAAGAAATATCTTGGGAGGGAAGACTATATGTGCAGCAAGGGATAGACCTCAGACTGAGTCCTTCACTAGCAGTGTGACCACCAACAAGCCATCTTCCCACCCATGGAATCGGTTTTGCATCCACTGTCTGGCTGGTTGTGAATATTAAATGATTAAATAAGGTAGCATAAGAACGAACATATGTTCTTTTTTCCCTTTCCTTTCTCTAAAAACAAGAAATTGAAAAATTATGAAATAAGCCAAGATGATTCAGATAATTAAAAAGAGGCATTACAAAAATTACTATCGATATCTTTCTTGGTATTAATGTTAAGTCAGATTTTTGAACCCTCAAAGTATCCCCGCTTACATGCTTTCTTTGCTGTCCTATAGAAAAAGATCATTTTTAAATCTGTTACTAAACAGATGGAAACCCTGGTGGCGTAGAGGTTAAGAGCTACAGCTGCTAACCAAAAGGTCGGCAGTTCTAATCCAGCAGATGCTCCCTGGAAACCGTATGGGGCAGTTCTACTCTGTCCTATAGGGTTGCTATGAGTTGGAATTGACAGCAACGGGTTTTTTTTTTTTTTTTTTTTTAGTTATGGTGACATATAGAAACTGATCATTTTATTTACTTACTGCTTAAAAAGAATTTTTTTAAATGATTTTGTAATGGTACTACGAAGGACTTCCTACTTGTACTATCATTAATACTGATTACTAAGCAGCTTTCTTAACTAGTGTCTTTTTCTGATTCCATATGGTATTATAAATGGTATAGCTGGTTTACTAATGTAAAGGATATTTAGCTTTTAAGTAATACAAATTGATGTTCTTGTGAAATATTAACTTTCATCCTAAAATAATCCTGATTTTGTATTTCTAGCACAAACATAAGCAGTGTTTCATTACATTTATTTCCAGAAGTGTTCAGAAGTACACATTTGTTCTAAGATTTTAAATTCATCTGGCTGTCAATGTATAACAGGTGGCAGTATAGAAAACAGCCATCCTACATTTATTATTTTCATCATATAGTTCATATATTAATTTTTTTTTTTTTATGAAGGAAAGTAGAACAGAGTCTGGCACAGAGTAGAAAAAAGAGAATGATATGAATAATTAACATATGGGTTTCAAAAAAGTTCTTCATTAATCATTAGCAACTGTTATAAATATTTTAGATTTTTATTAAATATCTGATGCCAAACATTCTATAATCTGCATGTTGAGGAATGAGAGAGTAGTACTTGGAAAATATTTCATGAAATAAATTCAGAGTCAGCTGGAATTTGAGAACTGAACTTATAAACTAAAGTTTTGTTCACTTGATTGATAGTTAAACGTATCATGTAATTGTGGTTATTTTATATTTTCAAACTTTATTTGGCACAAATAAGTATAAAAACAATTTCTGAAAATTTTATTTGATTTTTGTTCTAAATATGCTATAAACTTTGTACAAAACATAGACTAATGTAGATTATAAAATGGTTTTTCCTTAAAAAAATTGTCAAAGTTTTTAATATAGAGCTGATTTATTTATATATTTTATTATGAAACATTTTCATTATAAGGCAAGTGTAAGGAAAGTCTTTGGAAGATCGCTTTCAGGAAATCTGTTCACCCTGACTTGCTCAGCTCTTTGTGTTCTCTGGCTTGTACTTACTCTGACTTCCCCTCACACAACGCACCCGATCATCATGCACTACTGATGTTTGCCCTGAGCAATGCTGCCTTAGGCGCTGGTGGTTCAGTAGAAGAATTTTTGCCTTCCATGGAGGAGACTTGAGTTGGATTCTCAGCCAATGTAGTTCATGGGCAGCCACCACTCATCTGTCAGGGGAGGCTTACGTGTTGATATGATGTCGAACAGGTTTCAGTAAAGCGTCCAGTCTTAGGCCGAGTAGGAAGAAAGGCCTAGTGACCTACTTCCAAAAATCAGCCAATGAAAACCCTATGGATTGTAACGGTCTAATTCACAACTGATCATGAGGATGGCGCAGAACTGGGCAGTGTTCAGTTCTGTTGTGTATGATGGGGTTGTCGTGAGTTGGTGCTGACTCCAGGGCAGCTGACAACAACATTCAGTGGTGCTTTCTCATTGCTGTGCTTTGCAAACAGAACTCCCCCTGTTCAGAACTGCCTCTCTCCCACCTTCCCATTCTACCTGCCTTTACCTAGTTAAATCTTACTCCCTTTTAGTGTCGGCTGAGAAGTTGTTTCCTCCATAAGAAGTCCCTGAACCCCCAGGCCAGGTTAGAAGTCCCATTTGTATGCTCCCAAGACACCCAGAATTTCTCTACTGTAGCAACTACTATGCTGTGCTCTTTCGAACTTCCTCTCTGGATCCACTTCTAGACAGTAGGACCTTGGGAGAGGGCCTGCATCTTTTCTACCAGAGTTAATTCCCCATCAATCAGGATGCTGCACAAAGTAGGCATCAGTAAATATATGACAAATGAATGAAAGCTAAGAAAAGGGGGTATTCTCAGCTTAAATATATATTTTGTTGTTGTAAGTTGCCCTTCAGTCAATGCCGACTCATGGCGACCCCATGTATGTAGAGTAGAACTGCTCCATAGGGTTTTCAAGGCTGTGATCTGTTGGAAGCAGATCGCCAGGTGACTCAGGGTGAGTTTGAACTGCCGACCTTTTGGCTACTAGTCGAGTGCTTAACTCTTTGCACCACCAAGCGACTCCTTAAATTTATACATGCACGTAAAATGTTAGCTATGACCACATTTATTCTCCATTATTGAACTGGACTGCAGCATGGCCAATTTGCTTATAAGCACCTTTAAGAGTAAAGGCAAGCTATTGCTTGATTTATTTAGTCACAGCTTTGCAGCCAGTCATGAAGACTGTAATGATCAGAATGACATCAATACAGCATTATGGTTTGTCAGTTCCATTGAATAGACCAAAATCAAGATATATTAATAGAATATATACTTTGTTAAGGTTAATGGAAATATTTTAATATTTTTTATAAATATTAGTTCAAATCATTTTTAATGAATAACTAGACATTTTAAAGAAAAGATTTAAGTAGACGATGTTGACAGTAAAATAATTTAAATGGTTTGAGTTAGAACTTAATTAAAAACCTTATCTCAGCATTACCTCCAATTTTTATATCAGATTTACAGATGTTTAATTGTATTTAAACTTAAAATAAAGTTGGGATAAATACAAGAGACTAAACATACCACAAAGAAATTGCTAGACTTTCTTTTCAAAATATGCAGTGGCTTTTCTCTCCCTTCTATATTTACCCTTCAACAGTAATAATAAAATAAGTTGGAGGAGTTGAACCATGTAATCACCTCCCCCCGCACCCCATGGTTCCACTTAAATAACCCTGTCATCTAGGCCTGTCTCCAGAAGCAGGCTGGGTGCATTTTCAGGCTGCCAGGCCACCAGGTGGGGCACTGAGGTGGCAAGGCCACCAGAGATGACAATCAAATCCGACATATAAAATCTGCAGCTAGGAATCCATCCACAACCTGAAGGCTTTCTGTGTTTGTTGAAGAATTTAGACAGCTCTTGCTCTCATTTGTTTGAGATTTTATTTCCCTCCCTTGGTACTCACCCTACCCGACCCTGCCCTGTTTATTTCTTCTTACACACTTTCTGTTACTCTCTCTTTGCTTCCATCCCCCCATAGTCTGCCTGATCCATACACCATTATTGTTCCATGTTGTTGTTAGTTTCCATCGAGTTGACTCTGACACATGGCGACCTTATGTACAACAGAACTAAATGCTGCCCTGTCCTGTGTCATCCTGACAATAGCCAGCATGTTTGAGTTTATCGTAGTCCATCATTGTGGCCAATCCATCTTACTAAGGGTCTCCCTCACACTTGCTGGCCCTCTGCTTCACCAAACATGATGTTCTCCTGCAGTGATTTATCCCTCCTGATAACTTGTGCAAAGTAAGCAAGTTGGACAATGTTCTGTTGCGATCCATTAAGTTTTCATTGGTTAATTTTCAGAAGTAGATCTCCAGGCATTTCTTCCTATTCTGTCTTAGTCTGGACACTCTAGAAATCTGTCTACCATGGGTGACCCTGCTGGTGTTTGAAATTTCAGTGGCACGGGTTCCAGCATTACAGCACCAGGCAAGCCACCACAGTATGAAAAACTGACAAATGGGTGGTGGTATTGCACCATAATGAGTGAGAACTCACTACTGTTTTAAAGAAATGATGAACAACCTGTAGTCCACGGGCTGCAGACCTGGTAATAGAACCCAAAACCAGGAATTTCAGAAAAAAAGGAACCTACCTATAAAAAAAAAAAACCTATACAGATGGATAAATAATTCTACTGATCATTCCCTCACATTAGCTCACTCTTGTGTGTGTATGTGTGTGTCTGTGTTCTGAGAAATTGCTCCTCGAGTCTAGAGAGCCATGGACCAGTCCAGCTGCTGCAGGCCATGGGTGGAGGCACCACCGATGGTGGCTGCCTCAGGGAATGTGGCTTTGATACCATGCATATCGAGCTTGTGAGACAGTGTGAGGTGAAGAATCAAAGGCAGAGACCAGGAAGAGGGACTGCAGGCATCTCTCACAAGACTTCTTGCAGCAGTAAGTGCTGCAGCGAGAAGGGTTCCTTCTCACTCTTTGATAGATCAAGGTAGTCTCTGACTTACGACAGGGTTCCATTCCCATGACTGTTGTAAGTCGGTTCTGACGTAAATCAAATACCTCATTTTTTTTTCAGTTTTCATTATTATTATCAGTATCTTTATAAATCCAATCTTTATTTGTCTGTGAGCTTTGGAAACATTACATGTAAACCAACTGTTATTATAACATAATGATAATACGTACAAAAAATAAAATTGTTGGTTGTGTGGTTCTCATAACTCAAATGTGTGGTGAGTAGGCGATTACCTGTATGCACATAATCCTTTTAAAAAAGCAGTTTTTAATCATTTTAATTATTCTTGAAGCTTCCTCTTTTTCCCTAAAGAATAATAAAAAACCTTTTTTTTTCTTAGATAAATAGCAGATAATTTGAGAAGATAACTGTTGAAAAAATAACTGCATTCTTCAAAGAGGGTATATACATTCAGGAAAATTAAAGCATCGCAATCTTTTGCCCGTATGCATTTTCTATTGTCTTAGTGAATCTAATTCTGAGCCTGATTATGGTATTCATTGTAAGAAAGAAACTATTCCTTTTCTTCAGTGGAAAACTATTAGCTGGTAATCCTAAAGAACAATGCTATGGTTCCCCTGACATATCTGCCATTCTCTTAATGCTTTAAGACCTCTTTTCCCTTTTCTTCTTACCTCTGGCTCTACCTTAGATAGCTTCTACTGCTGTTGGGTTGTCCTCCTATTTCCCTATGGCTTCTTGGGGATGAAGAGTGGGGGATGCAGAGAAGGGGCCCTCTGGCTGGCTCTGTGCAAGTGCTATACTAATTTGTTTCTCGTTTCTCCAAGTGGGGTCTAAACATAAGTTTGGGAAATAAGCTTGTGATAGCAAACGAAAAAGAGATGCATTTCCCATTGAAACTATCACCAGATGCGATGAGGCAGATGAATTTTAAGGACTCCTCTTCCTTCACCTCTATTACCAGCCCCTGGAAGTGGAGCTGCTTCGGAGACACAGATCATCTGCTATGGCTTTTCCTTAGTGGGCAGTCATTATATTTACATTTAGTATGAAAGCATTGCCAAACCCATCTGAGACTATTATCAGGAGCCTATGAGGAGCATAGCCACAAGCAGCAAATTTAGATAGGATATAATACAGATGGGATTCTTTTTTTTTTTTTTTTTAAACCTTCTCAGACTGAGCTAAATAAATTAAAATGGAAAAAATAATATACTTTGGGTAATAAAGTATAGAAAATATGCTGCCATGTAATGGCATTTAGCATAGGAGTGTGGTGCATCTCATCACTGCCATTATTCTGCCAGTGGCCAAAAGGAGCAGCTGTTCTGGCAACTGACATATGACCAAGCCTGTTCTAGTTGCAGAACTGGAATTAAAGATATCTTCCTTCTTTAGGACTAAGAGAAATATCATCATGTCTCACATACTTCTGGATCTCAGTCTCACTTCCCAGTTACAACACCATTACCACTCCTCCTCTGAGCTTTGCATCACTGTGTACATTCCTTTTTCTGAACTCATCCATACCCCATCCCCAAACTCTCCCGGTGTGTTTGCTCAACATCCGTTTCTGATTTCTGTGTCCATAGACCTCCCTTACTTCCTCAACCTTTACTCTGAGTAGAACTCTACCTCCTTGCCTTACCTGAAAACTGGGTGTCTCCTGAGAATATCACTTTCTCTGCAGTCCCTCTCAAGCAGGTCCTCAGTGTCACTGGATGAAATAGATGTCCTGAAACCTGGTATTTGAAGTGCCAGTAACGTAGCTTCCAGCCTCATAGCGACAGAAAGCCACCACAGTATGAGAAACTGACAGACAGGTGGCAGGGTTAACATTTACCTGCCCCTAAATAGCAGTTCAAAAGTCACATCCATGGAGTCTTTCCTTGCTCTTATTAGGCAGAGTTAGTAGCCTTCTTTATGTAGCCAAAGCAGTTAATACATTACTCTTCTATGGCACATAAAAAACATACCACTTCATATTTTAATTATCTGTTGATGTGCTTGCCTTTCCACTACATTCACATCAAATCCTACGTCTCATTCAGCTTTATGAACCCAAGATCCAGAAAACGTTCGAGAACACAATGAGTACTCAGTAAGAGTATAATTACTTGATTATTCTTCTAGTCAAACATTTTCTCTAAGTTTTTTTTTTTTCCCCATAACTATAGTTTTTCAAATTTCATGGCTATCAAGAAAAAGTATCTCATGAATCTTCAGTTATGGAGATTTACATTATTTACAGTTTTTCAACTTGTTGCTACATCATTTACTAGATGAGGATCACTATGCGGAAGCAGCTAACCAGAGGTCTTTAATCAGAAACTTGATTTATGTTAGAGCAGGGGTCTTAAGAATGAAACTTCAGTTCTATATGTAAAATTATTTTAATGACCTAATATCACCATATTTGCTTGGTCAGTAATTATGATTTCTAAATCATTTTTAGATACTGAAATAGAAGTTACCATGTAATTACAGAGTATTATGTAAGCATGTATAATTAGGGATTATCACTACCTAAAGATAAGTGTATGGAATTTCTTTTTGAGTATATGTATTAAGAGATGGAAGATTCATACTGAATATGGAACATTATAGAGAAGAAAGGAAATACAAGAGAAAATTCCACTTGTTTCAAGATGACTTTATTACAGATTTTATTATTTAGCAACTATTATATGCCACCACCACCTATCTGTCAGTTGCCATACTGTGGTGACTTTTGTGTGGCTGTGATGCTGGAAGCTATGTCACTGGTATTTCAAATACCAGCAGGGTCACTCATGGTGGACAGGTTTCAGCAGCACTTTCAGATTAAGATGGATTAGGAAGAAAGGCCTAGTGATCTACTTCTGAAAATTAACCAATGAATCACAACAGAATATTGTGTGAGGTAGTGTTAGAAGTCACTTAAAATACTTAGTGTCCTCAACAATGGACTCGAGCATAACAACAATTGTGAAGATGGTGCAGGACTGGGCAACATTTGGTTCTGTTGTACATGAGAGCACCAGGGGTCAGAGCTGACTCAACGGCAACTAACAAAAACAAGAGTTAACCAGATCAAAAAAAAAAAAAAAAAAACAAGAAAAAAACCAAACCGTTGCCATTGAGTTGATCCTGACTCATAGCATCCCTATAGGACAGAGTATAGCTGCCCCATAGAGTTTCCAAAGAGTGCCTGGTGGATTCAAACTGCTCACCTTTTGGTTAGCAGCTGTAGCACTTAACCACTATGCCACCAGGTTTCCTAGCCAGATAAGGAAGGTTAAAAAAAAAAAAAGAGGGAATTCTCAGAAAAAGGAAAAGGCCTAGAGATGGCATGTTTAAAAACAACAACAACAAAAAAATCATTGGGGTTGGAAAGAGAGAGTACAGGGAGGAAAGTGACAAAGAATATTTTGACTATACTGATGTTTCTGTAAGAGACCATGAGGCTTTGATATATTCCATCAGTAACTGAGAGGACGGTAAAACATGAAAAATTCATTATATGCAGTTTATCTCCATTACATTTTGGGTTAATATCATGATTTAAGAGTTCATAGACTTGATAATGTTATTATAAAACTGTTTAAATAACCAGACTGAACATTTTCTGCCATTTTTCTCTAAGAACAGAGGTCATTAAATCCATTCAAACACGGTGGTCTTTTATCTATATGTTTCTACATCTTTAGATGATTTAGGGCCTAAATTTTAGGCTATCGATTTCAGGATCTTTTAAAGATTAAATTGAAAATGTTTGGCTCATTAGAGTCCCTACCCATGACTTGTTTCCCACATATGTAGAGTGGGTGGCCATCTCTGTTATATGATGGGAGGATTCCAGGAATGCTTTCTTGCTCAAAAACATTTTTGCAACCCAGGAGTCACAGTGATTGACATGCCATGTTAGAAATTCCTTAGGGTTAAAATATTGTCCTAAAACCCCAATTTCTTTTTTTTTTTAAGTTGTTTTATTATGATAAAATATATATAACAAAACATTTGTCAGTTCGACTTTTTTTAATACAATTCAGTGACATAGGTTACATTCATCATGTACTGCAACTATCACCACTTTCCATTTCCTAATTATTCCACCCCATTAATAGAAACTTAGTACCTCCTGAGCAAAGACTCTTTTTCCCTCTCTGCCCCACCCCCATAATCACAAAGAAACTTTGGTCTCTATGCACTTGCCTATTTCATGTAAATGGGATCGTACAATATTTTCCTTTTGTGACCGACTTAATTCATTCAGCATATTAAAAAAAAAAAAAACTGTTTCTTTATCTTTCTTTTCTTCTTGTTTGTAAGGTGAAGATAGCTTTTTAACTGTCACATTCCAAGGGCACTCTTAAATTGTCATCTTCTGCCAAATTTGAAAATATGACAACATCTCTTTTTTTTTTTTTTCCCTTCACCGGAGTTTACAATTGTCTAGTTAGTGATTTCCCCACCCCCCCAACTCTCATAACCATCCTCTGTGTGAACACCTTCTCCTAAATTCTTAAAATAGTGACCTCATACAATATTTGTCCTTTTGTCACTGACTTAGGGTCTGTATGAGTCGGAATTGACTCGACAACAATGGGTTTTTTATTTCACTTAGTGTAATGCCCTCCAGATTCATTCATGTTGTGAGATGTTTTGAGGATTCATCACTGTTCTTTATCATTACGTAGTATTTACATTGTGTTTTTTTTTTTTTTTATATATATATGTCATAGTTTATCCCTTAATTTGTTGATGGACATTTAGGTTGTTTCCATCTTTTCATTATTGTGAATAGTGCTGCAATGAACATGAGTGTACATATATCTATTTGTGTGACAGCTCTTATTTCTCTAGGGTATGAGTACATCTTTTCTCTTTTTTTTTAATTTTGCATTCTTTAAATTGTCTTGGTTTCTTTACCCCTTCAAACTCATGCTTAGAATACATAAACCAGGGTTTAGAAAATAGATTCTTATTTAATCCGACTCATTTTTTGTGTTGCCCCACTCTAGTGTTCAGCCTTTCTGGTGTTCCCAAGACATGATTTGTGCTTTTTCCCTTTTTCCAAGAAGTCAACCTTTTCTCTTCTGTCTGTGTGGGAGAGAGTAGTTTCCTGGATGAATGGGGATATAGGGTCTAAATTCTCCAGCTTCCAAGGTTCAGTCAATCCTGTTTTTTTTTGCAGCCTCCTTTCCTATTTTCATTTGTTCCCTCCTTTTCTATTCTTAAAGCTACTTGGTTCCTCAAATTCATGGCATTTTCAAGATTCTGTAGTGCAGGACTATTTTCCTCTCCGTGACTTCCTCCCCTCTGACACTTAAATTCCCTTTAGTTTTGCTAAGGCAACATCCACTTTTTGAACTTTTTCCATCTTTCACAGGGCAGTTGATTTCATCTGCATCAGTTCCTCTCCTAGGCTTTTTTAAAGCCATGACAAAGAAAATTATTCAAATGAGGGAGCTATCAGTGTGCACTGGGCAGAAAGGCTGATGGATACACTGAATCACAGTCATGGAGTCTCTAATACTATTACAGAAGGAAATAAAGTTAAGATAATTTCTGATTGGCTATTTATTGATATGTCATTGTCAAAGGCAGGATAACAAAAGCAAGATCTTTATAATTATTGGTTTAAAGAGGTATTATTGCTAGTTGCCACTTTGTGATATGTGCTTTGTTGATTAGTTACTGCTTAGTGACCTTAGGGGTTTACAGGAAGGGCTTTAGAAGACATTCATCAGACATTTCATTTCTTGAAATGTAGAGGTTACATAAAGCTCCTTGGGAACAACCTGACAGCATTTTTTCCTTAATTTGGTTACAAAGAAAATATTTCCTCGAATACCAAATAACAGGCAGCACTGTGTTATAATTATTTACCAGCTCAATTTCTGGTTCCCACCAAGCTTCTTACACAAAATGGATTCCAGGCCTAGACCCTATCTTAGCTTCCCATTATTCCAGTCAAGCACCTCATATAGTTTCAGGGTCTCTATATCATTCTCTCCTTTTGATCAAGGATTTTAATCAAACATCCTTTGATCACTTTAACATCATTCTTCTGTATGAGCTTAAGTCGTCTTCAGCATGGAGTATGTTGCCTAGATGGCAGTTTATTTGTTTTAGAGCCTTTAAACTCATGGCTGTAACATGAATTATTATTATTATTTTATCTTCAGTCAGATACCATCTGGTTCTTCACCATACACCATCAAAGCCATCTTCACCATATGGTACATTATTCAACATCTGAGTATTTATCTGGAGACCTAGGCCTAATTAGAGAAATAACTTGGCCCTTTTGTTGGAACTAGTGCAGCATGCAGGATCCATCCACTGTGTCATAGAAATGAGCAGAATCAATATACGTGAGCTGTTTCAGAGGTGGAGAGTTTCCCAACTTGGACACATATTTCATAATACAGTGACAATTTCAATTCCAATTGTTATCAGAATAACTAGTCCAGTTTGCAATAAAGTTCTTAGCTATATGATATTATCCCTTGTGGTAATCAACCAAAAAGGTCAGAGAAGGAAGGGACTGCCATTAGGGGTATGGGATGTAACCAAACAGCTTTTTGATTGATTTTGCAATGTTGTGATCAACTTCTCCAGTGGTGTTAATTCAGAAACAACTAGAGGTATTTGCGATGGCACAGATGTCTCCTTGTTTAGCCAATAAAAAAATCTAAGACTATTCTATGATCTAGGGCTACTTCAACCAACAAGTTTAAAGATTTTTGCCCAGTGCCGTACCATTGGCTGTGATGTCTGCTATTCAAGGCATTGTTGCTGACAAGTTTCTGATTGATCCTTCTAACTCAGATATTTCATAAGTAGGAATAAAGGATCCCAAAAGTGGCCATCCTTGCCCAGGCCTATCTGCTATAGGGTTATTTTCAACTTCTGTTTCTCTTTTAGTAATTGGTAACAATTTAATATCATTTGCCCAGTTAAGGCTGCTATTAAAGGAATGAATGTCCATGGAAACACCTAGTGTACCTACAGTGCATTGGCCCTTTATAGTCCACCAACCCAGGCAAGGAAGTGCCCAAGCATAAAGAATATCATTAGGGTAGGGATCATCTGTAATTTGAGCTTCCACAAAGAAATAGATAACCTTGAGGTGCATGTAAGGCTTGCTTAAAATTTGAAGAGTTAGGAATAGATAAATTTGCATTTGTTAACCACTTTCTTAGTTTAGTATTATCACAAATAGATAATCTTCTAAAGTTCAATTCCAATTTGGTGTAATTCTGTATACATACATACATTTATTAAAACCAGTGGGAGAACTTGGGGCCATGCCAATTCTAGAGAGGCTGTAAACTCGGCCAATTAATTTTTGGTAATACTGTTCGAGCCTTCCACAAGTCCAAAGAATTAATAGTGATAGGTACTATGTAGTCTTCGAAATGTAGGAAAAATTCTGCAAATAGCAGTGATTTTTTGCTCAGTAAAATGAGTACCCTGATCACTACAAAGAATGGCAGGAGCTTCCCAAGTAGGTAAAATATTCTCTAACAATTTTTTTAGCTACAAAAGCAGCTGTGGCTTGACTGCAAGAGAAAGCATCCACCCAATGCGGATATTTGCAAATCTTGACTAATACAAATTTATAGCCATGGAAAGGTTCTAGTTGTATAAAATCCATCTACCATTCAAGCATAGGCCCAGTGGGAAAAGAGGCATTTTCCTGGTGAAGGGTGCTATGTTCTACCCAGAATGTACTCTGAGCAGATGGGGCATTGCTGCTCCACTTGATCTTCTGCTTTCCAAAAATGACCTGAGTAATATTTTCATAAAACATCTACTGTTCTATCTCTTCCTAGTGATCTTTTCTCTTTTAGTAGAAAAATGTGTAAGTCTTTAGGCATCACTGATTTACTGTCTGGTCCTTCTCAAAGGGAGGTCTTATCATTATATATACAGCCTTCCCTATCTACTTGTTCTGCTCAGATAATGGAGCTGCATTTTCATGGGTCTGTAAATTATACCATTTAGCAGTGTTAACTGTGGGATCCACAATAATTCAGGAGAAATGTTTGTAGAATTCCCTCCACAAAGAAGGCATCCCCTTAGGTTAAAGAAGTCATCAGGTTTTAGGGAGTAGGAAGGGCCGTAAAGATCTAAACCTAAGGCATTTAACATCATAGAAGATCTATCTCTATCTCTATCTGAAGGATGGAGACTTTAGTGATTGTGAGTGAAAATGTGGCTAGCAGTAGCAAGAAACCTTCCTCAGAAATGTTTCTTTAAAAACCAAATTGAACCTTCACCAGATTTATAAGGTAATTTCTTTAAATAAGTTTGTAGTAAAGGAACATGTAACCCTAAAGGTAGAACAGGTCTGTTTCACAGTATCACCCAAAGATTTGTAATATGATCCTGACAGCATTTACTATATAACCAATCAGTTTTTTTTTTTCATAATGGTCAAACACTTGTAACTTCCCACAGTATGAAATCAGAAAAACGAGAGAAATTCAACATGTTAGGACTTGTGCAGGCTAACTCCACTCTAAGGTAGTCCAGGCTTCTAGGTACTATTATAACAGGCTTAACTTTATCTGTTTTTGGTCCCTCCTTTTTAAAATTTTCTGCAGGATAGAATTTTTTTTTTTTGAAAGGGATTCTCATGCAGCGACCAGCTTTGCTGTAGCATCAGCTAAAGTATTTTCTTTAACCTTTTCTGTTAAAGGCTCCCCTTTTGACTGGTGGGCCTGAATTTTAACTACAGAAATCTCTAATGGCAGCAAGAGAGGAGGTTGGCAACCAAAGATTCATTTTTAATTTGAGTTCCAGATGAAGCGAAGAACCTTCTTTTTTTCCAAAGCATACAACCCCAAAATTATACCTCAAATCCATATATATGATCACTGATCATCCAGAAGCCAGCTTTCGAGCCTTGGTGAGTGCAATCAACTTAGCCTGTTAAGCTGACATGACTTTGGGAAGAGTGCTACTTTCTAGTACCCTCAGTGGATGTAGTTACAGCATATCCATCCTGAAAATGAGAACTAAAGGGATTGGTTTTAAATAAGAACCATTAACAAAAGAATCATTGTTGGGTTGGAGAGAGGGGCTTCCTACAGATTTTGTCTAGGAGTTAACAACTGGTCAGTCAGGTCAATTACAGGAAACTATTCCATCTTCCTCAGGAAGTGGCTAAGGGTAGCAGGGTTCAAAAAATTCACTGTGTGTAATCTACTATTTATGGCTGCCAGTAAAAGTATTTCAGAGGAGGTTAATTGACTGGCAGACAAATGTTAAGTTAGAGTAGAATTTAATATTGCAGAAACTGAATGAGGGGCATGTACATCAAGAAAGTTTCCCAAGACTAATATATGAAGTGGCTTCTACAAATCTAGTTGTGACTGTCACAGTCCTCAGGCAGGATGGATATCCTGAGGTCACAGGATCAAGCTGGAGGCTATAATACCCAGCAGGGTACTGCTGTTCCCCATGGTATTCGATGAGGACATGGCATTGGGACAGCATTACCAGCTGTCTAAAGAACATACAGGGAAAAGTCCAACTTTATAATTAGGAAAACCCAAGGCAAGAGTATTCAATAAGTCTTCTTTTAATTTGTTTACAGCTTGTAACCCATCTTCAGACAATATGAAAAAATCAGGGGCTGAGCCATTTAAATATTGGTAAAGAGACTATGCCATTAAGGAAAAACCTAGAATCCAAGTCCAACAACAATAATCGCAAAGACCCAGAAATCCTTTAAGTTGTTTCTTAGTAGCTGGGGGCAGAGAAAGCTAAAATGGCTTTTGTTGTTGTTTTGTTTTAGGATCTATTGAAATTCCTTCAGCTGAAATCACATGTCCCAAATACATTACTGAGGGTAAAGCAAACTGCAGCTTTTCTTTGGATGTTTTGTATAGATCTTCTGCGTTTTTTTGTTGCATCTTGCAGTATGACCTCACCATCTTCAGCAAGTTTTGGAACAAGTTAATCCTTAGCATTTTTCCAATTAGCATGCTCCAACCAAACCAACCAAATATATGCACCAGTTGATATAGGTCTGATAATCCAGGTTGGTATACATCAGTTAAAACCTTAAATTCTCCGGCAAACTTATATGGATCCTTTTGAACACCTAGAAAATCTTTAATGATATTATGCAATTCACTATGAGTCCAACAAACAAAGGTTAGAAATTTTTCTTTAGAATTTTCTTTATTTCCTAGCCTGGGGAATGAATCTTAAAGGACATTTCAGGAACGGTGCAAGGTGAATCTGAAGAATCCTTGGGGTGATAGGGAAGTTCTGACAATGGATTGTCAAATTCTCCAAAAGACAAAGGGAGTAAAGAAGGATAAAGAGACGTAACATCAGAAGGATCAGAAGAAGAAGAGAGAGAAGAAGGAGAAGGAGGAGAAGGGGAGGAGGAGAAGAAGAAGGAGGAGGAAAAGCAGCAGCAGCAGCAGTAGCAGGAGCCATAGGTTGGGTCTGACACTGAAATTCTCTTATCTATTTAGATTGCTTTTATTTATTTATTTATTTAAAGTGCTTAGCCACAATGTCTTATAGGGAAGCAAACTTATCATTCTGTTGTCTGTGGGAGGCCTCCAAATACTAATGGGAAAAAATGCTTTACACCCACTTTGATTAGTTCTGGATCCTTTAGCTTCTGATTTGTTGCAGAAGAAAATCAACTTACTGAGCTTTAAACTCCCCAGACCAGTCACTGACCTGACAGCCTATGTAGGTAACTGTATGCCATCTTCCAAGAAACTGAACTGAATATGGCTCCTAATTCCTAACCATATAGGTGGACAAAGTTCCAGAGGGGGATCTGTTCTGGTCTGGTCTTTAAAATTGACTTTTCCTGTCTTACCAAAGCCTAGAATGTGCTACTTAAAATTCAGAAATCTCCAGATACAACCACGTGTCACTAGATGGTGTTCGAACTTCACCTTTGAGCAGTCTCAGAGACAAATCGTCCATACAGAGAACCACTTTCATTTTTTTCCAAACCACAAAGAAATCTCATGATGGTTCAGCACTTTTTGAAAGTAGATTTACTCTCATATTAACTGAGAAGCTGAAATTTAGATGACATAAATGAAAGCATACCAAGATGTTCAAGAAAATGCAAACAGAAAAACACAGAAAGAGTCTCAATAAAAGATCTCAGAGATCTGCACCATAAATCATGGGGCTCAAATATAAGCACACTTACCTCCACGGTGTCCCCAGAGTCCAGGAAAATTGTAGGGCACAAAGGGCCCTGTTGGTGCCTGCCCTGGTCCTCAACCCCTCTGGAGTTCCACTGAAGGAAGACAGCTTTGGATCCCGCTGACTACATCAAAATATGGTAGAACAAGATTCCAGACCCAAATTCAATCAAAAGAGCTTTTTATTAAGCCAAGACAAAGAAAATCATTTGAATGAGGGAGCTGTCCATGTGCACTGGGCACAAAGACTGATGGATACACTGAATCACAGTCATGGGGTCTCTAATATGCTGTTACAGAAGGAAATAAAGTTAAGGAAAAACCTGATTGGTTATTTACTGATACATCATTGTAAAAAGTGGGATGACAAAAGCGAGATCTTTATACTGATTGGTTTAAAGAGCTTTTGGTGCTAGTTACCACTTGGTAATACACGCTTTTTTCATTAGTTACTGCTTAGTGGCCACAGGTGTTCACAGCAAGGGGTTTAGAGGACATTCACCAGACATTCATTCCTGGGAGCATAGAGGTTACATAAAGCTCCTTGGGAACAACCTGACAACATTTTTTCTTGGCTTGACTACAAGGAAAACATTTCCTTGGATATCAGATAACAGGCAAAGCTGCTCTATAAAGATTTGCCAGGTCAGTTTTCTGGTTCCACAAATTTCCTATACAAAATGAATTCCAAGCTTAGACTCCACTTTTTAGTCTCCCTTACTCCAGCCAAGTACCTTATATAGTTTTAGGGTCTCCATATCAAGATAAATGTCTGTGTTTAGGCTGCCATGTTTAATGACAGCCCCCAAGACTATTTTTATAATGTACAAATATGATCTTGTAAATCCATTGTTTAACTCTTTTGATGGCTCTGCCTAAATATAGAATAAAATCTGAACTCCTGATGGATGTTTTCCAAAGTACTTCATGTGCAATAGGACATTTACATTTCTCTCCTCCTGACCTTTGTACTATTATTGTTATGCATATAGCTTTTACATGTGTTACAGACCCCATACTGCATTGTTATTAATGTTAACAGAGTCAATAATTCTTTAAAGACATTTGTACATATACCCCTAAAGTTACCATTTGTGGTGCTCTTCATGCCTTTGTCTAGATCCATATTTCTATCTAATATCATTTTCCCTCTTCTTGAAGGAATTTATTGAACATATCTTATTGGGTGGGCTTCCTGGTGATGAATGCTTTCAGCTTTTATATGTCTACAAAAGTATTTCCCCTTCATTTGTGAAAGATATTTTTACTGGGTATAGAATTCTAAGTTGACTGTTTTTCTATTAGTAATTTAAAGATCTTGTTCCACTGTCTTCTGTCTTGCATTGTTTATAAGACATCTGCTGCTTTAACTATTTTCTTTGTACGTAATGACTTCTTCCCCTCTGGTCACTTTTAAGATTTTACTTCTTATCACTGCTTTTGAACAATTTGATTATTCTGTGTCTTGGTGTGGTTTTGTGTTCCTTGTTTGGGTTATTGAACATCTTTTATTTATGGGTTTATAATTTTCATCACATTTGGAAAATTTTGTATCACTATTTTTTGAAACAGTTTTGTGTTCCTCTCTTTTTCTTTTTTGGGGATCCTAATTTTTTTTTTTTAATTACATATATTGTCCCAGATTACCAATGCTTTTATTTTTGCTTCTCTTTTCATTTTGTATAGTTTCTATTGCTATGTCTTCAAGCTCACTAACCCTTTCTTCTGCAATGTCTACACAGAAACCCAGTGCCGTCGAGTCGATTCCGCCTCATAGCGACCCTACAGGACAGAGTAGAAGTGCCCCACAGAGTTTCCAAGGAGCGCCTGGCAGATTTGAACTGCCATGTCTAGTCTGCTGTTAATCCTGCCCAGAGTATTTTTCATCTCAGAATTGTAGTTTTTATCTCTAGAAGTTTGATTTGGGTTGTTTTTATATCTTACATATCTATATAAATTTTGAGCTATGGAATATACTTATAATAACTGATTTATTGTCCTTGTCTGCTGATTCTAACATCTGTGTCAATTCTTGGTTGGTTTAATTGGTTATTCTCCTCATTATGTTTTGTGTTTTCCTGCTTGTTGGCTTGCCACTATATCTATATCTACATCTCTCTCTCTATATACCCGTGTGAGTGTGTGTATGCATACATATATGTGTGTGTGTGTGTATGCATACACATATATATAAAAACCCTTTGCCATCAAATTGATTCTGACTCATAGCAACCCTATAGGACAGAGTAGAACTGCCCTATAGGGTTTTCAGGGAGCAGCTGGCGGATTTGAATGGCCAAACTTTTGGTTAGCAGCCGTAGCTCTTAATCACTATGCCACCAGGAAGGCAATGTGGTATAAAAACAATAGGCTTTGGAACTGAATTCCTGGGCTGAGTCCTGGCTTTACTACTACTCACTAGATATTACTGGCTATTATTACTAGTGATGAAATTTCTAGCCTTGGTCAAGTCATGTAATTTCTTTGTGCCTTATTTTCTTCATCTGTAAAATAAGAATATTAATAATATATCTATAATAGGTTTTCATTTTGTTTATTTTATTTAGTTTGTTTATTTTAGAACCAAATAATTTTGTACATGTAAAACTTAGAAAAGTTCCAGGCAAATGTTAAGTGCTCCCTATATTTATTTATTATTATAAAAATTTACTTAGACATTGTAAATCATCCTGTAGAAAAATATTTAGTGACATACTTTTATTTTAAATATAGTCTCAAGACAGAAAAGTAAATTATAAAGTACTATACATGTCAAATTAGTTTTTTAGCAATAAATAATGTTGAAACACCAGAAAATATTTTCAGTGAATATTTCTGGGTGACATTTTTTTTTCCTGTTCTATATTTTCTACAAAAGCTATTATAATCACAAAAATCACTCTAATTAATTTGAAAACACATATGCAACTTCAATGCCCACTCTTAGGTGCCTTCCCTTGCTCCTTAGTCAAAGTTAATTTCCCCCTTCTCATTTCTCCCTTAGCTTCTATTACAGCATTGTGTTCTAATGACTTGTTTACATTTCTGTCTCCTCTGCTGGACTCTGAGGTCTTTTAAAGTAGGGACAGAGTTTTGTTTAACTTTACGTCCCCAGTATCTGACACACAGCAGACCTGTTAAGTATTAAAATCGCCCTTAATAGGGTAAAACACAGAATCCCTAAAGCAGTGACTTTCAGTTGGTGGTGGGAATAGTGCTGGTGATATTTAAAAGGCATATTTGTGTTATAATACAATTTTATATTTGGAAAATGAAAAAGATGCCAATTATAGAAGGTAAAGTTTCCCAAATCATCTTGGGTGGTAGTGATAGACTTATGCGTTTTCTGTCGGTGTTCAGGGTGTGCCAGGCTGGAACAGTTACAGAATTTGGACCTGGGGAGATGCAGGGCTTGTGTGTGAGTGTGGGTGTGTATACAATGCTTACATTTAAGGAAATGATGCCTGGTTCTGAAAAATACTGCTCCTAAATTTGCTTTCAGAGGAAGAATCCTCAGTTGAGGAAAGAACACACTTGAAAACTCCTGAGTTCCTAGAGTTTCTTGTCCTTGGATTCCCAGAGTCATCTCCATACAGGTGTCAAGGAGTGTGGTGCTCATTTTCTATGTAGATTATGGCCAGTGGAACTTCCTATGCAGATAAGGTACCCCATGACTCCCATATGGCTTTACCAAATACTTAAAGAAACAAAAAAGTACATACAAACAAAATCTATTAGGAGCATAAATTTCTTTCTCACGAACTATAGTTTTCTTATCCATTCACAGGTAACTGGCTCCCGTTCAAATCCACAGAACTTTTAGGAACAGATAAAGAGCTCAGCAGGGAAGCTCATTCACTCTACACTTCACCCTAACTCTCACCTGCACCCCATTCTGCCATTAGGGTTTAAGTTCTTTCTTCCAGGCTTGGCTTTTGTTCTGAGACACAGAGTCTTCCCCATCAGCTAACACCAAGAGCAGCCTCATCTTTAGACGAGACCCTGCTTCACAGTTATAGGAGTGTGGACTTGTTTTGGTACAAGTTAAATAGAAGGAAAATTGGCTGTTAATCAAGAACATTGAACAGAGAGTTCCGAAACAAGAATTGAGCAAACATTAATAGATTTATTGTATCCTCATAAGGAGTATGTATGGTATATATGTATATGTGTGTGTGTGTATGTATAAATATATGCGTGTATATATAGAGTCCTATATGAGCATATAAAGGAGTATATATAGGAGTGAGTGAGCATTCACAGGAGAGTAATCATATTCTTTGAGTCATCATTTGAATATTCATGATTCCAAGAAAATATTTTTTGAGGTACTAACTGATGTGTTTTGTTTCTGGTTTTTCTTTTTACTCCCTAACCATTTTCAGTAAAACATTTTGTCTTTATTGCCTCAGAAATGCATAGAGGAGAGGGGGGCAATTCTTGGCTTTTAAATCTCAAAAGCCTGTGTGCTAGAGACTCAGAGGCTGATATGAGATCAGTCAGAGTCTGTTTCTACCTGTCCAGGAAGACCTGGGGAAGCAACAGGATACCAAATTCCCTTTACCTGGAATAGCATTGAATCGGGAGCATGCATATATGGTACAGCTTGTCACACGGGGCTTCTCTGTCTCTCAGAGTTCCCTGTACCTTAGAGTGATGCAAGAGATACAGAAAATTTCAGGGTTTGGGAAGGGTAAAGTTGCCATTTCCTGGATCCCAGAGTGGTGCCAGAATGGGAGGAGGATTTCCCAAGATATGAGAATGGTATGCTTGTGGGACAGAGAGCACAGGGCATGAAGAGACCTTGCAGTTGAGAATGAAAAGCCCCCAATATTTTTGGGCTCTCTACTTTGAGAATCGTTTAAATCCCTTACTAATTATTTTGATCTTAACTGATCATGGCTGCAGAAATAAAAGTTATAGCTCAACGTAGAACAAATTTGCTTTCCTGGTTTGAAAACGTATGTTTGATATGAAGGACAACAAGCAAAACAAAGAATAGTAGGAAGCTGATATTTATTGAACGTAGGTTTCTTCATTTATAAATAGTAGTCTTGTAATTAGCACAACACACAAATGTAGCATAATTAATGCTATTAACCAAAACGTATGTTTCAAAATATCTAGGAAAATTGTATAATTACAATGTAATTGAAACCACTTAAACTGAAGCTTTGCCCTCTTTTCTTAGTTTTAGATATTCTTCAGTTGTCACTCCCACGTTTTCTGATGGAAAAAAAGTGAAATGCATTAAGATGGTTCAAATCTCCTCACTTCTTTTTCTTTGATAAACTAACATTTTGCTTGTTCCTTATGCAATTGTTACTGTGATCCAGTGTCACATAAAATTCACACTAACAAAATCCATGTGTCTCATTGATGAAATATGTGTCAACATTATAAGAAAACTCCAAATATAGCTACAAAAATAGATAATAGTATGGGTACTATGAATAATCAGTGCTACTATGGTTAAGGCTATGTCAGCATTTTCAAAATAAGTCCCTATTTTAAAAATTATAACTTGACCCAAGGATTTTATACTGAGATTTAATGTGGTTTTTGAGCTCACAGTGCAGAGCAATGTTTTTTTCAAAAATTTTTTTTCCAGATGTTTTTCACATTTCTTAGGGTTAGACAAGTATATAAAAAAGATCAGTTTTGTTATTACAACCACCACTTCAAATGTCCTATTATACTGAAACACTATTGTGTATGAAAAAAATAGAAGGATAAGCAAAAGGGCTACCTCTGTCTTTAGATCTATGCCATGGACTGTCTTATGGGGGAAACAACTTATTCAGTCATGGGACTCTTGACTGGGCTTCCCACCACCTGTCTGTCAGCTTGTTGTATTGTGGTGGCTTTCATGTTGCAATGATGTAGGAAGCTATGTCATCAGTATTTCAAATAACAGTAGGGTGACCCATGGTGGACAGGTTTCCGTGGATCTTCAAGACCTAGCCACCTACTTCTGAAAATTATCAGAGGAAAACCGTATGGATCACAACAGAATATTTTCCAATATAGTTCTGCAAGTTGAGCCCCCTAGGTTGGAAGTCATGAAAAATACACGATGGCTGCAGCAATGGACTCAAGCATACCAATAACTGTGAAGATGGAACAGGCCTGGGAAATGTTTAGTTCTGTTGTACATGGGGCTCCTGTGAGTCAGAGCTAACTCAGTAGCAAACTAAGAACAAGAAGACAACTTCAAAACAGAAATAGCACATTATCTTGTTTTGCTCATATTCTACACTTTATCTAGACTTTATCCAGGCTATCTTCTTATTTCCATATTTCAAAAACCATCTATTCCATGAAGCTTTTCTTTTTCCTTCAATCATCTCAAGGCTTATCTTCCTAAAACTGTGTGGCCCTTATTGTTGACATTGTTTTTGTTGTTTTGTTTGTTTTTAACAGATATTTTTCTACTTATCTTATGCTTGCTTTTGAAGAAAGGGGCTGAGTTTCCTCAACTTTAAATTCTAAGTGATATAGTTCAGTGATTTTATAATGGTGGCATAACAGTTATGTGCTTGGCTACTGACCAAAAGGTCAGCAGTTCAAAGCCACCTGTGGCTCCACCAGGGAAAGATCTGGCAATCTACTCCTATAAAAATTACAGCTTAGGGAGGCGGAGCCAAGATGGCGGACTAGGCAGATGCTACCTCGGATCCCTTTTACAACAAAGACACGGAAAAACAAGTGAATCGATCACATACATAACAATCTACGAACCCTGAACAACAAACACAGATTTAGAGACGGAGAACGAACTAATACGGGGAAGCAGCGATTGTTTCCAGAGCATGGAGCGAGAGTACCAGTCAGGTACGGCACAAGCACAGAGAGCTGCTCCACCCCCCTGAACTAACCCCGGGAGGTAGACCAGCCGGTTCCGCGGGTGGCGTGGGAAGCAGCCGGTAGGAGAAGTCCCAGGGAGGCAGTGACTGGTCTTGGAGCAGGAAGAGCAGCGTCCCAGCCGGGGAACCATCTCGCCGGAATTTGGACTGGACGCAGGTACGGCATAAACACGGAGAGCTGCTCCACCCCCCTGAACTAACCCCGGGAAGGGGCCCAGCCGGGTCGCGCAGGCAGCGTGGGATGCAGCCCATAGGAGAAGTCCCCGGGAGGCAGCGACTGGTATTGAAGCAGGGAGAACAGGATCCCAGCCGGGACACTCGGTCACAGCACAAGCACGGGGAGCTGCTCCACCCATCTGAACTAACCCCGGGAGGGGGCCCACCTGGTTCGCGGGGGCAGCATGGCCATGCGGCTGGAGGGACGAGAAGTCCCCGGGAGGCAGCGACTGATTTTGGAGTCGAGAGTGCACCGTCCCAGTAGGGGAGCCTTGACGCTGGGCGTGGGGCTGGAAGCGGAGGATCTGACCGTGACTCCAGCGGGCCAGACCCCCCGGGGGCAATCTCCACACAGCCAGCACACATAGGCGACGCGCCTGCGGGAATCTCAGATATAATAGTCATTCCAAGCAAGACAAGGAACTCTGGCTATATTCTGAGGTGCTACTCTCCTATCTCTCTGTTCCCTCCCCCACCCTCCCCAGGCGGCTTCATTAACATCCGAATAGCCTGAGCCAGAGGGAGAACTCTGATAGGGGTCTGACTGCATTTTTTTTTTTAGCGGATTTTCTGGAAAAACTAGTTTCCCAGTGATGGCTCGGAGACAACAATCCATATCAAACCACTTAAAGAAGCAGACCATGACAGCTTCTCCAACCCCCTAAACAAAAGAATCAAAATCTTTCCCAAATGAAGATACAATCTTGGAATTATCAGATACAGAATATAAAAAACTAATTTACAGAATGCTTAAAGATATCACAAATGAAATTAGGATAACTGCAGAAAAAGCCAAGGAACACACTGATAAAACTGTTGAAGAACTCAAAAAGATTATTCAAGAACATACTGGAAAAATTAATAAGTTGCAAGAATCCATAGAGAGACAACATGTAGAAATCCAAAAGATTAACAATAAAATTACAGAATTAGACAACGCAATAGGAAGTCAGAGGAGCAGACTCGAGCAATTAGAATGCAGACTGGGACATCTGGAGGACCAGGGAATCAACACCAACATAGCTGAAAAAAAATCAGATAAAAGAATTAAAAAAAATGAAGAAACCCTAAGAATCATGTGGGACTCTATCAAGAAGGATAACTTGCGGGTGATTGGAGTCCCAGAACAGGGAGGGGGGACAGAAAACACAGAGAAAATAGTTGAAGAACTCCTGACACAAAACTTCCCTGACATCATGAAAGACGAAAGGATATCTATCCAAGATGCTCATCGAACCCCATTTAAGATTGATCCAAAAAGAAAAACACCAAGACATATTATCATCAAACTCACCAAAACCAAAGATAAACAGAAAATTTTAAAAGCAGCCAGGGAGAAAAGAAAGGTTTCCTTCAAGGGAGAATCAATAAGTTCAGACTACTCAGCTTTTTTACTCAGCAGAAACCATGCAGGCAAGAAGGGAATGGGACGACATATACAGAATACTGAAGGAGAAAAACTGCCAGCCAAGGATCATATATCCAGCAAAACTCTCTCTGAAATATGAAGGCGAAATTAAGATATTTACAGACAAACACAAGTTTAGAGAATTTACAAAAACCAAACCAAAGCTACAAGAAATACTAAAGGATATTGTTTGGTCAGAGAACCAATAATATCAGATATCAGCACAACACAAGGTCACAAAACAGAATGTCCTGATATCAACTCAAATAGGGAAAGCACAAAAACAAACAAATTAAAATTAATTAAAAAAAAATACACATAACGGAATCATGGAAGTCAATAGGTAAAAGATCACAATAATCAAAAAGAGGGACTAAATACAGGAGGCATTGAACTGCCATATGGAGAGTGATACAAGGCAATATAGAACAATACAAGTTAGGTTTTTACTTAGAAAAATAGGGGTAAATAATAAGGTAACCACAAAAAGGTATAACAACTCTATAACTCAAGATAAAAGCCAAGAAAAACGTTAACGACTCAACGAGCATAAAGTCAAACACTATGAAAATGAGGATCTCACAATTTACTAAGAAAAACGCCTCAGCACAAAAAAGTATGTGGAAAAATGAAATTGTCAACAACACACATAAAAAGGCATCAAAATGACAGCACTAAAAACTTATTTATCTATAATTACCCTGAATGTAAATGGACTAAATGCACCAATAAAGAGACAGAGAGTCACAGACTGGATAAAGAAACACAATCCATCTATATGCTGCCTACAAGAGACACACCTTAGACTTAGAGACACAAACAAACTAAAACTCAAAGGATGGAAAAAAGTATATCAAGCAAACAATAAGCAAAAAAGAAGAGGAGTAGCAATATCAATTTCTGACAAAATAGACTTTAGACTTAAATGCACCACAAAGGATAAAGAAGGACACTATATAATGATAAAAGGGACAATTGATCAGGAAGACATAACCATATTAAATATATATGCACCCAATGACAGGGCTGCAAGATACATAAATCAAATTTTAACAGAATTGAAAAGTGAGATAGACACCTCCACAATTATAATAGGAGACTTCAACACACCACTTTCGGAGAAGGACAGGACATCCAGTAAGAAGCTCAACAGAGACACGGAAGATCTAATTACAACAATCAACCAACTTGACCTCATTGACTTATACAGAACTCTCCACCCAACTGCTGCAAAATGTACTTTTTTTTTCTAGCGCACATGGAACATTCTCTAGAATAGACCACATATTAGGTCATAAAACAAACCTTTGCAGAGTCCAAAACATCGAAATATTACAAAGCATCTTCTCAGACCACAAGGCAATAAAACTAGAGATCAATAACAGAAAAACTAGGGAAAGGAAATCAAATACTTGGAAACTGAACAATACCCTCCTGAAAAAAGACTGGGTTATAGAAGACACCAAGGAGGGAATAAGGAAATTCATAGAAAGCAACGAGAATGAAAATACTTCCTATCAAAACCTCTGGGACACAGCAAAAGCAGTGCTCAGAGGCCAATTTATATCGATAAATGCACGCATACAAAAAGAAGAAAGAGCCAAAATCAGAGAACTGTCCCGACAACTTGAACAAATAGAAAGTGAGCAACAAAAGAATCCATCAGGCTCCAGAAGAAAACAAATAATAAAAATTAGAGCTGAACTAAATGAATTAGAGAACAGAAAAACAATTGAAAGAATTAACAAAGCCAAAAGCTGGTCTTTGAAAAAATTCACAAAATTGATAAACCATTGGCTAGACTGACTAAAGAAATACAGGAAAGGAAACAAATAACACGAATAAGAAACGAGAAGGACCACATCACAACAGAACCAAATGAAATTAAAAGAATCATTTCAGATTATTATGAACAATTGTACTGTAACAAATTTGAAAACCTAGGAGAAATGGATGAATTCCTGGAAAAACACTACCTACCTAAACTAACACATTCAGAAGTAGAACAACTAAATAGACCCATAACAAAAAAAGAGATTGAAACGGTAATCAAAAAACTCCCAACAAAAAAAAGCCCTGGCCCGGATGGCTTCACTGCAGAGTTCTACCAAACTTTCAGAGAAGAGTTAACACCACTACTTCTGAAGGTATTCCAAAGCATAGAAAATGACGGAATACTACCCAACTCATTCTATGAAGCCACCATCTCCCTGATACCAAAACCAGGTAAAGACATTACAAAAAAAGAAAATTATAGACCTATATCCCTCATGAACATTGATGCAAAAATCCTCAACAAAATTCTAGCCAATAGAATCCAACAACACATCAAAAAAATAATTCACCCTGATCAAGTGGGATTTATACCAGGTATGCAAGGCTGGTTTAATATCAGAAAAACCATTAATGTAATCCATCACATAAATAAAACAAAAGACAAAAACCACATGATCTTATCAATTGATGCAGAAAAGGCATTTGACAAAGTCCAACACCCATTTATGATAAAAACTCTTACCAAAATAGGAATTGAAGGAAAATTCCTCAACATAATAAAGGGCATCTATGCAAAGCCAACAGCCAATATCACTCTAAATGGAGAGAACCTGAAAGCATTTCCCTTGAGAACGGGAACCAGACAAGGATGCCCTTTATCACCACTCTTATTCAACATCGTGCTGGAAGTCCTAGCCAGGGCAATTAGGCTAGACAAAGAAATAAAGGGTATCCGGATTGGCAAGGAAGAAGTAAAGTTATCACTATTTGCAGATGACATGATTATATACACAGAAAACCCTAAGGAATCCTGCAGAAAACTACTGAAACTAATAGAAGAGTTTGGTAGAGTCTCAGGTTATAAAATAAACATACAAAAATCACTTGGATTCCTCTACATCAACAAAAAGAACACCGAAGAGGAAATAACCAAATCAATACCATTCACAGTAGCCCCCAAGAAGATAAGATACTTAGGAATAAATCTTACCAAGGATGTAAAAGACCTATACAAAGAAAACTACAAAGCTCTACTACAAGAAATTCAAAAGGACATACTTAAGTGGAAGGACAGACCCTGCTCATGGATAGGAAGACTTAACATAGTAAAAATGTCTAGTCTACCAAAAGCCATCTATACATTTAACGCACTTCTGATCCAAATTCCAATGTCATATTTTAAGGGGATAGAGAAACAAATCACCAATTTCATATGGAAGGGAAAGAAGCCCCGGATAAGCAAAGCACTACTGAAAAAGAAGAAGAAAGTGGGAGGCCTCACTTTACCTGACTTCAGAACCTATTATACAGCCACAGTAGTCAAAACAGCCTGGTACTGGTACAACAACAGGCACATAGACCAATGGAACAGAATTGAGAACCCAGACATAGATCGATCCACGTATGAGCAGCTGATATTTGACAAAGGACCAGTGTCAATTAATTGGGGAAAAGACAGCCTTTTTAACAAATGGTGCTGGCATAACTGGATATGCATTTGCAAAAAAATGAAACAGGACCCATACCTCACACCATGCACAAAAACTAACTCCAAGTGGATCAAAGACCTAAACATAAAGACTAAAACGATAAAGATCATGGAAGAAAAAATAGGGACAACCCTAGGAGCCCTAATACAAGGTATAAACAGAATACAAAACATTACCAAAAATGATGAAGAGAAACCAGATAACTGGGAGCTCCTAAAAATCAAACACCTATGCTCATCTAAAGACTTCTCCAAAAGAGTAAAAAGACCACCTACAGACTGGGAAAGAATTTTCAGCTATGACATCTCGGACCAGCGCCTGATCTCTAAAATCTACATGATTCTGTCAAAACTCAACCACAAAAAGACAAACAACCCAATCAAGAAGTGGGCAAAGGATATGAACACACATTTCACTAAAGAAGATATTCAGGCAGCCAACAGATACATGAGAAAATGCTCTCGATCATTAGCCATTAGAGAAATGCAAATTAAAACTACGATGAGATTTCATCTCACACCAACAAGGCTGGCATTAATCCAAAAAACACAAAATAATAAATGTTGGAGAGGCTGCGGAGAGATTGGAACTCTTATACACTGCTGGTGGGAATGTAAAATGGTACGACCACTTTGGAAATCTATCTGGCATTATCTTAAACAGTTAGAAATAGAACTACCACACAACCCAGAAATCCCACTCCTCGGAATATACCCTAGAGATACAAGAGCCTTCATACAAACAGATATATGCACACCCATGTTTATTGCAGCTCTGTTTACAATAGCAAAAAGTTGGAAGCAACCAAGGTGTCCATCAACGGATGAATGGGTAAATAAATTGTGGTATATTCACACAATGGAATACTACGCATCGATAAAGAACAGTGACGAATCTGTGAAACATTTCATAACATGGAGGAACCTGGAAGACATTATGCTGAGCGAAATTAGTCAGAGGCAAAAGGACAAATATTGTATAAGACCACTATTATAAGATCTTGAGAAATAGTAAACCTGAGAAGAACACATACTTTTGTGGTTACGAGGCGGGGAGGGAGGGAGGGTGGGAGAGGGTTTTTTTATTGATTAATCAGTAGATAAGAACTGCTTTAGGTGAAGGGAAAGACAACACTCAATACATGGAAGGTCAGCTCAATTGGACTGGACCAAAAGCAGAGAAGTTTCCGGGATAAAATGAATGCTTCAAAGGTCAGCGGAGCAAGCGTGGGGGTCTGGGGAACATGGTTTGCGGGGACTTCTAAGTCAATTGGCAAAATAATTCTATTATGAAATCATTCTGCATCCCACTTTGAAATGTGGCGTCTGGGGTCTTAAATGCTAACAAGCGGCCATCTAAGATGCATCAATTGGTCTCAACCCACCTGGAGCAAAGGAAAATGAAGAACACCAAGGCCACACGACAACTAAGAGCCCAAGAGACAGAAAGGGCCACATGAACCAGAGACCTACATCATCCTGAGACCAGAAGAACTAGTTGGTGCCCAGCCACAATCGATGACTGCCCTGACAGGGAGCACAGCAGAGGACCCCTGAGGGAGCAGGAGATCAGTGGGATACAGACCCCAAATTCTCATAAAAAGACCAAACTTAATGGTCTGACTGAGACTAGAGGAATCCTGGTGGCCATGCTCCCCAGACCTTCTGTTGGCACAGGACAGGAACCATCCCCGAAGACAACTCATCAGACATGAAAGGGACTGGTCAGCCGGTGGGAGAGAGACGCTGATGAAGAGTGAGCTAATTATATCAGGTGGACACTTGAGATTGTGTTGGCAACTCTTGTCTGGAGGGGGGATGGGAGGATAGAGAGAGAGGGAAGCCGGCAAAATTGTCAAGAACGGAGAGACTGAAAGGGCTGACTCAAGAGGGGGAGAGCAAGTGGGAGTAGGGAGTGAGATGTATGTAAACTAATATGTGACAGACTGATTGGATTTGTAAACGTTCACTTGAAGCTTAATAAAAGTTATAAAAAAAAATAAATAAATAAATAAAAATTACAGCTTAGGAAATCCTACAGGACAGTTCTACTCTATCACTTGGGATTGCTTTGAGTTGAAATCAATCTAATGGCACCTAACAATAACAACAACAGGCTCCATCAGTTGGAAAAAAACAATAACAACAACAGGCTCCATCAGTTGGAAATGTACCTGAAATTATTTTTGTCTTTTTTTTTTTTTTTGCCCCAAATCCTCAGAGTTCTCATAGTACTTTGTTCTCATAGCACTTTCTCATATACTACTTGGCCACTTACATGACTCTTTTATCTGAGTACTTTTTAAAGGCAGGGACTGACTGACCTAATTTTACGCTTTTTGTTGGGCCAATTCACCTATGAACCAGATGCTAATATTAAGCAATGTTCCTTGACTGTGACCTAATCTTGGCAACTAACTGCTTGGATTCACAATTGGTTCTGTCCAAATTGTTGCTACACAAGGTTCAGCTGGAGCTCACTGAATCTAACTTCTCATATCTGACCATGGAAGTTCTCTCCAGTACCTCACCATGCAACACCTCCTCTCTCTCAAAGAGGAAATTGGGCAAGGACAGAGACTTATCACTCATTTTATTCTCAGAACTAAGAACATAGCATGTGCTCAATAAATATTTCCTTCATTAAGTGAGATAATCCATCCGTCAATCAATTGAGATCTGTTTGTCCAGTTTTCCTAGAAATTTATGAGTAATTGGAATGAAGGACTGTCTCTCTGGCCAGGGGGCAGAATAAATGGAAATTAATTGCATGATTCCATCTGTATTAGCTCCATTCTTCAACCAAATGAACTCACTATGTACAGACTGTTCTGCAGAAGGTGTTAATTCACAATGATTCAAATTAACATTAATATTTGCAGACATTGCCTTTCATTTATCTTTGCTCATTTACTTTATCATAAAATTAAACTGAATTAAATATTACTATATGCAGAAGAAATTCAAAGTGGTTATATATCATAGTGAGCCTTACAAGGCATTAATCTTCATTACTGAGGAGACATTTGATAATTCCCTTAAGGATACATCACTTGAGTTACAAGATTCCTCAAGGGAAGAGAAGAATGCTTTGAGATATAAGTATCTTACATGTGTCTTGTATTAATGACTCTCAAGTAAAGGATTTCTTATGATACATTTGAGGATGTAGTCCAGGAAAAACTGCAAATGTATATGTGGTAGGTTGACTTTATGGCACTAATTTTTCAAACCTCTCTGTAGCTGTGCCCTTTTGTGTCACCTTCCCACACTGATCTTGGACTTGGCCATGTACTTTTCTTTGGCCAATGAGACAGATAAAATTTGACAGATTAAGAAGCTTAAAAACTGCTTATGCGTTTCTACTTCTGATGGCCTCTTGCCACTACCAAGGGAACACACCCAAGCTATCCTGATGGACAGATGTGTGAGAGTGGAAAAGAGATGAGTCCTTCTGGCTGAGCCATCCCACATCAGCCAATCCCAGTCCACCCACCAGTTGACTAGACACATGAGTAAGCCCAGCCTACATCAGCTGAATTCATCCCTGATTAGCAAAACTGCTCAGCAAAGCCATAGTTTTGTGACAAATAATTAATAGTTGTTGTTTTAATCCACTGATGTTTAGTTTGTTACATAATGGAGCCCTAGTGGTGCAGTGGCTAAGAGCTGCAGCTAGCTATGGCTGCTAAACAAATGGTGGGCAGTTTGAATTCACCAGCCACTCCTTGGAAAACCTATGGGACAGGCCTACTCTGTCCTATAGGGTTGTTAAGAGCTGGAATCAACTTGAAGACAATGTTTTTTTTTTTTTGGTTTTCATTACATAATATTATTGTGGCAAAGGATAAGAGATACAGTGGCTTTTTTCCCAACAGGACTTTGTGAAGTTTATAATTTATTTGACTTTCACAAAGTGAATTTAGATGTTAAACTTTTCAGTTTAACATACAGATAAAAAGTTGGAGTGGAAATTACATTTGTTTTCAGAAGGAATGAAACAATCAGAGAAAACAAGATAATTTTCAGCATCATCATATTGTGTTCATAAAACATAGGCTCTGGAGACAAACTCTCTGCTCTAGAATGTTGGCTCCAACTTGGTCAAGTTACTTAGTCTCCCTATGCATTCTTTTCCTTATTTGCAAAATTGGAACAACTGTTGATGATTGATGGTCATGAAAATTATATATGAGGAGATGCATATAATGTAGTTAGAACAGTTTTTGACACAGGATAAGCAGTCAATAATATTAGGTATTATTGTATAACAGGTGAGGCATAAAATAGAGAAGCAACAAATAGTTACCATCTGGTAAGTTTCATGATGCAATGTGAAACTTCAAAAAGAAGAGTTTCTGGCCATTATCAATTGCTTGCTGCTTTTCTGTGCATTTTAAAAGGCTGCTATCAATTCCAAAACTATAAAATAATTGAAGAGAAGTGGTTTACAGGAAACAGCAAACCTGGATTCAAATCATATATCATGGAGCCTCCCTGGAACTCAATTCTTCTATCAGTAAACAAGAGCAGGGTGAAGATGATGATCTCTAATTACCTATACATCTTCAAAGTCCATTACTTGTAAGCCTACACCTTAGTAGCATAGTATTAAAAGTAAACAACCAGATCTAATGCCACAACCGCGGATTAATGATTTTCTTAATGCATTAATAGTTTTAAATGATAAGAAAGAGTAATAATAATGATAACATTTTAAGTAAAACTCTACTGTTTTATACAAGGAATATAATATAATTTGGCAATAAATGTTTTCTGGGGACATACATTATGGCAAATACCATGGTAGGTGCTGAGGAATAATGGATAAAAGCACATTCCATAGAGTATATACAGTGTAGTGGGAACACAGTAAGTAAGCAGTGGGCTGACTGCAGTAACAAGGACAAAGACAGACCAAGAGATACAGCAGATAAAGATGATATTCCTAACTTTTTACTATTACAGTTTGTTTTTTAGAAAAGGCTGACTGCCTGGATGCTGGACATTTTGAATGAAATATTGCAGAGCCTCTGAATGGTGCTATCATCCTTCATAGAGGTTTGAATTTTATTCTGGCAGTTTGTCAACTAATGGCAGATAGCCTTGTTTCTGTCAAGGCTTAGTTTTAGCCTCATTAGGGATGGTGCCATTTAGTTTTACCTTTATTTCTAGGACATGACCCTTACTACTTGACTATGGCCCTTCTGGAGTTTCAATTAACATCTCAGTGTATTACCAAATCTCCTGCAACTTACCCTCCAGCCTCTGTTTCTCCAGTAGCGTGTGACTGCTCATATTTTGGCTGGACTAATTACCCTTTCAGCTGCTGTTTTGCCTTGGGTTTCTTGGGGGTATGTGCATGCACAGCTGAGGAATTGGCCAATGATTTAAGGGAATTTGTACACAGATCTTGTGTTCCTTCTCTGTGGTTACCTCCTCTCTCAGATATAGCCCTTCAAATTCTAACCTAAACTCAGACCTTGGTCTTCTAAATCTTGAAGTTATATAAAACTCATTGAGATTAATGAGGCTCTGACCAGACTAATGTGCCCAATTCTGGCCACACATGTGGAAATATTTTACTTTGTAGGCTTCAAATATCATCAAAAGTCCATGAGTCAATCAACAAGAATTTGCAACCTGCTGAAGATTAAACTGTCTTAAGGTTGGACTTGCTTCTCTAGCCATGGGCTTGATGATCTAGGTCAGAATTCAACCTGTTCTAAAAGAATTCTGTATGCGATCATAGCATATCATCAGTAACAGAGGACTGAAAATTCCCTGAGAATTTTTCTCTATTGATAGAATAACCAAGAAGTCCAAAACTAAAACAAGAAAGCCTTATGCTCCTCTGGAAGCCTAAACTACAGATAGGGTGATAAAGTGGTACATGCTTCTACTACTATGATGCTTGGGCAGATCAGGAATGATGTCAGAAGATTTATCTAAAAATTATAAAATTACCAGACAGATTCGCAAGGATCGTGAGCATATGTTCATATGTTCATGATGGATGCCTAAATCCATCACATACTGGCTTAAAGTAGATTTCTTGTGAACAATTTAGGAAGAAGAAATATTCTAAGAGTAAAATTTAATAAATTTATATAACACAGGGGCATTGCTGAAAAAAGACAGAATCATTGGCTCATTTTGAGCATGACTATTGGGCAGTTGATGAAGCAAAAACCTCAATAGCTTCAGACAATGGGTTGGGGTCCAAGGCCTTAGAGAAAAGTCCAGTCTTCACATGTAGGAAAGGGAAAAAATTATTCAAACACTTGTCAACCAAGTCTACATAGCAAAGTCTAAATATTTGTTGAATAAACATGGAAGCAGATTCAAGTTGATTGTTTCTTCTAGTTTCCATTTCTCCACTGAAATTACCCATCTGATCTTATATGTTGTCCATATCTTTCATTAGAGACTTCAATATATTAATCATAATTGTTTTAAATTTCCTGTCTAATAATTTTATCACTTGTTTCATGTCTGAGTCAGATTCTGATGAATATTTTGTAAAAATTTTTTTTTTTTTTTTGGGAGAGTGTTGTTTTTACTTGTCTTTTTTGCCTACCTTTTTTTTTTAAAGTCAGGCATCTTGTGTAGCATTTTTTGGAGGGGAACCTGGAAATCAGCATGCTATTCCTTCTGCTAAACCTATGACGTGGGAATGTGAGTTAATCTATTTAGGAGTTGGGCTGGGCTTAGGTTTGTTATTGCTATGGTTACTCTCGTTGTACCATGTGATTCAAATTACTCCAGTAATATTTTGTGTTAGGGTGGATGTTGGTTTGCCAGAGAGTAGTTTTTTTTTTTTTCCCTCAGTGAGTGCTCCTATCTCAGCTTTGGGTCTTTCATTGTGCTGTGCCTCAGAGAGGGTTTCTTTCCATGCTCCCGTTCCTCTTCTATACCTGTCCCAGCCATACTCTGATGTTGTTCGTTACCTGATGCTTGTTAGTTTGGCAGTAGGGTGTGATGTTAAGGCATTCTGTCTTGTTCTGATAAGGCCTTAGTCTTAGACAGAAGTGATGTCATGTCCCGGGATCTCAGAGTGTGGACTTCTCAGTGCTGCCCCTCCCCACGGTGTAGCTCTAGACTTACAAGTAACCCTGCTCTTCTCTCAGGGATAGGTTTTGTTGTTGCTGTTGTTTCTTTCTTCTAGTCGCAATTGGTTTTCACTGATGAGTTCAGGGTTACCAGGTCTGTTGCCCTTCCCCTATAGTTTAAGATTTTCCGTAGGTGAGATACGGTAGAAGGGTCCTGGTAGAATTCTGTGTCCTTTTTACAGTGGCTGCTGTTCTCCTGTCCCAGATCTGCACCACAAGGGACACTTTCTTAAGATTTTATTCAGTTTGTTTTATGATTACCTTTTTTCATCTTCTAGGACATTCACAATCACTCATAATAGTATAGTTGGCCTCCACCAATTTGCCAACCACCCTAAATGAATTCTTTTACTGGTCTTCGGTCACATCTGCTTTAGGTAAGCCATTGCTTATATCTTATTGTTCTCTGTAGGAACTTGTTTCTTCTTGGATTTCGGGCTAGATGATTGCCATGCAACCTTAGCTTTCCTACAGATTCATGAAAATTCGTGAATTCGTTTGGATTTTTTACATTGTATGGGTGGAAATGACACTCTTCCCAGCTCTCTACATCCCTGGGTAGAAAGTAAATTTGGTATTAACAAAGCATAATTTAGGAACGATCACAATTTCATATTTTCTTGCAAATTAACAATGAAGTGTTTTATAGGACCTAAAAAAGGAAGATATCCAGAAGTAGATGAAATTGTGTTACGTTTTATTCCTGAAATACTTGAAAAGAGATTATTCTCACACTCTAGTCACTGCAACTGAAGGTAATAGATATTGCCAAATTCCTTGGAATAGCTGAAATCTTTTCAAAGCCATGAAGAGCTGATGTTATCAATTCATGTGTTGCACAAGACTAACATTAGGGCATCACGCCATGGTAAAATAGCAGATTTTTTTCTTAGTGGTTCATAAAATAACGATGTACCTTACGATTTATGGCATTCTCTGTCAGAGATGGACTACCCAATAAGCAATGTAAGCACATGCTTAGGGCATCAACAAAATAAGTGCATCAGTAGTCCAAATCAAAGACTCATAGATGTCATGCAGACAGGACACAAGGAAAAGCAAGTACTCAACAGTGATTCAAGAAAGACTCTATTCATTGTCCTTATTATGTTGTAGAAATAGATATTGTTTGGCAGCTTAATTTTGATGAAATCACTGAAAAAATCGTAAGAGCAAAGAATTGAAAGAAATGTTTTTAATCGTAACATGTTAGAGATGAAAGATCTAGATAAAGATAAAATACTGTAGTTTTGTTTTAATATTTGTTTTCTTATCATTAATTTTTCTTTTATGGTACCTTTTCATTTGTTTATTCATAAATATAGCATTTATTACAAAACAAGCATAAACATTGAAGTATAAGCTGTTTAAAGCAAAGTTGGTGCAAGTCAGTTTTTCACTGCAGGATGTTAATAGAATTTTACATTGATTGTTGAAACAACTAAGTTCACCAAGTCATTTTCTTTGTTGTAGCATACACAAAATATTCTTTTTGTAGAAAATCTGGTACATAGTAAAAATCTTAGTACCCTACATCCACTAAAATTTTTAAAATCCATTTAATCTCATTCTGCTAAAATGTCATGCACCATTTTTGCATTCAATCGCTAATATTATAGTTGCATTGAAAAAGAAGTTACATCATGGATATCTAAGACACATACACACACACTCACACATATATATCTAACTCACATGTCTCATTCAAATACATGAGTAAGCAGAAGAGAGGACACCACAGATTATCAGCATTTAGGGCCCTCACATACATTAATCCAACCCTGTTCTCTGTAGTCTTAGTGATGGGATGGTGCTTCATGTAGATAGAGTGGCAGGTGACTTTCAGATTAGGCCTTTGAGACTTAAGAACCTGTAAAAAAAAAAAAAACAAAAAAACATATTTATGGAAATGCTGCCACAGTAAACCCTTCTTATTTGTGATTGTCTTGTAGTGAATTTATTTATGAGGTTCTCAGCTGGTACATGGGATAATAGGCAAAGGGCTCTGATGGCTTGGAATGTAGGTCAGGCATATTTTTGTTGAAGGAGAAAGTAGAAAAAAAATCCCCTGATATGTTTTACCAAAAGTAAGTATTATTGATGTCTAAGAAGTGCAGCCTAGGACAAGGATGACTTGGGGTAGGAAGAAAGGAAAAGGGCTAAAAAATAAACAAAAGGCCAATGAGGAGAGGTAGGAGAGTGCCAGTGATTTTTTTGCACTTGCTTCTCAATTTCACCTGGGCTAGAAGTGCCCTGGAAGACAGGCTGGTGATCTGCTTCCAAAAGGTCACAGCCTTTAAAACTCTATGGAGCAGTTCTACTCTGGCACACATGGGGTTGCCATGAGTCAGAATCCACTCAGTGGCAACAAACAAAAAACAACAACAGTCCCTTCTTCACATGTTGGTCTAATATATACCCGAAACGAAACCCACTGCTGTAGAGTCGATTCTGACACATAGAGACCCTATAGGACAGAGTAGAACTGCCCCACAGGGTTTTCAAGGCTGTAAATCATTATGGAAGCAGATTGCCACATCTTTCTCCTGAGGAGCAACTGGTGGATTTGAACTTGTGACATTTTGGTTAGCAGCTGTAGCTCTTAACCACTGGACCACCAGGGCTTCAAGTGAGTATAAATTTTCAAGGTTGATCTGCTTACACATATCCAAAAGACAACCAGATCACATACACCTGGGAGGAATTCTTAATCGGTTAGGTAACCCTTGTTGAGTCTGTCTTGCCAAAGAGACATCAGTGTATTATGGAATTCTGTACATTGACTTCCTGAAGTAAACAAGTTTATTTTTAGAGAAAACATTTATTTACATAAAGAATCATTCAACATTCTACCAAATTATTCTAGCTCTAAGCATTTTTTATTTGCACATACATTTTTTGAAATTTCCATAATAATTTTCAAGGCAAAGTTGAAGTAAAATTAGAAGTTGTATAAAGCTGAGGCTCTATTCTTTCAGAAATATTTGATATCCTTGCTTTACATTAGGATTTTATCTTTAATCTTTGATTCTAGTCAAAATAAAATGTAAAATTTATATGTGTCGTATGTTAGGGAATAAACTAGAATTGAGACCAGATAAATATTTGGTCTCCTTGTGTTTTTTGTGTTTAGTTAGTTTTATCATTCATAAAAATTCCAATTGACGAGATATGCCACATGCTAGTGTATTTTTTTGTAATGTATTTCTTTGGTAGTATTTTAAATAACAGGGAGTACCAAAAAACTGATCATTATGTAGGGATTTAACCTCAGTTAGCTATTTTATAACCAATGCTTTATTCCAGCTCTATAATTAGCATCTAAAATTAACATTTTCAACATGCCTTTAAACATTAGAGAATCTAAGTAGATATAAATACATAAAGTACTATTGCTTTGCACTTTTTAGGCCTTTCAAAACGGAACTAAAGGCAGTCTCTCTCCACATGAAATATGGCACAGTACACGCTTTGGAACTGTTTGATAGTTTTAAATATTTTTTATGCAATTGGGTATAACTATTTCCATATGTTTATAAAGAGTAAAGGGAGGTAGCGGCAGAGTGCTGAAATGTTCTGTGTCCCTTTGCATTACCAGCCACATGAGACAACTGGCCGGGTCTTATCGCTAGTCTATTGGTAAATAACATTCACTTTCCCTGATACTAACCTGAAGTTGCTGTTTAATGCACCATAAACAAATCTTATGAATTTTTTACATGATTAAAATGGTCATAACTATCCAATGTTTCTTGCTGATTGAATCTGCCACTTCTGTTTACTAGGAAAATAAATAACACATGTTTGCTCTCTTTCTAAAAGGTTCCTATTTATTCTGTGGTCATTTCCCACTTATAATATTTCCAGCTTAATTTCATAAAACAGCTTTTATATGACTTAAAAAAAATGCCCTTGTTGTACATTGTCTTCAAATATTTTGTCTTTGAGCACTGGACTTTTATCTGAAGAAACATTCAACCATCCTGTTTTTCTTGTTTTTTGAGGCCTAAAAAAAAAAAAAAATTTCTTTTTTTTATTAGGCTTGGAATTTAAAAAGTGAAACAGCTGTGGGCCTTGCACATGCATGCAGAACAAGCAGGATTCAGCTGTTTGAGAGTACCTCCCTCCACCATATTAGCAGTGCTTATGCCTAATTTATAGTTGTCAAACAGAGACAAACAAGGTTTACAGACATTCCTGTGTTAGATGGCTCATTACGATGAACAAGCATGCAGAAAAAATGTCTAACAAGAAAATTCCCGTTGTTATCGTTTCTTAAGACATGGATGCCATAAGTAATATTATTTATGCCTCTCTTCCAATGACTTAAGACCTGAGTAAAATTCAACGAACGTGTCTCAATCATATCTTTTAAGATAAATTTCTAGTATGTCATGGACTACGTTATAAGATTGACATAGATTTAAATAGAGAGTCAAGGCCTGTTTTCTGTATCACCACATTTGTGTTAAAATATCCTTGGGTACATGCTTCAAGGCTTATCTCAAATTCCAGCTCTTCTAAGGAGCTTTCCTGTTATCCATATGGGAAATAATCTCAAACCTCCGTAGAATATAAAATGTTCTGCCTTGTTTTATAATTATTTGTGGGATTCCATTTCCATTATGCGGATTTCTACTTTTCCATTTCTATAATCCTGTAGTGACTTGAATGGTAACACCAAAAAGATATACCCAAGTCCTATACCTGCTACCTGTGAATGTGACCTTATTTGATAAAAACAACATTTGCAGATATAATGAAATGACGACTCTCAAGATGAGACCCTCGTGAATTAACTGGCCCTAAATCCAATGACAAGTGTCCTTATAAGGAGAGGAGAAACATAAGACATAGGGAAGAAGGTCTTGTGAAGAAGAAGGCAGAAGCTGGAATTATGCTGCCAAAAGCAAAAGAACACTAGCAGCTACCAGAAGCTGGAACGAATTCCCCTGAGAGGCTTTGGAAAGAGCATGGCTCTGCCAGCACCTTGGTTTTGGACTTGTGGCCTCCAGAAATGTGAGATAATAAATTTCTGTTGTTTTAAACCACCAAGTTTGTAGTAATTTCTTGTGGCAGCCTTAGGAAATGAATATAAACCTTTATAGGAAGACATCATATTTGTTAATAATTCTTTAATAGAGATCAAGTGGAAAGGGTAGTTTTTTTCACCCATGGAGTTGAAGTAGCTGGTCCAATGTTTTCTATTCTAACTTCTGATGACATATTTATGTTGGGCAAATTAAATTTTTATGTAAATAAAGAATATACATAATTATATACAATCTATGTATATTTAAGTGGTCAGTAAAAGCCATCAATTACATGACTTAAAGTTAATTTGACATATTTCTAAGTAATTATGTCAATTTCATAAAAGTCATTGAACTCTAGAGCTGGAAAGTGGTTTAAATCCAAAGTACTCATATTACAGAAAGAAGAAACTGATATTCAAACTTTAAGGTCATATGAATAAGAACTTTATTTCACTTTCAGTTAGGAAAATTGTAAGACAACAGAACAGACTTCTGATTCAATTACTGTTGTCTAACTTTTTGCTTAGAATTTTTTCTGTTAACTTTGATAAAATAAGAATAATATCATTAATACATGTTGTTATTGTTGACCTTTAGGCTGACTTGATAATATTTCTAAGTCTTATTCTGAATCTTAAGAAGCACTACTGCCACCTTTTTTCATTCATGCCATCCTTTGTTATAGGTAATTTTTTAAAGTATTTGTATGGAATTTAGCTAATTGTAGGGTTGCTATGAGTCGGAATCGACTGGACGGCAGTGGGTTTTTGTGGGTGGGTCCTGATACATCTTCATGGTGCTGGTTGACAAGGGATAATCATCTTCAGGAGAGACTTTTCTGATGAGAAGTAGAGTTCAGAGTAACCCAGAGCTTGGTGGACTGGGATCCAAACTCAGCTTGTAGTCAATGTCGCACACTTAACTCCGAAGCCTCTGTCTATGTAATGAACATGCTCCATAATGAGCCAAGAACCTTCTGGGGCATTTTCCCTACTCTGTCAGGTCCTAAACCATTAGGTCCACAGTTTTAAGTTCAGTTTTTTGTAAATAAGATTCCTTATTGTCAAAAGTAAGACTATTATTATATAATTTTCCAACCTTCCTCTTAGAAGTTATTTAAATTTCCAACTGGGTATATAGTTTTTTTTTTTTGCTGATAAAGTGTACTCCACTATATACAACCCCAACAGAGAAGTTTGTATAGTTGGGTGGTGAATGTTGCTAACAGTGATTGTGTCAGGCACCCTGACAAACACTTTAGACGTGTTGTCTCACTTGACTGTTGTAACAACCCCCTTGAGATTGCTATTATTCCCACTTTACGCAGGAGGAACCTGAGACAGTCAAGCAAATTAGTGAATGATGATGTTGGACTATAAGTTCAGATCTGTCTCACTCAAAAATACAAACTCTTCATTACGTCAAGCTGAATTCATCCTAAATTTTGTTGTAGATCTCTCATTTTTGGAAATCTGAACTTGGTTCAAATTCATTTGGGTGAAGGAAGAGGCTGAGTTAGCCTTATTCCTAGGCAAAGTTGACATTTTAAATTATTTTCCATAACCAAAAGCAATGCCTTTTGCATTTTAAGATGGGACAAAAGAAGTTATGTGAATTATGATAACTGTTCTTATTTAATAATTAGCAAGTTGCATACTGTGAATATTCTGGGCAGTTTACAAAGAAAATGAGAACATATGGTGTTTTCATCTTTCAAGAGCTTACGCTGAAAAGTTTGTGGGAGAAACCAAGACAACTGTATAAGCAGGGTTTAAAGCTGAGTGAAGGGGTGAGTGTCCTTGAAGAGTAAAGTAGCATTTTCAGGGCAAAGTCAGCAAGGTAAGATTGTGAAGTATCATGGTGTGTGCCATACGCTACTCTTAATTGTAGGGTGGTATGGCGTTAACTATAGAAAAGGGATAGATAACTTAATGTTTCCAATTAATGGAATCCAATAAGGTCATGCTTAACTTTTTGTTGTTTTTATAATTAATGTGCACCACCAACAGTTACTGCAACAGCTTGATGTTTCTCCACAAGCTCTAACCACCTATCCTTATTTTTATATCTATGCCCTACCTTTCTGCCTCCTTTTATGTATGAACTATTCCTGCTCTTTCTAAAACTAATACTTTACTAGTGCAGTAGATTCCATCACTTTTCCCCTCCTCAAAAACATTTATCCAGCAATTTCCTCTCTCTCTTCTGCTGATCACATTTAGCTGCTCTTATTTCTTCCTGTCCGCACTTTCCTTACCATGTACTGATCCAATTATTTACACAAAACTTACTGTTTCCAAATTCTTTCCTCTTAAATCCACTTCAGTCCATCAATTGTACCCTCCACTCTACAGAAACTGCGCTTTATCAAGGTAATCAAACATTTCCTCCTTTCTAAATCCAATTGTTAGTTCTGCTAGTCAGAATATTAATTGAAGTTAGTTTTTGAAAAGAACTTTGTCAATATAAGTCATGAGCCAAAAATGTTCGTCATTTGAAACCCTAGTAACACTGCTTCTGGTAATTAACCTGAGGAAACAACGATAAATATGGGGAAAATTTTATGTGGAAAGATGTTTTTAGCAGCATTACTTACAAAAGAAAAATGTTTACTTCACACTTACACAATGGAATATTATGCAGTGATTACCAAAATATTTACAAAGAATTTGCTACAGTGGGCATGCTTCACTTAAACGATGAGGGAAAACTACAAATATTATTTTAAAATGTTAAATTCTTCCTTGATTTAATCCCTCTACGGCTGCTGCTGGATCTTTCTCTTTCCTTGACTTCATACTTCTTCTTGGAATAGTTTATACTCCTCTTAAACACTTCCTTATATCTAGTTAATTTCTTAACCTGTGCATTCTGAACTTCACCAGTACTCCCCTAGCCCTCAAAGTAAGTTCATTGAGAACCTTAAATCCAGTGAATTTTACCACCATATTAGACAGAGTTACTGCCAAAAATCTTTCAGAAAAATCTCCTTCCATTGTTCTCTGAAAAAGATTTTTTCCCTCTTCTTCTCTAGACAACTGCTTCTTCTCAGTCTCCTTTTTTGGAAACTTTTTTTTTTTAACACCCTAAGTGTTGGTGTTCCTTAAGACCTCCTTCCTAAAAGTCTTGTCTCACCTTATACATTCTTCTTAATTAAGGTTTTAATCTATACCCACTTTTCCAAATGCCACCTCTATACCAATGGCTTGCACATCTAAACTTCCTGTCCTCACACGTCTCTTGAGTGCCAAATGGGCCTCTTCCATGCTAATGACCACCAGATCTTTCTTTACTGCCCTTATCTCTCGTTTGACCTCAGTACTTAAATTTTCTGTATTTGAATCTGCTTTTGCCAAGAGCCTACTAGATATCTCCTCCTGGGGGTTTCACACGTACCTCAAATCCAACATACGTTCATCTAAATGTATCATTTCTTTCAACGCCTTCTCAAATGTGTTCTACCTTTCTGTTTGTAATCACCAAACACTCAGTGGACAAAACTAGGAGTCATACTAACTGTCTTCTCTCCTTATCTTATTAAAATAATTGCCACGATAGCTTTTTTAAATGAATGAATGAATAAAGTGTAACCCTTTTAAAGTTCTGCTTTTAACGTAAAGCCAATAGAAGTGATAAAGTGCAGTTTATTTCTGCTTATATATGCTTTCATTTAGATTAAACAAATTTTGTCTTGTCCTTTGAGTTCTGTATCCTCTAGCATGAGAGATAATCACTTGGCTTATGAAAGAATTCTTAGTGTACGTTTTGCATTTTCCTTGTACATAAAATCATCCCTGGTAGCTGATTAGACACCTTTGGGAAAATTACTTTAATGTTTACTAAAATGGTGCTTAGTAAATTGCCGTACCACTTATGTTCAATAACCTAATGGCAGGAAAATAAGTTATTAGCAGCTTTTCCTGGTTAAATTGGAAAGACTGAGAGATTTTGTTCAGGGAACCAACACAGCAAATAAAACCAAGGCCAACTGTAAGAAAATCTACAAAGACAAAATTGAAGGAAAAAAAAAAAGAAACATTAAGGAAGAAGTGCTGAAAAGCAAAAATGTCACTTTGAGGACTAAGGTGCACCTGACCAAAGCCATGATATTTTCAATCGTTTCATGTGCACGTGAAAGCTGAACAATGAGTAAAGAAGACCAAAGAAAAATTGTGGTCTTTGAATTATGGCGTTAGCGAAGAATATTGAATATAATACGGACTTCCAGAAGAACGAACAAATCTGGCTTGGAATAAGTACAGTCACAGTACTCCTTGGAAGTGAGGGTGGGAAGACTTTGTCTCATGTACTTTGAACATGTTATCAGGAGGGACCAGACCCTGGAGGAGAATATTGTGTTTGGTAAGGTAGAGGGTCAGTGAAGAAGAGGAAGAGCCTCAATAGGCTGGATTGACACAGTGGCTGGAACAATGGGCTCAAACATAATGATCACGTGTATGGCTCAGGACTGGGCAGAGGTTTATTCTGTTGTACATAGGGTTGCTATGAGTCAGAATCGACTCGAGGGCACATAACAACAATGATAACAGGGAGTAAATGGCAACATCGTTATTACTGTAGGTTGAATTGTGTCCTCCAATAAGATATGTTTAATCCTAACCCCCAGTACCTGTGAATGTGACCTTATTTGTGAAGGTCTTTGTAGATGGAATTAGTTAAGATGAAGTCATACAGGATTAAGGTTGGTCCTAAATCCAATACGGCTGGTGTCCTTATAAAAAGAGACACAGAGGAAGAGTGCAATGTGATGATGTACACACAGATTGGTCTACAAGCCAAGGAACACCAAGGATTTCTAGTAACCCCTAGAAGCTAGAGAGAGGCAAGGAACTGTCCTGCCCTAGAGCCTTCAGAAAGAGCATGGCCCTGACAACACCTTGATTTCAGATTTCTAATGTTCAGAACTGTGAGATGATAAATTTCTGATGTTTTAAGACACCCAGTTTTTGGCACTTATTATAGCAGTCCTAGGAAACTAATACAGTTATTTTTGAGGAAGATGATATACATAAAAGAAGAAAATATTTGGATAATTGGGATTGATTAAAGGTATGTTAGGATCTTTACAATGATTTGGAGTTGGGAGAGATTGAAACTTGAATGATTCTTGTATACTTAACAGCTACTGAAATTTCCATTGAGAGTTGAAAAATCACTAGGTCTGATGGTGCTTCGTATCTCAAATCACAATGGAAAAGTACTTCTAGATAATATAACATTGCTTTTATGAAAGTGAGGAAACACTAAGCATAAGAGATATTAAAGTGAATGACCTTGGATAGTGCTTTTATCAGTGTACCACAAGGGAATGGAAAACCTCAGGAAGCTGCAGAATATCTGGGAGGTAAAGAGTTTAGGAGTCCCAGCTACAGACTGTCAAGACTGGCTAAGACAAGTAAACAACTAAGAAGATCCATCAGGATAAACACTGAAGCTTCCAAAAGGTGTCGATGATGTATTCCAAACACGTAACCTGAGAGCTTCCTGAATAGAAGGCTGAGCTGCAAGCCTGAGGCAGTTATGTCTGTTGCTCTTGGGAATGAAGGTAAGTAGTCGAATCTTCAGTGCTTCTGAGAGACAGAAGAACCCAGAAGACTATGACAAAGACCTATATCTGAAATTAAGCAGTGGGAATGAGATTAAAAGGATAGACCTTATCCTGCATATAAAAATACAATATTGTTCCTTTTCACAATTTATATCTTTTTGCTAAGCATTTATGTGTTAAGAGGAAAAACAACAGCAAGAAACCATGAGGCCAAAATATATAAAATAAATGACTCCTATTTATTTGTATTATATAGGTTAGTGGATGAAAATTTTCACTGATACCGGACTCCTTTCCTTGAATTATCTCATTTAATTCTTAAAACAAACCTGAAATGCTATAATTACCTTCATTTCTTTACTTTTTTTTATTTTGGCTGCTCAGATGATTTTATTTCCAAATTCCCATCATATATTACAAGTTAAAACAAAGTAGAACTTTGGATTTTCCAAGAAGCGACAGAGTAGAACTGCCCCATAGGGTTTCTAAGGAGAAGCTGGTGGATTCGAACTGTCAACTTTTTGGTTTGCAGCTATAGCTCTTAACCACTACACCACCAGAGCTCCAGGAATTTCTTATTACCTGGTAATTGTTGTTGTCAGCTGCTGTCAAATTGCCCCTGACTCATGGCGACCCCACCTACAATGGAACAAAATTCTGCCTAGTCCTGCACCATCCTCATGACTGGTTGTGAATCTGACCCTTGTGATCCATAAGGTTTTTTTTTTTTTAATATATATATATAGGTATATATATATATATATTTTACTGTACTTGAGATGAAAGTTTACAGAACAAACTAGTTTCTCATCAAACAGGTAGTATACACATTGTTCTATGACATTGGTTAACAAACCTGTGACATGTCAACACTCTCCCTTCTCAACCCTGGGTTCTCTGTTACCAGCTTTCCTGTTCCCTCCTGCCTTCCAGTTCCTGCCCCATAGCTGATACTCCCCTTTGGTCTTGTTTTTTTTCCATCGGCCTGTTCAATCTTTGGCTGAAGGGTGAACCTCAGCAGTGACATTATTACCCTCATTTCTGTAGAAGGAAGTCAAGTAACTTATCCAAAGTAAGACAATCTTGCATCTAGCAAGTCTCAAAGCAGAACATGTTCACCCTGGATTGAAGCTGTCAAAAATTTAAATCTCATATTGGGCAACAAAGAATGAAATAATCAAGACTTGAAAAAAACAAAACCAAACTTGTTGCTGTCGAGTTAATTCTGACTCCTAGAGACACTATAATAGGGCAGAGTAGAACTGCCCCATAGGGTTTCCAAGGAGCACCTGGTGGATTGGAACTGTGGACCTTTTGGTCAGCAGCCTTAGCTCTTAACCACTATGCTACCAGGGTTTCCCAAATAATCAAGAGAAGTGGAAATATATTAGAGGTCAGAGCTTGGAAAGAATATTGAGGGCCATGAATAGACCAGTTTGGTTGGAAAAGAGGCTATGTGTAGAAGCAGATGGAAAACATATTTGGAAATGGAAGTTGGGCCTAAATTATAAGACACCTATGACCTTTTAAATGCCTCCTCCTACCCATCTCTCATCTATCTAGTTTTTTAATTCCATTAAGATGAATGTTTTTGTTTTATATTCTCTTTATTGTTATTTGGTTGATGAAAGAGTAAAGATAAAAAGAAGAGGATTTTAGTTTCAGGTTCTCTATTTTGTAATGATTTGGTTTTATGAAAAGGTACTCAAGCTACACTATTTGGATCTAGTTCATAATTTGTGCCTAATATACTCTACACCTCAGATATGTGTGCATATAAAGCCAATTCCAAGAAACTTAAAAGTAATATTGGAAATTCAGGTTAACATCTGTCACAGTTTCCAAGAGAAACAGCCTCTTCTATTCAACTTGTGATGAAATGAAAATGCTACACCTCGTTTTCTCTCCCTTAGTGTAATACCTTCTTCTTCTGTCTTAGCCAGAATCTCACAGACTTGGACATTGCAGAGAATACTCCCTTTCTGGCCTTTATTGTGAGATGCTGAGGACTGTTTTCTGTAAAGGACTAAAAAATATGCATTTTTAAGAGATGATGAGTATTGCTCAGTGGTAAATCTTTGTGTAAAAAATGTGTTAAATTTTAGTCATTTTCTGTGGGATTGTAGCATCAGCAACTGGCATGAGATGAATCAGATGGATGATTCCAGTTCTTTGCAAAGCCGACAGCATGAAATAATGGCACTGAAAAAAAAAATCTCCCTTGGCAACTTTTGTAGCCACGATGTGCAAAAGAGGTGTTAGATATTACTATACTTGGAAAGAGCAGGAGTCCTTATTTCAACTATTGAAATTATTTGAAGCCATCTCTTACCATTTTCTTCAATACTGGTAAGGTGAATAGCACCAGGATTTGGTCTCCTGAGCAAAAAGGGCTTTGCCTTAGTTTTCTGGGGGGTCTTCGAACCCTACTGAAATCTAAGAACCTATATAAAAAGGACTGTTTGAACAATGCATATCCTGATTTTTTTTTTCTTCGTACATGCTCAACCTTGCCAAGTATCATTTTACGAACTGGGTGTTTAGTTTTTTTTTGCAACTGCAACCCTCTTGCTTGGAAGGTCACTTTCTGTGAGAATTGAATAGACACAATTCTACTGAGAAAATTTAAGGTAGGTTATGTATGGAATCGCTGGATGGTGCAAACGGTTAACATACTCGGCTGATAACTGAAAAGGTGGTGGTTTGCATCCACCCAGAGGCACCTCAGAAGAAAGGCCTAGCAATCTACTTCAAAAAAATCAGCCACTGAAAACCCTATAGTGCACAGTTCTACTCTGACACACATTGGGCTGCCATAAGTTGGAATCAACTCAATGAAAATTGTTTTGTTGTTTTCATACGTTCATAGTTTTAAAGAAAATGTGCATATTATGGGAATCACATAAAATGATTTTCCTAAGCAAGAAGTTATTAGAGCTCTCAAGACATAGTAATTTACAAATTGCAGGGATTAATTGATCCCCGGGAACTTTCAGTCTATTCACAGAACTAGCCATGGATGTCCAAAGTGATGCATGCCCCCATACAAGTATTAAGTTAGTTCTATTGGAGCTTAGAACAGAAAGAAACTAATTCAACTAACTTGGCATAATTGCCTCCTGCCTGATTATATGAAACTGTGGACTATTATAGAAGTGGGAAAAATGTTTTTAGCCACAGTTTTCCTATAGCAGCTAAGTACACTTTCTCCAATCTTAACTAGGCCAAATTCTAGGAAATGAGTTACAGAAACCATATTGCTTAGACTCCTGGCAAATAGTACCTATATCAGGTCACTTCCAACAGTCATCTAGTAGACATTGACCTGTTTCTACATGACAAAGCACCTCTTTGCCACTTGTAAGGAGTTTAGAGTTCTCCCCAGGTCCTATTCCTCTTTGCTTGTTACTATTGCCATTCTGTGTTTCATACAGCCTTCCTTCTATTGTTCATATTGCTTATGATGATGGAATATACAACTTCAAAAAGTTTTCTCCTTACATTTATCGTTTATGATAATTCAAGCCACGTAATTTGGCTGTTGTAACATTATTCAACAGTTTACTGGATGACAGGTGCTATATATATAAACACTTTCTTTTTTTGTTATATTGGTATTTTAGATGTAAATAAACATTTCATTTTAATGATTAGCAAATATTATTTCATATTTAAAGGGTGCTTTTTAAAGTAAAGGAGCCCCGGTGTCACAGTGGTTAAGTGCTCGGCTGCTAAGTGGAAAGTTGGTAGTTCGAACCCACCCGCCACTCTGTGAGAGAGAGATGTGGCAGTCTGCTTCTGTAAAGATTTACAGCCTTGGAAACCCTATGGGGCAGTTCTACTCTATCCTGTAGGGTCGCTATGAGTTGGAATGACTCAATAGCAACAGCTTTCAAAGTAAAGTGCTTTGGATGTTTATTGTAATAAATACTTAAAAGGGCCAGTTCTTGTGGAAGAACAAAAGGTACTATTTATAATTTATCAATCTCTTCTTTGTACACTATATAAATTGGCTAGTTTAACTGCTTCAACAAATGCCGTATCTCAGTTGTTTAACATCATGCAAGTTTATTTCTCACTCTTATAACAGTTCAATGCAATCGTCACTCTCGCTGCCATCATCATTTAGGGTCTAGCAGTGTTCTGCTAAATCCTTTACTTCCAGCCAACAATGGGATAAAGGGAGAGAGTGGATGGTCATCTGAGAGGATATTTATGGGCCAAGCTTGCAAGTGGTACATGTCACTTCCCCCCCACAGTCAGTTGATCAGAATTCAGACACACATGCTCACCTGTTTACAAAGGAGGCTGGGAAGTGTTGTCTAGCTATAGTCAGTGGAGGAACAGAAAACGAAAACTAGCTTGTCTCTACCATAGAGGCTATGTATGAATTTGTAAATTGTTTATATTTCTGGTTGTTGTTAGGTGCCTTCGATTTGGCTATGACTTGTAGCAACCCAATATATAACAGAAAAAAAAAAAAAAACGTTGTCGTAGAATTGAATAGTTTTTTTCTTAATAGTTTGCTTTTTTGCATTAGTGTTTTTACATTGCACTTTGAGGGTAAAATGAAATAAATTCAGCAACAGATCTTTAAGACTATTTTAATGAAAGCCCTCTTATGTAAAATGTACATTCTTAACTGCTAGTAAGTACAAGAGGTTTTCTTTTCAAAGCGTAATGAGTATTCCTTATGTGGAAGTAGTTGGGTTATTTCTGGGAAAGACTGTGAAGCTGATGGCCATTTTCACTGGTAATCCCACCTTCAACTTCTTTCTAAAGTGTTACCAATTTATTGAACCTCCTGCCCAAATCGGATGCCCATTGTCTTCATGCTCCCTGTAGGTTATCTAAGGAGCTTCTTCTGGGCTTCCATGCTGGTTCTGTCTGTTAAGGATATTGACATTAATGAGTGTTTCATCCTTCATATATTTTAAAGGTGAATTTCCAGAGTTATAATAAGGTGTTTTTCCTAGTGCATAACCAGAAGTAATGATTCCATGGAAAGTTAGTAAGTACTTTACACTTATGCACAAAAATACACATATGTAGACACATGGATACGTACACACTCATGCAGATTCCATGGCCCTCTCAGTCTGGAAAATGCTGATTTAAATAAACACATTTCTCTTTTAAAAATATTTCTTAAAGCCTATATTATGTTAATGTGTATTTTTCCTCTCCAAGAATTGGAAATAAAATCCGGTGTTTCCCAAACCTTTTGACACTGAAAACTTATTTTTCACCTCAAGGGACTAATCTGCTGCAAAGCATTATTTGAAAAACACATCCTTGGTCCAAAGTAGGTTTCCTATGCCAAGTGTGCACGTGCTACGGTAGGCCTGTGAATGCAGAATTGGAGTCACAGAGGCTTATTTTAAAGGAACACTATTTGCAACGAGACATCTATTCCTTTTCTGCTTCTCAGAAAAAATTACTTTACTCGAAGCATGCTTTGTCCCTAGCGGACATTAAAGTCGAGAGACATGTGTGATCTAAACACGCAACCTCCCTTAAAAGAAACATAAAGTTTTTTTTTTTTTTTTTGTCAATTCTGCAAGTCACAGTTACCTCAGAGTTCAAAGAAGAACCAAGAGACTCTGGATATTCTTATTTTTAGCAACTTTCTATTTGTCTATATCTCTTGAGATATAAAGACGAACATTTTATTTTATAGCGAAGAGCGATTCTAGTGTATTTGAAGAAACTTTCTGGTCTAAAGAAGGGACCCTAATACTATTTGGGAAGGGGACAAAATGTTTTTGTTTTTTTTTTAGGGGGATCTAAACAGAAAGGTTTTGGTGAAGGATTTCAAATGTGTGGTATTTGTTTCCAAATTAAGGGAAATGACATTAAAATATTTTCTGATCTACAGTATAATTTTAATTTTAATCCTGTCGGCTATATTTCTACAGTTGGGATAGAATTAAATTATTAATTTGCTGTCTATGGTCCTTAAATATGAAAAAAAAATATGAAGCTACTGTAAATCAAATTTTCTTGTTCTTTGGTCAGTAAACAGTGTTACCAGTATTAAGCAACCATTCAAATGGAATCAACTTGAGAAAAAAATATGAATTAGAAATATTTTTTTATTTTATGTTTTTGTTGAGAATATACACTGCAGAACATACACGATTCAACAATTCAGTGTCATTGATTATATTCTTTAAGTTGTGGAACCATTCTTACCCTCCTTTTCCTAAATATTCTTCCCCCATTAACATAAATTTACTGCCCCTTAGTTTCTGTTTTTTCTTTATGAAAATGTTAAAAACTTTCTTTAATGCATGCTTCCAAATCTTCCCTGGCTGAAGATTATATATATATATATATTTGAATACAGATGAACATTCAAAGTCTTTTGTGAAACCACATACTATAATTTCACCAGTGGGCTAAACAGAGTACATTGGAGAAAACTTGCCTTGGGGCTTTAGATCTTGCATCCCATCTTAACAAGAGACTAAACAGTGCAAACCACTCTTTTGGTAATGGTTGGCCAGAAAAGAGGATACGTGATAAACAGTGAAGAAGTATAATTGGATCTCTTTCTTGGGCATCAGTTGATGAAATGCCAGTAAAGCTGAGGCATTTTCAAATGACATGCTTGTCAACATCAAAGAGTCTAGGCAAAAGTTAAGTATCTGTGTGATAGGAATATTTTTAACTTCATTTTAACCACTGAAACTTCCCGTTATTCATTAATACCAGAAGAAGAAACATTGTTTTACTCCCTTTGCAAATGTGTGCATGCAGATAGCACATATGCTTTTTTCTAATAACCCATACTGTTTTCCATTAGTGGTTTTACTCATGTTTCTTATAAGTGTTGATAAAGGATTTACTTTGAAATATAGACAATTGATTCTTTATGTTTATAGGTAACCTTCCTGACTAGATGGCGAAATCTTTTTAGTCATTATATGACTATACTGAAAAGGCTAAAGGAAGTAGTAAAGTCTGAATTATAGAAAACCATTGGAAATATATGAAAAAACATTGTGTTCTCTTAGCTTTCCGTTAACCAGATATTGTTGTTAGGGGCTTTCGAGTCAATTTTGACTCACAGTGACTTCATGTGACAGAGTAGAACTGTCTTACAGGGTTTTCTAGGCTGTAATCTTTACAAAGCAGATTGCTGGGTGGGTTGGAACCGTCAACCTTTTGGTTAGCAGCCGAAAACTTAACCATTCGCACCACCTGGGCTCCTTAACCAAATATTATGTGCATTTTCATTTGATCTTTGGACATCAGATTTTCATCTTATCCAGTGCTTTGATTTATTAGATGTAACTTTTCAGAAATTTTGAATCCTCTGAACCACTTTTAGGATTTAAAATTTCACATCCCCATAAGGAAGTAAGGAATGCTGGACTGGTCTGTTTTGACATACAAATTGTAGTTATTCCCCATGGAAATGAGGCCATCCATATTCCCTAATATAAGACAACTTCCATCTTTTTTAAACCGAAAGTTGCGGAAATAGCTAGGGAGATATTAACAGGAGTGAAACAGTTTTTTCATCAAAGTCAGCAATCACACTTCTTGAAAAAAAGATTAGGATAAAACTCTGAAAATCCTGAAGATACCATGAACATGCACAAAATTTAATTAAAATAATTTTTGTTTATGTTTTAAATATATACATGCTCTATTAGTTTCCTTTGGTTACTACAACAAATTAACACAAACTGGGTGGCTTAAAACAACAGAAATGTGTTGTTTCACTATTCTGGAGGCCAGAAGTTCGAAATCTGGCAGGGCTACACTCCCTCTAGGGGCTCAAGGACAGAAACCAATCCTTGCTTCTTCCAGCTACTGGTGGCTGTCCTGGCATTCCAGCACTTGTGGTCTCATCACCTCAGTCTCTGCCTCTGTCTTCACATTGTCTTCTCCTTGGTGTGTCTGGCTTAAAACTCCCTCTTGCCTCTCCCTTATGAAGATACTCATCATTGGATTTAGGATCCAGGATAAGTTCGTCATCTTAAGAATCTTAATTACAGCAGCAAAGATCCTTTTTCCAAATATGTTAACATTCATAGGGCCTGAGGTTTAAGATGTGGGCATACCTTTTTGAGGGTGACCAATCAGCATTTAACACATGCATTTGACATATACATGCAAGTGAATGGTTCATAAATGTACATCTCAATAGTGGACACAGAGTGACTATACAAGTGTAACTCCCACCCAGATCCAGGTACAGAAGCTAGTAGCCAAGGATTATCTGTCATACACTCTAGGACTATTTCTCCATCCTCCCAAAGGTAACACTCTCTTTATTGCTAATATCACGTAAAAGTCTATGTTTACAATTTATGTAAACTTTATCATAATGAAATATTCATTTCTGTTTGTTTTTTCATTCAATATTGTATTTATGGGACTCAACCCTATTGGTGAATGTAGCCTTAATCCATTCATTTTGGTAAACATTTTTTGTTTTAGAATATCTTTAAACCCACTGCCGCTGAGTTGATTCCGACTCACAGCAGCCCTATAAGACACAGTAGAACTGTACCATAGAATTTCGAAGTCTGTAACTCTTAACGGAAGCAAAGTGCCATGGCTTTCTCCCACAGAGCAGCTGGTGGGTTGGAACCACAGATCTTTCAGTTAGCAGCCTAGTGCTTAATAAGTGCACCACCAGGATTCCTTATATTAGTATCGTACATTTGCACAACTAATAATCAATATTGATACATTATTACTAACTAAAGGCTACACTTCATTCAGATTTCCTTAGTTTTAACCTACAGTCCCTTTTATGTTTCAAGATCCCATCTCATGACCTTTAGCTGTTATGTCTTTTAGATTTTCCTTGTTTTTGATGACTTTGATATTTCTGAGGAGAAATGGTCAGGTCTCTTGTAAACACCCCTCTTTGTGGAATTTTCTGATGCTTTTCTCATGATTAGATCGGGATTATGGGTTTTTGGGAGGAAGACCATTGTCATCACATCATACAAAGTGTACCTACTACAAACTTAGCGCTGCTGATGTTAATTAATCTTGATCGCTTGGCTGACATAGCATGTGTCAGATTTCTCTACGCAAATTTACTGTTTTCCTTCCCTTTCCAGACTGACTCTTTGGAGGGAAGTCCTTATGCCCAGACCACACTTAAGAAGTGAAAGTTTTACTCCACTTCCCGAGGGTAGTGTATCTACATAAATTCTTTGAAATTCTTCTGCATGGGAGAATTTTTCTCCCTTATTTATTTATTTAATCATTTATTTATGTCAGTATGGACTCATAGATGTTTATTTTATACTTGGGGTTATAAATCCAATACTACTTAATTTTGTTGCTCAAACTGTTTGAGCTTTGGGACTCGTTGGGGGCTTTTTTAATTGGCCTCTGTGCTCTTTTGACATACCCTCATCACTCTGTGTGTGTGTGTGTGTGTGTGTGCGTGTGTACACATGTATTTTGAGCACTTACTTACTTTATGACACAAAAAGATGCTCCAGTCTTATCTTGTATACATTCCTGCCCCAGGCCTAGGATCAGCCATTTCTCCAGATCCTTGGTTCCTTTTATTGGAGAATGGTATTCGAAACCAAGATCTGGGTGTTAGGAGTGCTCTTTGCTATTGTGGTGTCATTGATTCCAGGCTTTTTCAGCTGACAGAGCAAGGAACTATATATGTGTATACTAATCCATGTGTATACACACAAATATGTACATGCACATGTATACAAAAAAAAATTTTTTTTTTTATACATATATAGGTCTCTAGGTGGCACAAATGGTTTCCTCTCAACTGTTAACCAAAAAGTTATTTGGTTTGATACTGTGGAATATAGGCCTGGCAATCTTCTTCCATTAATAATTAACCCTATGGAGCGGCTCTACCCTGTAATTCCTGGACTCACCATGAGTTGAAATTGGCTTGACAGCAACAGCAACAACTCTCTCTCTCTCTCTCACTTAAAAACCAAAACCCGTTGTCTTTGAGTCAATTCCAACTCATAGTGACCAAGGAGCAGCTGGTGGATTCGAACTGCCTACCTTTTGGTTAGCAGCCAAATGCTTGTGTTTATATAAACATCTGCATATCACAGGTTGCTAATGACTCCTCCTCCAATCCTGATGCCAGGTTCTTCTTTACAGAGTCCGGTTTCTTGGATTATTTGCTCAGCATACAGGTTGAATAAGTACAGTGAAAGAATACAACCCTGATGCCCACCATTTCCAATTATATATATATATGTATGTATGTGTATATATATATATGTATGTGTGTATATACACACACACACACACACATATATATATACATACATGTGGAAGACCCTCAGTGAATTGATTGATACAGTGGATGCAACAACGGGCTCAAACATAGCACCAATTGTGAGGATGAAGCAGGACCAGGCAGCTTTTCGTTCTGTTGAACGTAGGGTCTCTATGAGTCAGAACCGACTGGGTGGCATCTAACTACAACATATGTATTGTTGCAGCCAAAGGGTCTTTCTTTTTTCGATGGTCCTGTACCTTACCAAGCATGATGTCCTTCTTCAGGGACTGATCCCTCCTGATAACATGTCCAAAGTCTGTCAGATGAATTCTCACCATTCTTCTAAGGAGCATTCTGACTGTACTTCTTCCAAGACAGATTTGTTGTTTCTTCTGGCAGTCCATGGTATATTCACTATTCTTTGCCAACACCATAATTCAAATGCATCCATTCTTTTTTGATTTTCCTTATTCAGTGTTTATTTTTCTCATACATATGATGTGATTGACAATACCATGGCTTGGACCCGGTTCACCTTAGTTATGAAAGTGACATACTTGTTTTTAACACTTGAAAAAAGTCTTTTGCAACAGACTTGCCCAATGCAGTATGTCATTTGAGTTCTTGACTGCTGCTTCCATGGGCATTGATTGTGGATCCAAGTAAAATGAAATCCTTGACAACTTCAATATTTTCTCCATTTATCATGATGTTACTTCTTGTCCAGTTATGAGAATTTTTGTTTTCTTTATGTCGAGTTGTAAACCATACTGAACACTGTAGTCTTTAATCTTCATCAGTAAATGCTTCAAGTCCTCTTCACTTTCAGCAAGCAAGTTTGTAACATCTGCATATCATAGGTCGTTATTGAGTTTTCCTGCAATCCTGATGCCTAGTTTTTCTTCATATAGCCCAGTTTCTTGGATTATTTGCTCAGCATACAGATTGAATAAGTATAGTGAAAGAATACAACCTGATGCACACCATTTCTGATTTTACACCACACAGTGTCCCCTTATTCTGTCAGAATAACTCTCAGTCCATGTATAGGTTTTGTATGAGCACAATTAAGTGTTCTGGAATTCTCATTCTTCCCAATGTTATCCATAATTTTTTATGATCCACACAAATGCCTTTGCATAGTCAATAAAATGCAGGTAAACATCTTTTTGGTATTCTTTGTTTCCAGCCCAGATCCATCTGACATCAGCAATGATATCCCTCATTCCATGTCCTCTTCTAAATTAACCTGAATTTCTGACAGTTCCCTGTTGATGTACTGCTGCAACAATTTTTAAATTATCTTTAGCTAAATTTTACTTACATGTAGTATTAATGATATTGTTTGATATTTTTGGTATTCCATTGGATCACCATTCTTTGGAATGAGCACATATATGGATCTCTTCCAATCAATTGGGTAGGTAGCTGTCTTCAAAATTTCCTGGCAAAGACAAGTGAGCACCAGTGTTACATCTGTTTGTTGAAGCATCTCAATTGGCATTCTGTTAATTCCTGAAGCCTAGTTTTTTGCCAATCTCTTCAATTCAGCTTAGACTTCTCCTTTCAATACCATTGGTTCTTTATCATATACTACCTCCTGAAATGATTGAATGTCAACCAATTCTTTTTGGTATGGTGACCCTGTATTCCTTCCACCTTCTTTTGATGCCTACTGTGTCATTTAATATTTTGTCCATAGAATCCTTCAGAATGGCAACTTGAGGCTTCAACTTTTTCTTCAGTTCTTTCAGCTTGAGAAATCCCAAGTGTTTTCTTTCCTTTTGGTTTTCTGTCTCCAAGTTTTTGTACATTTCATTATAATATTTTACTTTGTCTTCTTATGGTGCCCTTTGAAATATTCTGTTCAGCTTTTTTATGTTATCATTTCTTCTATTCACTTTAGCTACTCTATGTTAAAGAGCAAGCTTTAGAGTAACTTCTAACATCCATTTTGGTCTTTTTTTCTTTCATGTAATTTTAACAACCTTTTGCTTTCTTCATGTATGATGTCCTTAATATCATCCTACAACCTGTCCAGTATTTGGTCATTAGTGTTCAGTGCATCCAATCTATTCTTCAGATGGTGTCTAATTTTTTTTTTATACTCAGGGTCATACTTTGGCCCTTGTGGACTTGTTTTATTTTTCTTTAGCTTCAACTTGAACTTGTATATGAACAATTGATGATCTGTTCCACCTTTGGCCCTTGGCCTTGTTCTGGCTGATTATGTTGAACACATAAAGATTGATATCCTAGGCCTTAGTAAGCTGAAATGGATTGGTACTGGCCATTCTGAATCAGACAATCATATGGCCTACTGTGCTGGGATGACAACTTGAAGAGGAAGGGAATTGCATTCATTGTCAAAAGAACATTTCAAGGTCTATCGTGAAGTACAATGCTGTCAGTGATAGGATAATATCCATATGCCCACAAGGAAGACAAGTTAATACGACTATTATTCAAATTTATGCACCAACCACTAAGACTAAAGATGAAGAAATTGAAGATTTTTACCAGATTCTGTAGTCTGAAATTGATCAAACATGCAATCAGGATGCATTGATAATTACTGGTGTTTGGAATGTGAAAGTTAGAAATGAAGAAGGATTGGTAGTTGGAAAATATGGCCTTGGTGATAGAAACAATGCTGGAGATTGCACGATTGAATTTTGCAAGACCAACAGCTTCTTCATTGCGAATACCTTTTTCACCAACATAAATGGTGACTATGTACATGGACCTCACCAGATAGAATACACAGGAATCAAACTGACTACATCTATGGAAAGGGATGATGGAAAAATTCGATATCATCAGTCAGAACAAAGCCACGGGCTGACTGTGGAACAGACCATCAATTGCTCATATGCAAGTTCAAATTGAAACTGAAGAAAATTAAAACAAGCCTATGAGAGCCAAAGTATGACCTTGAGTATATCCCATCTGAATTTAGATTTGATACATCGAACACTATTGACTGAAGACCAGACAAGTTGTGGAATGACATCAAGGACATCATACATGAAGAAAGCAAGAGGTCATTAAAAAGACAGGAAAGAAAGAAAAGACCTAAATGGATGTCAGAAGAGACTCTGAAACTTATGCTTGAGCATAGAGTAGCTAAAGTGAAAGGAAAAAATGATGAAGTAAAAGGGCTGAACTGAAGATTTCAAAGGGCAGCTTGAGAAGACAAAGTAAAGTATTATGATGACATCTGCAGAGATCTGGAGACAGAAAACCAAAAGGAAAGAACATGCTCAGTGTTTCTCAAGCTGAAAGAACTGAAGAAAAAATTCAAGCCTGGAGTTGCAATTCTGAAGGATTCTACAGGGAAAATATTAAACGATGCAGGAAGCATCAAAAGAAGATGAAAGGAATAACAGAATCACTGTACCAAAAAGAACTGGTTGATGTTCAGCCACTTCAGGAGGTAACATATGATCAGGAACCGATGGTGCTGAAGGAAGAAGTCCAAGCTGCACTGAAGGCATTGGTGAAAAACAAGGCTCTGGGAATTGATGGAATACCGATTGAGATGTTTCAACAGACAGATGCAGCGCTCGAAGTGCTCACTCGTGTATGCCAAGAAATTTGCAAGATAGCTACCTGGCCAACAGACTGGAAGAGATCCATATTTATGCCTATGACCAAAAAAGGTGACCCAGCTGAATGTGGGAATTACCGAACAATATCATTAATATCACACGTAAGTAAAATTTTGCTGAAGATCATTCAAAAGCAGCTGCACCAGTGTATAGAGAGGGAACTGCCAGAAATTCAAGCCAGATTCAGAAGAGGATGTGGAGCCAGGGATATCATTGCTGATGTCAGATGGATCCCGGCTGAAAGCAGCAAATACCGGAAAGATGTTTTATTGACTGTGTTTTATTGGCTATGCTAAGGCATTTGACTGTGTGAATCATACCGAATTATGGATAACATTGCAGAGAATGGGAATTCCAGAACACTTAATTGCGATCATGAGGAATATGTACATGGATCAAGAGGCAGTGGTTCCAACGGAACAGAGGGATACTGGATGGTTTAAAGTCAGAAAAGGTGTGCATCAGGGTTGTATCCTTCCTTTCACCATACCTATTCTGTCTGCATGCTGAGCAATTAATCTGAGAAGCTGGACTATATGAAGAAGAATGGGGTATCAGGATCGGAGGAAGACTCATTAACAACCTGCGTTATGCAGATGACTTAACCTTGCTTGCTGAAAGTGAAGAGGACTTGAAGCACTTACTGATGAAGACCAAAGACCACAGCCTTCCTTATGGATTACACCTCAACAGAAAGAAAATAAAAATCCTCACAACTGGATCAATAAGCAACATCATGGTAAATGGAGAAAAGATTGAGGTTTCAAGTATTTTATTTTACTTGGATCCACAATCAACACCCAGGGAAGCAGCAGTCAAGAAATCAAAAGACTTGTTGCACTGGGCAAATCTGCTGCAAAAGGTCTCTTTAAAGTGTTGTAAAGCAAGGATGTCACCTTAAGGACTAAGATATGCCTGACACAAGCCATGGTGTTCTCAATTGCCTCATATGCATGTGAAAGTTGGACAATGAATAAGGAAGACTGAAGAAGAATTGATGCCTTTGAGTTGCAGTGCTGGAGAAGAATATTGAATACACCAAGGACTGCCAAAAGAAGGAACAAATCTGTCTTGGAAGAAGTACAACCAGAATCCTCCTTAGAAGCAAGAACGGGGAGAATGAGTCTTACACACTTTGGACACGTTATCAAGAGGGATCAATCTCTGGAGAAGGACATCACACTTGGTAAAGGAAAAGGTCAGCAAAAAAGAGGAAGACTCTCAAGGAGTTGGATTGACTCAGTGGCTACAACAGTGGGATCAAGCATAGCAACAATTGTGAAGATGGCATAGGACAGAGCAGTGTTTAGTTGTGCTGTGCATAGCATCGCTATGAGTAGGAACTGACTTGACAACACCTAACAACAACATATATATATATATAAAACTCACTGTTATCGAGTTGATTCCGACTCATAGTGATCCTATAGGACAGAGTAGAACTGCCCCATAGGTTTTCCAAAGAGTGCACGGTGGGTTGGAACTGCCGAACTTTTGGTTTGCAGCTGTAGCTCTTAACCAGTGTGCCACCAGATTTCCATATAAAAACAGAGTAAGAATAACATTCTCACTCTCTGTGCCCTAAAACACATAGTACGCAATGAACTCAGAGTAGTATATATATGTTTGATTTTTAGTTTTGTTCCATCCACTAACACTTATCTAGTGGCTACTCTGAGTTCAGTGTGTGTTATGTGTTTCAGGGTACACACTAAATGAGAATATTATTCTTGCTCTGTGGTTCAGGGCATATTGAGGAAGAATAAATTTGTCACTTTTCAAGCACATATAATCTATTTTGACAATCCTAAGTAAAAGAAAAATCAAATAGATTACTTTAGGATACAAAAGTATTTGGGTGTTGGAGGGAGAAGTGTAAAGGTGAAAATAAAGTATATATTCTAGGTAAATAAAATGTATCTCTTATGCTCTGGAAACCCTGGTGGCATAGTGGTTAAGTGCTACAGCTGCTAACCAAGAGATTGGTGGCTCGAATCCGCCAGGCGTTCCTTGGAAACTCTATCAGACACTCCTACTCTGTCCTATAGGGTTGCTATGAGCCAGAATCGACTCGACGGCAGTAGCTTTGGGTCTTATGCTCTGGTGTTCACATAACAATGAAACTTGTTACATCTATTGGATGTTCTCAGACTCAGTTTGTGTTCTTTGCATCGTGCTTTAAGCCACATGTGTAGGGACTGCAAGATCCCATAATTCAACTGATTAATATTAGCTTGAAGTGATATGCAATGCATCTTGGAATCATCCATCCCGTGGGGAGAAAAGAGAAGCCTTTACACATTTTTTCTCACCCTGTATTGGTCAGTTTTTTTCCATGGACTTCTGAGTTGGAAACGCTGAAAGTTAATAAGTTTTCATGAATATCCCACACCAGGGCATCAGGGAGATCCTAGGGAAAGAAACATGACCTATATGGTGAGGAGCTGTCAGGTTAGACCTAAGTAAAAGGAGTCAAAGATTTAAAACTGATCTTCACAGGAGTGGCTAGATTTGAAGTAATATACAGGTGTATATGGAAAAAAAAAAAAAGAAATGTGAGATTCTATTCAATCCTACAATAATTAGTGGATAGTGAATTATATAAAAATGCAAAACATTGTGATAAAAACTATTCTTGACTACTTCATTACCATCAATAATATTTAACATTTCTTTTGCTTACAAGCAACTGGAAAACATATTTAGGCCTCAGGGTGCGTGCTATGAATGGGGTGCTTGAGCATATGTTTCCCCAGAAAATTCAGCTTGTTTCCCATTGAAGTCCTGGGCTCAAATTTGAGTCAAAATATTTTTATAATAAACCCCCCCAAAAATATATGATCAAAATTTCCAGATGGGAAGTGTACCTGTGGTGTTTGCAGGTAAAAAAAGGACTTTTACATTCAATTAACTACATGTTATTGGAGACATTTTTAAACAGCAAATGACAGGTAATTAGCCAAGAGATAGTTGAATTATAATGAAAGATGTAAAGGACTTTTTTATTAGAGGATAAAAGCCTAAACCCTTCTTTTGCTGAAAGGCGAATATCATAATAAACTTGATGAACCTAATTTTTATTTTTAGTTATTATCATGTTGATGGATTTAATGCTTAACTCTAATGAAATGTTGGCAATTTAGGATAAAATCAAATATTTCTGTATGTTACATAATACCATATCTCCCATACTACCAAAATGACTTGCTGAGTTCTTTTCAAGTTTATCCTCCAAAGATAAATATTAGCCCACTTTAATATGAACTTTTTTTCTTCTAGTATCAGGAAGAACAGGACTTCTTTTACAAGCTTGTTGAGGTATTAGAGCAAATGAAAACCAGTTTTTCAGTATTTACGTGGCCAATTTCTCTTTCTCCTGCTACCATACCCTGCAACGCTAACCAGAAGCCCTGGAAAATATTTGCCCTGATTCAAAGCAGTGTAGGTTTTAGAGAGGATGGAAGAAACTCAGCGCTTTTTCAATGCTCTGGTAAATATTGCTCTGAATACCTGTTCCACTGAAGTTGGGTTGTAGATTACCTATCACCTATCTATCTATCTATCTATCTATCTATCTATCTATCTATCTATCTATCTATCTATCTATCTATCTATCTATCTATCATCTATCTATCTATCTATCTATCTATCTATCTATCTATCTATCTATCTATCTATCTATCTATCTACCTATCTACCTACCTACCTATCTACCTACCTACCTACCTACCTACCTACCTACCTACCTATCTATCTATCATCATCTATCTATCTATCTATCTATCTATCTATCTATCTATCTATCTATCTATCTATCTATCTATCTATCTATCATCTATCTATCTATCTATCTATCTATCATCTATCTATCTATCTATCTATCTATCTATCTATCTATCTATCATCTATCTATCTATCATCTATCATCTATCTATCTATCTATCTAATCTATCTATCTATCTATATCTATCTATCTACCTACCTATCATCTATCCATCTATCATCTATCCATCTACCAACCTACCTACCAACCTACCTACCAACCTACCTACCAACCTACCTACCTACCTATCATCTATCAATCTATCATTTACCTATCAATCAATCTAATCTCTCAATCTATCATCTATCTATCTATCTATCTGTCTGTCTGTCTGTCTGTCTGTCTATCTATCTATCTATCTATCATCTATCTATCTATCTCTCTCTATCTCTATCATCTATCTATCATCTATCTCTCTATCATCTATCTCTCTATCATCTCTCTATCTGCCTATCATCTATCATATTAAAATATAGCACATTTTAAACCAAGGCTATTTAGAGCTTAGCAAATTAAGGATTTATATTTGGAAACCTACAGAATTAAAACTAGAGCAATTATTTAATTACTTAATTTACTGTAATATAATGTAAATAATTTTTAATTGGTAACCAAAATATTCTTACATTTTATCATTTATAAAACTTGTTCAGCATTCAGAACTCGACATCTAAGCTTCTTGTAAATGTTAATGTGCCCAAAGACCTTTGTTATGTCCACTTTTCATTTGAATTTGTAGGAAAGATGATTATTAAAACTAATATTTTTCTTAGGAATATGAGTATAGCTATTACTATTTGATAATTGGCTTCTACATTTTCACAGTTATATCCATTCTCTGTACAATTTCTCAGAATATAATTTTGCTGATTCCACAATTAGCTCTGAATCAAGCTTGGAGTTGACTATAATAATATCAGGTTCCTATCAGTAAAGTATATGATTGGGAAAAATTCCAAAAGAACTGTGAGGGATTGTAAGGATAATTCATGTTGCTAAAAGTTCTATATATCTGGGACACTGAGTTTTCAAACTTTTTTCTGTGTTTTACTTTATGAGGTAAGTATTTTTAAAACTGTTCCTGAGACATGACAAAAGATAGGTAAAGAAAAACTAGACTAGGTTTATTTTGTAAATTTATGTTCCAAAGAATATTTGCTAAGAATGTGTTTTTCTGGAGTAAAAAAATTAAATAAAGGGAACTATCAGGAAAGTTTTTTTTTTTTTTCTCTCCTATTTTTTCTTGACCATATGCACTTTGACTTACTTATCAGGGAGTTCTACTTAGTATTTTAAAAGCTGTCAGAATTTTCGAGGAAGGGAGCTACAGGGACCAGATTTATACTGCTTTAAACAACTTAAAAAAAGAAAATTGAATAAAATACGTTTAAAAAATGGATTTTAGATATTGGAAAATAGGCACAGACCCATGAGAGGGAAACAACAACAACAGCAACAAATGGGAGCCCTGCAACTGCCCTAGCTCACAGCATGAGCAGTCCTGCACTACAAGGAGGGAGAACCCAAAAGGAACCCAGCGGTCTCCCCACTTTAAAGAGTCAAGGGTTCAGAGTGGCCAAAGTGGCTAGACTTCTGGTGTAGTGCTGGAAAGGAGAGAGCTGCACAGAGAGAAAGATTTGGAGCTTTGTAGCTCTTCTGAGCCCTCCTTGAGTCTTCAGTTGAGTACTAATTAGTACTTGTATGTGAAGAAACTACATGAAGGCCGGAGAAGACCCACCAGAAAGAATCAAGCAGAAAATCCCTGGACTCACATAGGGCTGGGAATAGTCAGTGTTACCACAGCCCAAACAGGCCTATTTTATCTGAAATGATTCTTCGCCCTAGGGGAAAGACCGGAATCTTTAATTATCATGCCCTCCACCCCCACCAAATACTTTGTAGAAACAACCAAAGAGTGATTTGCAGCAGTCCAAAGAGTGAAATCTCAGTTTTCAGTTTTGGTGCCATTATTTACAAAGTTTACCTTTAACTGGAATGAAAACCTGAATAAAAAGCTCTTTTAAAGATAAAATTCTAATACCCAACATCTCACTATAATAATGGTCTCAGACCTAAGCCTTGGGCAATTCCTCTGCCCACTGCATTGCCAAGGCTGACTTCAGATACCTTAGCTTTTCCTTAAGTCCAAGACAGAGCTCTCTCCTAGAGGAATGTATACAACAGGGAGTCATAATAAAATGGCAAAATTCTTAAAGAAATGAGCATAGAGACAGCAAGCATTTTTTTTTTAATGGGACCCTACTTAGTTTCTAGGGAAGATGAATATTGTTTTCCTCTTTATTTTTGTATGTTTAAATTTCTCCTTCCTCATTAGATGTAAAATAAAGAGATAAAATGAACTTCATAGTGGTACTTTGCCAAATCAAACCATTCCTTTTTTCTTTATAGGTTGATGTCAAATAATGTCTATGTTATGTAGGCTATTTTATAAAACCTGTTAATATTGATCGAGTAAGTATTTTTGTGTTCTTATATGGCAGTTAGCCTACTAATTTCTTGGCTCTTTATAAGATTTAGTATCTTGCAGGCATTTAAACTGCCAGGAAAATGTTTGGGCATGCCTCATTCTAGTAAAGAAAAAGGTATTCTTGATTATGTGACATACATATTTAGAATATAATATTTCAAGTTAGAGTTGGCAAGAAGATAGGCATACCCTGAGACATGTAAGAGATCTTCAATCCTTGTGGAAAATCCCTCAAAAGTAAATAATTTAGGAGTTACTAACATTTATCTTAGCTCCGACTTCTCAATAACCTTTTGGTATATTTGTATTTTTCTTGACTTGCTTCTTTTACACATGAAGTTTCATTAATCATGCTGTCCTTCCATGTACTCTTTATTGTAAAAGACCATGTGATTTATATTTTATAGGATTTATACAGGTTGAACAATGTTCATTTTATGTATTTCTTTGGGATATTATCATGGTGTTGGGGAACTTTCAACTAAGTAAAAATAGCATGAAGCTCACAAGGAACAGAAATATATGTGGTGGTACATGTATACTTGTTGTTAGGTGCCGTCCAGTCAGTTCTGACCCATAGCAACAGTATGTACAACAGAACGAAACACTGCCCAGTCCTGCGCCATCTTCACAATCGTTATGCTTGAGCCCATTGTTGCAGCCATTGTGTCAATCCATCACCTTGAGGGTCTTTCTCTTTTTCGTTTACCATCTACTTTACCAAGCATGGTGTCCTTCTTCAGGGACTGGTCTTTCCTGATAACACGTCTAAAACGTGTGAGATGAAGCCTTGCAATCCTTACTTCTAAGGAACATTTTGGTTGTATTTCTTCCAAGGCAGATTTATTTGTTCTTCTGGCTGTCCATGATATAATCAATATTCTCCTTCAACACCATAATTCAGAAGCATCAATTCTTCTTTGGTCTTCCCTATTCATGGCCCAGCTTTCACATGCATATGAGGTGATTGAATATATACCATGGCTTGAGTCAGGTTCACTTTAGTAATGAAAGTGAAATCTTTGCTTTTTAACACTTTAAAGAGGTCTTTTGCAGCAGGTTTGCCCAGTGCAATGTGCAGTTTGATTTCTTGACTGCTGCTTCCATGTGCATCGATTGTGGATCCAGGTAAAATGAAATCCTTCACAACTTCAACATTTTCTCCATTTATCATGATGTTGTTTCCTGGTCCAGTTGTGAGGATTTTTGTTTTCTTTACATTGAGCTGTAATCCATATTGAAGTCTTTGATCTTCATCAGTAAGTGGTTGAAATCTTTGCTTTCAGCAAGCAAGGTTGTGTCATTTACATATCCCTGTTTGTGAGTCTTCCTCCAATCCTGATGCCGTGTTCTTATTCACATAGTCCAGCCTCTTGGATTATTTGCTTGGCATACAGATTGAGTAAGTATGGTAAAAATATAATAAAATGCTGACACACACCTTTCTTGACTTTAAACCAAACAGTATCCCATTGTTCTGTTCAAACTATTGCCTTTGGTCTATATACATGTTCCTCATGAGTACAATTAAGTGTTCTGGAATTCCCATTCTTTGCAATGTTATCCATAATTTACTATGATCCATACAGTCAAATGTCTTTGAAGCTCATAATAAATACAGTTTCAAGTTATGTTTGACTAAAATGAAAAGCTTTTATGTATCACTTGTTTAGGGTGAAAATGGTATATATTTTTCATGCCATCAGTTCTTATTATTTTATATTTTTCTGAGAACATGCAAAGTGTATTGTTAGCCAAAACAAGGTTTGGAAACACAGATAGTCCTTGGGGGAAGCTAGGTGATCAATAAGGAGCCCTGGTGGCACAACAGGTAAGCACTTGGCTGCTAATTGAAAGGTTGGTGGTTTGAGACCACCTAGCTGCTTTCCTAAAGATTACAGCTAAGAAAACCCTATAGGGGCAATTCTACCCTGTCACATGGTGGTCGCTATGAGTCAGAATTGTAATCAACTCAACAGCATCCAACCACAGACAACCAGTTATATTGCAGCTCTGCCCTCAGATCTTCTCCAAGGGACATACATGGAGCCAACCCTAGGAAACAGCTTTGGAATCTGACATGCCACTTATTGTTTGGGATAACTTCTCCCTGGTCAAATTCAAAGTAATTCTTTACATAATTCACTAGGACTACAAAGAAAAAAACATAGCCGTTGGTTTGATTTCAAATGTTTTGACTCTTTCTCATTCTTAAGGCATCTGTATGTCAAAACCAATTCCAGTTGGTTTTAGTTAATACAAAATTACCAAAATTCATAAAGCCGCATTGAAAATAGGTTTGAATGAGTGTGAGACTGTTGTAAATATTAGAGAGTGTAAGCTTGGTAAAGAGTGCTTGAAAAGCCTTTCTGGTTGTGGAGATTGGAAGATAAAGAGATCAAGTCTATTTATCTGTTCTCCTCACTGTGTATTTGGGGAGATGGATCTTCAGTTCCCGTAACATTACTCGAGAATATGCCCAGGGAATCTATTCTTCTATGAATCCCTGCCAAGCCAGCTAGGGAAACAGCTGGTGATAATTCTGGCTTTGTTCCCTCGCTCAACAGCTGATGTTTAGGAGCAGGGAGGCAATTGCGTGGGTGTGTTCTGAGCCATGCTATCACTGGTTCCCCTTCAGCTGCTCCTGGTCCCACACTAAGGAGCAGATTGGAAGATGGACTTCCTAAAAGCAGCCTCAAGGAGAGAATGATTCTACAGCTTTAGGTACTGGGAAAAAATGAATGGTTTTGATCAAAGTGCAGAAGAAGTTTAATACCAAGATTAATACCAAGTGTTTCTTCTGTAGAGGACCCTTATCTGAAATATACTGGGAAGGATTCTATTCTTTTAAAATGGGATGAAGCAGGAAGTAGAGGATTCAGTGTTTTGCTTTCTAAGGATAAAAATCTCTCAATTGGCATAATTTTCATTAATTATTTAAATGTTACCTTTTTTCATAACTGTGGGCCCTGATGCCTAGGAAGTTCAAAGGCGGTGGCTTTAGATACGGATACTGTTGCTGTTTATTTTCCCTTTTTACAGTCAAGGGTAGTGGGAACTTCTCCTCCCCAATTGACAGTTACGAGATGTGAATTCGTCTCAACTTTACCAATATATAATGTGACTGAGCAAATTTTTTTTTTCAGCCTAATTTTCTCCCTGTAAAATCAGAGAATTAGGACAGAATGGGCATTATTTGTAGACCCCTGAACTGAAATCAGTTTGCTGTAATCCTAATTACTGATCAATGTAGAATGATTTTCATCTCTCTTCCACTTAATAGCCTTTCCCATATTTGAAAAGCTGTTTCCCTTATTTACCATCTGTGTCCACCTTACATATTTCCTCTTGAAGCTCCTATTCTTGTTCCCCTTTTCTAGCTCAATACCCAGTTTCTAGTTAAATGAGTCTAACTGGAATATCAAATTGCTTCTTAAGCCATGGCTTCAAAAATTATACATGATATTCCAGATGTGGTTTGGTCAATTCACAGTAGCATTTTTTGACAGCTACATCATTCATCTGATTTTTGTTGAGCTTGAAGTCAACCAGAATCCCTAAATCATTTTAACTCATTGTCACCTTTAAGCTCTGTCTTCCCCAAGGCTTCATTTTATGTTTATATTGCTCAATGTACTGGACTTAAGCACATTTTATTGATTTATCTCCACTTAAGAAGAACACATATTTTTGACAAAGAGCACAAATTTTTGTCATCAGAACTTGTGTTTAAAACCTGGCTGTGCCACTTTATGGCTTTGGGACATTACTAAGGCCAGTTATAGGCTCTTAAAGTCTTGATTCTTTCATCTCTAAAGTGGGGATAATACTATCTATGTAACATTTTTTATGTATTTACTGAGCTAATGTATTGAAAACACTTGGTATAGCATCTAGAATATAGTGACTGACTAGTGAGGAGTAGTCATCATTATTGACCTAATTCCATCTCCCAGAGTATTTGCTGTTCTGTTGAATTTTCTGCCCTTCACGATGTTGATAAATAACCATCCATATTTTCACCTACGGCTGTGATACAATTCTTTAATGGAAAGAGCTGAGATGCCAACAAAATTTTGGAAAATAAAAAATTTATGGACAAGCAGAATGGAGAAAGCTGACACCTCACACTCCGTAGTGAGGGAAGCCAATAAGAATTGACAGTTTGCAATGGAGAACCACAGAAAGGCTCAGGAAAAGAAGGCATTACGCACATCTGAATATTAGAATGTGAAGTTGGACTAAAAACAGGCTTGTTGATTGATAGTCTATATTAGGAGCACTTAGACCATCCATATGCACTTAGACCATCCATATTCCTTCTCTTGTCACTGCAGAAGGCAGAGAGGTGGTATATTCTATGAAGAGGTAAATCCTGACTGTGGACATCCCAAATACAGTAGGGCATGTGATGAGATACTAGGTTGTAAATAGGAAGATAAATCCTTCCCACTGAATCATGAGAATACTTACCTCCTTTTCTAACTTGGCCCCACAATGCCAGTAGCCAAGCTTATAACTCCAGGCAGCAGATTGGTATATTCTCTGGGGGCACTGACCACCACAAGAGAAAAGATTAACATACATTGGCATGCAGCAGTCCCACAGGGAAGCTAGACAATCTTGTCTCTACACTAATAGCCTTCAATTAGTATTTTAGAACCTCGCTGTAAGAATATGAATGGTGAGCTAAGAGTCAGAGACCTATGAAGGAAGCCCATAACAGATGACAAAGAACAAAACATAAAAGCAGAAAGTACTGATACAAGGAAAACTGACAATGCAGAGTAAAAAAAAAAAGCGTACAGAAGGAAAAAGAAAACAGATTAAAGCAAACACTAAGTATGCATTTAACATCCTCAGAGAGATAATGAGTAGATACTGCATTATACAATAAGAGCAGGATGCTATAAAAAGGAACATTTGTAGATTAAGAGTGTGGTTATACATACACACATGCATACACACATATATGTAAGTGGCTAAGTGCTTAGCTACTAACCAAAAGGTCAGTGGTTTAAATCCATTGGCTGCTTTGTGAGAGAAAGATGTGGCAGTTTGCATCCATAAAAAATTATAGCCTTGGAAACCCTATGGGGCAGTTCTACTCTGTCCTTTGGTGCTGCTATGACTTAATGGCACTGTACATATGAATAATACCCTGAAAATTATAACACATAACCTGTACTAACCAGAGTCTAAAATTGATACTTTATTTTCATCCCAAACAATGTAAGGATCCGAGAACACATTATCTTCATTTGCTGTCTTTTTAAAATACATGCTGTTATAGTTGTATAAGTATATGTAAACCTCCCAAGGATTTATTATTATTATTATTAGGTAATGATTATTACACAGTTTTATTCATACATTTACTATTTTCATTTCCCTTGATTTTTTTCCTGCATTTCCAAATTTTAATTTGGGATCAAATTTTTTTTTCTGAAGATCACACTTCAGAATGTCCTTTGCATCAGTTTGCTAGTGATGAACTATCTCAGTTTTTGTTCATTCAAAAATATCTCTTTTTCACTCTTAATCTCAAAGAATTTGTTTTTCAATACACAATTTTACTTTGGTGGTTATTTTATTTCAGCAAATAGAAAATTTCATTCTAATGTCATCCTGTATACATTTTTGCTATTGAAAAATCAGCTGCTAATCTAACTATGGCTCCTTTGTTTGGAATTTATTTTCATAAATTAATTAATTTCATTAATTTTTTCATTCATTTATGCTTCAGATTTATTTTTCTTGAATCTGTAGATTGATATATTTCATCAGTTTTTTTGGAAACATTCCCAGGCATTCTCACCCTTCCTCTTCAAATATTGCTTTTGTCCTATGTCTTTCTCTTCTATGTGTGGGTCTCCAGTTATACATGTGTTAGAGCTTCTCACAGTATCCTTTATATCTCTGACTCTCCTTATTTTTCATTCTTTGTTACTTCCTTTACTAGTCCTAATGACTATTTCTATTATATTTTATGGTTTCCTAATTCTCTCTTCAGATATGTATAATCTGTTGTTAAAACTATCTACCAGTTCTTAATTTCATTCATTTTTCCATTCTAGAATTATGAGTTATGTTTTTTTAAACTCTCTATGTCAGTGTTTGTAGTTTCAAGTTTCCTGCCAAAATTTTAAGGTTGGGTTTCATTTACTTGAACATAGTAAGCATAATTGTTTTACAGTCTGGGTTTGATAATTCCAATATATGTATTTATGTATGATTTGTCTTTTCTTCTGATTTTACTTTTACTTTCTTTTCTTCTTGGGCAGCACCTGTTACTTATTTTATATATGTAAGTCTTCTGCCTGACTTTTGAGACCCTATTTAATCTAGTCCTGCTTTACTCATTGAACTCTGTCACTATTAGCCATAATACAGTTTTCAATCCAGTAATTCCATACTAACTATTATATTATATAATTTTTAATGCTATTAATTATTTCTCAGAATATTCTTGCACCTCCTATGGAACTGTTGAAGTCCTACTCATCTTCTAGGACTCATATCTCATGCCTCTTCCTTTGTAAAACCTGATGCAAATATTCCAACCCATATACTTTTCATATATAAATGCGGACTGTTTCAGTAATTAGTCACAGAAACTCAACTGATGCAAAAATAGGGAATATGTTGGCACAGCTGGGTTCTTCAGGCTCTGCTGGATCCATGGGCTCAACTCTTGTCATTAGTTCTTCTTCATTCTCTTTTTCTTTTCTTTTTTTAATTTTTCCATGTGATGGGCTCTGGCAGGTCCAGCTTACATTCTTTTTTCAGGTTGAGATTCCACTGGAAAGAGAGATTTGTAACATCAATAGTGCCAAAAATACTCTTGAAATTGAGTTGTATTTGCCTGCCTCTGGACTGAGATAAGGCAAAGTATGATTCTGCAATGGAAAATCAGAATGCTTGCATCAGAAGAAAGGGGGATGTATGCTCATCTGGAAAAATAATGGGTTCACTATGTTTTCCTTTAGCCATTTTGAAGTGCTATCCACTAGGACAATAACATTTAGTTGCTTTGTGATTGTTTCATCTTCCCAATTAAATACGTTTTTAAATATATGTTAGTATGTTCCATATGTCTTTCCTATCTCTCATTGTGTCTCTATATTAAATATTACAAACCTTCTCCATATTCACTTTTCCTTCTTGGATACATGTGAAGACTTTCTCCCTTGGAGTTAGGTTAAATTTATGTAGAAAGTTTTGACCAATTGACTGTGATTGGAGGTTGAACTGTGTCGCTTTTGGTCTGAGGCAGTTAAAGGTGGAAGTGTTGTTATCCCATGTCCTTACTCTTCAAGTGATTCAGCAAATTCTGATGCCACTTCTTGGTATAGTAGCATCACAAAATAATGAAGATTTTCTTAATCTGGGACACTGAGTGACTATGAGGACCAGAGTTTGTTACTGACCAATAGGCACATGGTGTGAGCAAGAAACACAACATTTTATTAAGCCACCAAGAGTTAATATTAATTTGTTTCTACTTCTTATCCTAGCCGTTCACTGTAATTTATGCATAATTGTGGGTACATAGTAAACACTCTTTCTGAGAGAGTTGCTGTTTGAGTGTTTTTATTTTAAACTTATATTTTTATAGAACTTTAAAATTTTAAAGTGCTTTTCACATATATTACCATTTGTCTTTCATAATAATCATATAAGGTAGATATGTAAGGCTCTATTGGATGACACTGGGTTTTTATTCTATTTTACAAATAAAGAAAATGAAGCTTAGATCTATAAAGTGACTTACTTAAGAAAAGGTGACATACTCATACAAGATAGAGCTGGAACATTTTGAGTTGAGGTCTAGAGTTCATGTGTGTTTATAGCAAGCAACATATTTTGCATTGTTTTTTGTTCAACGGGCATTCATATTTCTTAACCATCAAAAGTCAGTTTTATAATAATAATTGATACCATTTTAATCAAAAGTTGCCCTCTGGGACCTGATAACCTGATAATCCATATTCAGAAGCTGCATAGACCCTGAGAAATAGCTAATGAATGGCACATTTTACTATCTGAAATATTTGAGTACATTATCCTCTTTCAAGTTTTTTTACATGAATACATATTGTAACGGATTTAAAATACTTCTTTTTTTACATTTCTACTGAATTCACCTTGGCTCGGGAATACCTGTATTTGCTCCTTGAGATAAAAAACTTAATTTGTACATCTAAGATATTTGTCACAATCTGCATTTTAAATGTAATTGATTCAGGATTTAAACCCAGTTCAGTGGATATTCTTACTTCTACCCTCTCTCTGTTTCCCCTGGGACAATCTCTTGGAGGTTGGTGGTGGAGTTTATATATCATCCTCACCTGGTTCTCAATCATGATCAATACACCAATAAATCAGTAAACATTTGAGAGCTTACTTGATGCTCACCACTCTTGAAAAATCAACAGATTTAGATACAGTACATGAAGATATTATATGAACCTCATCCTAACTACTGAAATCCAGCACAAATTAACTGAGTGGCCACTATGTACCCTACTAGGAGCTTGGGACACAGAGTACCCAAGGATGGAGGGTCTGATCTGAGTGGGGATCTTGGGTTCTTGCTGACCTCTGCTTTTTTTATTTGGTGTGTGGGCAAGGTGTGCAGGCAACTGCTTTTGGTATCCATAGTCCCATCCATGATCTTCTCTGATTCACTTTGTTCTACCTTATTCCCACCTCAGCTGTCTACCTTCTGTTTTCCCCAGGTTTCTCAGAGCATCTTTGCCTGAGTGTGGGAGAAGACTATAGAGGCAGATCTTGGAACAGCTTAGGAATTCTTTGTGCAGCTTTTTAATAGAACCTCTATGGGAAACCCTGGTGGCATAGTGATTAAGAGCTATGGCTGCTAACCAAAAGGTCTACAGTTCAAATCCACCAGGTGCTCCTTGGAAACTCTATGGGGCAGTTTTACTCTGTCCTGTAGGGTTACTATGCACTGGAATCCATTTGATGGCAATGGGTAGTGCCTCTATGAGCCTACTCTCAGGTCCATGTATATAGGCACCTACCTCAATCATTGCTAATAATCAGACACGATATTGGATGTTCAACCTCTCTAAGAGACTTGGTTTTCCTGAGCTATAGCCTAGGTTTTATTTCCACTAAACTCCTGGTTTCTTGATCTTAAAAACCAAAAGCTCCAAAGAATTTCACTTTTAAATTATAGTACTGTGTTTGCTGGAAGAAAAAAAAGAAAAACTGCAGTTTCCATGATCTCAACTGACTCCTTTGTTAGTAGCTGTAACTGCCCTGCCCAAGGACAGTGTATATAGTAAGCTAATTTATTAAGTGTAGGTTAGACCTAAAAGGAATGGAAACAGTTAATAGTCAGTATGTTATTGTACAATAGACCTATGTTTTTCTTATCTTCAGTGTTTTTAGTTTCCCCATTTATTTAGCCCTGGTGACACAGTGGTTAAGTACTCAGCTGCTAACAAAAAGATTGGTGGTTTCTCTGTGGGAGAAAGATATGGCAGTCTGCTTCTGTAAAGATTACTGCCTTGGGAACCTTATGAGGCAGTTTTCCTCTGTCCTATAGGGTCACTGCGAGTCGGAATTGACTCAACAGCATGGGACGTTTGTTTAGTACATTTTTGGCCTTTATGAAAAGAATGTGTCTTAGGTACTCGGTGTCCCAAGCTCCTAGTAGGGTACATAGTGGCCACTCAGTTAATTTGTGCTGGATTTCAGTAGTTAGGATGAGGTTCATATAATATCTTCATGTACTGTATCTAAACCTGTTGATTTTTCAAGAGTGGTGAGCATCAAGTAAGCTCTCAAATGTTTATTGATTTATTGGTGTACTGATCATGATTGAGAACCAGGAATAGAAAGATGATTTGAACTACAGAATGCAGAAGAGAGAGTAATTTGAAGGATTAAGTATCTAATGTAACTCTGAGAGGAACAAGGGTGCTCTCACGCCTCAAGGTTAACAGAAAGCACAACATTAAATTCCTCCAGCGTATTTGCTCTGTTCACATCTCTACTCTGAACACTAGCTTCAGCCTTTCAGTCCATTGGGCAGGAAACATGACCACTGAACTCCCAAGCCTTACATACCACATTTTGACCACCAGTGAGGAACTGCTGTCCATCCCTTAGCTCACTTTTAAAGAATTTTGGGATATAATTCAAGCTGACCTACCTTGGATGAGGTGTTGGCCTCTCGAGCAATTAATAGCGATGGTGGTGGTTGTGTTGTTGATAGTTGCAATTGAGTTGGCTCCCACTTGTAGTGAACCTATTTGTAACGGGATGAAACATTGTCTGGTCCAGCTGCCATCTTAAAGAACCTTGGTATGTTTGAGTCCATTGTTGTGTCCATTATGCCAATCCATCTCCCTGAGCATTTTCCTTATTTTTGCTGACCTTCTAATTTAACAGTTGGTCCTTCTGATAATGGATCCAAAGTAAGTGAGTTGAAGTCCACAGGGTTTTTAGTGGTTAATTTTTGGAAGTTGGTAGCCAGGCCTTTCTTCCTTGTCTGTCTTAGTCTGGAAGCAATACTGGAACCTGTCCACCATGGGTGAACCTGCTGGTATTTGAAATACTGGTAGCATAGCTTTCAGTATCACAATAACATGCAAGCCACCACAATACAGCAAACTGACAGGTGATGGCAGGTTTTTATTACTGGCCCCACTAGAGCCCAAAATGTTGCTGGATTTCTCTTAAATGAGGAGTAAGAATAAACAATAATAACTGCACTTCTATCCCTTCTGTGCTTAATGGATTGATTAACACATAGTAGGCATTCATAATTATTTTCTAATCAGTAAATTGAATAATTTGTTGATTGACCCATAAAAGAGGAAGGGGGCTTTTTCAAGTCCATATGGCAGTAGCGTTAAAACTTACCCTTTTCTTTGAATCATTTCATTTTCTCACGTGGACCTAACTTTATTGTGAGCCTTATGAACAACTCTCCTATTTCTAATTTACGGAGACAATTACTGAGGTATTCAGCTAATACAGATTATTAAGGCAGATCTAAGCTAACCCATAACAGTTTAATTTAGAATGTATTCAGTGTGATTTCTCCTAGATTCGAGGCTTTTGTAATTCCCTAGCAGGCCCTCTTTTTTTCGATAAAAAGCCCAAAATACTATCCTTTGGGTTCATTTAAGTAAGTGATGGCAAATGACTATGTCATTGGCATATGTTGTAAAAACATCTTTCCTGCTGTTCATGGGCGTAATTTTCCCACCACACACCTCAGCATCCTATGTGCGTAACGTTTCACAAGACACAGAGTTAAACAGCTAAGCCTGTTCCAAGACTGTGATACAACCTCCTCTGAACTCTGAAAGTGTCATGATGTATCATACCCCCCTTCATGAAATCTGTACATTTAAAGTATATATAATAAAGTCATCATTGATTAATTCATTTCAATTAGTTTGTCACTGCCCTCTTTGCAGCTCAGGAGACAGAGGGATAGAAAAGAGAGTATGAATATGTGCAGGAAAAAGACTATGTTGAACTCAAGGATCTTACTCCCACGCCCACATGCTATATATACAAGCCTGAACTACCTGTCTTCATATATAAATTTTTTTTCTATGAAACATCAAACAGTAAGAAACATTTAGTGGAGGGGGTTTGGGTTTATTATCCAATATTCTATTTCTCAATTTTACTGTGATATCTCATGTAGGGTCTTAATGACTGGAGTACATTAAAATCAGTTATACATACAAAAAGCTTATGAAACCTGGTACCAATGAACAATCTTCATGAATAACCAAGTGCTTATGCAATAGATAATTTAGCTGTTCAAAAATATAAGCTTTTCAACTTATCAGAGTTATCAAAGTATTGTCCGTTCCTCATAAAATTGTGGAATCCTAGGAATGAGTCATTAAATGTAACAAACCAAGTGGGCATGTTGGAATGAAGACTTTGCTAGTCCTCAAGGATTTCCTGAAAGGAGAGATAACGAAGTGAGCATGTCAATACTCAAAGACTGTATTTCTTAAGACGGGGATGTTGGAATTTTATCAAAACTCTAATACTGTTTTCTCAGACTTATGAGTATACTTATAAAAACTTTTAAACTAATACATTCTGTTAACTCTCTGATAGGGACTATCCCATGAATAGCATAACCACATGTAATTAACCTTGTCACATAATATTAGAATGATTCATGGGATGTAGTTTTTGTTGTTAGGTGCTGTTGAGTCAGCTCCGACTCATGGTGACCCCTTGTTCAAAGGAACAAAATGCTTCCCAGCCTTGCCTCATCTCCGTGATTGGTTGCAGATCGGATTATTGTGATCCACAGGAATGTTATTGGTTGATTTTCAGAAGTGGATTACCAGGCCTTTCTTCCTAGCCTGTAATCTTCCCTGGAACCTGTCCAGTATTATAGCAATATGCAAGCCTCCTGTAACAGATGCGTGGTGGCTGCACGTGAGCTGCGTTGGATGGGAGTTAGAACAGGGTCTTCCGCAGGAAAGTGAGAATTCTACCACTGAACTTCCACTGCCCCATTATATTTTCCAAATATTTATCAGTGAACTTTTTGAGATCTAGGACTATATTTCTATATTTCCCAGTTACCATCATTCTCTAGAATATGTAAACTTAAGCCTTGTAGGTACTTGCTTTACATTCCCTTAGAATTAAAAAAAAAAAAAATGGAAAAAGAAAACTTGCCCTTTTGTTGGAATTAGATCATATCTCATTTTCTAAGTTAGTGTATTTTTCTTCAATATTCCTATCCAAATTTAAGTGTGATTGTTTTTCATACTTTATTTTAGTGAAATGCAAATTAGAAGTGTTATAGCTAATCGATGCCACCAAAATAGTTCTTTTAAATAACCAGGACATGAACTCTTTAACGAGATTCAGTCAGTTCTATTTATAGTTCCCTTAAGCTATGAACTATTTGTACACCCATGTTTCTGCATAATGACTTTTCAATGTGGTTTCAGTAATCATTCCAGAAGGCACAATCTCAAAATATCTATATGCATAAAGAATATATTTAAAATAAAGGCTAAATTGGCTGGCCATGCATTAAGCCATTTGCCTGTGAAATCACTTTGTGAAATATCTCCAAACAGGAGATGTTCCAGCTGAGTGTAGGACATAGCAAACAGTTTTTTGCTTACCATATTGTATCACCATAACTTCTTTTGGAAACACTTATTCCTCTTCTTCAAGATGACAAGCCATTTTGAGAATGTGGACTTAATTTAGACCATACAGGATTAGTAGAAGGGATAGACTCACTCTCGAACGACTTGCCTTGAAATACTTAATTGCTGAAATGAGAGGAGCTGATGATTTTGACAAGAAAATATGTGGGTGCAGACTCACTCCTCCAATTTCAGAGACAAATGGGTACAAAGAATGAACAACCTGGGCTCCTTTGAAGAACACTTGTCCTCTATGTTTCTGAATGAGAAGCTGTTCTCTTTTTTTTTGAAGGCTTTGGAAAGAAAGGTATTTATAAGAGGCAGTTTTTGAGTTTCAAAAAAAAAAATCATTTCTTTTGGACTTTTCTTTAATCAAGAATGTAAGTGAAGTCTTTTCACACAAACGAATAGTGCTTTTATATTAAATCTAGTCTGTTATAAGACAAAATACCAAAATAAGCACATTGTGTTCCTTTCTGTCATTTTTCTATCTTTGCAAGAGTGAAGAGAGACGTCAGATCTGAAATTACTCGTGATTTCAAACCTCTAGTAGTAAAGAAGACTCTTCCTGCATTATATCCTCAATTTTTAAATTTGCTCTCCCCTCCCCCCAAATAACATCACTTTCATAAATTATTACATCCAGGTTGGCTAAAAAATAGTTCACTGTGCTTACTGTACTACCTTTGTCTAAATAATTCTATGAACTTAGCTGTTTTCTGAAGCCTTACCTTTCACACCATAGTAAGGATCCAAGTCTTCTACGTAACAGGAATACGAATCAAGGTTCTGATTTGTAATAATTGCTTTTAGGAGTACAATCAGATACAGGTTCACAATCTGAGTATTTGGTAATTGTTCTTGGTGCCACATGATAATTTTTATATGTTTGTTTCTATCTCTGCTTTTATGTGGATATATATTTTTAAATGGTACATCATGAAAATATTTTTTGAGTATTGAAATATAGTTTATTTTCAGCTGTGGCATATTTATAACCTCTAAATGAAGATACCTGCACACGATCTCTTTGAGATCAAAAGTGAGTTATATACTTCCCCATCCAATAAGTACACCTATTTTCCTTATATAAGCACATGACATCACCATTTAAACCAAACTGATTTCTAAGCACCACAGCTGTTACTAGTTATTTAGAAGTCTAATTTGAGCAGAATGTGTCACGCCAACTTTGCACACACACGCTCACACAGACAGTATTCACATTAAAGCTTTCACCTCTATTAAATAGCAACAGTTCTTCAAAAATTCCAACACTCCACTCTTAACAACTAAATAAAATATGTGTCTTTGAGGAGTAATGTGCCTATTTTATTTTTATTCCTTGAGGCAAATCTTGTATTGAGTGGCTCAGTTTTGTTACCCTGTTGTCGCTTTAGCAACGCTGGGCAGCTTTAGCCTCCAGCCTCATTGTTTTATCTCTCCTGAATTAAGGGTAAATCTCTGTGACTTTGTTTTCAATGGAGGTCACATAGATATAGCCATCAATACTGAAACAGCATTTTCTCATGCAAACAGAAGCTTTAATAGCCTCTACAAGGGTTTGCTCCTTAAAAAAAAAAAATGCTCCTTAGGGAGACTAAATTCAAAATGGCACAAACCATCTGTTGTGGTGGAATTTTTCGGTTCCCATGCACAGCACCTCTCTCTCTCTTTCTCCTTTGGTTGTATAAAGTGACAGTTTTATAATCCATTCTTGAATTTCAAGTTGACTAACTCATAAAAATACAACAGGTCCACAAACCTTTGTAGAGAGGCACACTGTTAACACAGAGCAATTGAAAACTCACATTTGCAATATTGAGCACAGCATTCAATTCAGGATCTACTGAAGAAACTCCCTTTTGCTCAGACCATGGACAGCTCTAGGGGACAGGTAAGCTGTGGGAGGGCCCAGAGGGGTGACTGTCACTTAGACCTCTTTTTCATAAAAAAAAAATTAAATGCTGAATTCAGAAGGCTTGTTGCTGAGCTGAAATTGATAGGAAAATCATTTTTTAGAGAGAACAATGTTTCATTGGATAGAACGTTGATATTTCTAAAAATTCAGAGGAGACGACTTAACAAAAGAGATGTTTCAAATTTAGAGAGTATGGTATGGCCCCTTATAAAAATAGAAATAATTGTAAGTTAGTATCTGTTTTCACTGATAGATTGTAAGCTTAATGTAAGCAGACACTATTTGCCTCATTTATAAACCAGTCACTGTCTAGCTGACTCTGATTTCTGGCAACCCGATGGGTGTCAGAGTAAAATTCTGTTCCATAGGGTTTTCAGTGGATGATTTTTTGAAAGTTAATTGCCAAGGTTTTCTTCCAAGGAGCCTCTGGATGGACTGGAATGTCCAATCTTTCAGTTAGCAGCCGGACACAACCATTTGTACCGCCCAGGAACTTCATATCATTCATACTACAGTCTGATTCTTTAGCAGGAAACTTGGCACATGTTAAGTGATCAGTCAGTATCTGTGGAAGGAAGAGAGAGAGAGAGGAAAGGAAGAAGAAAACAAAGAAAATCTACAATGAAAAGTGAAAAGCTTTGAGCTCTTTAAAAAACATTGAACCTTTTGGAATACCAACTCTTAACTAAAACACTAAAATGATAGTCTAAAAATGAAATCTCCAAATTATGGAAAATGTTTTAAAAACCATAATAAGTTTATAACATTAACATTATAATTATGTTAACATTATAGTAAGTTATATTAGGTGCAATAGAGAATAGGCCTCCAGATTGAGATTCTTACTTTAGGTCTAGAATTGACTTGGTTTTTTTATAAGTTATAGCCTCACCTTGTCTAGAAGATCATGTTCACGATAGGGATGGGGTGAGTTATGCCTTGGGTAAAATTATAAGTCCTCTTGTTTTAAGAATTCCCATACCATAAGGAAGGATTCATCAGTCACCAATAGCTTTTAAACTCTACTTAAGAAAGAACTCTGAGCTGTGTCTAACTCTATTTAGTAGACTGTGTTTTATTTATTATTATTCAAATTAATTTGTAATGATGTGATTTGCAGGATTGTGACGAAGGATGTTAAAATAAGACCATAGACACAATGGCAATCATTTTTGTACAAGTGTGATATTTCTCCTGTGACACATGCCTTAACTTTCCTTTTCTGCTTCCCTAGATGGGTGTGAGAACTGGGAACTATAGACTATACAAGAAGTATCAGATATATGAAAGGAAATAATGGTAAATAATCATGGAAAGACAGACTAAGGCAAATATGCTGGTGTTTCATTTAGTGGCCTCTTAGCCTTCTGTATTCCATACTGTTGTTAACTGAGGTAGAATCAGAGTAGCATTTGAGCCTCCTCTTCCCCGACCTGGTGAGATTCCATTTCACTGAACTAAAATCATACTAGTCTTAAAAGAATGAGAGATTTCTGAGATCATCCAGTTTAAGGGTAGAACAACTGTTTCTGACAGCACAACCGTTTCTTCAAATAAAATTGTTTTTTGGAATCCCCAAATGTAAAACTCATAAATGCCAAGTTTTTCTAGTTGAAACTGAGATCAGCTCTAAGCATTGTACTCACTATCTGTATTAATCATAAACTTACTAATTTCCTCATCTGGACCAAGGGTTTATTGACTATTCCTACCCTACCATGTCTTTCCTTCACCTGACCCTTGTTTGCATGCCTTGTCCTTTCATTGGTAGCCCAGCTCAAGACATTTCGTCTAAGTGGACCTCTGTGGTGGACTTTTCACCCTTTCTCCTGGCAAGTCTTCATTATTCTCAATATGATCTTTGCAGATCTAATTTTTTCATTGTTACTTCGAAAATGGGTGTAATATTGCCCACATACATTCGCTATATTGTTCAGTAAATTGTAAAGTCCTTTAAGATCAAGACCACCTTTCATGGCCCTTGGTGTATCATGCTTTCTTAATGTTTATCTTTGTCTCCCCCATGAGCCACAAACACTGATGGGTTCGGTGCTTAAAGAATCATTTAAAAAAAACCCAAACCAAACCATTGCCGTCGAGTCGATTCCAACTCATAGCGACCATAGGACAGAGTAGAACTGCCCCATAGAGTTTCCAAGGAGCGCCTGGTGGATTTGAACTGCTGACCTTTCGGTTAGCAGCTGTAGGTCTTAACCACTAGGCCACCAGGGTTTCCAAACCTAGACAATGATGTTGCTGAGTATTTGTGATTCCTTCTTTAGCTGATTTATTTTACTTTATCAGTATCTACAATTTAGGTACTTAAATATATTCATTTTAAGACTCTCTGGGTTGGAGGAAGAGAAGATGTGGGTAGGAATTGGAAGGAAGTTCTCATTTTTATTCTAAAACAATGATAACTTCTTAGAGAGTAATAGAAATTACTGATATAATGGCCTAACTTTCTTATCTGTGTTCACTACACTGGACTTAGCTTTAAAATTAAATTGTACAGTCATATACATCTTCTGGAAACCCTGGTGGCCTACTGGTTAAGAGCTGTGGCTGCTAACCAAAAGGTCAGCAGTTCGAATCCACTGGGCACTCCTTGGAAGCTCTATGGGGCAGTTCTACTCTGTGCTATAGGGTCGCTATGAGTCGAAATCGACTCAATGGCAATGAGTTTGGGCTTTTTTTTTTTGTAGTATAGATCGTCAGGAGCCCTGGTGATGCAGTGATTAAGAGCTTGGTTGCTAACCAAATGGTTGGCAATTCGAATTCACCAGCTGCTCCTGGAAAATACTGTGGGGCAGTTCTGCTCTCTCCTATAGGGTCACTATGAGTCAGAATCGACTCCATGGCAATGGGTTTTATAGATCTTCATTTAGGCCTGTATAAACTTGAAGTCTAAACAAGTACTATAGTTTGATTGTAGTTGGTACAGTTGTTTCTATGAACTCTGAACAGAAAACACTTTTCATTACAGTGAACATATAACTTATTGTCCAAATTGGGATAATTTTGAGAATAAAATAGGGCACTATGAATGATTACTCCAAGACCACAGGCATAAGCCAGGAATGTCCAAAGATATTTGCTTATCCTGGTTATTATGCATCTATTTATTCAAGAGATATTTGTTGAGAGCCTATTATTGTTACCATAATTCCAGAGTGCTGTAGCAGAAATTAAAAGCACTGGAATGGAAATCTTGAAAATAACTGTGTGAGCTTTAACAATTCATTTAATTTATTGTCCTTTCAATTCATATATTCTTTGTATAAGCAAAATAGTGAATATTGCATTCTGCCATCTAGATTCAAATTTTATATACCATAAAATTTGAATCTAGCACTCCCAGAAAAAAATAGGACAATTGCTGGGTAACTTACTCAAGGAAACAGAGAGTAATGACAGAGCCTAGAACACAGACTCTAGACTCCCAGGAAATTCATCTTGGACGTAAAGCACCACTTTTTGTCACTACATAGTTTTTCACCTTAGTTTTCTCATTTGTAAAATGGAAATGCAGGATCCCATTGCACCCAAGGTCACTTTATACTTTTAATGATTAGAATAAAAGAGCAAACTGGTTGATAGGTTCTATAGAAGTATAAGGTTTTCCACATGAAATTGATGTAAAGTTATTAAACAGTAATGCCTGGAGTTACTCTTGCATGGGGCTGTTTAATGGTAATATGCAGGTATTATTCTAACGGAAGGCTCCCATTCATTCACAAAGAGACTGTTTCAATTAAAGAAAGGTAAACCCTACATGATTTTTTGTTTATTTTATATTCATCTGTATGTGTTAGTCGTCTAATGAAATTTATCCTCCTCTTTTGTGATCATAATATATTTGACCATATGTGTGCCCTACTATTGACTTTGTTTCTTCGCCTCTTCCACAGCTAGCTGGGTCCATGGGACTAAGTTCTTGCCAATGGGATGTGTGTACAGGTACTGTGTCACTTGCTTAGAAGGAAATTGCTTGTACCCAGTTTCCTTCTTTACTCCATCAAATGGGCTAGAATGCAAATGTGGCAATGACCCAGCTTTATAAAACAGGTAACAATGCCCAAGAAAATTTTGGAGCAATAAGATGGAAGCAAACTGAGTCATGAAAGGACTTATAGAGCAGAGCTGTACTACAGCCAGGCCTGCCCATCTACTTTCAGACTGGTGCTTGAGAGAGACATAAAATTCCATCGTGTTTGATCCACTGTTTAGAGTCTGTTTGTTACAGAAACTTGGCCTGTAATCTATTGGTGTATGCCTCCTACCAGGAGAAAGGTGCAGTCATCACAGACAGCTATAGATAGAACAGTAATGTGTGAGACAGGCAGCAACTGCACTGTACCTCCACAACTAGCATGCACAGAGCAACTGTCACTCATGAAAAACTCAGCTTCTAAAGACTATGAATTGAGCAAGTGCCAAAAACAAACAAAAAAAGTTAGACCTAGGACAAAAAAGGGAGACATGTTAAGGCAGCCAGACTGTATGGAATTAAAGGAATAATAATTAAACAGAGAAAGATATAAATGGAGAACAAAACCTCCCTTATCATACTGGTTGGGGATTATCATCCTTTCCTTCGTGAGGAGGAACTGGGGACCCCAAAACCTCCATATGTCTTTTATAGTTCACTGGCTATATTAACTATATGTAACGCAGTACCCAGTGCTGTCAAGTTTTATCGCCTATTGAACTTACTCATTCTTAATAACTTCATTGCTATCCCCATGACTTCATGACTCTGCTCATTAAAGAATCCACAAAGGAGTTGCAGTATATAGATATCTGTTCAAGAGGAGCCTGCCAAGTTTGGGGAATTAATACTCTAGATTCCAGAATAGGTGAAAATAAGTAGTCAGCAATTGTTCTATTTTTTTTCTGGGAGTGCTGGATTCAAATTTTATGCTTTATAGTGACCTCCACAATCGCTTTGACAGCAAAATGCAATATTCATTAATTTGTTTATACAAAGAATACAAAAACTATTTTTATTAAATGCCAAGCGTTTATGCTCCAGTTACTGGGGGTCCAGTGTAAAGCCATGGTCCTCACACTCTAGAAGGAGCTGATAGCACTCTCTGACTTCACTGTAATGACCGCTGCAATGTTTCTGTAGTGTTTTTTGGTTGTTTTTATTTTCTTTACCTTTTATTCTATTCATTTCAGCCATGTACTTTCCAAACAATTATTAGGTCAAAAGTAATGATTAAACTTGGCTTTTTATTCAAATTTTTGTATTTTATTGTACCTATATATTGATATTTACAGTTTTAAACCAGGGTTCTTACTGGGGTCTCAGACATCAATAGCCGATTGTAGACAATGTTCATTTTGGCAAGTATTTCCATTTTTTGAAAATGTCTTCAAAATTTTGAAGTAGCTGTATCACATGTCATATTTTAATGTTTAAATAATGAATTCAAGAGTAAATTTAGACACTTTTTTTTATGTCCAGAGTTTTTATATTACCTTTCAGTATGTACATTACATAGGAAGAGTATTCAGGCATATTAATATTCTTGCTACTTGACTATGTGCTATGACTTAGCAGTGGTTCTGGAAAAGTAGGTTGTTTCTTAAGGTAGATTTTCTCTATCTGCATGCTTCGGGTATTCCAATAGTTAATATATAACAACTTATGTTGGCTGAGTTCCTTCTTCCATTTGATAGCTCAACTGAAGCTTGATGTTTATGGTGGAAATTGTCTTGATTTCTTTAGATGAGATGAGCATCCAAGGAGTTTGAAAATGTGTTTTAATTAAGATTCTGCTAAATTTTACCAGACACCTACTTGGAAAACAAAGCAACTGAATAATTAACTCTGATGAGAGCAGATGCTGGTCTAATGACAACCTGTTACTGCTCGAGTGCATCATTAGTTGTTTTACTGTGCTCCTTTAATATGTCCAGAGCTCCCCTCTGCTCATGAAAATATTGGTAGCTGTGTACTTAAAATAGTTCTTCATTCTGGACTGTTGTAAAGATATTTCTAGCATCTGCAAAATTCTTCATTTAAATAATTCTGCCCCCACTCACCAACTCTCTTCCTTCATCTGTTTGGCATGTGCTTAGAACCAAACATTTCTTTAGTTTTCCTTGTGGGATTATTTTAGCCATACATGAAGTGAAGCTTACAAATTGATGAGAATCTAATGATGCATTTATTTACAGATGTGCATTTCAGTTCCCCATTATGTTGTTGAGGGGTAGGAAGAGTTGAAAGGCTCCCCCTCCCCTACATCCCCACCGATGTTATGAGAATAGCCATGCATTTGACAAAAAAAAAAAATAGAAATTGCTCATATTTGGTTTTATGTGTAGTTATCAAACACGAATTGCTTCAAATTCTCTCTGAGTGCATGTTTCATCATTGAAAATAGCAAAAGAATACTTTTGATCAAATTATTTCTCTTTAATGATACGATAATATGATACAATAGTGTGATTTTCGACTATAGCAGCATTATTTTTCTATTAAAAACCGTAGGTTTTCAGTTTAAACCTTAAGCACAACACACAACAACCAGGCCAACAACATCAAGGCAAACGCATTGTCAAATGCAAAGCAAGAAAATGTGGACACCAATTTAGATTCCATGTTCAGAACCACAACATGTATACCCTTGCCTGGAAAATTTAAATGATTTTAGGGAAACTTATGAGTGAATGAAAGATGAATATAAGAAAGAATGGAATCTTGTAAATTGTCTTAAACAATATTCTAACCATATTAAAGGCAAAGAGCGCTGAATTATTTGCAAAGGAGAAAGACAGTAACTTATACACTATTTTTCAGGACATTCTATGCTATGCTTCCTTTAAAACCATAAAGCAATTCCTCTGGATTTGGACAGCTGTTCTTCAGACCCTTGAAGAGTTCAGAACTGGACCTTCGAACCTCTTCTTCCTTCCTCCAGAATCCAACTGCTTTTTTATCCAAGTCGAAATTCATTTTGGTGTCCTTTAAATATTTTCTAAGAGAAAAAAAAAAAGCTGCACATAAAAAATGGTTAAAAGATTGCATTTTATTAAGTCATACATAAAATATGGTTATCTTATTGTGGTAAGCAACATTTCAAAATATTTCCTACTCTTTCTATTGTGGAGGGCAGAGGGAAATGAAGCATGTCAGTAATTTGTTTTATGAAATGTGCTTCAGAATGGTTTTACACATTCACAAAATGATATACAACTCTGTCTTACTCATTAAAAATTCTGGTTGATAGCCAAAAACATTTTAATATAGATTTGTAGAGGAAGCCGTGTTTCTGTTTTTGCCTTCAATCTATCTATGCCAACGCTCTGTTCGGAATCTCACTTTACAGTGGCCTCATAAAAGCTGCACTCCGTTCCTGTCAAACAATTGTCACTTTAGTGCTTGAGATGGACACTGCATAGAACAGTGACTTGCTATTAGCTTATTCTCTCAGTAAAGGAAACAAGATGCTATTGCATATTCCATTTCCATCCTCCCCTAGGGATCCATTTTAAACTGTTTTTTCCTAATAAGACTTTTGAATAGACACATATACTATGCACAGTGTTATGACTTTGTCCAAGTAACCAGAGCTTCGTATCAATGCTTTACAACTGAGTCCTATAGAAAGAATGTGGAAGAAGAGGGTAAGACTTAGAACAAGTCTCCCTGTATCAAATCTATTGTTTTTTTGGTGCTATTTCCCCCTCCTACCACCCTCATCCCTGACCCTACATACACCCAGGTACTTGGATTCTCATCAACAGAACGCAGTTGTATTTCATGAAAAACAGAAGTTCCCTCACAGTCTATGTTCTGATAAAGGAATACTGTATTTTTCATAAATAATGTGCCATGTAAGTAACTCACCCATGCATATAATGTGCACATAAATGATGAAATTAAGTAAAATAGTTCTGGCATAATGTGTGCATTATTTGTGTAACACACGGTAATCTGAAGGGGTTTCCTGCTCTGCTTAGAGCTTGCATGATGTCTTCTATAGAAAGTACTCAAGAAACATTCTCTTGAACCTGAAGCAGGGTAGAAAAGAGCAGGGGATTTGGGTCTGAATTTTCACTAAGCACTGGCCCAGGCCATGTAATATATAATCCCTCCAAGCTCACTCTCCCTATCTGTTCATTACAATATTAACTCTATCTGAGACTGTAAGCGTAGTAAGAGGAGGGGATGGTGTCCAGATGTTGTAACTTGGCCATGGCAGAGGTCTTCATAAGATGACACTCAGGGGTTGTTTTGCTTTTGAAACTTTATGAAAACCGAGTCACATATACACAGTCACAGGTGCATGTCTTAGATTCTATTTTACATGGGTTATTTTATGTTCCACCCTGTTTCAGACAGCTTTCACTCTTTCTACTTTGGGACACGGAAAGGTTAAGGAAGGAATGGAGGCAAAACCTGGTGGGCTGCAGGCAATGACACATCTCCTGTGTAGGTTGCTGTGAGAAGTCAGTGAGAGCACATGAAAAAGCAGCAAGCACAGAGCAGGTGCCCAATGTATGTTCTTCCTTCTCCACCCTTTTTGGTGCTATTTTGTCCTCTGATCAGAGAAAGGCAGATGGCGAAGAAGACAGCAGCCTAGGACTCAGAAAGCCAGAGATTCTTGTTTAGCTCAGCCACTTGCTCTCTGTATAACTTTGGGCAAGTCATCTGACCCCTGGAAACTTTTTTTCTTTATCTATAAGATGAGGACAATAACATTTATTCCACTCAGCTCACATAATTATATGCAAATATGATTTATTCACTGTAAAGCCCTTTTTACATATGAAGTATTATCTTGAATAACCAAAGGAGGAAAAAGAAAAAATTAGCCAGTTTTCCCATAACCTAACAGAACCCAACAGAAACCCACTGCTGTCTATTTGATTCCGACTCATAGTGACCCTATAGGACAGAGTAGAAGTGCCCCACAGGATTTCCAAGGCTATAAATCTTTACAGAAGCAGATCGCCGCATCTTTCTCCCATGCAGCAGCTGGTAGGTTTGAACTGCTAATGTTGTGGTAAGCAGCCAAGCACTGTAACCACAGTGTCACTGGTGTATCACCTAACCTAGCAGAAGACATAGTAAGAAGAGAAGAAAATACCCACTTAAATTCTGAAAAAGAAATAACAGAAGATAAAACATGGTTTACCAATTTATTATTGTATTAAAATGTTTTACATATTATAAAACTTACATATGATAAACTTTACATTTAAGTATTAGAAATGATTTTTCAGGGAAGGATGGTCATTTTAAACGATAGAAAATACAATTGCTATATTTGATGACTTCAAGGTATTCTTTGTTATCAATCTTATAAATTTTTGCCTTTTTTGCATCTGGCCTCTGCACATTACATATGGATGTCTTAGAAAAAAAGACTTCTTTAATATGAATCCTACTAAGGAAACAATATGGCATTTCAGTTCAGACACTGGCCTGCCTCATGAACTAGCCTCGTTAGGGAAATTGCAAGTAAGGTTTAGAAGATGGATGAAGAAGAGACTGATGATGGGAAGGAAAGGACAAGTTGGAGTCCAGCAGCCACGTAGAACTGGGGAAGTCATCAATAGTCTATTTATACATATGCAGTTCTGTTGGGGCCAAGATAACACACAGAATTAGACCTAAAAAGAAGCATGTTAGTGCCCTCACATGCATTCAAGAGGAACTGTACTTAAGAGCGCTAATCTACCAGCAGGAGACCAAGGCAGTGGCACAGGGCCCCATGCTAAGAAGCGTCTACCTCTTGGGGTTTAATGCTCTGTGGTTATGATCTTGAAATTCTTCATAGTTTCGTCTTTGAATTTATATTTTTTAAATGCAGTTCAATGAGACAATGGAGCATGTGCTGTGGGCTTGGTGCCTAGGTTTGGGTGCTGTCCAGCCTCCTTCCCTGCCTCCACCCCTAGTTTGAATCCACCAGCTGTTCCTTGGAAACCCTATGGGATAGTTCTACTCTCTCCTCTAGGGTCGCTGTTAGTCAGAATTGACTGGACAGAAATGGATTTGGCTTTTTATCAGAAAGGTCACAAATGAATTCCTTCCCTTCCCTTCCTATTTTCTGATAAATGCTAGTTGATCTGTGTTGAGCAAATGTTTTTCTAACTTTGAGTACACTAAGGAGTTTTGATAGTGGGAAAGGGTAGAAGTTGTTTTTGGTAGAAGCCAACACCATCAGCAAGAGCAAAAATAAAAATGAAAACATGTTTAACACCTAAAATATCAGCCTTTGCCCAGCAGTGCTTGCCCTGCTTTCAAATGCAGAAAAGTGGCAATTAAAAGCAAGTAAGCACTTTCTTATCCTAACACTGGAGTGGATAACGGGGAGTGAGGAGGTACTGGCTGAGAAAGTCATTGAACCTCTTCATGCCTCAGTTTTCTCACTGCAAGCTGGGGTTAATAATACAAACTTGATGGAGTTGTGAGGGCACATGGCAAATACTTAATAAAAAGTGTGGAAATATTACCACCACTGTCTTCATCATCCATATCTATTCACTAAAGAGAAAGTCATCAGAGAAAAAGCAAGCATTGGCTTAGACTTCTTTGGCTACTTTTTAAGTGATTCGGATAATGTGTAATGTGCTAAGAAAATGAATACAACTATTAGAAATTAAATAGTAAATACGTACTCTCATTGATGATTTTTTAAGTATGTCTTTCCTAGTGGATTTGTAGGTGCTCTGGTGGTGCAATGGTTAAGCGCTCAGCTGCTAACCAAAAGGTAAGAGGTTTGAATCCACTAGCTGCTCTGCTGGAGAAAAGGACTGGCAATCTAATCCTATAAAGATTTACAGTCTAGGAAACCCTGTGGGGCGGTTCTACTCTGTCCTATAGGGTCACTAGAAGTTGGAATCAACTTGGCAACAAGTGGCTTTATAATATTTTGGAACCGTTGGGAATCTTAGTTCAGTGTGTTCAGTTTATAGAGAACTGGAGAGGTGAATTGGTTTATCCCGAATCACACAGTCCCTTCGTGGCAGAGAGGGACTAACCCCAGCAAGCCACAAATGTTGTGACCCCTCATCTTGTTGGTGTGCATTGTGTACTTGGGACCTAAAACATAGTAAACCGCTTTAAATTCTTATAATGGATTATTGCTCTTGCATTTTTACTTATGTAACCTATTTTTGCCACCGTTACCATTTACGTGTTATGGTCCTTTGTTAAGAATGCAAAACTCCCATCATTGCAGCTTTTCTCTGGAAAACATGATCTACTTTATGACCGCCTGTTTTATGACAGTTTCCAGAAATCTCTTAAAAGCAAAAGTGGGACAGTCTGTATTATCAAAGTTCCCAATAAAATAGTTTCCATTTCTGCAATTGAAACTTGTGTGCAAATAAGGGCACTGATATGCCTGCCTTTAGGTCTGATGGTATCCTTTAGGGTGGCCCATATAGAACCGTACATGGTTAATTCAACGTGACGTAAATCCTTTTAGCTTTCAGTTGGCCAGGCTATGCATCAAGAATCTGAAATCAGAAGCCTGATTGTCATTTTGCCCCTTCCCCTTGCAGATCTCGTCCAGTTCCAAGGTTGCTATTTACTTCAAAGGGAATGCTCTATGTAGAGGAGGTATTCAGGAAAGGAGGAAAAACGAGAATCAAACTCATTATTTTAAAGATGGTTAAAATAATCAAGTTGGTAGTGCAGGTTTTCTTTTAGACTTCTCGGTTGGAATCTTTTGTCAAAGCAGGGTAGTTTGTAAGGTTTCTATTATCTGATCCTCATATGAAGGGGATCAAACATATTTTCCATTTGATGAAGTTGGGTAGAAGTTGGACTGAATTACACTGATTGTTACTCCCTATAATTCCCAACAAACTCTTAAAATATATTTACTTATTATACCCCTTCATTTTCCATAGGCACTAGCTGCAGGAGTAAAATAAGACTTGTATAGATACAGAAACTACAAAAAAAAAAAAAAAAAAGCCAGGCAGTTCCTTGTTTTTACACAGAAACCACCCTACTGACATTTTAATGATGTTGGGATACTGCCATAGTATGAAATTTTGTATTCAGAAAATTTAGAAAGGGAGTGAGTAGAAGACTAGTAAGCACCCCTGCAGGAATGTATTCGATAAGCTTGTTTACAGATCTGGCACCATGTAATGATCTACTTTCTTAGGTCACCTTTCCTCCTTAAAAAACAGAGGAGCCCTTTAAATTTATGGGCTGCATGGCTGAATGTTGTGCCTTTTATGGAGACCTCTTTGGGTCTGATTAATTAGTAATTGGGGCGAGAGTTATGCACTTCAGTGACTCTTGCTGCCTTGATTGTAAATCGCAATCTGGTGCTAAATCTCTGCAGGTCACATTGCTGTTTTTGCTGTACCCCAGTGACACAGCTGATTAAATCTGTGTAAACAGTATCATTATGAAAATATTTTTGTTATAGGCATGACGAGTTAACACATTTTTTATTTTGGATGGAAATTAAAATTATTTGTGGGAGCTTTGTATGTTTTCATCAATTGTCAGTCATCCCCATAGAGCATGTAGCAAAGTAACTGTTTTCATTTTCACAAAGAGGGGGGGACCTCTCAGACAGAGGGCTTTTCAAACTGAGAATTATGATAATTATGTCATTCATAATACAGATAGCTACATTACAGGCAAGTAGTGTGTCACTTAATAGTTAGTTAAACAAGTAAACAGGAAGATGGGAATTAGCCCACCTACTCCTGTTACAGTGGGATACTTTTGAATGAGTAAATATGATTTAATATAGATGCTAACACACACACCCATGCTCCCCACATGCTTCCCTACCTCTGTGCTCTACATGTTTCCTGAAGTTAACTTTATCAGAACTTTCACTGAGTTGCCACAGAGCAGGAGCAACGGGCCACTGACCCGTTGCTACAGAATACACAGGGAGGAGGCAGGGGTTTCAGTGGAGGGATAAAGGTGGGTCATTAGATAGCCTTGAGCAGTTTGTGTAACATTGTTTCTGCTTAATTCCGAAGTCAAAGGGCCTGATTTTTACACTATACCTCCTTTGCAGTCTGACCGTTGTCATTTTTGAAAACAATTATTTTGGAGGTATAATAAGCTTAGGGAAATGTGTAGTTTGCCAGGATTGTAAATTATATAAATCATAGTGTTTCTTTTTTTTTTTTTTTTCTCAAAGATTACTTAATTCTAAACGGGCATCAAAATTGTACTTGATAATCCCTAGTGAGACCTGATTTCACCTCTGTTTGCTGAGGCTGGTAAGTCAACCTAAGCAAATGGATGCTCTCCTGTTTGCCTCATTTCACAGAGCACTTATAGGGAAAGGCTTAAATGAACTTTAATCAAATGAGCCTATTAAGTTACTGGGACTTGAGTTGTTGATCATCTACTTGCTAGCATCTGAAGCTTAGATAAAAGAAAAGTGACTTTTCTTTCTTTCTGCGAGTCCACAAAAATCATTATCAAAATATCAAGGCAAAAAGGAGAGAGTTAACAAATCAGCAAATTTGCCATGTGCCAATTTCCAGATTTAAACAAAGAATTGGCTGTATACATTTCAAATGACTGCCTTCATATTATCTAGGCAGAGAAAACAAAAAACAAAACTGCCTTTGAAGAGAAAAGGAAGTATTTACTATATCCTTTAATGCTACACAGATGTTCCAAGTGCTATTGCCAAAGGTGGGAGGAGCTACTTTTGGAAAGGACCAGCTACAGAAAATTCTACAGTAGGATATCAAGAATAATGAAACCGCATATGCTATTATTTGGGGCACTTAGTTTGACAGATAATTTGTTTGGGGTTCCCAAGGGATCTTTGGATATGGGTCAGTCTACAGAAATCTGATATTTATTAATAACTCCCAATTTTTATTATTATATCCCATTAACTACTGCAAAATTTGTCCCAAACTGGGAACTCTGAGGATTGGTTGATTAGATCATTTTAAGAATCCTTTTTTTTTTTTTTAATCAGGTATTACAACTATATTTCCAAACATCAAAGGGTAAAAATATTTAAAAGGATCAAAGTATAGGAGAGGGGGTAGGAAAGAAAAAAAATGTGCAATTATTTGCCCTTTTTTTTTTTTCTACTCACCAACTTAGTTCCAATCATAAGCTAAAACTAGAAGGAAGAAATTAAGGAGAAATAAAATGGAAACTTGTCACAATATGACAGCTAACCAAATGGTTGACAGTTCAAATCCACCAGCTGCTCCTTGGAAACCCTGTGGGGTAGTTCTACTCTGTCCTCTAGGGTCGCTATGGTCAGAACAGACTAGACAGCAACAGGTTTTTTGTCACAATAGTTGTTCAAAAGGAATGAAGTAGAGGAAAATGTAAGGACAGTTTACTAATGAATATAAACAAATTCAGAGTGATTACATTTTCTTATCAAGTATTTTTTGCAAATTCTAACATTCTACTTTGTATATAATATAATGTACACAAGGTCAATAATGTTTTAAGCCATTAAAACCTCTTAGAAGTAACATTTTACAAAGTGTGAAAGATAACTTTTGAGCAGCATTATGTAAAAGGTCATTAATTTTCACTGGTCTATTCATAAAATCAGAAGTAATCTTGATTTAACAAAATAAATAAAATAAACACTCTTTCCTAGTAAATATTTACAAAGTAGTATTTCAGAATGTAATATCCACAGATATCAGAATGCATATATACGTGTGTATATATATATAAATATATACACATAAATCTAAATGCAGAGATATTATACTGTTACACAGAAATGAATACATTTTACAACCTCTTACCTTGTCAACCAATTCTTATTAGCCAATGTGTCTATTTGCTTCCATATTGATTATGTTTCACTATATATAAAAAAAAGCTATCTTTATTATTATTATTATTTTATTCAAGTTACAATTTGGGTTTCTAATTTTCTGTTCACAATTTTTCAACACTTTTGCTATTCCAGAGTTGTTATGCTTAAGGACATATATTTTTCTTCTCCTTTAGCCTAATTACATTTTACTCGTTTTTATTTATCTTTAAAATATTAAAAGAATGAAGCTGGAAGTGAAAAACATTGCTCATTCTAAGTGTTTTTATTTTACAGTTTCCATAATTTTTTTCTGTTTGCATGTATAATATCAACATCTATATTAATTTTTAAGTCATAAAAAATTTCAAAAGTTTGAGAAAAAGAAATCTCATCTATAACCCTACCATCTTTATTCAACTCATATTTTTAATGTATTCTTTTCAGTACTTTAATCATATACATAGCTTACATATTGAGATTTTGTACCATGTAAATTTCACATTAAATCATGTGATTCCCCCCCCCAGGAATGTCCCTCACACTTGCAATTTTTAATACATAAAAATCCTTTTCCTTTCTCATAATCAACTATTTGCTTGTAGTTAATCATTTTAATTACTTCTTTTTTTTTTTCTATTTCACTAATTCTTTGATGCACATGATTGTTCTTTCTTTCCCCTACATAACTGAGATGTTTTCCTTAGGACAGATTTCCAGAAGTGAAGGTTACTAGATAGAGAACAATAACACTTATATGGTTCTCGATATAAAATTTCCTTCTCAGAATGGTGGTACAGTTTACCCTTCTAATAATAGCGCAGTATTATAAATTACATGGACTCCTGGCCAGCTTTGAATTTTAACATTTTGAAATGTTCTTTCAAGGAAGTGAAAACAATGCCTTAATATGGTTTACATTTGAATAATATGTTAACTTTTACACAAATATTTTCCCATGCATGTGTTTACATTCTTTTACAGTCTTTCTGGATTTTCTTTTACCTCTTTATCTTCTGGTCTATTAGAGTTTTTTTTCATCATTTATTTACAAATGTATATATATTTTCCATAATTATAATTTTGTTTATTAAAGGTTATATCGTAAGCATATTCCACTTCATCAGGTTATCTAATTATCATATTTAATAACATTTAAGGAGGTCAATGCCATTATTTACCATCCCTATTCTCTTTCAAATGAGGAAAAGAAGGCTTTACAAACCAAAAGCACAGAGTTAATAATTTGAACAGCCTCAGTGAGAACTCAGATCTGTCTAATTCCAGAGTTTATTCTAGCTACAATAAAATATTGCCCATCTAAGCCATGCAGTATATATATTACACCGTTGACTCCAAATCATAAATAGTCAGGGAAGACATTCTTAGCGTGTAGTAGATAAAGAATCTAAAGCTGGTATTTATGTATATTATTTAGAATTATACAGCTATTAAGAGGTAGCTCGTAGACCAAGGTTTCTCAACCTTATCACTGCTGACATTTTGGTCTGAATAATTCTGCATTGTGGGGGCTGTTCTGTACATTGTAAGGTGTTTAGCAGCATACCTGAACTCTACCCACTAGATGCCAGTAGCACCCTGCCCCTGAGTATAAACACCAAAAATGTCTCCAGACATTGCCAAATATCTATTGGGGTGCAAACTTGCCCCTGGTTGAGCACCACTGGCTTAGATGCATACATGTTTGCTGTAGAGGGCATCCCTAGAGGTGATTCAGTAGAGCTTCCAATTCTGACCAGGCTCGTTGTTCAGAGCTCTTTTACACCACATTGCCACTCTGCACAAAATCTAAATGTGTTGGTGGTGGGGAAAAGGAAGTTATTTGGGAAACCACTTACCATGAGGGGTTGGGGAAAGAGGAGAAGGAGGGTTTGAGAAATACTACTCCTTGATTACTCTTGAACCTGTTTTGTTGCAGGCTGCTTTGGGTCTTCCGAGTGGGATTCTCAGGACAGAGGTCTCAGAGGGTGATCTAGGAAAATCCTGTAAACAAAGCCAATAGAATATTTCCTTCCCTGAAGCACAGCTCCTGTGGCATGGAATAAGGGAAAGATAGTTCTTCATATTTCTATTTAAAAGTATTACTTTCTTTATAGGTGTAACACATGCTTATTATATAATCGTCAGAAAAGTTTAAAATAATAGATTACCCATGGCCTCAGCCTACACAAATAAACATCAGCTTCTGCTGTTATTTATGCATTATATGTCAATGTGTTGGTATACTCTACATGAAATCCTGAGTTTTTTGTGTAGAATTTGATAATCTGGATTCCTTTTATTATGAATAGATGAGCTTGATGTTCTTGACATTTCCAGATAATCCTTTATGCTTCATTGTTTCACAGAAGACAATGTAAACAGGAAGAGATATGGTGGTATTCCAATGAGTCTATTAATATAAGGTCTTAGAAAGTGAAATTTCCTAGAAAAAGTGCTTGACTTATACATCACAACGCTATTGTTGAAACTAAGAGTTAAATGTAGAAAGATTCATGTAGAGAAATAAGAAAGAGCTCTCTCTTTATGTTGTCTTTATGCTACCACTGCACTCGTTATTCAACGTTGTGCCAACTCCTACTTCTAGACTCAAGGATATCCAGGAGGTAGGAGTAAGGACGTAAAAGCCACAAAATTTCAGACTTTCATAAGATCAATGAGCTATTTTGTGCTTTTAGAAATTTCTGGAACTAGGTATATTTGCATATAATAAAATCGTAGAAGCAGAGAACGAATTAGATTGTTCCCCATCAAGGAAAGAGAGGGGGACAGGAGAGAAGTAGACGTGGCTATAAACGGGCGACTTGAGGGATTCTTGTGGTTCTGAAATTTTCTGTATCTTGAATATATATATATATATCTTGGTTGTGATATTGTATGACAGTTATGCAAGATGTTACCATTGGGGGAAACTCAGTGAAAGGGCATATGGCATTTTTTTGTGTCATTTCTTACAACTGCATGTGAATCAACAATTATCTCAAAATAAAAAGTTTAATTAAAAAACCCATAAAATCAATTAGTTATTTTTGCGTTTTTTAGAAACCACTGGAAATATGGATATATACATGTCTACATGCATATTGGAGAGATTACTTGCCTAAATTCTTTTAGGACTACATTTTTATTTCGATTTAACAAAATAAGCAAACACTTATCCACATAAAGATGGTTTCTGTTAAATAAAATTTTATTGCTATTTCATTTAATTTTTAGAGTTATGGAATATTCTCAAAAACGGTAATAAAAATAGTTGTTTCTGAAAGCATGGAACAGTAGAGTGATGGAAAGCATGGGCATGGGGATCAGATTAGAATCATTTCTGTCATTTACGTACAGTGTGAATTCAGGCAAATTATTTGATCACTTTGTGCCTGAATTTGCTAATCTTTTAAAATGAGGATAACAATAAGTATTTCATAGCATTGTGCAGATTAGACAAATTAATGCATATAAAATAGAATAGAATCTGACACACAGTTAAGAACTACGGATGTATTAGCTGCTGCTGTGATAACAATGATCACGCTTTACATGCAACAGCTTGTATAAAACTCATGTCAACTCTAGTTGTAAAAAAAACATTATTAACCTCATTATAAGTAGCTAAAAGGTCGCAAAGCTTGTAATGTTAGGAAAGACTCTGCTTTTGATCATGTCACTATAACTTAGCTAGTCAGATAGACCAGAATTTTATTTTGTTATAATAAAATAATATTATATTCTGTTAGACAATAAACATTATTTTCTATTTAAGCAGTATTAACAAATGACACCAGAAGTATAAGAAATGCGTTTTCTTTCTAGATTTCCACCGTTTCTTGACTAATTGGCCCAGAAGGGCATCTTCCTTCTGGTATTTTGGTCATTCCATTTTTCTTCCTGGACAAACCCTAAGAGTGAAGAGGTGTATAAAAACAAAAGAGAGGAAGCCAACTCAAAGTTCATTCTCAAAGCTTCAGAGAAATTGAGGTTTTGGTTTCAGTCCAATAAAGGGTGAAGATTCAGGTCAAATCTTATTTTATATAAAATGAATGCCTTGATTTTGAAACAATCTGGTAGTTAGGATTATGGTAGGTTCTGGTTTTAGCTAGCCTTTGAGGGAAGATGCTGAAATTAATCTTTTGAATAAAAAGGAGACTAGATGATTTACCGCAGCTACCAAAACAGGAAGTGCCTAGAAAAGAATGACCTTTTGTTAAACTGATTGCCATATCAAGTGAAGAGAGGCTTTTTTTATTTTTTGGCTGTATTTTGTATGTTGGAGTGGGCAAGTGTGTTTGTATGATTGCCGTGTGTGTATGTGGAAAAGAATTGCCAAATTGGAAAATTGAAATCACTCATCAAATGAAAGACAGTGTAGGATGGTGCATAAAAGCACAAGCTCTGGGACTTGACTTAGTTCAAATCTTGGCTTTGCCACTTAAAGATGTGTGACGTTGTGTTTTAGTTTCCTCATTGTGAAAATGGCAACACAGTAATAATAACAACAGTATTAAGAAACCGTGGCAATGGAGTCAATTCCAACTTACGGTGACCCATGTGTTTCAGAGTAAGAACTGTGCTCCATAAGGTTTTCAATGGCTGTGATCTTTCAGAAACAGATTGCCAGGCCTTTATTCCAAGGCTATTCTAGGTAGATTAACCTTTTGTGCAGTATCCGCCTTATACATGGCTTTGGAAAATGAATGATGGATACATATTAAAGCACTTAGAAGACTGTATGGTGCATAGAAAATACTTAATAAATTTTAGCTATGCTTGCTAATTAAATACATTATTCATTTATGGAATGCTAACCATGTTTTTTAACCATGTGCTGAATTCTGACTTAAGCTATTTTCTGCATACAGAATAAATATAAAAATTTCTGATTATTGTAATTTCAAGTTAGTTAAAGCAATTAAATATATGTAAAGAAATTTAAGAATAATTAAAAAGTAACAGAGGGGATATATATAGTGTATCAGTTAGGAATGTACTTGACTACAAATAACAAAATAACTATAGTAATTTATTTTTCAAATAGGAATTTAGATTTTTCTTAGGTAATTTTGAGCTAAAATGTTGGCCCAGTGCCACTGTTTCAGTACCTCTCAATATTTTCCTAAAAGTTGCAAACTATCACACCCTCTTTCAAGACAGGAAGAAACTACTAAAGGTAGTATCTCTATGTTGTTGTTGTTGGATGCCTATCTTAGTCATCTAGAGCTGCAGTAACAGAAATACCACAAGTGGATGGCTTTAACAAAGAGAAATTTATTTTCTCACAGTCTAGTAGGCTAGAAGTCCAAATTCAGAGCATCAGCTCCAGGGAAAGGGAAAGGGAAAGGCTTTCTCTCTGTATCAGCTCTGAACGAAAGTCCTTGTCCTTAATCTTCCCCTGGTCCAGGAGCTTCTCAGGCGCAGGGACTCCAGGTCCAAGGGATACACTCTGCTCCTGGTGCTTCTTTCTTGGTAGTATGAGGGGCCCAAATCCCTGCTTTCATCCCTTTCTTTTTTTTTTTAATCTCTGGAGAGATAAAAGGTGATTTAGGCCACAGCCCAGGGATACTCCCTTTACATTGGATCAGGGATATGACCTGGTAAAGGTGTTGCATCCCACCCTAATCCTTTTTAACCACAGACAGAGATTATGATTTACAACACATAGGAAAATCACAAAATGGAGGACAACCACACAATACTGGGAATCATGGCCTAACCAAGTTAATATACACTTTTCTTGGGGGACATAATTCAATCCGTGACAGTGCCCTTGGGGCACTTCCGACTAATAGTGATCCTATGCACAACAGAATGAAACACTGCCCTGTCCTGTGCCATTCTTGTGATCATTGTTATGCTTAAGCTCATTGTTCCAGCCACCCTGTCAATACATCTTGTTGAGAGTTGTCGTAGAGTGAGCTGTGTCCCTCTAAAATATGTGTCAACTTGGTTAGGCCATGATTCTCAGTATTGTATGATTGCCCATCATTTTGTCATCTGATGTGATTTTCCTATGTGTTATAAATCCTACCTTGATGTTAATGAGGTGGGATAAGCAGCAGTTATGTTAATGAGGCAGGACTCAATCTACAAGATTGGATTGTGTCTTGAGCCAATCTTTTTTGAGATATAAAAGAGAGAAGCTAGCAGAGAGACAGGGGGACCTCGTACCACCAAGAAAGCAGCACCGGGAGCAGAGCATATCCTTTGGACTCAGGGTTCCTGCATGAAGAAGCTTCTAGTCCAGGGGAAGATTGATGACAAGAATGTTCCTCCAGTGCCTACAGAGAAAGCTTTTCCCTAGAACTGATGCCCTGAATTTAGACTTCTAGCCTACTAGACTGTGAGAGAATAAACTTCTGTTTATTAAAGCCATCCACTTGTGGTATTTCTGTTTTAGCAGCTCTAGATGACTGACAAGGGTCTTCCTCTTTTTTGTTAACCCTCAACTTTACCAAGCATGATGTCCTTCTCCAGGGACTGATCCCTCCTGATGACATGTCCAAAGTGTGTGAGAGGAAGTCTCACCATCGTTGCACCCTTACTTCTAAGGAAAGTGAAAATTTCCCAGAAACCACATTCTCTGGAGGATTTTTCCAAATGCTTACCAATGTCCCATAAAAATCCAAATAATATTTTTATCTGAGTACATTGGCACCTTTAACTGCAAAGTATCCTGGAAAAGCATGTTCCAGGATTGCTATGACTGGACTAGTTTATTCATGATCCTTTGCTTTGGGGCTGGGCATATTTTTATCATAAACCAAATCAGGACCCTGTTAACAAGTCTGGGGGGATGCCTGTTGAGTAGGCAACCAGTGGTGTTTGCCACATATGATATCCATGGCCTCAGGGAACACAGCAAAAGAGAGAGAATGGGTTAGTTAGGTGAGACTGCCAGGAGGAAAAGAATGTGAGGAAAAATGCTTTAAAGAAAATGTTGACTAAATCCACAGAGAGACTTCACATACAAAACAAAGTCAAGGAATAGCATAGCACAGGCAGGAAAAAATAAAATGTATAAAGGTAGAGTAGATCTGGCTAGAGAGAAAGAACCATGATGAGGACTGAGGATGGATACATTTGGAGAGAGATGGAGGAGTCAACTGATAAAGGGAACGATTTATTAGTTTGTTTTACCCTGTCAAACTGACCAGCCACTACCTAATCAAGACTATGGAATTCCCAGGAAACTGGGAATACACTTTCTTTTGAAGCATCTGTGGAATATTGTTAAAGATAGAAAGCCTCAATAAATTCTAACATTAGGCCACACTGTCTAACCACAACAAAATAAAAGTAGAAACTAGTAACGAAAGTAGAAAAGATGTATAAGGTTGTGTTAACATTGTTGGCAATGAGATGGATTTTTTAGTGAATCGTGTTGGGACCCATCACTAACAATGTGGAAACAAAATAAAGTTTGATCACACATTATAACAAAATAAATTCCAGACGACTTATTCAATTTTATAAATGTGATAAATAGATTGAAAATGTTAAGTACTGGGAAAAAATACAGGGACAAAGAAGGTCTCTCTAGTCTTATTTTACCTTACATTAGCATTGCCGAGAAGCACTAACTTGTATAAATATATCTGTCCATTGGTTATATTATTTTCTTAGGGCAACTCTCTGGAAGTGGGATTACAAGTTTAAAGGATCTGGGTATTGTTAGGGTTTTAAATTTGCTCCCAGAAGGTTACAACAGTTCTCAAACCATTAATGGTACAAGAGAACACCCATTTCTCTAAACTGTAGTCTAAACACTCACCCTAACATCAATGGTTCCAGGTAATTCAACGTAAGCATTTTCCCTCTTCTTAGTTTGGTAGTTATCTGATGGCAGTTTAACTTTCTAAAAGTTAAGAAACTTTTAGTGAAATTAAACGATTTCTTTTCAAATGACTGATGGTTAAATGGTGAAAAACATAGGATTGGTTTAATCAGCTAAGTTGCATTCATAAATGAAAGATTATATAGCCATCGAAATGGTGTTACTGCATATTCACTGATATGAAATATTATATAAAATATATAGAACTATAATGCAATGCTTTCTTTCCATATTAAAAAATATGTATTTATATGAATGAAATTTCATGGTAAATTATGAGTAGTTGTGCAGGAAAATATTAATAAAGATTGTCTTTAGTTGATGGGACTTCAAGTTATTTAAATATTAATTTCTTTATTTTTATTATTTACATTTCTAATTTTTTTCCCAGTGATTATGTATTACCTGTGTGATATAAAACTTCCTTAGAACGACCAAAGGAGTATATAATATAGTTCACATATTTTGATTTATTTATCAAAGTAACTTTATTTAATTTCTCATCTTTGACAAGATTATAACCAATACCATAAGATTTTGTCTTGGCAAACAACAAACATCCAATAAATATTTATTTAATACTTCAGCAAAAACTATATATTTTGATATCTATAATCTTATTTATTGATCAGTCATATATACCCCAAATCCAAAATCAAATATGTTACCCTTGAGTTGATTCTGACTCATAGCAGCGATATAGGACTGAGTAGAACTGCCCCATAGGATTCCCAAGGAGCAGCTGGTGGATTTGAACTGCCAACCTTTTGGTTACCAGCAGACCTACTAACCACTGCACCACCGGCGCGCCATATATACCCTACTTATTTAAAAAAAATTAAGACAGCTTCTATTAAAATCTCATGTTTTGCTATTAAAGATCTATTAAAAACATCTGGGAGAGCAAAACTTTATTAGTAGATTAAAGTATGTCGTTATGGTGGGAAATCAAGAGCTTTTGACATCTATTATGTACCAATTCCTTATTAGGTTCTTTAGCTTTATCATTCTACAATGATAGAAAAATAATTGTGGAAAAAGGTGGGAAACAATTCCACCAGTTTTATTACACTCCAATTACAATACTTTTTATACTTGAACATGAAATTCAATTACGAGATCCCTGGAGGCCACATCAAAAATCAGTATAGTTATTGATTAAAAACAAAAAATAAACACAAAAATATATATTTTTCAGGAGTGACTTTTTATACCATGAATATCTAATGGAATTTTTAAGAGAGCATCTAAGAATCTTAGATATAATATAAATAGATATAATTAAAGAGCTTAATAGGTAATGTCACTAATAACTGTTTTGCTAGAAATACAAAATCTTTTATTGATCTGAATTAAAAAAAAATATCAACTAAAATATTTCAGTAGAAAGTTAACTAACCTGGGTCTCAGCCACTGCTTTTATTATGAATCAGGTAATAGCACTTAGAGCACCTTGAGGGATGGCTAGACACACTCTGCTTTAGACACTATCTCAGATGTATTTGTCAAACCTATATTGGCAGGAATTGAATGATGCTGTTCAGGTCTGATGGCATAGTGGTTAAGACCTCAGCTGCTAACCACCAGGCACTCCTTGGAAACCATATGGAGCAGTTATACTCTGTCTTATAGGGTCACTAGGAGTAGAAATTGACTGGACAGCCATGGGTTTTTTTGGGTTGGTTCAAGTCTGAGCTTTGTGGCCAATACTCATCCCTGGGATTCTATGTTGTTGGTTAGAGTAGTACTCAAAAACCAAATACCAGAATTTCAGGTCCCTAAGTTGACATTCCTATTAGGACAAGAATTTTGACTGGTATTGCTTTTCCACAGAATGACAGATCTCATCTCCACATGGAGGGATAATTTTACTCAGTGAAGATTTTCAATATGATCAGGGACCAGATGAGGACTAAATAGTAGAACACATATTTTTAATTGTGAATGTGTACAGAATAATAAATACATATATTAACAATGGTTAACCTTTAGCCATGCTAATTGCATTATCTGTACTGTCTCATTTAGTCTTCACAACCATCAGTGAAGTTGGAATTATTGTCCTCTTTATTTCACAGGTTAGAAAGTAAGACAAGTGCCTGGATTGTACAGTTAGCAAGGTTTGGCACTGAGATGGAACCCAGGTTGTCTGTCAACAGCACTCATGCTGTATCGCCTCTTATAACTATTTGTCTCCAATCTCCTGCCACCACCTTAGTTCAAGTCCTCATCACCTCGTGCCAAAGCTCTGAGCCAAAGACACCCTTCATAGGTGTACTGCCAAAATTTGAAATGCAAATCAGTTTCACAAACATTATTTTTAGTTAGAAGATATCATTTCTTATTCTTGGGTCCACAAAATGTTCTTTCAAATTTATCAGAGTTTCACATTTTAAAAATGTCATAGTTTTTATTTAACTATAAGGGAGAAGGAAGAAAGGAGGGAATTAGCATTTATTGAGTCTCTAATATGTGCCAGGCAGCATTGCTTGGCTTCTGGTTCTTTAGAAACAACCCTGTAAAATAATCAGGAATTGAGTCTGAAACTTAAAACAACCCTGTAAAACAATCAGGAATTGAGTCCGATACTTAATGATTGTGTCTTACTGGCCTTATGCTGTGCTAGGTACTTTGCATATGCTAATTAACTTAAGGAGGCAATATGGTATATCAGTTAAGAACCCTTGGGAGTTTAGGCTGTGAGGTCAGTGAAAGGCATAAGTGATCCGTGTTCCTAAATTTCTGAAGTTGAGCAAGTAAAACATAGCAGAACCTTGGTTTTCAATCAACTGATATTTTAAATTATTAATTCTTTGTCTCTGAATATCAACTTTGGTGAACTCAAGCAATGACTAAAATAGTGAGAAAATAAAGTTTGCCTTGAAGGTCAAAAATGATGCTTTTTCCTGGAAAAAAGTTGTGGTTGGCTTTGCCAATATTTCATCAGAATTGGGTTTGCTTGTCTTCAGAGTTCTGCTATCCTTACTTGTCTTATTTGTTTTACATCCTCCACAGTTCTGGTGAGAACAGGGAGCACAGGATGGCACCTAATATGCCCGTGAAGCTTGCTTTGGGAAGTTCTTACATAATTTTTACTTAAAAGAATTCTCAGAACAACCTAGAGTCAATAACATTATCTTTCAACTGGATTCTGTATTGCAATACTGCCTTTGTTGGCCATAAGTAGCCACATAACAGTTCTCTCTCTAAAATTCTATGGTTCTTCCTTTGAAATTCTCAGTTTTGCGCTCCCAAAGGTAGGGATGGGGGAGAGCGTGTAACAATCACAGGTGGCTGATGCAGGCTGTCTCAGAGAATACTAGTCATTTAATTTAGGTATCCTGGATTTAGGGCCCCTGTAGGTATCTAGAAGTGGCTATCAATTCATTCCAGTGTTAAATTTCAAGAATCCTGTTTTATTTTCATTGGTCTCTACCTGATAGGACATATGCAACTGGGAAAGGAATGAATAACCTACTACTCATTCAAATTTATTTTCTTTAGGCGACACTCATCTCCAGTATCCTATTTAGAAACATTAAGAGAAGGTTCTAAGCAGGAAGTCCCCAACTGTGGAAACGTCTCCCTTTTGCTGAATTAGAAGAAGACATAAAATATCATCCCATTGCCCTGCCTTTTCAACTGGGCTTTAAAAGTGATCTCTGTCTTTCTCTCTGTCTACACACACACACACACACACACACTCACACACACACAGGGAGGGTATTTTTCATTTGGTGCTGTGACATTTTTCTACTACATAGGATGCTCGCAGTTCCACATAAGGCCACTGACAGGCAATACAGAATGGGGGCCAGGAGTTGGTTGGAAATGTAGGGGCAGGGGGGTGAGGGATGCAGAACTAATTACTGATCAATTTACTATGCCTATTTAGTAAGTCAGTCAGTCTCCAGATACTTTTGTAGTCTTTAAGGAAGACAAATGTTCACAGTTTAAATATCCCTAAATATATAACAGATGAACAAGCATGCTTTGGTGTGTAAATGCTGCATAGATTCAGAACCATCAAAAAGCCCCTCAAAAATGCTTTTCCATCTGCTGCTTCTAACTACATATCGCACGTCCTGGCAGCGCACTTCACAGTGGTGTGAAAGATAGGTTCAAAGCCAACCTGGCAACATCTATTTATCTTTTTTAATTTTTTTTTCCCCCAAAAATGTGTTTCTTTGTGCAGCTAAACTAGCAAACATATATAGGAACAAGGTGCCAGGGCTAAGAGGAGGCACTTGTCAGGCCTTAAACACACGGCAGAAAACCTGCTTCATGTGTGCCCTGAAAATACCGACATCAAATCGGGGCTTCTTAGAAAGTGTGAGTTGGAGAAATCTTCGATTTTGTGATCTCAGGAAAACCCTCTTCTGGCTGATGTCCCAGTGGCCAAGGGGACCTTGTAAGGTGTGTGAACCACCCCAGAGATGGGGTGGCCAGAAAAGCCATCTGCAGGAAATATCTGATAGCTTTCCTCGGACGAGTGTTCTTTAGTTTTCATTCACGCAATTACATGCAACTCGGAAAGCAGATCCATGATAGGCAGGCTCTGTTTTATTCAAGGGAGCTTTCAAGTGTAAGCCTTGTCATACCCTGCTAGAAGTGTAGACTTTTAAAAGCAATCTACAATTCATGTTAACACAGTGGTGGGAGTTACCAAAACCAAACCGTTGCCATCGAGTCAATTCCGACTCATTGCGACCCTATAGGACAGAGTAGAACTGCCCCAATAGAATTTCCAAGGAGAGCCTGGCGGATTGGACTGCTGACATTTTGGTTAGCGTCCATAGCACTTAACCACTACACCACATGGTTTCTGTGGTGGGAGTTAGTGACCTACTAATGAAGGCTTCTTATTTAAAATGGTACAACAGTCGATTCCTCTAAATAGTAAATTTCTTATTTTATGGGATGGAAAATATCTCCAGAAAGGTAGTATTTACAGCTACGGCTTTCTGGGTGTCACAAATATTTAAATGCATGACTACTAGCTGAAATGTTAGTATTTTGAACCCACTCAGAGATGCTTCAGAAGACAGACCTGAAGTTGCTTTCAAAAGGTCACAGCCTTGAAAATCCTACTGGAGCAGTGTACTGTATACACACAGAATTGCCATGAGTTGGCATTGACTTGATGGCAAATAACAACACCACCACCTCTTGGCTTATTATATGTTATTAAATTATGTCAGTGTATTACATAGATTATCTTTTTTTTTTTTTTTATACTTTGTACTAATGCTTTGTTCTAGAGGGTAGGAGATGGCATTATACTTTCTAACAGACAACAAAAATAAAACAAAGTAATAATAACTTTATCCTAAGTGAAAGATATATTTCCCTTCAAATTAGTCATTTTGGAAAAACAGCAAGAAAAATCCTAGATTACTTTATGATTTATGTTGGCAACCTTTAAAAGTTGAGATTTTGCTTGATTTAATTATTTTTCTGGTGAATTTTTATAATTACTGCTACATTGGTCTAACCAGTGTGACATTCAGCAGTGCTTCTCTCCTGGTGGTAACATGAGACATTTTGGGGGAGAGCGGGGGTTTCCTTCCTGTCATCAACCCTGAATAGTCATACAACTTTCTTAGTAACACATTTCAGCTCTGTAGCACAGTGCTAGACGCATGGATGATGAACATAATTTTTCAGAATGACTCTTGATTATCCACAGTTTTTTTTTTTTTTTTACTTTTGAACATTTTATTCATTTTGAATATACTCATAGTTTCAGTCGGGGCTACTTTTTGTTCATGCATTTAGTCCACAAATATTCACTGAACCCTTCTATTGGCACTGAGGATGTTTTGGTGAAAATAAAACAAACATGGTCCCTTCACTTGTGGAGCTCATAATTTGAAGATGAGAAGTGAGGCAACGAACACACTATGTGTGTGTATGTGCATTTATTCATTCTTATTCATTCATTCTTATAATCACTGTGTATAATTATAAATTGTGCTAAGTACCATGAAGGAGATGAGGAGGGTTCAAGAATAGAGAATTAATGGGGAGGGAGAGCTTCTTAGATAAAGAAGTAAAGAAAGGCCTCTACAAAGACTCGACCTTAAGTCTATACCTAAAACACGAGAAGGGGCCAGCATGTAAAGGAGGAAGAGTCATCCCAAGCCAAAGGGATTGCATGTAAGATGGCCACAGGCAGGAAACACCTTCTTGGGAGGGAAGGTTGTTGTAACTGAGTACACGATGGGGAGAGTAGTAGGAAATGAAGCCAGGGTTGGGGACCAGTTCAAGCTGTTAACAAATTTAGACCTTATTCCAAATGCAACGGAAAGTTATTGAAAGGGCTCAACAGGATGTGACAGGACCCAAATAATTGTTTTGTTTTCCCAAGCTTACACTGGCACTGGCCTAGAAAACATAATATAAAGTGACAAACGTAAAACCAGGGAGACCAGTAAGAAGACTGTAGCAGGAGACCAAATATGAGATAATGGTGCCTTGGACTGGGAGAGGTCTGCATAGGAAAGGAGAGGAAAAGTTGGATTTAAGGACAATTTTTTAATGAATAAAAGCAAGTTTTACTGATGATTTCTTTATGAATAGTGAGAAAAAGTAGAGAGGGGGAAAGAAGCCCAGATTTCTGGGTAGCACAATTCTAGTAATGGTACCATTTTCTGAGATGGGAAAGACTGAGAAACAAAGAGGTTTGCAGCAAAATCAAGGGGTCGGTTTTGAACAGGCAAAATTTGTGATCTTAGTGAGAATCCATTCCATCATAGAGGAAATAAAAGTAGTTATAACAAATATTTATTTAGACGTTGCTGTTCACTATTGTATTTTATATATAATAACCCATTTAGTTCTTGGATATCCCTGTAAGAATTACTGCTATTTTCCTCTTTCTATGAGGAGATTGAAGCTCAGAGAAGCCCAACACACACACACACACACACGCACACACACATGTACAAGGTCATATAGCCAGTAAATGAAGGAGATGCAAGTCAAACTGTAGAGTTCTGCCTGACAGCCCAGTATCTTAACTACCTGCTACAGATTCTAATGACAAGGAAGTCATTGGCCATATTAGTTTTGAGCTCAGAGTGAGGTTTGGGTTGGCAATTCAAATGTGAGAGTCACCATCAAGACATAATGCAAAGCTGAATGATAGATCACCTATGGAAAAGGTGAAAGAAGAGTTCTGTAGTTTTACCTCCCGCTCTGTTAGAAAGGATTTTTTCTATTCTATTACCCTAACTTTTCATCTATGGAGCTTCAAAGTTTTAAGTATTCTTGGCTTTGGGGTGCTGCTATGACTCATCTTGGTCATATTTTTCATAAGAGGGTGAAGGTGTACACAAAGGTTGTAATATCCGTTATTATAAAAGTAGTTTCCAAACTTAATTTGAACCATACCCATTGCCATAGCACAAGGTATTTAAACAAAAATTGTTTGTGACCATATTAAAAAAATAGCTTAGAAAAAATAAAGCAAACTGCTTGGAAAAGTGGGTGGTGGTGAGGATGGAGGGCTGGCACTGTCCCAGCTACTGTTCCCCTCTCAGTTGCCTGTACTCTCAGATGAAGCTGGGAAAAGCATGGCTTTAGAACAAGGGTTGTGAACTAATGCGTTTATACGGTGCAGTCAAGTAAAGTAATTTAAGGAAGTGTACTAGATGTCTTTTAGATTAAACATGTGAGTGTGTTCTTCATTTAAAAAAAAAAAAAATGTACTCTCCTCTACACTCATGAAACACCGTCCTCCAACTCCAGCTTGCATTGTATAACTTTTGATCTGACATGGTAGTAAAAAAATCAACAGTGTGAGTGATTTGTAAAGAGAGTGAATAGTCTTAGCCTAGAGGAGGTATCAGGCAGTGATGGAAATTGTGGCAAGTAGAGCATCAACCGGAGCCTTGGTGGCAGGGGGTTAAGAGTTCAGGCAGTTTGAACCCACCAGCTTCTCCTTGGAAGCCCTATGGGGCAGCTCTACTCTGTCCTATAGGATTTCTACCAGTAGGAATTGACTCAACTGCACAACTGCATTGATTTTTTTAGAGCACAGTCCAAAACCAAACCAGTTGCCCTCAAGTTGATTATGGCTCGTTGGTGACCCCATGTGTGTCAGAGTAGAGCTGTGCTCCACAGGGCTTTCAATGGCTAATTTTTTGGAAGTAGCTACCAGGCATTTCTTTTGAGGCAACTTTGTGTGGACTGTATTCCTCCAGTCTTTTGATTAGTACCCAAGCACTTAACTGTTCGTGCCACTGAGCCCCATCTAATGATGGCAGCTGCTATTTAGCTTGGGCCAATTGCCAATTTGTGGAAATGTGGGCAATGTTGCTAAAGTCTTCTGAATTCTTAAAAGAAGTTTCAAATACAGTTTTTTTTTTTTTTAAAATATATGAAGTCTCTTGATTTTTAAATATCTGCTTAATATTCTTAAACGTTTGGCTCAGTCTGTTGGCCACTAGTTTGTGACCCTGTTTTAAAATAATCCGTATTTTCCCGTGAGACATATGAAAGCCACTTAGAACACCAAATATTTAGTTTCTTTTGGCCTGAGTTCTAAACTGTCAGCTATAGAAAATGCTAGGTAATAACACTTTGAATTATAAACTATTTAATATAAGCCATGCAATAAAAAAGGTTTTTAAATTTAATTCAATTCAAATTCAATCCCTTGCCTATCACCTGGGGCTGAAGCACTTCAGACAGGTCAGGGTCCTATCAAAAATTTCCTTGAGAACAGAAAACTTGTTATCTTTGATATTTTGGAAAGAACACTGATTTGGGTACTTAAATATGAGGTTGAATCATAGGTCTTCTGTGTGGTTTTGGGCGTTACTTAAACTCTCTTAGCCTTATTGTCCTCAACTGTAACCATGGTAATAATATTTTTTCTAAACAGTTTTGGAAGAAATACAACTAGAATGCACCTGAAACTCAAAGATGGTGAGACTTCGGCTCACTTACTTTTAACACATCAAGAGGAAAGACCAATCTCTAGAAAAGGACTTCATGTTTGGTAAAGTAGAGGGTCACTGAGAATGAGGAAAATACTGAATGAGATGGATTGATACAATAGCCACAACAATGGACTCAAGCATCTCAAACATCATGAAGATAGCACAGGACCAGGCAATGTTTTGATCTGTTATACATAAGGTCACCATGAACTGGGGCCAACAGATGACAACTAATAAGAGCAACGAACATATACCACCAGCCACCTGTCAGTTGGTCTTATTGTAGTGGCATGCACATTGCTGTGATGCTGGATGCTATGCCACCAGTATTTCAATTACCAGCATGGTCACCCATGGTGGATATGTTTCAGCAGAGTGTTCAGACTAAGACAGATTAGGAAGAAAGAGCTGGTGATCTACTTCCAAAAATTACCTGTGAAAACCCATGGTTCACAACAGAGCACTATCCAACTTGCTTGCTTTGGACAATGCATCAGAAGTAATCAGTCACTAGAGGAAGACATCCCGTTTGGTGAAGTAGACACCCAGTGAGGGCTTGGAAGACCTTGGTGAGAAGGATTGGCACAATAGCCTCAATAATGGACTCAAACATGCTGACAGTCATGATGATGACACAGGATTTTGTTGTACATAAAGTTGCTATGTGTCAGAGTTGACTTGATGGCAGCTATCTACCTACCTACCTACCTGTCTGTCTGTCTCGCTATCTATCTACCTATCTATCTAATGAATACATGAAGATTAAAATAGGCAATAAATGTTAATGTCTGATATTTAATACATGCCCAATAAATGGTGATACTTAGTTGTCACAAATTATATCTTCATATGCATTGCTTTCTCACAACCTAACATGTTCACAAAGTTTTGTAGCAACACTTAAATTACATAATCTATATGACATGGTAAATACAAGGCTTGCTAAATCTTCAAACAATGTTGGATATCATTATTACTGTTTTTCACAAGAGCCACATGTTACCCAGAGGCGTGTAGTGAATAGTTGTATACAAAGCACAATATTAAAGCTCCGGCCAATGGGATCATAGTTCCGATTAAACCTCACAGTGCCCAGTGATCATATTTTTATGGCTTAGAGAGCTAGTAATGATGCCATTTGTCTAAAATCAGGTGGTTTTATTTTGTTTCGTCTTTGTACAGCATGGTTCTCAGAGTATCTTGCACAACAAAGATGTACTTACTGAAATATTTTGGGTAAGACTCAGATTTCACAGGAATGTTCACTGTATCAAGAGCTATTTCAGAAATATTCAAAATATCCTATTGCAGAAAATAATCCTCCTGGAAGTTTCCACATTAGAATGACCAGATCTGTTATTTTGTTGGCCATTTTACAACCATTACAAGGCGTACTACTAAAAGGGCTCTTTTCCATTCTGTCTAGACACCTTTTCCTAGACAACATCCTGAAACATAAGAATAAGCACAAAAATGAACATATTACATCAAACGTACCACTGAGAGAGAATGATAAGTTTAACAGTTTTCCACGTGGGAGGCATGTTGATGGTAATTATCTCTCCTCCTACTTCACTGAGCTTAGGAACTCTGTCGTGGTTGGGAGGGTTGGGTCATGTTTTACCACACTAGAAGCATGTTTTAATTGGCTGGGAGCCTACCTTGGCTTGGGTGAAGGGTGGGAGTTAAAAGAGGATTGGTGTTTTCCGTGGTGGGTAAGCTGAGTGCTGCTTGTGCATTGCTAGTCCAGATAAATTAAAAACTCATACATGCTTCTGTTGAGTCATGCTTAATTGTTTACACCACTGGTGCTCATGGGAAATTTATTCTCACAAGGCCCTAATAAATAATCTGCATGTTTAAAATACAGTTGTTAAGCCCCATTGCTGTCCAGTCAATGCTAACTCATAGCCCTCCCCATAGAGTTTCCAAGGAGGACCTGGTGGATTCAAACTGCTCACCTTTTGGTTAGCAGCCATAACTCTTAATCGCTAAGCCACCAGGCTTTCCAATGTTGTTAATGACCAAGATTTTTTCAGTAATATGAAGACTTTTTTTCAAGTCCATATAATACCTGTGGGAAGTTATTTATTCTTCATGACAGTTTTTTTGTTTGTTTCTGAGTAGATATTATAATTTCTAGTTAGCAGAACACCAGCTGACAGAGAAAACCCTCTCCTCTGGGAAGCCTTTCTTGGCTGACAGAGAAGAGTTGTTAGCTGCCTGGGAAGGCCTTCACACTGACATCTTACCAGATATTCTAAGAGAACAAACAGCCCTGGAGTGGAAGCTGGAGTCTTTCTAAAGGCTGTGTTCAGGAAAACAAGAGACAGTTCACAGGCCACTTAACACTTCTTAAAGGCAAATGCTTGGAGGGCTGGCGTTCAAGGTTTTAAACAGACTGCATGCTTTTCGCGCACCACATCCAATATGCTAAACCTCCTAATACGTTTCAGATTCTCCCAAATTTTAGTGATTGGTGCACAAGCCCAATTTCTTGTTAATTTATAGAGAATATGTGCACACCAGCATCAGAGAAAAAAAAATCATTACTTCAAATTTTTTGAAAAGTTTTCATGTCCCTTTGAGAAAAGGTAAATTTAAAAGTTAACTCTGATACTCCATTTATTTTTTGGGAAAAGGTACATCCCCAAATGGAGAGTTTCACATGTTGAATAGTCCCTCTTTAAGTTTAACCTTATTCTGAAGCCTTTTTTTATTTTCATATATAAATATCTTTTCATTTGTATAAATATATGTGAAAATAGAAGACCTCAATGTTTATGTGTGTGTGTGTATATATATATATATATATAGTGTATTATATGTAAATGTATATCTTATTTATAGTAAATTAGCACCTGGCATGAGACTTTCTATATAGTAGGCACTCAGTTAAATGTATCTATTTACATATAGTGCTTCAGTTAAAGACATGCATTGATAGGCACATTTTCTTTGATTAGCATGGTGATTAAGGAAATAAACACTCTGGGAGTGAGTCAGTGGTATAATTTATGGCATTCACTGACATAATATGGTAAGGTTTTCCATGCACACAATTTTCAGCCTCCTCCTCACTTTTTCCTCACTGCCTTTAGGAATCGAAACACAATATTAAAATCTTGCTGCAGATACCACAACACTTCAGTGATTGTGGCTTTGTGGAAATAATTCTCTTTCAGTAAACCTGGAAACATATTTTTAGGGATCTATTTATTTATTTATTTTTTAGACTGGTAATATGTTCTAGCATATCTCATTGCTCTATTTTACTCGGTGGATTTTTGCCAGTGGTTCATCTGCTTGCACTCACTACCTGAATCAGGTTCTTATGAATCATTTGGTCTTCCCATGAAAGTGTGGAATCTATACATTAAATTAGAGGCCAGGTGATGTAGTAGTTAGATAGAACTTGGCTGCTAGCCAAACGGTTGGCAGTTAAATCCACCAGCCACTCGTTGAAAACCCTATGGAAAAGTTCTACTCTGTCCTACAGGGTCGCTATGAGTTAGAATCGACTCAATGGCAATGGGTTTTTGGTTTTAATGGACAGCCTAAAGAGCTCTGGTGGTGCAATTGGTGAGCATTTGGCTGCTAACCAGAAGGTCAGCAGTTCGAACCCACCAGCTGCTCTGTGGGAGAAAAGACCTGGTGATCTGCTCCTATAAAGATTATAAAGATTACAGCCTAGCAAACCTTATGAAGTAGATCTACTCTATCCTACAGGGTCACTAAGGGTTAGAATCAACTGTACGGTACACAACAGCAACAACAGACAGCCTTAGTGAATTGAATTTCTCATCAGCTCTCCTGAATCAGATTCCAACACAGGGAAAAAAATCACATCTGGTTAAAAGGCCACGGTGGATTCATCATGAGCTTTTCCCAAAGAAATAAAGCATCACACTTCAGAAGTTTGATACTCTTTGAGAAAATACATTTTTATTATTGTGTGTCTGGTTATCTTCAAATCAAAAACATTTTAGTTTCTTCTGATTTTTCCCTTTTTCTAAGCAGGTTAAAACTCTAGGTCATTTTTTTTTTTTTTTTAAGCAATCGATGTCTCTAATATACAAAAAATAACTAAAAATTTGCTTCAAAATAAAGTATGAAAGAATTAACAGAGGCCGTATAATTCAATAGTAATTCAACCTCAGATTTAATGTTTCAATTAAAACTTAATAAGCATGCATGAGATGTATTTACAGTGTATGTTGAGTAGTGGTAAAAAAAACTTGTTTTGCCCACTTTTGCAAACTGGTAGATAGAACATATTTGTTTACTTGTAACATGATAATTCCTCGAGGTGTGAACACTGGGGTATGGAAGAGGTGAAGAGACAAACATTATAACAGGTATTCTGCAGAAGTGTCAAGAGATGCAGAATGTTGTAGCACAAACAAAAGATGGTGAATTGAAAATGATCTGTCCAGGGGTTGAAGTAAAATTCTAAAAATGGCAAATAATCACATTATGTTGCTTGATTTGTAAGTCTTTAGAAGAATTCAAGATGGCTTCAAGAAGGATGCTAAATTGTAATTTGTAAATAGATATTATTTCATTATTAATAATGCATATTAATGGAAAACAAGTAACAATGCATTTGTGTTATCACATAAAATGAAAGAAAAAATAACCATATTTCTTTCCCTTAAGTTAAAGCATGATTTTTTACAACATAGTAGGCAAAATCATAACCTACTTAGCGAAGCCCTAAGTACAGATTTCAATATTGTACCTTAATAAAGAGCTAAATGATAATAATTATGTATAAATATTTATTTGTAAAATCTCAAACATTAGTATTTTTATTTCTAATTTTCAATATTTTTAAATAAACCATTTTCTTTATTTTAAATAATGCACATAAACTATGCATTTTTTCACTTTGAAATTTTATTGTTGATGCATCTACTCATAAATCTATTAAAATGGTAGAATTATAACAAAATGACTGTGTGCCACTCAAGCCGTTCTCTCCTTTTGTCCTTTCAGAATCCTAGCTAAAGTCGATTAAGAATAAAATAGAAAGCCTACTGGTTTCTGGATAGTCATCATTTTCCTTTACTTTTTTCCTTCCAATAGACACAAGACATTTCATTTTGAAAAGAGAACATATGCTTAGAAAAAGGATAAAATCTTACTATTTAATAAGCGTGTTTCAAAAAGAAAAATGATGTCTCAATGTCAGAGAAGTATCTGATTTAACGGGAAAAGCCATTATTTTCTGCTACTAATGTAGCCTTTCACCAAAATTTTTTGAAAAGTCTAACTCTTCAAATTATATTGAAAAATTAACTCATGCAATTGAGTAAAGAAAGCTCTTAATTTCTTCAATTTACAATATATATTTTTCTCTCTAATGCCAAAACATTTGAGTGAAAAAGTGGAACTAGCAATATCTAGCCAAAGCAACCAGACAAGTTAATGATTTTTCTTTTCTCTTCACCAGGTTGGTTTGGCACTTTGTAGACACTGCTAAGCCAGCTCATGTTAGTGCTTGAAGTAAAGTGTTTTGGAGCTTTGCTTAGTTGTTTGTTCTCATTATGATACAGCTTTTGTTTTCTGGAAATATTCAGGAAATTTGTCACCCAACAGTACTAAAACAACCTGTTGCATATTTTTTTAATTTAAATATCATAAAAAAGAATAAATTGAGTATGAGAACGGCTCAGTTTTTTTGAACATTACAGTCTTTTGCTGCAATATAACCCTATTGCAATGATAACGACCACAAAAATGAAAAAATATGTAAATTATGACATACGAAAGAGATGTATTTTTGACTGTGTATATCAACTTTAAAATATCAGTTTTCATAACAGAAGAGTTTTTGCTGCAGTCATAAAGGCACGGAATGTTACTAATGTGAATCATTTGATAATTTATAACAAATTTCAAAGCAAAATATCATTTTAAACTATTTTTAAAGTTCTACATATAAAAATGAATAGACTATATTTCTATATAGAGTTAGCATTCAGTATTAAAATATGTGTCAAAATACATATTTGGCTTTACACCATTAATGATTTTATGTGATTTTCCTTGAGGAAATGCACACTTACTCACACATGCACATATTCACACACAAATACACACACACACCACCTCACGCACATTCTCTAACAGCATGCACACACATGCGCATATTTGCACAGAGTACACGTGATTCAAAGGAAATACTGACAGTGACTAGTGTAAAGTGGTTGATGGTGATGATCTGCTCCATAACCTATGTCTAAAAGAGAATGAATGTATTTTGGAAAAGGGACACACTAATTTGAATGTAGCTAAATTAGGAATTTAAGAATTAAAAACATAATTCGAAAATAATATATGCAGTCTTGCAGTAAATTAAGAACATAGTGTTCTCAATGAAGTTTGATCAATATCTAAATATAAGGGCAAGTGCATGCAGCCTGGAAGAAACTTGGGGCTGCACCCATTGTGCTTAAGTAGTGACAAATGTTCAGACAACTTCTGGTGTATTCCACTGGTTTCGTCGTTAGGTTGGGGTATCTTTAAAACAATCTGCAGGTCAATTTCTTTTCCAATTAGTGCCACAGACAATTTTGTCTTGCTTTACTAATATTTACCAACATTTTCAGCACATTCTTTCAGATTTTCATATATCCTTTAAAGAGAAACAGGCAGTTTTATGATTTTTCCTTAAGCTATTGGAATTTAGGAATTGATACACGTCTTGTCAATGCATTCACAAGTCTGACATTGCTGACCTCTCCCCAACTCAGCACATTTCTCTGAAGATCTAGCTTTTATTTTTGAGTGAAAATTACGTCAGTACTCCTGGTGCTTCCCTGTGCCATCAATGGAGAATATGGATTACTACACATTAATCAATCCCACCATAATGTTAAAATATTTTCTACTTTTGCACTAATCATTTAATGATAATATGAGCTTATTTAAGTCCAAGAAAATAATCTCCATGTTTTATATTAGCTCTGTGATAATTGGGAGCCAGAGTGTATCTTCAGTGTTGCTTGGTTTTCTTAACCTCTATATCCCCGTTGGAATAGTTAGTATCCAGATTTCCACTTTAATTACCTCTTTTCTTCATAGTGTAGCCTACGGAAACTGAGGTATATGACCCAAGTCGAAACTGTCTGATGCTCCTTCTTTTGATGTTTGAATGTTTGAGATCCTGAAAAGTGAATGTTGGGGATTTTTTTTTTTCTCCTTGATTCTCTTTCCACATAATACATAAATATATGCATAAACTAAGAAATAACCTTTAAAATGTTGCAAACTTACTTTGTGTGAGGCATTGATCTAGAAGATAGGCAAGTAAATTCTATAGTCTAATGTTGGTGTTGGGGTAAGTGTGTGTACCACAGCAGTATTTCTCCACTATGGTGGTATTAAAGAATTATTTGAGGTACTGATTAAAAATGTAGACTCCTTGGCCTCATACTGACCTATGAAAACAGACTTTCTGGGTTGGAGTCAAGATTCTGAATTTGTAACAACCTGCACAGGTGTTTACAAACACATTGATGTTTTAGAACCACTGCAATTTATTCAGTGGTTAAGGGTCTGAGTTCTATTGTCAGTTCCATATAGTAGGTCCTATTGGAGGTTGTTTTTTTTTTTTTTTTCTCTGCAATGATACCAGGTTCCTCTCATCTCATGATCCCTGCATCCTTGGGTCGGGGGTAGAGTTTTCTGCTTTTAGCTGGTGGATGGGGAGACAGATAATGGAGAATACAGAAGTGATATTTGTCACTTCTCTTGTGCTATTAGCAAGACCTAGTCTCATGGCCATACCTGAAGATATAGGAGTCTGGGAAATGTAGTTATTGTCTGAGTAGCCTTTTTTCTTTCTTTTTGAAGCAACAACTATACACTGTGGAAGTAGGAGCCCAACTGTTTGGTGAATTGTTCATTGTCAACACAGTAGTCATTTACCTGTTAGAGCCTTAAACTTTTTAGCTGTAAAACGAGATAAATATTAAATGTCCTGAATGATTACTGCAATAATCAAATGATATAACACATAAAACTCATTGTAATACTTTGCCAGACAATTGCACTTTATTATTCCTGATATGTCAAAATAGATGCCATGCATATCTTTATTAAACAATCATTTTTGTATATAACTAGTTACTAGTCACATATTTCCAGTGTGACCTGAATACTCTTTCCATAAATTTTGCCATATCACAGTATGACAGCACATAGATTCTTTTGACAAGGCACTTACATTTAAAAGAAAGATGCACAGAAAGTCTTAAAGACTTGAATGTCATCAGTATGAAAGCAAAAAAGAAAAAAAAAAAGCCATATGAAATTTATAAGAATTAAATTAAGGAATTTTAGACAATAGACTCATTTTTGACCTTAAGAAACCTACAGGTTATTCATGATACACAAAATAATCATTGTGCTTTCCTGAAGATACTTAATAGGATGAAGTTTTCTTTTTTATGACCTCATTGAAAATAAGGGGCCTAGTCTACTGCAATTAATGAAAATTTTCCTTCCAGGTGTGGAACATCTGGACTAAACTAAGAGAAGACAGTTATTCCAAGACGTTCCTTACCGTTCTCCTCTGGGATCCATAATATTGGGCCATAATAAGATACTGGAATTGACAGCAGTTCATATTTATTTACTGAGTGAATGATCAGAACTACTGTATCAAACTAGGTGCCTCATAGATTGCTATACCATATAGGCACAGAACAAGCCTCAAACTCCTTACAAAAAGCCTCTTTTGACTAGAAAACATACATTGAAGTAATAATACACAAAGTTGGAAAATTCAATACAAGAACATTCATTGATTGATTTTGCATACCTGGCAGCCAACATTAGAAATTTTGGACAGTGGGTACCTATTAGCAAAAACAAAAACGAAAATCAAAATAATAATTGACATTCATTGAGTACCTTCTATTTTCTAGGTTATATGTATATATATATAGGCCATGATTGTCAGTGGTTTGGCAGTTATGTAATGATGTAGTCTTCCTCCATGATGTGATCAGCCAATCATTTGTAAGGGGAGTTTCCTCAGTGATGGGGCCTACTTCCAATACGTACATGGATGTTCTGGCAAAGTTCGCTTGTTTGCTCTGGATCCTGCATCCAGCTTGTCATCATCTGACCTCTGGTTCTTGAGATTTGAGCCAGCATCCTGCTGTATTATCTGCCAATCTTGGATTTTTCAGTCCCTGCAGCTACGTGAGTCAGGAGAAGTCTCCAGCATGACACCTGACACATGGACTTGGGACTTGTGAGCCACTACAACCATATGAGCCATTTCCTTCAGGTAAATCTCTCTTTGTCTCTCTCTCTCTGTGTATATACACACTTCACTAGTTTTGCTTCTCTAGAGAAACCAGCCTAAGACAGGGGCATTGGTGGTTCAGTGGTAGAATTCCCATCTTCAATGCTGGAGACCAAGGCTCAAGTCATACCCACTGTACCTCAAGCACAGCGACCACCCATTTGTCAGTGGAGGCTTGTGTGTTGCTATGATGCTGAACAGGATTCAGAGGAACTTCCAGGCTAAGACAGACTAGGAAGAAAAGTCTGGTGATCTACATCTGAAAATCACCCAATGAAAACCCTATGAATCACAATGGTAGAACCTGCAACTGATCATACAGATGGCAAAGGACCAGGCAGAGTTTTGTTCCATTGTGCAAATGGGGTTACCATGAGTCAGGGGCCAACTAGATGGCAGCCAACAACAACAACATTTATGTTGTTGTTACTGTTGGGTGCCATCAAGTCAGTTCTGATTCATAGTGACCCTATGTACAACAGAATGAAACACTGCCTGGTGCTGTGCCATCCTCACAATCATTGTTATGCTTGAGCCCATTGTTGCAGCCGCTGTCAATCCATCTCATTGAGGGTCTTCCTCTTTTTCGCTGTCCCCCTACTTTGACAAACATGATGTCCTTCCCCAGGGACTGATCCCTCCTGATAATATCTCAAAGTATGTGAGCTGAAGTCTCGCCATCCTTGCTTCTAAGGAGCATTCTGAATGTTCGTTTGTTCTTTTGGCAGTCCACATTATATTCAATATTCTTCACCGACACCATAATTCAAAGTCGTCAATTTTTCTTGGGTCTTCCTTATTCATTGTCCAGCTTTCACATGCATACAACACGATTGAAAACACCACGGCTTGGGTCAGGTGCACCTTAGTCTTCAAGGAGACATCTTTGCTTTTTAACACTTTAAAGAGGTCTTTTGCAGCACATTTCCCCAAACGCAAAGTGTCGTTTGATTTCTTGACTACTGCTTCCATGGGTGTTGTTTGTGGATCCCAGTAAAATGAAATCCTTGAAAACTTCAATCTTTTCGCTGTTTATCATGATTTGCTTATTGCTCCAGTTGTGAGGATTTTTCTCTTATGTTAAGGTATAATCCATACTGAAGGCCATAGTCTTTGATCCTCATCAGTAAGTGTTTCAGGTCCACTTCGCTTTCAGCTACCAAGTTTGTGTCATCTGCATAATGCAGGTTGTAAACGAGTCTTCTTCTAATCCTTAGGCCCCAAACAGTTAGTTGTATGAGGTAGTTGCTTGCCTTGGGGGGTCAGGTTTCCCAGAGCAGACTCTGAGGTGAGGATTTGCGTTCAAGCAATGCATGAAGGGTATACTCCCAGCAGAAGCCAGTGAGAAAGTGAGGGAAGCAGGACAAGAGAAGGGAAGCAAGACAAGAGAAGGGAAGAAGCCAAGCAAGAAGCAATTTCAGGTGAAGTCCCAGCCCTTGCCTGATCATTCAATGAACTCTGGAGGATAAATTACAGCTTGGACTTTGTCCCTTTTAAGGTAAAAGTGCTGGGCTTTCATATTCTTGCCACCACTGTCAGTCATAAGGGTTACCCTGGAGGAAGAAACAAAAAAACCCAAGCCCGTTGTTGTAGAGTCGATTCCGACTTGTAGCAACCCTAAAGGACAGAGTAGAACTGCCGCATAGGGTTTCTGAGGAGCACCTGGTGGATTTGAACTGCAAAAAAAAAAAAAAAAAAAATTTTTTTTTTTTGTACTTTAGATGAAGGTTTACAGAACAAACCAGTTTCTCATCAAACAGTTAGTACACACTCCGTTCTATGACATTGGTTAACAACCCCATGACATGTCAACCCTGGCCTCCCTATTACAAGCTTTCTTGTTCCCTCTTGCCTTCCAGTCCCTGTCCCAGGGCTCGTGTGCCCCCTCAGTCCTGTTTTGTTCCATGGGTCTGTTCAACCTTTGGCTGAAGGGTGAACCTCAGGAGTGGCCTCATTACTGAGCTGAAAATGTGTCTGGGGGCCATACTCTCAGGGATTCTCCAGTCTCTGTCAGTCCAGCAGGTTCGGTCTGTTTTTTTTTTTTTTTTTTTTAATAATTTTTATTGTGCTTTAAGTGAAAGTTTACAAATCAAGTCAGTCTCTCACATATAAACTTATATACACCTTACTACATACTCTCACTAACTCTCCCCCTAATGAGTCAGCCCGCTCCTTCCTTCCAGTCTCTCCTTTCGTGACCGTTTTGCCAGTTTCTAACCCCCTCTACCCTCCCATCTCCCCTCTAGACAGGAGATGCCAACATAGTCTCAAGTGTCCACCTGATCCAATTAGCTCACTTCTCATCAGCATCTCTCTCCAATCCATGTCCAGTCCAATCTATGTCTGATGAGTTGGCTTCAGGAATGGTTCCTGTCCTGGGCCAACGGAAGGTTTGGGGACCATGACCGCCAGGATTCTTCTAGTCTCAATCAGGCCATTAAGTCTGGTTTTTTTATGAGAATTTGGGGTCTGCATCCCACTGCTCTCCTGCTCCCTCAGGGGTTCTCTGTTGTGCTCCCTGTCAGGGCAGTCATCGGTTGTGGCTGGGCACCATCTAGTTCTTCTGGTCTCAGGATGATGTAAGTCTCTAGTTCATGTGGCCCTTTCTGTCTCTTGGGCTCATAATTATCTTGTGACCTTGGTGCTCTTCATTCTCCTTTGATCCAGGTGGGTTGAGACCAATTGATGCATCTTAGATGGCCACTTGTTAGCATTTAAGACCCCAGACGCCATACTTCAAAGTGGGAAGCAGAATGTTTCCTTAATAGAATTTATTTTGCCAATTGACTTAGATGTCCCCTTAAGCCATAGTCCCCAAACCCCTGCCCTTGCTCCACTGACCTTCGAAGCATTCAGTTTATTCAGGAAACTTCTTTGCTTTTGATCCAGTCCAGTTGAGCTGACCTTCCCTGTATTGAGTGTTGTCCTTCCCTTCACCTAAAGTAGTTCTTATCTACTATCTAATCAGTAAATAACCCTCTCCCACCCTTCCTCCCTCCCCCCTCTCGTAACCATAAAAGAATGGGTTCTTCTTAGGTTAAACTATTTCTCAAGACCTTATAATAGTGGTCTTACACAATATTTATCCTTTTGCAACTGACTAATTTCACTCAGCATAATGCCTTCCAGGTTCCTCCATGTTATGAAATATTTCACAGACTCGTCACTGTTCTTTATTGATGTGTAGTATTCCATTGTGTGAATATACCATAATTTATTTATCCATTCATCCATTGATGGACACCTTGGTTGCTTCCAGCTTTTTGCTATTGTAAACAGTGCTGCAATAAACATGGGTATGCATATATCTGTTCGTGTAAAGGCTCTTATTTCTCTAGGATATGTTCCAAGGAGTGGGATTTCTGGGTTGTATGGTAGTTTTATTTCTAACTTTTTAAGAAAATGCCAGATAGATTTCCAAAGTAGTTGTACCATTTTACATTCCCACCAGCAGTGTATAAGAGTTCCAATCTCTCCACGGCCTCTCCAACATTTATTCTTTTGTGTTTTTCGGATTAATGACAGCCTCATTGGAGTGAGATGGAATCACATCGCAGCTTTAATTTGCATTTCTGTAATGGCTACTGAGCGAGAGCATTTTCTCATGTATTTGTTAACTGCCTGAAAATCTTCTTTAGTGAAGTGTGTGTTCGAATTCTTTGCCCAATTTTTAATTGGGTTGTTTGTCTTTTTGTGGTTGAGTTTTAACAGAATCATATAGATTTTAGAGATCAGGCGCCGGTCGGAGATGTCATAGCTGAAAATTTTTTCCCAATCTGTAGATGGTCTTTTTACTCTTTTGGTGAAGTCTTTAGATGAGCATAGGTGTTTGATTTTTAGGCGCTCCTGGTTATCTGGTTTCTCTTTATCATTTTTAGTAATGTTTTGTATTCTGTTTATGCCCTGTATTAGGGCTCCTAACGTTGTCCCTATTTTTTCTTCCATGATTTTTATTGTTTTAATCTTTATGTTTAGGTCTTTGATCCACTTGGAGTTAGTTTTTGTGCATGGTGTGAGGTATGGGTCCTGTTTCATTTTTTTGCAAATGGATATCCAGTTATGCCAGGACCATTTGTTAAAAAGACTATCTTTTCCCCAATTAACTGACACTGGGCCTTTGTCAAATATCAGCTGCTCATATGTGGATGGATTTATATCTAGGTTCTCAATTCTGTTCCATTGGTCTATGTGCCTGTTGTTGTACCAGTACCAGGCTGCTTTGACTACTGTGGCTGTATAATATGTTCTAAAATCACTTTCTTCTTCTTTTTCAGTAATGCTTTTCTTATCCGGGGCTTCTTTCCTTCCATATGAAGTTGGTGATTTGTTTCTCCATCACATTAAAAAATGTCGATAGAATTTGGATCGGAAGTGCGTTTTATATATAGTTGGCTTTTGGTAGAATAGACATTTTTACTATGTTAAGTCTTCCTATCCATGAGCAAGGTATGTTTTTCCACTTATGTAGGTCCCTTTTACTTTCTTGCACTAGTACTTTGTAGTTTTCTTTGTATAGGTCTTTTATATCTTTGGTAAGATTTATTCCTAGGTATTTTATCTTCTTGGGGCTAGTGTGAATGGTATTGATTTGGTGATTTCCTCTTCGATGTTCTTTTTGTTGATGTAGAGGAATCCAAGTGATTTTTGTATGTTTATCTTGTAACCTGAAACTCTGTCAAACTCTTCTATTAGTTTCAGTAGTTTTCTGGAGGATTCCTTATGGTTTTCTGTGATAAGATCATGTCATCTGCAAATAGAAATAATTTTACTTCTTTCTTGCCAATCCGGATGCCCTGCCCTTTATTTCTTTGTCTAGCCTAATTGCTCTGGCTAGGACCTCTAGCAAAATGTTGAATAAGAGCGGCGATAGAGGGCATCCTTGTGTGGTTCCTGTTCTCAAGGGAAATGCTTTCAGATTCTCTCCATTTAGAATGATGTTGGGTGTTGGTTTTGTATAGATGCCCTTTATTATGTTGAGGAATTTTCCTTCAATTCCTATTTTGCTGAGAGTTTTTATCATGAATGGGTGTTGGGCTTTGTCAAATGCCTTTTCTGCATCAATTGATAAGATCATGTGATTCTTGTCTTTTGTTTTATTTATATGGTGGATTACATTAGTGGATTTTCTAATATTGAACCAAACTTGCATACCTGGTATAAATCCCACTTGGTCATAGTGCATTATTTTTTTGATATGTTGTTGAATTCTATTGGCTAGAATTTTGCTGAGGATTTTTGCATCTATGTTCATGAGGGATACAGGTCTGTAATTTTCTTTTTTTGTGGTATCTTTACCTGGTTTTGGTATCAGGGATATGCTGGCTTCATAGAATGAGTTAGGTGGTATTCCATCATTTTCTATGCTTTGACATACCGTTAGTACTAGTGGTGTTAACTCTTCTCTGAAAGTTTGGTAGAACTCTGCAGTGAGGCCACCCGGGCCAGGGCTTTTTTTTGTTGGAAATTTTTTGATTACCTTTTCAATCTCTTTTTTTTTGTTGTGGGTCTATTTAGTTGTTCTACTTCTGTTGTGTTAGTTTAGGTAGGTAGTGTTTTTCTAGGAATTCATCCATTTCTTCTAGATTTGCAAATTTGTTAGAGTACAATTTTTCGTAATAGTCTGATATGATTCTTTTAATTTCAGTTGGGTCTGTTGTGATATGGCCCATCTCATTTCTTATTTGGGTTATTTGTTTCCTTTCTTGTATTTGTTTAGTCAGCCTGGCCAATGGTTTATCAATTTTTTTAATTTTTTCAAAGAACCATCTTTTGGCTTTGCTAATTCTTTCAATTGTTTTTCTGTTCTCTGATTCATTTAGTTCACTCTAATTTTTATTATTTCTTTTCTTCTGGTGCCTGATGGATTCTTTTGTTGCTCACTTTCTATTTGTTCAAGTTGTAGGGATAGTTCTCTGATTTTGGCTCTGTATGTGTTCATTTATCAGTATCAATTGACCTCTGAGCACTGCTTTTGCTGTGTCCCAGAGGTTTTGATAGGAAGTGTTTTCATTCTCGTTGCATTCTATGAATTTCTTTATTCCCTCCTTAATGACTTCTATAACCCAGTCTTTTTTGAACAGGGTATTGTTCAGTTTCCAAATTTTTGATTTCTTTTCTCTGATTTTTCTGTTAGATTTCTACTTTTATGGCCTTGTGGTCTGAGAAGATGCTTTGTAATATTTCGATGTTTTGGATTCTGCAAAGGTTTGTTTTATGACCTAATATGTGATCTAGTCTAGGGAATGTTCAATGTGCACTAGAAAAAAAATGTATACTTTCAGCTGTTGGATGGAGTGTTCTGTGTAAGTCTATGAGGTCAAGTTGGTTGATTGTAGCAATTAGATCTTCCGTGTCTCTATTGAGCTTCTTACTGGAAGTCCCATCCTTCTCTGAAAGTGGCATGTTGAAGTATCCTACTATAATTGTGGAGTTGTCTATCTCACTTTTCAATTCTGTTAAAGTTTGTTTTATCTTGCAGCCCTGTCATTGGATGCATAAATATTTAATATGGTTATAGCTTCCTGGTAATTTGTCCCTTTAATCGTTATGTAGTGTCCTTCTTTATCCTTTGTGATGGATTTAACTTTAAAGTCTCTTTTGTCAGAAATTAATAATGCCACTCCTGCTCTTTTTTGCTTGTTGTTTGCTTGATATATTTTTTTCCATCCTTTGAGTTTTAGTTTGTTTGTGTCTCTAAGTCTAAGGTGTGTCTCTTGTAGGCAGCATATAGACGGATCGTGTTTCTTTATTCAGTCTGAGACCCTCTGTCTCTTTATTGTGCATTTAGTCCATTTATATTCAGCGTAATTATAGATAACTATGAGTTTAGTGCTGTCATTTTGATGCCTTTTTGTGTGTGTTGTTGACAATTTCATTTTTCCACTTACTTTTTTGTGCTGAGAAGTTTTTCTCTGTAAATTGTGTGTTCCTCATTTTCATAGTAGTTGACTTTATGTTTGCTGAGTCGTTATGTTTTTCTTGGTTTTTATTTTGAATTATGGAATTGTTAGACCTTTTTGTGGTTAGCTTTTTAATATCTACCCCTATTTTTCTAAGTAAAAACCTAACTTGTATCATCCTATATTGCCTTGTTTTCCTCTCCATATGGAAGATCTATGCCTCCTGTATTTAGTCCCTCTTTTTGATTATTGTAATCTTTTACGTAATGACTTCAATGATTCCCTGTTTTGAGCATTTTCTTTCTTTTTTAAATTAATCTTATTTTGTTTTTATGATTTCCCTATTTGAGTTGATATCAGGATGTTCTGTTCTGTGGCCTTGTGTTGTGTTGGTATCTGATATTATTGATTTTCTGACCAAACAATTTCCTTTAGTAATTCTTGTAGCTTTGGTTTGGGTTTTGCAAATTCTCTAAGCTTGTGTTTATCTGTAAATGTTTTAATTTCACGTTCATATTTGAGAGAGAGTTTTGCTGGACATATGATCCTTGGCTGGCAGTTTTTCTCCTTCAGTGCTGTATATATGTCATCCCATTGCCTTCTTGCCTGCATGGTTTCTGCTGAGTAGTCTGAACTTATTGATTCTCCTTTGTAGCTGACTTTTCTTTTATCCCTGGCTGGTTTTAAAGCTTTCTCTTTATCTTTGGTTTTGGCAAGTTTGATGATAATATGCCTTGGTGATTTTCTTTTTGGATCAGTCTTATATGGGTTTCGATGCACATCTTGGATAGATGTCCTTTTGTCTCTCATGATGCCAGGGAAGTTTTCTGCCAACAGATCTTCAACTATTCTCTCTGTATTTTCTGTTATCCCTCCCTGTTCTGGAACTCTAATCACACGCAAGTTATTCTTCTTGATAGAGTCCCACGTGATTCTTAAGGTTTCTTCATTTTTTTTTTTAATTCTTTTATTTGGGTTTTCTTCAGCTATATTGGTGTCAATTGCCTTATCCTCCAGCTCCCCCACTCTGCATTCCAATTCCTCGATTATGCCCCTTTGACTTCCTATTGAGTTGTCTAATTCTGTAATTTTACTGTTAATCTTTTGGATTTCTGAATGCTGTCTCTCTATGGATTCTTGCAGCTTATTAATTTTTCCACTATGTTCTTGAATAATCTTTTTGATTTCTTCAACTGCTTTATCAGTGAGTTCCTTGGCTTTTTCTCTAGATTGCCTTATTTCATTTCCGAGGTCATCCCTGATGTCTTGAAGCATTCTGTATATTAGTTTTTTATATTCTGCATCTGGCAATTCCAGGATTGTATCTTCATTTGGGAAAGATTTTGATTCTTTAATTTGGGGATTTGTAGAAGCAATCATGGTCTGCTTCTTTATGTGATTTGATATCAACTGCTGTCTCTGAGCCATCTATAAGATATTGTAATCATTTATTTTATATTTGCTCACTGACCCTTGTCTTGTTTTGTTTTTCTTTCAATATACCCAGATGGGCTACTAGATTGCGCTGTCTTGATTGTTGTAGCCTTTGAATCACTTATGTCCCATTACCAGCTGGTTTGGGCTGTTACCAGTTATATAAGGCTAAGAGTCCATTCACTATTCTTGAATAGAATCAGCTTAGGGGTTCTGATTTTGGGTCACCAAGTGTGTGGTGTAGACTGTTACCTATTAACTTAGAGGAGTCATGGTGATACTTGTGTGCACCAGATTCTAGTAGCAGCAGGGGGTCATGCTCCAAAGAGGGCAGGATGCTGACAGCCTTCCCCCACGTGCCAGTGAGGTAGGTGTGTCTCTATTCCTAAAGTACTTTGGTGGGTAGGCTCTGCAGCTGTACCTTAGGCATCCAATGCTTGTTCCTATAAAGATTGTTAGGCGTCAGTATCCTCAGACCCCTTTGGCAGGTGGCTGGGTGGTTTGGGTGGAGCTTCAGCCCTCAGTTCCCCACTGTGCCTCAGTGAGGGCTCTGTTTAATAGGTAGAGATTTCAGACCTGGAAAACTTGTCTTTCCAGTGCTTCCCTAAAACAATTACAGTCAGATCTCTATCAGAATTGCCTTTGCATTATAATAGCCACCTTGTTCCCTGTAGGGATGAAAGCCAAAGACTGTGGATCTCATATGCTTGGCTGGAGCTGGTTCTGTATTTTTATTCCAGTTTAGGGAAGTCAGGGAAGGATTTTTCGTCCTTGGGTTGTTAGTAGCTGCTTCTCTCCAGCCAGGAGAATGGGTTAGAGAAAAAAAAAAAAAAACCCGCAGAGCACCTCACTCCCAGGCCCAGGAAATTCCAATGTTAACGAAGCCACCTGAGGCAGGGAGGGGAGGGATCAGATAGATAGGAGAGAGTATCACCCAGCAATGTAGAGAAAGTTACTTATCTTGCTTGGTGATGACTGTTTTATCTGAGATTCCCGAAGGGCATGTAGCCTGTGTGCGCTGGCTGGGTTGAGATTGCCCCCAAGGGTCAGGCCTGTGTCCCGTGCTTGTGCCGTCTCAGAAGCCATGGTCAGCTCCTCTGCTCCTAGTCCAAAGCCCAGTGCCAAGGTTTCCTGGCTGGGATATTGCACTCCTGGCTGCAAAACCAGTCATTGCTTCCCAGTGATTTCTCCTCCTGTCAGCCGCGTCTTTGTGCGGCCTGCGTGCGCTGGCTTGGTTTCCCCTGAGGTTACTTCAGAGGGCTAGGGCTGCGTCCTGTGCTTGCGCTGTCTCAGGAGGCTGTGCTCAGGTTCTTTGCGCTTAGTCCAAAGCCCGGTGGCAAGGTTTTCTGACTGGGACGCTGGATCCAGGCTCTGAAAACAGTCACTGCTTCCCCATGTTTGCTCTTTCTCTTGTCAGCCACCTTAGTGTGCAGCCTGCTTGCGCTGGCTGGCTGAGTCTCTACCGAGGTTACCCCAGGGGGTTAAGGGTTAGGGCTGTGCTCTGTGCTTGCCCCCTCTCAGTAAGCCGCAATCAGCCCCACCACTCAGCACCAGGGAACTGTGAGTTCTCAAGGCTGTGGAGCAGGACGTGGGTTCCAGAAGTGGTTGCTTTTTCAGGGCACAGCTTTTTGCTCCCCTGTCACTCAGGCAACTCTTTAGATCTGTGTCTGATGGTCAGGGTTCGTAGACTGTCATGTATGTGATTGATTCGCTTGTTTTTCTGAGTCTTTGTTGCAAGAGAGATCTGAGGTAGCTTCTACCTAGTCAGCCATCTTGGCCCCGCCTCTGGTCTTTCTTTTTGAGTTAGAATTTTGTTCTACATTTTTCTCCAGCTCTGTCCAGGACCCTCTATTTTGATCTCTGTGAGAGCAGCCAGTGGTGGTAGCCAGACATCATCCCATTGTACTGGACTCAGCCTGGTGGGGGCCATGGTAGATGTGGTCCATTAGTCCTTTGCAATAATCTTTCCCTTGTATCTTTAGTTTTTTCATTTTTCCTTGCTCCCAAAGGGGTGAGACCAGTGGAGTATCCTAGATATGATCTGCCAACCTTTTGGTTAGTAGCCGTAGCACTTAACCACTATGCCACCAGGGTTTCTCACGGAAGAGAGGAGAGGATGTAAATTCCAGGAACTTCCAGCTCTCTGCCCAGGCAGGCAAAATAGCTCCAGTGTCCCAAGGGCAATCTTTGAAGAGAGTTACAGATGCAGACCATGTGAAGCCAAAAGTATGGGAGCTGGGGAAGGGAGACCTATGAAAAAGTCCTGAAGGAATCTGGGCAGAGCATCAACAGGGTTTGCTTCATTACCTCCATGTAACAGATAAGGTAATAGAAGCCAGAGAAGTGCAATGACTTTCCCTCAATGGCATGATTACTAAATGGAACAGCCCAAAACAAGCCCAGGTCTGTGAAACTAGAGCCTGTGCTTTGGAAACTTGTGGCATATAGGGGATGAATGTGGCAGGTGAAATGTGGCAGAGATGAGCAGGTTATAGTGGGTTGGGCTTATACTGACGGCTGGGACAGCATTAAGATTTCCATCCCTTTTCCCCCCAGAAGTCTGGTATGGCATGGTAAGGACTTGAATTAAAGCAGACATGAGAATGGAGGGGTAGGCTTAGGTAGGTCTTTAAAAAAAAAAAATTCATGCTGTGCTATTTATATAAAACCTTTTCATACGTAAATATCCAGGCTGATATTTTTAATTCACAGAGCACAACATTTTGTGTAGGGCCTTGCCAGCAGGTGCCTCTTGTCCTTAAAGTCCACCTCAGAGCCTGAAGAAAGAAGTTCCTAAGAAAGTATTGGTCTTGAGGTGTGAAAATACTTATTGAGATGTTACTAAACAGCCAGGCAGTTGTGGTAATTTCCATACAGTGACTAATTAGCCGCCATGATTGACAATTGCCCCAGCCACTTTATAGGGCAAAGTGCATCCTGGACAGTGAGTGTTTGAAATGACTCTCTCCTTTTCTCACCTTTCAGCCCTCTCTGCTCCTGGGAATGAGTGGGGGATTGGAAGCAGAGGGACCTTAGCTGATCTTCTCCAGGAATTTGAGGAATAGCACGTACCAGTCCTCCAGCAGCCTCCAGATTGAAGGCGACTTCTTGCGAATCAGCAGTGTGGGCAGCTGAAGAGCATGTGAATATTGTGCATTTGTAAATATTTGAGCACATCTGCTTAGCTCCCTCCCAAAAAACCACTGGGAAAAACCTCCTCGCATTGTGCCCTGCAATTCTGTTACCCTGCCGTAATTGTCAAGTCTGTTGAGTGTTTTTCTCACACACACAAAAATTAAACATTGCTCTCCTCATTCATGATTAATTCAGCTGCAGTGCTGCACTGTGTCACACTGCGTTTTTTAAAGTGATTGTTAAATTCTACCTCATAATCAGAGCAGTTTTAATTAACTTTTTGTCAGTTAATCTTTTTGGCTCATATATTTTCCATATCTACTGTGTATATGGTGCCTCTCTGTTGAGGGGTTTGCAGCCCCTCGGTATGAATGCTGAAGCCCTATTAGGGCCAATGGGTGTGCCATGTGCTGGTGAGTGCTCTGTTCTGCTTTCCTGGGCCTTGATAGTTAGGCCATTTGCATTAAATAGCTCTTCCACAATGAGTTCATTTACATGCTGCAAAGTTCAGGCTTTCTTTTCTCTTTCTCCTAGAATGTTTTCTGTCTCTAGGAGAGAGGTGGCACATAATAGAAGTGAAAAAGGTAGGCAGATAGGGCAAGATTGAGGAGACCCAACTAGAATGTAGTACAAACTCCTTGCAATGGGTAGACCATGTTAATAGTCAAACAAAAAACGCATTGCCATTAATTCCGACTCATACTAACCCTATACAGGACAGAGTAGAACCATCCCATGTGGTTCCCAAGGAGCGGCTAGTAGGTCTGAACTGCAGATCTTCTGGCAGGCAGCCAAGCTCTTAACCACTATGCCACCACGGTTTCCATGTTAATAACATCCCTGGTTATTTCTTGTCTGCAGGACCAGGGCTTAATCAGCATACTTATTTCAGTGTCTCTGACTTTGGCAATTGTCTTAGTCATCTAGTGCTGCTATAACAGAAATACCACAAGTGGATGATTTTAATAAAGAAAAATTTATTCTCTCGCAGCCTAGTAGGGTACAAGTCCAAATTCAGGGCGTCTGCTTCAGGGGAAGTCTTTCTCTCTGTTGGCTCTGGAGGAAGGTCCTTCTTGACAATCTTCTCATGGACTAGGAGGTTCTCTGCTCAGAACCTCAGGTCCAAAGGACTCTCTCTGCTCCTGGTGCCCCTTTCTTGGTGGTTTGAGGTCCCCCATCACTCTGCTGTCTTCTCTTTTATATCTCAAAAGGGATTGCCTCAAAACACAATCCAATCTTGTAGATTGAGTCCTGCCTCACTAACACAACTGCCACCCATCCCCCCGCATTAGTATCGTAGAGGCAGGATTTATAACATATAGGAAAATCATACAGTACTGGGATTCATGGCCCAGTCAAATTAGTACACACATTTTTGGGGGGACATAATTCAATCCATGACAGCAATGTAACCAAAGTCACATTTTCACATATTTGAACGTTTTTTATTTACATAATTTGTCCATCAACTGTACATACCCTGTCAACTTATAGATCTCTTCCTCCATCTCTTTTATCCCTCAAAAAAATTTTAACATATGCATAACAAAGAAAATCCAACTCTTATTAAATTTTATATGACCATGTTGTTTCCTTTCTAGCAAGGCGCCTGTGTTTAACAATACTTGTTTGCTGGCTTTTCTAGAAGTTTAAAAGATGTACACATCTGTGTAACAGTGCTATTACCCCTGATGCTCGTAGCAAAATGGCCACTTTTGGATATTTACATGATATACTTTTAATGATATCTCAACAATTTTCCAGTGCTAAAAAGCATAAGACTGAGGAAGTAGAAACTGATAATTCCCTATTTTAGTATTAGATGTTAAACAGCTAAGAGGTTAAATAAACACATCAGATGCTCAAATTTCTGGTTAAGTTATTTAAACAGTGTGACCAGATTGAAAAGATGGAATATACTCACTCTAGGAACACTTGTGCTGAGGTATCCCTTTATTGAATTTTTTGATGCACCCTGTTCTGCTTCAGATAAAAATCATACCAAAGAAGTACTACTAAAAAAGCATATTTTGTATTATGTGTTTTAACCTCAGAAAAATTAAAAATGTGTGGAATTTGGAATCTGAGTTCAAATTTCCATCTCATTATTTACAAGCTGTGTGGACAGGTAAGTAGCTCATCTGCTCTACCTCACACTTGCCTCATCTGTAAAATGGGGAATAATATTTCCAACCTCATAGTACTTTTCTCATGATTAAAATGATTTTAATATACTTGCCACAGTGTAAGCTCTGAATAAAATAGCTATGGTGATGATGATGATGATATTTTGTACTTTACTCTTTGGGTGATATCAAAACTTTTATATCACTCTGCACATATAGTATAGTGGGCTTAAGTACTCTTCCTCACATTTATCATTACTTTCATGGCTCTCTGTCTCTGGAAGGAAGCTTCTTCCTATGATCTGAAGGACTAGCTTGTGTCTTCCATATCCCTAACACAATGTCTTGTGCCCTGTGAATGCTAAATTGTTGTTATTGGATGCCATTGAGTTGGTTTCCACTCATAGTGGCGCTATGTACAACAGAACAAAACACTGTCTAGCCTTGTGCCATCCTCACAATTGTTGCTATGTTTGAGCCTATTGTTGCAGCCACTGTGTCAATCCATGTCCATTGAGCGTCTTCCTCTTTTTTGCTGACCCTCTACTTTATCAAGCATAATGCCCTTCTCCAGGTACTGGTCCCACCTGATAAAATGTCGAAAATGCATGAGGTGAAGTTGTGCCATCCTGCCTTCTAAGGAGCATTCTGGCTATAGTTCTTCCAAGACAAATTTGTTCTTTCTTCTGGCAGTCCATGGTATAGTCAATATTCTTCACCACCACTGTAATTCAAAGGCATCTATTCTTCACTGGTCTTCTTTATTCATTGTCCAGCTTTTGCATGCATGTGAGGTGACTGAAAATACCATGGCTTGGGTCAGGCATACTTTAGTCCTCAAGGTGACATCTCTGCTTTTTAACACTTTAAAGAGGTCTTTTGCAGCAGATTGCTCACTGCAGTACATCGTTTGATTTCTTGACTGCTGCTTCCATGGGCATTGGTTGTGAATTCTGGTAAAATGAGATCCTTGACAGCATCAGTCTATTCTCCATTTATCATGATGTTACTTATTGGTCCATTTGTGAGGATTTTTGTTTTCTTTATGTTGAGGTATAATCCATGAAAGCTGTAGTCTTTGCTCTTCATTAGTGAGTGCTTCAAGTTCTCTTTGCTTTCAGCAAACATATGTAGATATGTCATCTACATATCCCAGGCTGTTAATAAGCCTGCCTCTGTTCCTGATACCGTGTTCTTCTTCATATAGTCTAGCTTCTGTGATTATTTGCTCAGCATACAGATTGAATAGTTTGGTGAATGGATACAAATGGCGTGAATGCTCAATGCCAAACCAACCAAACCGAGTGCCCTCAAGTCTATTCTGACTCATAGCAATACTACAGGACAGAGTAGAACTGTCCTATAGGGTTTCCAAGGCTATAAATCTTTAGGGAAGCAGACTCCCATGTATTTCTCCTGCGGGATGCTCAATGACGCTCAATAGATATTGCTAAATTGCAATTGTATCCTAATTTTTGTTCTTTTGTACATTCAACAAAATTCAGTAAATCATACTGCTGAAAAATAAATAAAGCATAGTTCCTGTCCGCAAAGCATTCACAGTTGAGTGAGAAATCATCTATGGAGATAGACAAATAGAAAACCGTGGATGAGTGCAATTGTTCTGCTTCCTGGAGTTGGAAAAATCTATGCCTAGAAGGCAACATGTATCGGTCTTGACTAAGCACGAGTTTTTCTCAAATTGAGCCTGAGGGAAAGTTACTCAAGATAAATGGAATAGAGTAGGCAAAGAGGAAGAATCACGAAATAGGGTAGGTTCAGGAAGTGGTGAGAAGTTCCATGTGGTTGGATTCTGGACCACAGGAAGGTCAATGACAGAGGTTTGTGGCAAATATCACACTCTTGGCCTTTCACCTCATTCCTATCACCTCATGCTGAAAATCGACAAAGTTCTTTGACTTCAGCAGTTGTTACAATGCCAAGTATGGTGGAGAGAAAAACACACACCAGGATCAAAAGCTCTTGGTGAATGCCTCAGATGAGTAAGAGATAGTGAGGATAAAAAAGAGGTGAATTTAAAGAATGAGGTGTAATGGAGACAGGCTATGGAGCAGTCTGAAGATAACTTTGTCATTTGTTTATACATAAAAAATTATATTTCCCTAATTAATCCTTTTGTATGTGTGTATATGGAAATGAACTCTTAATTTGGCTCCCAACATGGTTGAGAAATTTAGCTCCCTATCTGTGCTTTCCCAGAGTTCTCTTATTTGTTCCTTTATTGATGAACAAAGCAGAATGGCTCTAATAAAATTTTCATTTGGAAGCTAAGTATATGGGAGTATAGAAGTCACAGCAAAGTGTCCAAATTTATCTTATTTTTGAAATGTTGTGAATATGCTGTTTGGAATTATTCATCATTGGTATTCATTTCTCCACATAGGAGTATTTTACGATTCCACTTTCCTAGTTTGTGAGTACTAAAGTAAAATGGAGGAGCCTTGGTGCTACAGTGGTTAAGTGCTCAGCTGCTAACTGAAAGATGAACAATTTGAACTCACCAGCCACTCTGCAGGAGAAAGATGTGGCAGTCTGCTTTTGTAAAGATTACAGCCTTGGAAACTCTATGGGGACAGTTCTACTCTGTCCTATAGGCTAGCTGTGGGATGGAATTAACTTGATGGCAATGGGTTTAGTTTTTTGTTTTTATGTAAAATGTACTGACATAACAACTCTATTAATACACAATTCCCTCGATCTATATACACCTTAATGTATAATAATTTCTGAATTTATAATATAAAAAATATATTAAAAAGGACTGCATAAAATCAAACAGTCATTAAATCAATACTCAGGGATATTTTAATTTCCAGAAATTCCGCATGGTCAGAAGAGCGTTTATTTCTTACTGCTAGAGGCAGGAAAAGTATCTTAAAGACTTCCTTTTCACAATCTTAATTTCAAACAAAATTAGCTGTTGCATAATACAAAATCAAATTATTTTGGAGTTGAATGTTTAACTAAAAATAAATGAACAGTAAATTTTAGGATATGGAATAGTTGCATGGTACAAATGGTTAAATGCTCAACTAATATGAAAGGTTGGCAGTTCAAACCCACCCAATGGTGCCTCAGGAAACAGGTCTCAGACGTCTGCTTTCAAAAGGGCACAGTCTTAAAAACTCCATGGGACAGTTCTACTTTGCACACATGGGGATGCCATGAATCAGAATCAATTCAACGTCAACTAACAACAACAAATTTTACACAGCTAAATTTATAAAGTATTTTGGCAAGAACAGTCTTCATATTTCAGATAATATAAACTAAAGACAAACAGATAAAAATGAAACTTGGTATTTATTTTTCGTTGTATGCAAGCATTTATATTGAGCCCATTTTACATCTATTCTTCAATATTAGGCCTTTATGACCTGTCTTAATTTTAATTTTTCTTTTTAGCTTATTAAACAAATTATTTTAATTATAATTTGAGAAAATAAATAAAATTTTTATAGCTTTGTGGAGGACCCCAGGTCATGCACATATGTGATTTGTCCCCAAACACAATAAAATTCTAAAATACTAAGAAGGAATCTCCAAAGACTTCCTTTTAGAATTCAAAGCCCAGGATGTCTAAATGTACTTTGTAAGGGTATTTCCAAACTAATATCAAATAGCAAATCTTTAATTAGTGTGCAAAAATTAAAATTTACGCACAAAGAATTAAACTGAAATTGGAAGTTCTCATAATCCAAACCAAAAGGAAGCTGAGAAATTAAATTTTACAGCCTCTTTTGTTTCACAATGTGTAATGACTTTCGTTTTTCATTGTTATTCCATTTAGCATAGTTTTTGAAGTGAAGTTTACAAACAATTCTGAAAACATAAAAGTCAGGAAGTCAATCTATTGAAAGGACTGTTGTTTCTGTTAGTTGCCGTCTAGTTGATTCTGACTCATGTGACCCCATGTGTGCAGAGTAGAACTGCTCTATAGAGTTTTCAAGGAGGGACCAGTCCGTGGAGAAGGACATAATACTTGGTAAAGTACAGGGTCAGAGAAAAAAAGGAAGACCCTCAATGAGGTGAATTGACATGGTGACTGCAACAATGGGTTCAAAAATAGCAGTGATTGTGAGGATGGCACAGGACCGGGCAGTGTTTTGTTCTGTCGTACATAGGATCTCTACGAGTCGGAACTGATCTGACAGCACCTAACAACAGCAACAGCAACGTAGGATTTTCAAGGCTATGACCTTTTGGAAGCAGATCACCAGGCCTATCTTCTAAAGCATCCTTGGTGGTTTGGAACCACCAACCTTTTGGCTAGTAGTAGAGTGCTAAATGGTGTGTGCCACCCAGTGACTCCCATATGGAAAGAACTACCAGGTTAAAACTAGACAATGAGTTTTTTCCTCATTGTCTAGTTTTAACCTGGTAGTCTTTTATATATACATATTTTTCTACCCTTACATTAAAAAATTTTATAGCTAAGAGATCCCAATTTAGAATCTGGGGCCTTATACATTTAAAGGGAGTGAGCTTTGACCAATAAATAGCACTTTTAATATGCCTTAAGCTTTAAAATCCAACCTCCATTTCCCCTATATGTGGACCCGTATAACAATTGAAAAGATGCCAGATTTCCAAAAAAATCCTTTTTTAGTATTGATTAAAAAAGTGTCAGCCAAGATTAGAACAAACAGACAACAAAATAAAGCAGCTATTGTAAGGGTAGAAATGGATTTCAGAACCAACACTAAATAAATAAATACGATGTTGTGCTTCCTCAGCCTGCATGCCACTGAAGATACAGTTTGCAGAATTTTTATTGGCACCCTGCCAGGCTTATTTTCATTTATCTGCCTCAAAGCACCATTTCAAAAAGTGCAAAAGCATGTTGTTGATAAAGTAGATTGTTTATAGCTGAATTGAAAATTTTAGAACAACACGTATTGTAACATGGTGGGGGAGGACAGCCCAGGAACACTGCAGCTGCAGCTTTTTGAAGCCTATGTCGACATCCCTGCGAGAAGCAGGAAGATGTGTTATTTTGCCCTACAGAATTTAATAAGCAAATCTTTATAAACTGTATTAAGTGACAAGTATTACCAAAAGCCGTAAAGTCCACAGAGTCTTTATTTACTGAAACGCTTTCCCAGCACATTGTTCCCATATTGCAGTCTCCTTTATAGGGTTGTGTTTTGCGATGTACTCAGCTACTCCGGAGTGATTTCAGTGATAGTAAATCCTGGGCCTATGAGTTCCCATGTGTACCATAGTAATTTTAATACTTCTGCAGTTAAGTACTTTCGGGTATAAATTTCAGCACCAACTTTAGTTGCTTCATTGTTTTTTTTTTTCCCCCCTTGTGGCTGTTTTTGCAAAAGCACAGCCAGTAACTATGGAAGTAAGAGAAATCTTTAAACAAATGACAATGAGAAGAGAGATGGTACTCGTTTCCTTTATTTGTAAGGTTAAATTCATAGATGACAAAGTTTAGGCATTCCATTCTATGAGCAACTGTTTTTAAAACATTTCAGAAAAAATTTTCTTATGAAAATAATAACTTTCTTAAACTGGGTTCTCCAGACCACTGGGGTTCCTAGAGATGTTACTTGGTATTACTGAGAGGAAATAAAAAGCTTTGTCTGGTCAAATGTATTTAAAAAGAAATACTAGGTTAAACAACACTCGATTTTTCAAGTATAGGACCTTTTAGTGTTTTACATGATACATAGAATGGTAATTCCAAAACAATGTGTTATTTCCCAAGATTTTTGACCAATTTTTTCTTAATAAACCTATTGAGCACCTATGGGGCACCAGTACGCTCCATAACACAGTACAGGAAATGATGATTTATAGAGATGTGATACATTTGATGGAGTCTTGCTGACTCAGTGGTTAAGAGGTCAGCTGCTAACCAAGAGGTTGGCAGTTTGAATCCATCGGCTGCTCCTTGGGACCCCTATAGGACAGTTCTATTCTGTCCTATAGGGTTGCTATGAGTCAGAATCGAATCAATGGCAAGGGGTTACAGGTTGATACATTTAATATCCTGGGATTTAAGCAAAGCTTTTGCATCTAAAATCTGAGCATTTCGGGGAGGTCAGTGTCATAGCACTGGACATTTTGTAGAACCTTACTAAAGATTTGCTGAATAAATTAAAGAATTCTTGAGTAAAGGTTATATAGCTAAAATTAGCACCTGACAAACTGACTGGTAGCATTAATCTGTGGATGAATCCACTGGTTTTATATCAATTTTAAAGATCACTTTGAGTTACTTTCTTGTCTCACTTGCCTGTTGGAAATCTGGTTCTTTCGCATTCGTCAGTAATTTCCTTTTCAAAATTTTCTTAAATCTTCTGTTAGAATTTTTCTTAGAAGTAGCTCTCAGAATTAGGTTTTAGTTATTAGAATATCTCATTCTCACTGATGTTCATTCTTACTACAATACGAATTTACAAGTTCACAATCCCTTGTCTTCTGAGATCTTTCATCTGTTTAATTATGTGATATCATCATCATTTATTCAAATATTTTATTTTCTATGTACAATTCCACCATTCAGTTGTCATTTTGTTGTACTGTGGTAGCTCGTATGTTGCTGTGATGCTTGAAGCAATGCCATTTGGTATTTCAGATTCCAGTATGGTCACCCATGGTGGACAGATTTAAGTAGAATTTCCAGTCCAAGACAGAATAAGAAGAAGGACTTGAAGAAGTAATCCATGTCTTAAAAAATTGGCCAGTGAAAACCTTATGAATAGCAACAGAACATTGTCTAGTATAGTCATGAAAGACGAGCCCGTCAGGTTGGAAGGCACTCAAAAGACAGCTGGAAAAGAGCTGCCTCCTCCACTAGAGTCAACCTTAATGACTGGATGGAGTAAAGCTTTTGGGTCCTTCATTTGCTGATGTGGTATGACTAAATATGAGAAGAAACAGCTGCAAACATCCATTAATAATGAGAACGTGGAACATACAAAGTATGAACCTAGGAAAATTGAAAGTCGTCAAAAATGAAATGGAACACATAAATATCAATATCCTAGGCATTAGTGGGCTGAGATGGACAGGTTTTGACCATTTTGAATCAGACAATCTTACAGTCTTTATGCTGAGAATGACAAATCGAAGAGGAATGACAATCCATTCATCATTAAAAAGAACAATTCAAGATCTATCCTGAAGCACAATGCTGTCAATAATAGGATAATATCCATACTCCTACAAGGAGACTAGTTAATTTGACTGTTATTCAAATTTAATCACCTCCTAGTAATGCCAAAGATGAAGAAAATGAAGAATTTTGGCAACTTCAGCAGGCTGGGATTGACTAAACATGCAATCAAGATGCATTGAAAATTACTGGTGATTGGAATGTGAAAGTAGGAAACAGAGAAGAAGGATCCATAGTTTGAAAATATGGCCTTGGTGATAGAAATGATGCTGGAGATTGCATAATAGAATTTTGCAAGGCCAAGAACTTATTCACTGCGAGTATCTTTTTTCAACAACATAAATGATGACTATACACAAGGACCTGGCCAGGTGGAATACCTGGTGGCATAGTAGTTAAGAGTTTGGCTGCAAACCAAAAGGTCAGCAGTTCGAATCCACCATCTGCTTCTGGGAAAACAACTCTAAGGAACAGTTCTACCCTGTCCCATAGGGTTGCTATGAGTCGAAATAGACTCGATAAGAACAGGTGCATACACACGGACCTTGCCAGGTGGAAAATATAGGAATTAAATCGACAATATCTTTGGAAAGAGGCAATTGTTGTTAGGTGCTGTGAAGTTGCTTCCAACTCATAGTAAACCTATGTACAACTGAATGAAACACAGCCCAGTCCTGCGCCATCCTCCAAATCATTGTTATGCTTGAGCCCATTGTTGCGGCTGCTGTCTTTCCATCTCGTTGACAGTCTTCCTCTTTTTTGATTACCCTCAACTTTACTAAGCATTATGTCCTTTTCCAGGGACTGATCCCTCCTGATAACATGTCCAAAGTATATGAGACGAAGTCTTGCCATCCTTGCTTCTAAGACTCATTCTGGCTATACTTCTTCCAAGACAGATTTGTTCGTTCATTTGACAGTCCATGGTATATTCAATATTCTTTGCCAACACCATACTTCAAAGGCATCAATTCTTTGCTCTTCCTTATTCATTGTCCAGCTTTTGCATGACTATGAGGCGATCGAAAACACCATGGCTTGGCTCAGGTGCACCTTAGTCCTTAAAGTGACATCTTTGGTTTTTAAAACTTTAAAGATATCTTTTCCAGCAGATTTGCCCAATGCAATGTGCTGTTTGGTTTTTGACTGCTGTGTCCATGGGCATTTGGCATTTGTTGAAACATCTCAGTTGGTATTCTGTCAGTTCCTAAAGTCTTGTTATTTGCCAACATCTTCAGTGAAGCTTGGACTTCTTCCTTCAGCACCATTGGTTCTTGGTCATATGCTATCTCCTGAAATGATTGAATGTTGACTAATTATTTTTGGTACAGTGGCTTTGTGTATTCCTTCCATGTTCTTTTGATGATTCCTGCATCATTCAGTATTTTGCCCAAAGAATCATTCAATATTGCAACTTTAAGGCCTGAATTTTCTCTGCAGGTCCTTAAGCCTGAGAAATGCCAAGCGTGTTCTTCCCCTTTGGTTTTCTAACTCCAGGTCTTTGCACATGTCATTATAATACTTTGTCTTCTCGAGCCACCCTTTGAAATCTTTTGTTCAGATCTTTTACTTCATCATTTCTTCCATTCACTTTAGCAACTAAAAAGCAAGTTTTAGAGTCTCTTCTGAAATCCATTTGGGTTTTTTCCAGTAGCAAAACTATTTTTTTTTTTTTTTAATTTTCTTTTTCTTGTGCTTTAAGTGAAAGTTTACAGTTTAAGTTAGTTTTTCATACAATAACTTATACACATATTATTACTTGACCCTAGTTTCTTTCCCTATAATGTGACAGCACACTCCTCCTTTCCCTTGTGCATTCATCCAGCTCCTGTCCCTTTTTGCCTTCTTATCTTGCCTCCAGACAGGAGCTGCCCCTTTAATCTCATGTATCTACTTGAGCTAAGAAGTACTCTTTTCACGAGTATTATTTTTTCTCTTATAGTCCAGTCTAATCTTTGTCTGAAGAGTTGGCTTGGGGAATGGTTTCAGTTCTGGACTAACAAAGAGTCCGTGGGCCGTGTCCTCCGGGGTCTTTCCAATCTCAGGCCATTAAGTCTGGTCTTTTTTACCAGAATTTGAGTTTTGCATACCCCTTTTCTCCTGCTCTGTCAGGAACTCTCTGTTGTGTTCCCTGTCAGGGCAGTCGTTGGTGGTAGCTGGGCACCATCTAGTTCTTCTGGTCTCAGGCTGATGGAGTCTCTGGTTTATGTGTCCCTTTCTGTTTCTTGGGCTCATATTTTCCTTGTGTCTTTGGTGTTCCTCATTCTCCTTTGCTCCAGGTGGGTTGGGACAAATTGATGCATCTTAGATGTCCACTTGCTAACTTTTAAGACCCCAGATGGCACTCACCAAAGTGGGATGCAGAACATTTTCTTAATAAACTTTGTTGTGCCAATTGACCTGGAAGCTCCCTGAAACCATGGTCCCCAGACCCCTGTCCCAGCTACTCTGTCCCTTGAAGTGTTTCATTGTATTCAGGAAACTTCTCAGGTTTTGATTTAGTCCAGTTATGCTGACTTCCCCTGTATTGTGTATTGTCCTGCCCTTCACCTGAGATAATTCTTGTCTACTATCTAGTTAGTGAGTACACCTCTCCATCCCTTCCCCCACCTCATAACCATCAAAGAATGTTTTCTTCTGTGTTTAAAGATTTTCTTGAGTTCTTATGATCATGGTTTCATACAATATTTGTGCTTTTGTGACTGACTAATTTCACTCAGCATAATGCCTTCCAGATTCATCCATGTTATCTCTCACAGATTCATCATCGTTCTTTACCGTTGCCTAGTATTCCACTGTGTGAATATATCATAATTTGTTTATCCATTCATCTGTTGATGGGCACCTTAGTTGTTTCCATCTTCTTGCTATTGTGAACAGTGCTGCAATGAACACGGGGGTGCATATATCTGTTCATGTGAGGGCTCTTATTTCTCTAGGATATATTTCAAGGAGTGGGATTGCTAAATCGTATGGTACTTCTATTTCTAGCTTTTTAAGGAAGCACCAAATTGATTTCCAAAGCCGTTGTACCATTTCACATTCCCATCAGCACTGTGTAAGTGTTCCAGTCTCTCTACAACCTCTCCAACATTTATTATTTTGTGTTTTTTGGCTTAATGCTAGCCTTATTTGGGTGAGATGGTATCTCATTGTAGTTTTGATTTGCATTGCTCTAATGGCTAATGATTGTGAGCATTTCCTCAAATATCTGGTAGCCATCTGAATATCTTCTTTGGTGAAGTGTCTGTTCATATGTTTTGCCCATTTTTTAATTGGGCTGTCTTTTTGTTGTTGAGGTTTTGCAGTATCTTGCAGATTTTAGAGATTAGATACTGATCAGATTTGTTGTAGCCAAAATTTTTTTACCAGTCTGTAGGTTGTCTTTTTACTCTTTTGGTGAAGTCTTTGGATGAGCATAAGTGTTTGATTTTTCAGAGCTCCCAGTTGTCTGGTTTCTCTTCTGATGTTTGTGCATTGTTAGTAATGTTTTGTATTCTGTTTATGCCATGTATTAGGGCTCCTACCATTGTCCCTATTTTTTCTTCTATGATCTTTATTGTTCTGGATTTTATATTTAGGTCTTTGATCCATTTTGAGTTAGTTTTTGTGCATGGCTTGAGAAATGGGTCTTGCTTAATTTTTTTGTGGATGGATATCCATTTTTGCCAGCACCATCTGTTAAAGAGACTTTCTTTTCCCCAACTAATGGACTTTGGGTCTTTGTCAAATATCAGCTGCTCATAGGTGGATGAATTTACATGAAGTATTCCATCTTTTTCTATGCTCTGCCGTGCCTTAATAGTAGTGGTGTTAACTCTTCTCTGAAAGATTGGTAGAATTCTCCAGTGAAACTGTCAAGGCCTGGGCTTTTTTGTGTTGGGAGTTTTTAAATTACCTTTTCAATCTCTTCTTTTGCTATAAATTTATTTAGTTGTTCTGTTTGTGTTAGTTATGTATGTAGTGTGTTTGTGTTAGTTTATGTATGTAGTGTGTTTCTAGAAATACATCCATTTTCTCTAGGTTTTCAAATTTGTTTGAGTACAATTTTTCATAGTAATCTGTTATGATTCTTTTCATTTCAGTTGGGTCTGCTGTGATATCATCCATTGGATTTCTTATTCAGATTATTTGCTTCCTCTCCTGTTTTTCTTTTGTCAGTTTGGCCAATGGTTTATCGATTCTGTTGTTCTTTCCAAAGAACCAGCTTTTGATCTTGTTGACTCTTTCAATTGTTTTTGTATTCTCTATTTAATTCTTCTCTAATTTTTATTATTTGCTTTCTTCTGGTGCCCGGGGCTCCTTTTGCTGCTCTCTATTTGCTCGAGTTGTAGCGTTAATATTTTCATTTTGGCCTTTTCTTCTTTTTGGATGTGTGCATTTATTGACATAAATTGACCTCAACACTGCTTTTGCTGTGTCCCAAAGGTTCCGATAGGATGTGTTTTCATTCTCATTTGATTCTGTGAACTTCTTAATTCCATCCTTAATTTCTTCTACAACCCAGTAGTTTTTGAGCAAGGTGTTGTTCATTTTCCATGTGTTTGATTTTTTTTTTTCCTTGCTTTTTCTGTTATTGATTTCTACTTTTATGGCTTTATGGTCAGAAAAGTGTAATGTTTCGATGTTTTGGATTCTGTTAAGGCTTGCTTTATAGCCTAATATGTGGTCTATTCTGGAGAATGTTCCATGTGTGTTGGAAAAGAAAGCATACTTGGCTGCTGTTGGATGGAGGGTTCTGAATATGTCTATGAGGTCAAGTTGGCTGATTGTTACATTTAGATCTTCCATGTCTTTATTGATCTTTTTCCTGGATGTTCTGTTCTTCACTGAAGGTGGTGTGTTAGAGTCTCCTATTGTTATTTTGGAGCTGTCTATCTCTCTTTTCAATGGTGTTAGAATTTGTTTCATGGTTTTTGAAGCACTGTCATTGGGTGCATAAATATTTATTATGGTTATGCCTTCCTAGTATATTGACCCTTTAATCATTATACAGTGTCCTTCTTTATCCTTTGTGGTGGATTTAACTGAAAAGTCTCTTTTGTCAGAGATTAATATTGCAACTCCTCCTCTTTTTTGACTGTTGTTTGCTTGATATGTTTTTTCCATCCTTTGAGTTTTGTTTGTGGCTTTAAGTCTAAGGCTTATCTCTTGTAGGCATCATATAGATGGATCATGTTTTTTTAATCCATTCTGCTAGTCTCTGTCTCTTTTTTGGTGCATTTAGTCGGTTTACATTCAGCGTAATTATTGGTAGGTATGAATTTAGTGCTGTCATTTTGATGTCTTTATTTTGTGTGTTGTTGACAGTTTCTTTGTTCCACTTAATTTTCTGTGCCGAGTCCTTTGTATCATAACATCACTATGAGTTGGAATCGACTTGATGGCAGTGGGTTTGGTTTGAGTCGTTTATCTTTATGTATTTTCTTTTCATATTTTTCATTGTTGCTGATTTTGTATTTGCCTAATCTTTATGTTTTTGTTATTTTTTTTATTTTGTTGTGTAGGATTGTTAGTTTCCTTTGTGGCTACCTAAATATTTACCCCTATTTTTCCAAGTTTAAACCAATCTTTTTTTCTTTATATCACCTTGACTTCCTCTCCATATGAAAGATCTATGACTATATTTTTTAGTCCCTCCTTTGTTTTAATATTGTCATCTTTTACATACTGGCATCTCTGTTTCCTTATTTTCAGTGATTTAGCTTTGATTTATTTTTGTGACTTTCCTATCTGAGTTTATATCTGGATGCTCTGTCCTGTGTTCTGGTCTTGGGTTGTTATCTGATGTTATTTATTTTCTAACTGGAGGACTCCCTTTAGTATTTCTAATATTTTGGTTTGTTTTTTGCAAATTCCCTTAACTTCTGTTTATCTGGAAATGCCCTAATTTTGCCACCATATTTGAAAGACAGTTTTGCTGGATATATAACTCTTGGCTCACAATTTTTTCCTTTAAGGCTTTATATATATCTTCCCATTGCCTTCTTTCCTGCATAGCTTCTGCTGAGTAGTCCAAGTTTAGACTTATTGAATCCCCTTTGTAGATGATTTTTCACTTATCTCTAAGCCACTCTTAAAATTCTCTCTTTATCTTTGGTTCCAACAAGTTTGATTATAATGTGTCTTAGTGACTTCCTTTTGGAATCTACCTTGTGTGGGGTTCGATGACCGTCTTGGGTAGCTATCTTCTCATCTTTCATGATATCACGGAGATTTTCTGCCAACAATTCTTCAACAATTCTCTGTGTATTTTTTGTTATGTCCCTCTGTTCAGGTACTCCAATCACTTGTAGGTTATTCCTCTTGTTAGAATCCCATGCAATTCTTAAGGTTTCTTAATTTTTTTAAGTTCTTTCATCTGATTTTTCCTCAAATAAGTTGGTGTCAAATGCTTTATCTTCAATCTCACTAATTCTGACTTCCATTGCCTCAATTCTGCTCCTATGACTTTCAGTTGAATTGTCTAATTCTGAAATTTTATTGTTAATCTTCTGGGTTTCTGTTTGCTGTCTCTCTGTGGATTCTTGCAGCCTGTTAAATTTGTCATTATGGTCTTGTATAACCTTTATAAGTTCTTCTGTTGCATTGTCTGTGTGTTCTTTTGCTTGTTCTGCATTTTGCCTGATCTCCTTCCTGATCTCTTGAAAGTTCTTTATATTAATCTTTCCTGTCCTAACTCCAGTAATTCCAGAAAGTCCTCTTCCTCTGAAAGATTTCTTTACTCTTTGTTTTGAGAGCTTGCTGAAGCCATCATGGTCTGCCTCTTTATGTGATTTCATATTGATTGTTGTCTCTGAGCCATCAATAAGTTATTATATTTATTTTATGTTTGCTTACTGTGTCCTAGTTCCTTGTTTGTTTGTGTTTTTTTGTTTGTTTGTTTTGATATGCCCAAATAGGCTGGTTATGTGAGCTATTTTGATTATTGGTGCCTTTGAAGCACTAATGTCCTGTCACCAGGTGGCTAAATCTGTTACTAGGTACGTGAGCCCAGGAGTCCTTTTGCTTTTCTTTTATGGATTCAGCTCAAGTACCCAGATAGTCATTCACAAAGTTTGTGGTGCAGGCTCTCACCTACAATCCTAGACGGGCAAGGGTGATTGGAGTAGGCACAAGTATCTGGCTGCAGTAGGGGATCATGTGCTGAGCAAGGCAGGCGGTTGATGGCTGCCCCTGAGTGTCTGGGAAGAAAGCATGTTCCTGTTCCCTAGAGTGTATAGGTGGGTGGATTTTGCAACTGGGCTGTGGATACCCAATGCTGTTGGCTGTAATACTGAGAGGTACCACTTATTCTTGGACCCCTGTTGCAGGTGGTTAGGTGGCATGGGTGGAGAGACCAATCCTCAGGCCCCTGATGTGGGTAGGTGAGGACCCTGTTTACTGGGCAAAGTGGTGCCAAATGTCACAAACCTACCATTCTACCATATAACTGATAGAGTGAAGTTAAGCTTCAGGTATATACCCTGTTGTACTGTGCCAATGAGGACCTACGGTGTTGAATTTGGCCCACATAAGTCTATGCAGGAGTGAAAGACATTCAGAGTCTGTGGCCCTCTTATGCCTGTGCCTAGGCAAAGGAGCTGTACCTGTCCTGAGTTTCCGGCTCAGGGGAGCTGGCAGGTTATTTTTTCCTGTTTGTTCATTTGTTCCCTCTCCCAGGGTAGGAGAATGGCTCACCGTGTATGATGAGCCCTACTTCTGGCCCAGAGGAAGCAGCAATCAGCAATCACTGAAGTCAGCCCAGGACCCGGTGCAGAGCAGGGAGGGAGCAGGGAAAGAGGTTTTTCCCAAATGTGGTTTTTTTGGTCCATGTGGTAGATTAGATGCATGTGCTTATGTTTTGCCAATTGAGCGCTGCTTCTAGCTGATTCTGGAGGGTTGAGCAGACACTCCGCTGCTCAGTCTCTCCTGATGTGGAAAACAATTCTTGAACGCCACTGCTTGCCTTACCATGCTCATCTACCAATCCAGCCTGCAGGGTGCCAGTTTCCACCAGGTCAGGTCTGGCAGCTCCTTGAAGCTTCTGAACTGTCTTTCCCACCCTGTGAAACTCAGTCTGATTCCTCAACTTTGCTTTTGATATTCAGGGCTCCTAGACTGTCATATATAACTGATTCACTTGTTTTTGGGGGGGATCTTTGTTATAAGAGGGACCACTGGAAGAGACTGACTACTCTGCCTTTTTGGCCCTGCCTCTTTCTTTTTTCCCTGTCTTTTTAATGGTCTTTTGCTTTCTTCATGTATGATGTCCTTGATGTCATTCCATAACTTGTCTGGTCTTCCATCATTAGCATTCAAGGCTTCAAATGTATTGTTGAGATGGTCTTGAAATTCAGGTAGGATATACTCAAGGTGTACCTTGGCTCTCATGGACTTATTCTAATTTTCTCCAGCTTCAACTAGAACTTTCACAGTCAGCCCCTGCTCTTGTTCTGACTGATGATGTTTAGTTTTTCCATTTTTTTTCTCCATACCCAATAGATGTAGTCAGTTTGATTCCTGTGTATTCTACCTGGTGGAGCCTATGTGTATAAAATATAGTCACTGTTTATGTTGTTGAAGAAGGTATTTGCAATGAATAAGTTGTTGGTCTTACAAAATTCTATCATGCCATTTCTGGCATTGTTTCTATCACAAAAGCCTTATTTATTAACTACTGATCCTTCTTTGTTTCCAACTTTTGCATTCTAATCACCAGTAACTATCAATGCATCTTGATTGCATATTTGATCAATTTCAGACTGCAGAAGTTGGTAAAAATCTTCAATTTCTTCATCTTTGGCCTTAGTGGTCAGTGTGTAAATTTAAATAATAATTGTATTAATTGGTCTTCCTTGCAGGTGTATGGATATTATCCTATCACGGACAATGTTGTACTTCAAAAGGGAACTTGAAATGTTCTTTTTGATGGTGAATGAAGCACGATTTTTTTTTTTTTCAACTTGTCATTCCTGGCAGGATAGACCATATGATTGTCTGATTCAAAATGGCTGATACTGGTCCATTTCAGCTCATTAAGGCCTAGTGGGCTCACTTTGCCAACACATATACTAAAATTGGAATGATACAGAGAAGACTAGCATGGCCCCTGTGCAAGGATGACATGCAAATTTATAAAGTGTTCCATTTTTCTTTTTTTGGGAAACCCTGATGGCGCAGTTGTTAAGAGCTACAGCTGCTAACCAAAAGATTGGGGGTTCAAATTCACCAAGCACCCTTTGGAAACTCTATGGGACAGTTCTCCTCTGCTGTATAGTGTAGATATGAGTTAGAATTGACTCAATGACAATGGATTTTTAAGGCCTAGGATATTGATCTTCATGCATTCCATTTCATTTTTTGGTGACATCCAATTTTCCTAGATTCATATTCCTACATTTCACAGTCTGATTATTCATGAAGGTTTGTAGCTCGCTCTTCTCATTTTGAGTCATGCCACATCATCAAATGAAGGTCTTAAAAGCTTGACTCCATGTATGTCATTAAGATTGACTTTGGTTTTAGGAGGCAGGTCTTCCCAGTCATATTTTGAGTGTCTTCCAAACTGAGGGGCTCATCTTCTGGCAATATATCAAACAATGTACTGCTACTATTCATAAGGTTTTCACTGGCCAATTTTTTCAAAAGTAGACTGCCAGGTTCTTCTTCCTAGCCTCTCAGGCTGGATGCTGTGCTGAAACCCATCCACAATGGATGACACTGCTGGCATTTGACATTCTGGTAGAATAGCTTCCAACATCACAGTAACATGAGAGCCACCACAGTAGGGACAAACTGACAGAAGTGTTATTGGAATGCAAAAGTAGGAAACAGAGAAGAAGAAGGATCAGTAGTTGGAAATATTGCCTTTGTGTTAGAAATGATGCTGGAGATTGCATGACAGAATTTTGCGATGTCCAGAAATTATTCATTGCAAATACATTTTTCAACAACATAAATGGCAAGTATACTTGTGGACCTTGTGAGATGGAATATACAGGAATCAAATAAGTTACATCTGAGGAAGAGACAAAGGAGAAGCTCAATATCATCAGTCACAGCAAGAGCAGGGGCTGACAGTAGAACAGACCATCAATTGGTCATATGCAAGTTCAGGATGAAGCTGAAGATTATTAGAATAAGTTCACAAGGGCCAAAGTGCTACCTCGAGAATAGCCCACCTGGCTTTAGAGTTCATCTCAAGGATAGATTTGATGAAATGAATGCTAATGACTGAAGACCAGACGAGTTGTGGGATGACACCAAGAACATCATATATGAAAAAGCAAAAGGTCACTAAAAAGACAGAAAAGAAAGATTAAAACAGATGGCAGAAGAGACTCTGAACCTTCCTCTTGAACATAGGTCAACTGAAGTGAATGGATAAAATGATGAAGTAAAAGAGCTGAAAAGAAGATTTCAACGTGTGGCTTGAGAAGACAAAATAAAATATTATAACAAAATGTGCAAAGATCTGGGATCAGAGAACTGAAAAGGAAGAGCACGCTTGGCATTTCTTAAGCTGAAAGAGCTGAAGAAAAAATTCAAACCTCAAGTTGCAATATTGAATGATTCTACAAGCAAAATACTGAACAACACAGGAAGCAGCAAAAGAAGTTGGGAGAAATAAACAAAGTCGCTGTACCAAAAAGAATTGTTCGACATTCAACCATTTTAGAAGGCAGCATATGATCGAGACCGATGATATTGAAGGAAGAAGTCCAAGCTGCACTGAAGGCATTGGTGAAAAACAAAGTTCCCAGAATTAATAGAATACCTATTGAACTATTTCAACAAACTGATGCAGTGCTGGTGATGTTCACTCATCTTATGCCAAGAAATTTGGAAGACAGATACCTGGCCAACTGAATGGAAGAGATTCATATTTATGGCCATTCCAAAGAAAAGTGACCCAACAGAACGTGAAAATTATCAAACAATATACCATTCAAGGAAAATTTAGCTGAAGATCATTCAAAAGCAGTTGCAGCAGTATATCGGTAGGGAACTGCCAGGTATTCAAGCAAATTCCAAAGAGGACATGGAATGAGGGATATCATTGCCAACATCAGATGGATTCTGACTGAAAGCAGAGAATACCAAAAAGATGTTTACCTGTGTTTTATTGACTATGCAAAGCATTCAACTGTGTGGATTATAACAAGTTATGTACACATTTGGAAGAATGCGAATTCCAGAACACTTAATTTTGCTCATGCGGAACCTGTACATAGACCAAGTGGCAATTGTTTGAACAGAGCAAGGGGATCCTGCATGGTTTAAAATTAGAAAAGTTGTGCTTCAGGGGTGTATCCTTTTATCATATTTATTCAGTTTGTATTTTGAGCAAATAATCTGAAAAACTGGACTGTAGGAAAGAGATCAGGATTGGAGGGAGACTCATTAACAACCTGCATTGCGCAATGACACAATCTTGATTGCTGAAAGCGAAGATGACTTGAAGCACTTACTGACAAAGTTTAAAGACTACATTATAGCCTTCAGTATGCATTATGCTGTAACATAAAGAAAACAAAAATTCTCACAACTGGCCCAAAACAACCTCATGATAAATGAAGAAAATATTGAAGTTGTCAAAGATTTCATTTTACTTGGATCCATAATCAATGCCAGTGGAAGCAACAGTCAAGAAATCAAAGGATGTATTGCGTTGGGCAAATCTGTGCAAAAATCTCTTTAAAGTGTTAAAAAGGGGAGCCCTGATGGTGCAGTGCTTAAGGCCTACAGTCAGCTACGGGTGCTAACCAAAAGATCGGCAGTTCAAATCTTCCAGCCACTCCTTGGAAACCCTATGGGGCAATTCTACTCTGTCCTATTGGGTAGCTATGAGTTGGAATTGACTCAATGGTGACGAGTTTGGTTTTGGAAGTAAAAATGTCACTTTGAGGACTAAGGTGTGTTGACCCAAGCCATGTTATTTTCAACAGCCTCATGCATGCGAAAGTCAAACAATGAGTAAGGAAGACCAACGAAGAATTGATGCCTTCGAATTATGTTGTTGGCAAAGAATATTGAATAAACCGTGGACTGCCAGAAAAATGAATAAATCTGTCTTAGAGGAAGTACAACTAGAATCCTCCTTAAAAACGAAGATGGTGGGGCTTTGTCTCAAGTACTTTGGATATGCTATCAGGAGGGACCAGACTCTGGAGAAGGACATCATGCTTGGTAAAGTTGAAGGTCAGTGAAAAAGGGGAAAACCCTAAAGGAGATGAATTTACACAGTGGCTCCAATGATGAGTTCAAACACAGTAATGACTGTGAGGATGGTCTACGACTGGGCAGTGTTTCCTCCTGTTGTATATAGGGTCACTATGAGTTATAACCAACTTAATGACACACACAGACAGCAACATATATTATTATTTTCTCCTGAGTCTTCTGTTACCTGTTGTTGACAATTTTATTTCTATTCTCCATAATGTATAATTTTACTTTAAAATTATTCTTTTTATTCCTTTTCAGTGCCTTTCAATTTTTACCTGAGTTTTCAGTACAATAATTTGTGCTTTTAGTATATTGTATTTTAATTATTCTGAATTGAGTTCCCAGATAAAGTATGGAATTCTCAGTTGAATTTTAATTTCAGACAACCAATGAATGACTTCTTAGTATAAGTATGCCTCACTTTACCACTTCATTTGGGACATACTTGTAAAAATTATTCATTGAATAAATAAAATAAAAATAATTTATTTGAAGTTAAAATCTAACTGGAAATCCTCAATTTTTATCTGCTAAATCTGGCAACCTTAATTCTGACTTTTATTTGCTCTGTTTCTACAACCTTAATGGTAGTTACTTCTTTTTTACTTCCATGATCAGTTTATTTATTTGTAGAAGCCCCTTTTTCTTAGTGGCAATGATATTTTTTGATTAAAGAAGGAACAGATATAAATTATTATTATCAACTCTTAAGAAAAGCTTTAATAGAGATTCCAATGTGTTGAAAATAGAATGGACAATATCTTGAATCAATTAGGCTACTCAGAAATACAGCAAATTGATTAGCAGACTTTTCAGGAACATCAACTCAATTATGTAGGGTAATGCTAACTGGTATTAGAAATGGATCCCCAAATGTATAAATGCTCAAATACGATAGAATTTTATTTCTTGTTAACATGACAATTCTTATTCAGTAAAAAGTTTAGTAGTTTGAAGAGCCGTGTTTAGGCTTATTCCACACCTAAATGTGAGCTTCACCCTGGTTAACTTCATCCTTATCAGTCAAGAAAGGAGAAAAGCATGGGAGAGCATACATGGAAAGTGGATGAAGCCTAAAAATGATACACATCACAGCCTCTCACATCCATTGGTTAGAATTCAGTCACATGACCAAGCCTACTGCAAAGGACTCTGCAAAATGTCATCCAGCTCTGCCCCCCAAAAAAGGAGAAGATAGATTTTCATGAGTAGCAAGAATTTGCTTCCACACAGACATTGCTTAAATGAGGCATGGTTATGCTAAAGGAGTGTGGAAACAACCACAGGGATAATGGTTGAAGTGTATTTTATTTTCCTGAAATTCATACCAATTGGATATTTTACTTTACAATTATTTGTTGGTTTGATTAAATGTAACAGGTGCCTCCAGGAAAAAAATAAAATAAAACATTTTGACATTACCATTGACATTTCCCAAGATCCAAGGAATGAACAGATTATACTCCTTACTCTAATATTTAACAGATTAAGTACTTGGATGGATGTTCAGGGTGGTCTGGGAATGACAAGGTGGCTTTTTGTGGAGTACGGGTAAACCATTAAGCAAAGCAGAGTGAGGAAGCCTGCCAAGGTATGTGAGTACCTCTTAAGCAGATGAATTGGAAACTTCTGTTTGCAGAGCTGTCAACATAGTCCCTCTCCTAAATACAAATTGCTTTGCAAACAAGATATTAAGATCTTTAAAATAAGTGTTTCTTTTGTCATATATGAGTATTTGTAAACATAGAAGAGAAATCTCTACATGCAAAATATTTAGAGTTAGATGTTGTTGTAGGTAATTAGTGAGAAAGCCTGTATGTTTTCTCATCCACCTGCTGGTAGAAGCAGATGGTAGCTTATTTCTGCCCATGTGACCTACAGATTCTTCAGGTTTACCAAAATACTATGATTATGGTAATAGCATTGTTTCCTTCCCAGGTATGGTTAGCACTTATGTCTATAAATAGTTTGCTTCCCTCCCTTGCCTCACCACCTTTTGGAGAAGAAAAGAAAATAAAGAGGGTATGGGTCTTGCCATGTGGGGGGAAAAAAAAAAATGATGTTTCCAAAGCATCATTTTTCCCCAAAAGAACACTTGTAATTTTTGATAGAAAGAATGCTATTATTTTTAATCTTATGATGAGAAAGAATACTTTGGAGTTTATATCTTGTGTTATTTAGCCACACACACACACTCACACATACACACACACTCAAATGAAGAACCCTAAGTATAAGCAGATCACACGGTCAACACAAAGCCATTACCACCCAACTCCAAGCATTGTTGCATACCTGGCTTTTTAGCTCTCATTCCCTTATAACAAATGTTTTTGCACTTTATAATTTTATTAGCATCTTAAAGAAAACTATACACATTATGTTCATCCAGCATGCTTTATTTGAGTAACTACAAAATTTAAAGATAATTAATTCTTAATTCTTTTTATTCTCCTTACCTGTATCTAAAAATGTTCACTAAAAGATAAAATGGAACAAAAAGGACAAAGGACCTTTTGTGCAGTATCTGCTTAATTTTAGAAGCAAAATGTGTTGATGAAACAAATAAGATAAAAATAATTTATAAAAAGAAGCTAGACCATGGTTATAAAATCAGTTCCTGAGTACACGGTATTCCTTTCTCTTTGACAAAGCCATTCCTATAGAAGATATAACCATCTGAAGCCTGCTGTAGCTCAGACAATTGTTATCAGAACAGCCATCTTTTCTTAAAAGAGTATTACAGGTGATTTTTCTTATTAATCTTCAGCATCACGTAATGTTTGTTTTAAAATGTTGTGTAGGCTCTTAATGAGGTTTTCTAAAGAGTTTATTTATATGTAGTAGGCAAGACTTGAAATGTTTTTGTTTTTTTAAACTAAGATCTTCTTGATGCCTGGAAACTGTGGTTATTTCAACAATAGAATTTTTGAAAATTTTGAATAATTTTTGGTTCCTTTCTTTTAATCAAACCGAAGGCTGCATAATCAGCTGGAAAGTTGAATAAGCAAGGACTTCTCCTCAGGCATGTTAAAGACTCAGCGATTGTCTCTCACAGGGCTTTCCCCCTGCTACCAGCTCTCTTCTGTGCTTAAGACCGTGGACATATTCTATCAGTTCACCATGATGTGTCTGTGCTTCCTCTTGGAATAGTAATACCTAATCTTTTTCCCCCCAGGGAAGTCCCTGGGCTGTGCAAATGGTTAATGCCTTCAGCTGCTAACCCAAGGTTGGTGGTTTGATTCCACCCAGAGGAGCCTCAGAAGAAGGGCCTGGTAATGTATATCCCCAAAATCAGCCATTGAAAACCCTCTGAAGCACAGTTCTACTGTGATGCACACGTGACTGCCATGAGTTGGAATTGGCTCAATGGCAACTGTTTGTTTTTGTTTTTTCCTCCAAGGACTAATTTGGGAACTGAAAGAGAGGAACGTGAAAATATTCTTGAAAAAATATATACTAAGGGGAAAAAAAAACAAAGCATTGTTATAATTAAGTGACAGTTTAGTTACATATACACTGAACAATTTGAGAATTCAAAAGGCTCACTCTCAAAGTATGTGACTGGGGACAGCAGCATCATCATTACCAGGGTGCTTATTAGAAACTGAGAATCTGAGGCCTTATGGCAAACGTACTGAATTGGAATTTGCCTTTTCAAGAAATTCTCCAAGTGATTAATATGCACAGTAACTTTAGTAAGCACTGAAAAGCAATGCTGAGAAGTAGGTATGATGATATCGATTCTACAGATCAGGAATCTGAGGTTCAGAGAGGTAAACTGTGCAGCTTGAGAATTGAAAGATCTATTTGAAACTCAAACTCACGGTCACACATTTCCACCACACTTCGCCGCTCTCGAAGTGCTGTAGCCAGTTTTTAAAGGCAAATACAAACTTGTGGCTCTTTTCTAGTTGTCTGTTTTTTCCTACTTTTTTACTTGTTGTTGTCTATTCTTGCAATCTTCTCCAAAAGAACATCCACTTACACTAATTCTGATGACAGTGAAGCCATGCGTCGCCAAAGGAGACCAAGGGTGGATTTTTGTGGCTTTACACAGTTCTATTTTGAGCACTTGAAGGATCTTATTTATTAAAGTGTGTTTGTAGCAACTGTCAGTAAACATCTTTTCTTTGTTAATATTTAACCCACCAACTCTTTCAAGCTTCCATCTCTTCCAGTCTCACAGTCCCACATGCTTTTTAATCCACTAATAGCACCAAACTGTCTCCATGGTGCAATAAAAGTCTCCTATTTTATGACTTCCTTGAATTACTACCCTAACTTATAATTTGCCAGATTTGTTTTTGCCTTCAAATCCCTTACTTCATTGTAGCCACATGAAAAATGTTACACCCTATGCATTTTCCTCCCCAAACTCTAATGCTTATTTTTAATATACTAATAGTTCTTGCCCAGAGTAATTTAGTCTTGCTGCCATCCAGAATGTTTTATTCACCATTCCAAAGAACTTTTTAAAAAATTTGTCTATAAAATAATGGAAAATGTTTAAAGTAACTCTAATGATTATTGAAATCCAGTAAATTTTAATTAGATTACATACTTCACAAAAATCTCCAAAAGAGTTTAAGAACTGTAAAAAAATAATAGTAATAAATTGACCACTTAGATGCACCCTAGACTTGCTTTTTTAATGCTAAAGTATTTCCAGAGGAAATATGGGTTGAATTTCCAGAGGCCAAGAAGCTTCTTTTTGAATCACAACCATAAATACCCTGATCTCATCTGAAACAAGTAAAATAATATGATTTGAGTTGAAGATAATTTTATTTTCATGTATTTATTTAAGAGAAACAAGGTAGAGAAGGATTTATAGATTCCTCTCCTAAGTGGAGGAGATAAACTAGTAAATATGAAAAGTATCTAATCATCTTCTTGGTTTTCTTTTATCAAAGCTCTGAGGATTGTTCCAGGTTTTTCTCTCTCTGTTTCTCTTTCTGTCTGTGTGTGTGTTTGGGGAAAAGGACTAAGCAGGAGGGAAAGGCAGTACAGAAGTGACAGTGATAGGTATTCTCCACAAGCCCACATTCATCTAGAGATGGTCATTTACACAATAATTAATGCATGTCCCAGTTGGTCTACTTCTTAGAGCCCTTGGTCTCTAAATCTGAATCTGTCTAATGCTTGTATGTCTCTCTTCCCATGCAGCAAGCATTGCCAACAATGCAGACTGTCCTGGACAAAGTAGAATACCTGGCCATTTTATGTGAGTTAATTTTAAGCTGGTATCTCTCGGCTTAAACTTCTGCCCAGGGTGCCAAGGGACTATCCCAAGTTGTCCAGAGGTGAATCAAACACAAATGCTCCCTGGAGTTGTAACTCTGAAGTTTCAGAACATTAAATAGACAGGGCAAGGGTCAAATACTTTTCACCACATGCATTTGAACATAACAATCTGGAGATTATGTTTGTGGGTTTGTGTAGCTGGATATTCCAACCAAGAAATACAGAGGGAAGTTATATTTTCTCTAACCCATTTTAGTTTCTAAGTAGTAGAGTAAGACATGGAATTTGGAATGATTTGAGAAATTCATTCTAGTGACTGGTCACTCACACATTTCAGTATAAGTCTCTTTTATTCTAGTTGTTTAGTTAAATATTGATCATGCAGCTTGCATAGTTTCTGTGCATAGTAAACCCTTCAAAGAAACAAGCAAACAAAAACATCATTGAGTAGAACTGCCCTATAGGGTTTCAAAGGAGCAGATGGTGGATTCGAACTGCCAGCCTTTTGGTTAGCAACCTGAGCTCTTAAACATTGCACCACCAGGGCTACTAATAAGCCCTTAGGAAATATTAAGTATTTATTATAAATAATAGTAATAATTCTAGTATCATCACAGAATTTATTAGCATATAATTGATCCCAACTATTGAGGAAAATGTTGCTATAGTCTTTTAACTAATTTCCTATTTCCTAAGCCTGATAAATACAACTCTTGACTGGAAAATACAGTGTATTTTTTAAATGAAAAATGTTTTAATGCATGATGATATTCTGACATTACAATATTTAAGACTTGCAGAACACATTTTTTTTTTTTTTGGATTTGGCATTGTAATTATTCTTGCCAGAACAAGAAAAGTACAAAATTAAACCTAGATTTTGCTTTCAGGTATGAGTAACTAGATTGTATCAGAACAACCTTCCCACTGAGCACTACTAGAAAATCTCTTTGAAGAGGAGTTATGAGACAGTAAGAATATGAGGGGACAAGACGGCCAAGAGAAGGGAAGGACAGAGAAGGGATATCCACATTCAGTTCTACTTTAACCTTAGAGATATTTGCTGATTTGTAAGCACTGGCAAATAGACTGAAAAACTGACTTGAGTTTTCAACACTTTCAGTGAACTGGTGGCAGTCAGAGGCAATATTAGCATTCAGGCTCCACTAAGCCTTTTAGTTGGTATTATGAAGGCCTACACCCTAGGTGTGAGAGAAAAATTGAAATAGATAATTCCTCACAAAGACTAAAACCAGGATCCAAAACGAAACTTAATTCCAGATTTAATTAAAGTGGCCTGCCTGCCAAAAGCAAAAGTAAACTCTCTCTGGAGATAGATCACATCACCCAGACACTCAAATGATCTTTATGATTTTTGATACAAAATATTCTGCAGTCAAGAAAAAAATTACTAGCCTACCGAGAGACAAGATTATATGACCAAAATTTGAGAGACAAAATAGAGAATAGAAATAATCCACCAGTAACCTAGATAATTGGAGTTAACAAACGTGAATGTTAAAATAACCATAACTAAAATATTAAAAGCAACTAATATTAAGGTAGATAATTTTATCAGATAATTTTTACTATAAAAATGAATCAAATAGCTACTATAGGTCCAAACCATTAAATAACTGAAATTTGGAACCCCATAGTTGCTTTTGCTAGCAGATCAGAGAAGCTAAAGAAAGATCCATGCACTAGAAGATACATCAGTAGAAAATATTCAGACCAAAACATAAAGAGAAAAAAAAAAATTATTTCAGGAAAGAGCATAAGAGACATAGATCGTACCACTAAAAGGCATAACATGTGTAACTGGAATTTCAGAAGGAGAAAGGAAAGAGAATGAGGAAGAAACAACATTTGGAGAGATAATAGCCAAGATAAAAGATATCAAACAAAAAATTTAACAAATATTATGAACCCTAAGCAGGATAAACCAAGAAAAAAAAAAGAACCAAACCCATTGCCATTGAGTTGATTCTGACTCATAGTGGCCCTATAAGACAGAGTAGAACAGCCCTGTATGGTTCCCAAGGCTAAGCAGGGTAAAGTAGTTACAATAAAATCAATGTCCAGAAACATCATAATAAAACTGCTGAAAAATAAAACAAAGGCAAAGAGGAAATCTTAAAAGCAGTCAGGTAAAAAAGGCAAAATTGAGAATAAGACCAGAATTTGATGTACCAAAGCCTGGTAGTGAATTTCCTGTTTGTTTGTTTTCTGACATCCCTAGCCCTGGAATCAGGGCAGCACAGAAGTGGCAGCCCGGAAGGGAGCACCAAACATGGGTAGAAAGAGCTCCCGGAAAACTGTTCTAGTTCTTGCTCTAGAATTCAAACAGTGTTATTAAACAGGCAAATGCCTGTTGACTTTTTACTCAACCCCCTGCCCCCCATCACCTGCTCCTGGACACAAACACAGGTGACTCAGAGTGAAGTGACTAAAGCTCTAGCTTTCTTGATAGAGAACAAACAAACGTATACCCAAAAATTGGGGTGGGGGGGTAAGATTGCACAAAGAAAGGAGCTTAGGAAAACTATCCCTTAAAGTTATTCATAATCCCCTGGGCTTACCACTGAGTTTCCATGCTAGATCTGATCCTAAACAAGATATGAAAGACTTTGAGCACAAAACCGTGGAATATACCATATGGAATATATCATTACCTAGACACCAGACTGACTGTTGATTGGTGCCATCAAATAACACTGCAAAGACTTTGAGGACTAAACTGACCTTTTGGAAGCAAAACCCACAGAGTATGATCACAACTTGTGACCTGAACTCAATTGGGTTTATTGACTGCTAAAACAAGAGTATCAACATTTCTCCATAGGCTATAGAAAGACCCAGATTCCCATAATATTTAAAATGTCTGGGATACACTCCAAAATTACTAAAAATGAAAAGAACTAGGAAAATCTCAGCTCACATGGGAAAAAAACAACAACAATTGCTAATGCCAAGATGAAAAAAATGTTGGAAATATCACATAAAGACTTTACAGCAGGTATTATCAAACTGGTTTGAGAGATAAAGGCTAACACTACCGAAATGAACAAAAAGGTAGAAAGTCCCACCAAAGAAAAAGAAGACACAAAGAAGGGCCACATGGAAATTTTAGAACCAAAAAATACAATAACTATAATTAAAAAAAAAATCCCTCATTGAATGGTCACAAGAGCAGAATAGAGATGATGGAGAAAAGTCAGTGAATTTGAAGATGAGAAGAATTTCATAAACACATTAAAAAACAAAAGCTCTAGCATCTGTGTCAGCGGAGTCCCTTAAGAGAGAAGAAAGTATGCAGTACAGAAAAAGAATTTGAATACACAGGGAACATTTACCAAGATAGACTATATCTTAGACCAAAACACAAAATTAAAGAAATTTAAAATATTGAAATCATACCAAGTATGTTCTCCGGCTATAATGGATTTATACTAAAAACCGTAACCGAGAGATAATAGGAAAAAAGCCAATACTTAAGTAACACAGTATAAAATATTCCATGGGTCCAAGAGAAAAACTCAATGTATATTAGAAAATATTTTGAGCTGAGTTAAAATGAAAATACAACACATCAAAATTTGTAAGATACAGTTAAAACAGTGCCCCCTTCTCTATATCTTCCTCTCTCATTGGTACTATGCTACTTCCATAGCAATAAAATCCTGATAAAATAAACACTTAAATAATCTGCAGAGTAAAGAATTGTAGAAAGTTCTGTAAAGACAATTATGTCATTAAAGTCTGAGAACTCTGTTCTTGAGATGATGGAGACAAAAGAAGAAGAGAAACATAATAGATATTACAATTCCAGGAAAGCATTTGACACAACATTTGTCAGAACTCGAATGAATTAAGATGAATTTCTGATGATCAGTCAGCTTTATAAATTTAAAACTTGATATTTTCAAAAAAATTACAAAAACATTACAGTGGCAGATGAAGAAATGATCTGGAAATTTCCATCAGACTTGGCATTAAGTTCTATTTTATTTTACATTGATTTTAGAATTTAAGATTACTAGATAAAATCCAACATACTCCATCAACAGATTATTAGTATTTATAAGAAAGTGTTGCAATATTGTTGTATTTATATTTAATTTATAAAATAACTTGCACTCTTCTACACCAGCAGCCAAAGTTAGTATGGAAACCCAGTTTACATACATATGTGATATTACAATAGTATTTATAGGTGTGTGTGTGTATGTTGCAAAAGACCTCTTGAAAGTGCTAAAAAGCAAAGATGTCACTGATAACTAGGGTGAGCTTTACCCAGTAACAACAACAATGAAAAAACAAACCCACTCCTGTCAAGTCAATTCCAACTCGTAGCAACCTTATAGGACAGAGCAGAATTGCCCCATAGCGATTCCAAGACTGTGAATCTTTATGGAAGTAAACTGCCACATCTTTCTCTTGTAGAGCAGGAGAAAGTGTTTGAACTAAGTGCTTTAACCACAGCACCACCGGGGCTCCTTAAGCCTGACCCAAGCCATGGTATTTTCAATGGCATCATATGCACGAGAAAGCTGGACAATGAAAAAGGAAGAGCAAAAAAAAAAAAGACATTTATTTGTGGTATTGGGGAAGAATATTGAATATATACCATGGGTTTCCAGAAAAATAAACAAATCTGGCTTGGAGGAACAGCCAAAATGCTCCTTAGAAGTGAGAATGGTGAGACTTCATTTTGCTTACTTTGGACATGTTATCAGGCGGGACCAATCCCTGGAGAAGGACATCATGCTAAGTTGAGCAGAGGATCAGCAAAAAAGGGACCCTCAATGAGATGAATTGACACAGTGACTACAACAGTGGGTTCAAACATAGCAATGATTATGAGGATGGCACAAGACCGCCAATGTTTTGTTGTGTTATACATTGGGTTGCTATGAGTCAGAGCCTACTCGATGGTACCTAACAACGACTAACAGCATATCTAAGTATACACACACATATATACACACACATATATATCATGAACACACACACATATATCATACCTAGTAAAAAATCTAGCAAATATCCATGAACTGACTGTCCAGTTGTCTTAGTTATCTAGTGCTACTCTATAACAGAAATACCACAAGTGGATGGTTTTAACAAACCGGTCTAGTCTAGAAGCCCAAATTCCAGCTGCCAGCTCCAGAGGAAGGCTTTCTCTCTCTGTCAGCTCTGGAGAAAGATCCTCATCATCAATCTTCCTCTGGTCTAGGATTTTCTCAGCACAAGGACCACAGGTCCAAATGACAAGCTTTACTCCTGGCTCTTCTTTCTTGGTGGCATGAGGTCCCTCTCCTTTCTGCTGGATTCCCTCTTGTATATTTCAATGGAGATTAACTCAAAATAAAACCTAATCCTGTAGATTGAGTCCTGCCTCACTGACATAAATCCCTCCAATCCTGCCTTATTAACATCATAGAATTTAGGATTTAACAACACATAGGAAAATCACATCAGATTATAAAATGGTAAACAACCACATTAAACTGAGAATCATGGCCTAGCCAAGTTGGCACACATTTTGGGGGGATGCAATTCAATCCATAATACCAGTCAAGAAAATAAAGCATTACTAATATAGATAAATCCCCCACGTACCCTCTCAGATCTCAACTCTTTTTAACGAAAAAAGTTTTAAGGGGAAAAAATTCTCGATTAAAAAAAATACAAAATATTATTAAAAGACTTTAGTAACAAAATAAGTGGAAAACTACACCATAATCTAAAATGATCTTTCAAGTTAATCTATAAATTCAATGCAGTTTTTAATTCTAATTCTAAAATGTATAGGAGCAAGCAAGCCAGTAAAATACTACTAGAAAGAAGATTAAGGTACTATTTTATCATAAAAAGAAAAAAAAAAGGCTGTGGTAATTAAAACCATATGGCATTTGCACAGGGATAAAGAAGTAGAATAGAGAACCCAGGAAGAGACCCACACACATGTGAAAGGAAACTTGACATAAGGCAAAGAAAGCATAGACAACCAGTGAGAAAATATGAACTATTTACTAAGTGGTTCTGGAACAATTAGTTACCTATGTGGGAAAAATAAAATTGAATCCCCGTGTCACACTATACATGAAAATAAAGTGCAGCTGGATTAAAAAGACCTAAATGTGAACAGCAAACTCTAAAGTGTGAATAGACAATATTTGTATACACAGGAGACTATTTCTTAAATAATACTCAAAACAAACCATAGATTAGAGGATTGATAAATTTGAATACACTAAATTTTAAAGAAAACTGTGCACCTAAGAACATTAAAAAAAAAAAAATCAACAAAAGGAAGGAAGAAAGCCAATAAGAAATAATCACAAGATATGAATTTGCCCAAGAGGAAACAATGACCAATAAAAATAAAAAATATTGTTCATCTCATTATGATCAGGAAAACATAATTAATCTTACAGTAAGAAACTCTTTCCCATCCATTAGATTCTTCCATCTTAAAATACAGGACAATGCCAGAGATCAGTAAGAATGCGAAGCAACATAAGCATACTTTCTAATTGTGGAAACTGAAAACTGGAATAACTATTGTCTTAGTTATTTTTTTGCCACTATAACAAAAATACTTCAAGTGGGTGTCTTTAGCAAACAGAAATTTATTTTTTCACAGTTTAGGAGGCTAGAAGTCTGAATTCAGGATGCCAGCTCTAGGGAAAGCTTTTCTCCCTCTGCTGGCTCTGAGGGAAGGTGCTTGTCTCTTTTCAGCTTCTGTTTCTTGGTTCCTTGGAGATCTCATCTGATGATGTGACATCTCCTATTTCTGCTTTTTTGCTAGGTTTTTTGCTCAATCTACTCTTTTTGTATCTCAAACGAGATTGATTTAAGACACGCCCTAGGCTAATATCGCCTCATTAACATAATAAAGAAAATCCATTACCAAATGGGATTATAACCACAGATATCAAGGTTAAGATTTACAGTATGTATTTTTGGGGAACACAATTCAATCTATAATAACTACTTCGGAGAGAAAATTAACAATAGCTTATAGCGATACATACACCCTAATCCAAGCAATTCTACTCTTAGAAAAAACCTAAAGAAACTCTCCCCTATGCAAAAAGGAGGAATGTATAATCATGTACAGAGCAAGGGGAAGGGTGAGGAGTTGAGATCCGAGAGGATACACGGAGATTTAGCTGCACTGGTAATTTTTTATTTTCTTGCTGGGGGGTCAGTGCATGGGTATATGGATATTCGTTGTACCTAAAGTTGCTGGATCTCTAATAAGTTTCAAACTAAGAGAAAAAATTATGATACTATGATAAAAAAGAAAAACATTTGAAAATATATCCAGATAATATATATGTGTGTATGTGTGCGTATAAGCAGTCCTGGTGACACAATGGTTAAACGTGCAGGGGCTGTAACTGAAAGGTGGACTGTTGGAACCCACCACCTGTTCCACAGGAGAAAGGACCTGGCAATCTGCCCCCATAAAGATTATAGCCTAGAAAGCCCTACCCTGTCCTATAGGGTTGCTGTGTCAAAATCAACTTGATGTCACACAACAACAACAACAACAAGCGTGTGTGTGTAATATTAGAGAGAGACTAACATGTAAATGTGAAAGAACTTGATGACAGCATGTGGAGCGCAAACGAAGAGGAAAGAATTTTGAATTCCCTAGAACACTTCTCAGTTACTGAATACCATGACTTGAGTTTCCAGAGAAATGTGGTGAAGAGTTAGGCCAGACTCACTTGTAAATTAATCGTCTGATGTGAGAGCCTCAAGCATAGCTTTTCTGAGAGTGGACACTATCTTTTTAGTGCTTGGCAATGAATAGGCTATCAGTGAAAATGTGCTAAATTAATCAGTTCCTATTTTCATACTATAGTCTCAAATCCCCTCTCAATTCTACTATCTCTCTCACTACAAGTCACATCTTATAATAAGGTGTTAAATTTAGTTTGTGTTTGAAGAGAGCGGAGGGGGAAGGATTTTGATTTTTCTTTTCAGGGACTTCTCCCAGAAGTCGTCTTCTTTTGTGGGGTCTGCCTTTGGCCTCTCAATCTAGCTTAGCCCTATTGGCACCCCAAATGTACTAAACCATTTTTCTCAAATGTTAAGGATCAAGAGAAACATGCTGAAGGCTTGTAAAAATACAGATTGCTAGATCATACCCTCAGAGCTTCTGATTCAGTAATACTGAAGTGGAGGCTGAGAATTTGCTTTTCTAGCAAGTTCCCCGATAATACTGATGGCTGGCACTTTGAGAACCACTGTTCTGGATATTCCAATACTTATATAAACCTTTCATAATAAATACTTCAAAAGGTAAATAAAAACAGTGTCATTTCTTAATTCTGTGAGGAATTCTGATGCCCTCTCATGCTAAAATGGAATGTTTTCAAGGGTCTTTCTCAATTAGATCAGGAAATGAGAATTTCAGAGGACTTTAACCACGATGAGTCCTGAGAAAAGAGGAGATAAACTCTAACCCACCAAGGTGTGGCTGCAGAAGCTGCCCTTAAAGGAGGAGGGTGGAGGGGCGGGAGTCAAGAAATTCTGTATTAATCCCCTATGTGGCATTTGACACCACTGACTATTTCATCTTAAAACTCTCTCATACTGGAGACCTTTAGGTTTCTGAACATCCTGCTTCCTTGTTTTCACTTCTATCTCTCAGTTTCTGTCATGAGTGTCTCTGCCTGACTCTTTCTTAAAAACTGAGATCCCCCATGTTTTCACCTTTAAACACTTTCTCAAATTTGCATAGTGCTCTTCTCTGCTGTTAAGTCCTCATTTACCATTTATGTGGAAATAACTTTCAAATCTCTTTCTCCAAGCTAGCTCTCTGCATATTCATATTTCCAAATGCCTACAAACGCCATGTAGTATTTCAAACTGAACATAGGTATGATTATACTCATTATTTCTCCGATATTCCTTCTACCCTACCCCCCCTACCCCAAATCTAATTTATTTTTCTTGCGTCTCTTATTGCCCTGTTGCTGGGAGATCTTATGTGTAGTATTTAAATGGATTGACATTGGAGTGAAAATATTGCCTGAGGTTTGGTGAATTACTTAATATCTCTTAGGTAATAATTTTTCTTCCATAACATGGAACTCATAATGGATTCTATTTCATTGGTATTTTATAATGTGTCAGCATTACTAGGGAACTTTTTAGAAATGCAAATTTTAGGTCCTATTAGAGCCCTACTCTATCAAAACTCTGGGGTAGGGCCCTTCAATCTGTTTTGACAAGCTCTCCAGGTGATTCTGTTGCATGCTAGACTATAAAACCATTGATGTGAATGATATTTCCGTTTTACGAGACACTTAAGCAAGAAATCTGGAAATTTATCATCTCTTTCTTTCCGATATATAGTCAAATTTTATTGGACATCAAGTTTTTCCAAACTAATATAAATTTTTCATTTCATCTACTTGCCATTTTCACATTCACTGTTGCCCAGTACCAAAATAGAATATTTATAACCCAAACATGTTTGGGGTATTTTTAATGCTCAAAAAGTTTGTTACAATAGCTTCTATATCACTGTCTTTAGTTTTGTCACCACCTAATTCCTTTTTTACAAGAGGCTGAGAGTAGGAACTTTTTAAAAAATAAGCACATAATCATATTTTTCCTTTGCTTTAAATTCTTCCACGTTGGCCTATCCATTACTGGGCAGAGTTACGCTTACTTTATCCTTAGTATAAAGGAGCCTTCATGACTGGTTGCAAAATAAAATTATAGACACGTGCCAAATTTCTCAGTCATCCTTTGTCCCTATCAGGATCCCTTCCATACAAAGTTGTATAGAGCAGCAACTCTTGCAGGAATGACTCTATAATATAGGCATGGTTAGCATGGAATGTGGGCTTTGGAGTCTGACACAGCTAAACTCAGCCCTCAGTTCTGTCATTTATAGTCTGTGATGACCCTTGGTCAAATTACTTAATTTTCTTGTGCTTCAGTTTCCTTATCTCTAAAATGGTCAAACTAATAGAACCCATTTAGTTGTGTGGTCATGAATATCAAATGAGCTACAGTTATTATAATGTCTTCTCTAGAGCAAGTGATCAGTACAACCATTTCTTTTCCTTTCTCTCCCACCCTTATATTTTAGATTCTCATGTCCTGTATGTTGTTGTTGTTGGGTGCCATCGAGTTGGTTCCAACTCATAGCAACCCTACATGACACAGAACGAAGCACTGTCCGGTCCCGTGCTATGCTTACAATCATTGTCATGCTTGAGCCCATCGTTGCAGTCACTGTGTCAGTTCATCTCGTTGATGGTCTTTGTCTTTTCCGCTGATATTGTACTTTACCAACCATGATGTCCTTCTGCAGGAAATGGTCCCTCCTGACAATATGTCCAAAGTATGTAAGAGGTAGTCTCACCATCCTTGCTTCTAAGGAGCATTCTGCTTGTACCTCTTCCAAGACAGGCCTGTTCGTTCTTTTAGCAATCCATGGTATATTCAATATTCAATTCTTTGGTCTTCCTTACTCATTGTCCAGCCTTCCCATGCATGTGATGAGATTGAAAGTACCATGGCTTGGGCCAGACACACCTTAGTCTTCAAGGTGACATCTTTGCACATCCTGTGTAGGCTGTGTAAATACTGCCATGGATATTGGCTTCTTTATCTAAGACTTGAGATATACCAAGTTGGATTATACACACTATATTTTGATATTGGGCAGTATTTAGTGTTTGTTTGCCAGAATCCTCTTCCATTCATTATGGTATTGTAGTTGTTCAGAAAATTATCTTTCACCCATTATGTGTCATTTTGGTGGGAAGGTAATTCCAAATTTTGCCATCCCACTAAGGAAGCCAAGAGAGACATCAGATCCTTTTTCTTCCCATCCTGTGATACAACAAGTGCAGGTAGATAACCTAAACTCAGTCACTCAATGGCCACTCCTGGACTTCACCTCCTGTTGGAGAGACGCAAACACTAGGGAACCCTTAATCTTTCATCCTAGCAGAGGTATCCTGATCAGGATGATTTCAGCTCTAGGATGGTTGTTGTGCTTCCTGCTTCTTGGACATACAGTATTCCACTGATTACTGACTTTTCCAAGCAGAGCCCTCCAGGTTCCTATGAATCCCCAGAGGGTCTTACAATAAAAATGCAATTGGTTTCTCCTCATTACACTCAGGAGCACTGGTATGTTATCCTTCTCCTTTATTTAATTCTTTTATCTCATTGGCGTTAAAGACAAAGCCCAAACCTTTTGTGGTTAGAGGCCAGGTCATCATTTAGGGAGTGCATATGTAAGCCTTTGTGAAAATACCAGTGTTCTCAGTTTCAAAACTGTGTACATAATTTGTAGGCAGTGCATGACCTCGTTCTATCTCCTCTAGCTCATATTGATTGGAAAAAAAAATTTTTTTTAAACAGATTTTCATTGCAAATGAAGACGGAAGTATCACAACTATATTTATCACTAACAGTCCTTACTTGCCAGCGATTATCAATTAGTAAAAACAGATTTTAAGGATTAAAACAATAACATACAGTATTTATCCTCCAAACCATACTTCTCATTAAAAAGTCTTTCCAATTGGCCTATAAAGGGCAATGTTGTCTTTTCTCTATGTGGAAAGAGAAGGTTTTCAATTTTGCACCATATTTGTGTCTCTCTTCATAATTACCCATGTGTAAAATGTTGCGTTTCATGTGTTTTGGTAGTATTCAACAACTCAAAAGAAAGATCATTTACACTCCTAATCTACAGATCTAATCCTTGGTTATCAAATCTTACTATTCCACCCATATGATGGTTACCAGTATAGACATCTTCCAGTGATTTGTTTTTAAAAGGTATTTTAGTATGGGCTCTGAAAAAAATATTTTTTCTTGTAATGATACATTATATGTTAAATGAAACTATATTTTCTGTAGCAAGAGCAATCATTGCCTCTTGAAGAAACAAAGGAGAGATAATCATTTTAATAACAAATCTATAACTCATTTTAATTATTCAAAGGAGTGCACATAATGGGACATTTTAATTATGCTTACTTTCCACAAACTCAATGTGTCTGATTCCATTCAGAGCCCTGGTATCCAAAAATGCCAGTATGAAGTACCTTCTATTTATTTACTCAGTCAATATATGTGTGCTCCCAGTGAGTATCAAGCTCTATGTTAGGTGTTAGGAACTGAGACAATAGGAAGGCAAACAGTCTCTGGCATATGCCTTAGTTTAGGGTAAGGTGGAAGACAACTCCTTGAAAAGGTTTCATGTGTTCCTTTCTTCAGGAAACATAGATGTGGATATACCCTGAACCTGGTCCCCAGCCCCCTGGTTTCTAGTGCATGCCTGAGATAAGATCTCAGGTGTGTCCATTCCCTTTCCCCTCCATGTGTATAAGCAACAAGTTTAATGCTGCTAACATTGACCAGGAATTCAAAGTGACAGAACCAGAGGTGCTGCAATCTGGAACTCTTAACTTTTGTAAACTGGTGAGAATAGTGGAATGTGCAAGGTCTCTAGTTAACGACTTCTCCATCTTCTATTATAGACTCCTCTGCTCAGCCATCCAGGAATAGGATACATATTAGACAACTAACATCTGGTCTGAATATCTATTAGGACCATATGCTTTCCTCTGTTACATTATCATCCTAGAATAGATTAAGGGAAATCCAAACCAAATGGGGATTTGGGGAAACTTTCAAGGGTCACTAATAAAGTAATTTTGGTTTTCCCTTTGCAAAGAACACGGCATACTGTAGAAACAGTGGGGAGACCTAAGAACAGTCTCCTGGCCAAAATAACCTGAATAAATAATCATCATAATCATCCCCATCCCTCTCACAATTTTCAAATTGGAAATAGAAACTGTTAATTGTCACGGTTACAAATGGATGCATCCTGATGGGATTTCACTTGAAAGATGACGTTCTATGCAATAGCCTTGTCTTATAAATGAAAACCAGTAGCTTTGGATCTACCTTTATTTTTTCCAGAAACTCTTGGCTGATAATATCCATCGTGCTTTGGGAACTTGCTCTGTTCCTTTCCCATAAGGTTTTCTTGATTTATGGTTGTGAGATCTTCATGGCCAAATGACGAAGGGCTAAGATTTGATTGCAAGCACTAATGTTCTCCAAGACCAGGTATCAGGGGAATAAAGTTCCATTCGCTTTGTTTTGTTTTTACAATTTGAATGTAAGGTATTTGAGAATGTGTTTCACATAAAAATTTTATCAATGAAATGGACTATGTCCTTACTTTTAAGACTTGTTATCTGTACTCTTTTAAGAAATTAGATCTACACAGAGTTAATAGTTAAAACAGTGCATATAAGTTATGATACAGTAACTTGAAGATTAAAATTAAATCGATACTTTATTCTCAAAATTCTTACCTAATCGGGGATAATTTGAAATTTTACCACTGAAAGGATTTAAAGTGGATTATTTTATTAAAATAATTATAAACAGAGGCTAAATAAACTATAGGTGTCAGGCTAGGGTGATATCTAAGGACACAGTTTATATTCTCCTACTTTTTGAGTTCACACGTATGTACTGAAACATTTGATACAATATAAATATCAGCACAGAAGCAGATGGAAGAATATTTGATCCATCTCTACTTTAGATTTACTGGTTACACCTGGGTTGTCAATAGTGGTCAAGATGCTGCTGCTTCTCAGCCTCCCCATCTGACTTTGCAAGATGAGGATGGAGCCAGCTTTGAAAACTTTTCATTTTGAAAGGCTTACATTTATTTAAGAAAGTGTTTTTCTGCTTTCCTTGGTATGAGCCACAACCTTCCTAATAAATAACTGCAAGTAATTAATTCTTTTAACCTGCTTTCTGACATCTTGTACTATTTTAATTTAAACCCAAGCTGCTGGCACGTTATGCTCTTCTCTTATTCTTTCTTCTTGTTTCCGCCTTATCCTCCAACCTTCCCACTTTCATTATGTAATACTGTTCTCCCAGAAGTACATTTTTTAAACTTGGGTCCTGTGGTGACCAGAAGATAATATTATTTAGGAATTTGTTGTTTTTAACGTCTAATCTGTTGATTAAAATTTGTATATAAATGAGAATAGCAGCATTACTTTATAACTTACAATTGAGACAGTGAAGTATATTTACTCAATAGAAAATAGTATCAAATTAAAGTATCTTGATAGGTTTTTATAAAGTCAGGTGAGGTCTCTATAAAGATATGGAGATAAGAGAACTGGAAAACTAAATTATCGAAGACCACCGATGGAGTTGGAAGTCATAGGCTCCAAATCAGAACCAATCTCTTGAACCACTTTTTCATGCATGTAAAAAAAAAAAACATGGATTTTTTATTGAGATCAGGATAAATTAAGGTGTTATCACCAAGAATAAAGGACTTTTTTTTTTAGTCCATTTAATCTCTATCTGCTTGAAGAGATAGATACGTAAAATACAGCTATATTCTAAGTAAATATGTCAATAATTTTTCATTTATGAGTTACATGTTCTTCTTATAAGACAGAAAAAAAAATACAGTGGCTGTCTTGAACAGTGATACTAGGACAGAGATGAAAAGCACAACCTTGAGTAAATCATGCCAGTGCCTTTGATTAATAGTGACCCAAATCTGCCAAGAAGTTCTAAAACAGTTAATAGAAACCATCTCTGCTATCAACTTATTAGTTTTAAAAAAGAAGACATTTGGTGTTTTTTTTTTGTGGTACAAACTCATTATGGGTTTTGAGATCAAATAAATTGGTCATAAACAACTATTTTATTTTTAATGAAACAGAACACAATAACACAGTACAAGAGATTATTAGAGCAAATTGCAGTCAGTAAGGGTAAGTGGTGTTTTTCAAAATTTAAGTTTCAGAATACTTATTATCTTTACACGCACACACATGTTTGTATTGAGTCACAACATAGAATGTATATTGTCTCGTCAGCCACAGTAAAAGTGTTAAATACCACTACATTAAACAGTTGATGAGCCTTGTCCCTGTCCCTCAAAGTCAAAGGCTTTAAAAGTGTTGGGAAGGCCTTCAAACATTCAGTTGGGGTAATAGATTTCACTGGGTGAACAAAGCTATTCCAGGTAGTTTTATGAGGAACTTAAGAGCAATCAAGAAAAATACACTTTAGCCCTACGCTCAGTGTTACAACATCTGCTTTTTATCTAAATATGCAGAAGTTCTTGTCTATTAATATAATTTACTCTAACCCAAAATTTCTACCTGTTTTCTAATTGTCAGATAAAGTTAAAAAATCTGTAGCAGATAATACATTTGATAATTAACAAAGCTAATATTTGCATGATACCAAGAACAAACAAACAAACAAACCCACTGCCATCAAGTCGATTCCAGCTCATAGTGACTCTATAAGACAGAGTAGAACTGCCGCATAGGGTTTCCAAGGAGTGCCTGGTAGATTTGAACTGCCAACCTTTTTGGTTAGCAGCTGTAGCTCTTAACCACTATGCCACCAGAGTTTCCTTCAAGATACCAAGAATATTAATAACCTTTCACTTGGAGCATGTTCTGACTTCTGTTTGTTTTCATGTAATATATCAATGAGAGGCATATCAATACATAAAAAGGAATACGAAAAATATTAGGTATTTTGTCCCAAAGTAGATAAAATAGGAATGCCAAAATTGTAAAAAAGTAATAAGCATATTTTTACATACTTCTAAGTTTTAGTTTTCTTTTTATCCATTCTGAAATGTACGTGTGTGTGTGCATAATATATATATATATATATATGTATATACTGTTGGTTTAAAATCCTCTTCATGTCAAACTAACTATATCTTTGAATCAGTGTCATGTGTACAAAAATTTTCCTTTACTGATTGGTGAAGGATTATCAATATCAAGAGCTGCCTTATAATCTTAAATTACATTTAATTTTAACGTCAATTAGGTTGATTAAATGGTGTATTGCATAACACATGATCCTCAAAATTTCTGCTATACCCCTTTGACACGTAGTGAACTCACATTAAGGAGCTCTGGTGGCGCAGCAGTAAAGTGTTCGGCTGCTAACTGAAAGATGAGCAGTTTGAACCCACCAGGTACTTTGCGGGAAAAAAAGACGTGGCTATCTGCTGCCATAAAGATTACAGCCCTGCCAACCTTAGGGGACAGTTCCACTCTTCCTATAAGGTTACTATGAGTGGGAGTTGACTTGAAGGCAATGGGTTTAGTTTGGTTTAAATTCGGATTTAAATTATAATACATATTGCTTCTGTATCTACTATCCTGAGCACATTCTTCCTTGTGCCATAGTGTTTTTATTGTTTAAATGAAGACTGTCCTAGAAATCTTACTACACATAAAACATGAGTCAGATTTCACTTTGGGAAAACTCTGGAAGTGGAAGTGAAGTGGAAAACACTTAGGTTATTTTTATGAAATACAAAATAGTGTACTTTTGCTTAAAATACGATTTCTGAAAGTAAATGTATAGCTTTAGATTTATTATTAGTTTTGAGTTGGTTACATGCTAAATTCTGTTCCTGAAATACTTAGAGTGAGAATTATGCAAATATATAACTGGTCTAATAGCAGACAAGATTGAGAAGTAAACCACAGTCATCCAGGGCATGAAGTCCCTACATAAAAGTGTAATTCTTAACTTAGCCTTTGCTGCATGCAAATAAACATAAAAGTACATAAATGTTTTAATTTTTAGGAAGGGATAGCATCTTGTGAACTCTGTCTAGGGTGTCACTGTTCCAAGAGTGGTGGGAGAAATACTTACAAAGATGAAACGATTTGCCCTCTGGTTGGTATTTCCCTTGGATTTGATGAAAAAAAAAAAAAAAATAGCACATATGTAGAGAAACAGGGAGAACATTAGAATTCTTAGAGGAGTTTACTGACTCTTGGGAGGTTTAACCATCTCTTCTGAAATTTCCATCCTCTTATTTTTACAAAGGGAGTCATTGCACTTACAGTTAAAAGTGCAGGCTCTTGAGTTACAATGGCTAGGGTCCAGCCTTAGCTCTTCCACTTCCATGCTGTGAAAACTGGGTTCTTTTTAACCTTTCTAATTCTCAGCTTCCTCATCTGCACTTTAAGACTACTAGTAAGATCTACCACACAGAGCTGTTTTAAGAATTTAATGAGATGATCTTTGTAAAGTATTTAGCTTAATGCCTGGCTCGTAGGAAGTATTCAATAAACATTAAGTAGTACTGATGTACGTTTCCTGATTAAATAATTATACATGTTAACTGCATAAAGTGCAAATACATATAAAGATGAAAAAATGAGCCAATCACTCATAATTCAAATTTTCTGAAAAAAAAAATGCTACATTTCCTTCCAGTGTCATATATAAATAAGACACAGCTGTGACAGGGCATGGGTTATTAAGCCTGAAGACATGAACAAAAGAAAATCAATAGAATCTACAACAAATTTTTCAATTTTAATTTTCGTCTGCTTGAAAATAAAGCCCGGATTCTAAAGGGCCAGAGCGTTCGAAATGGAAAACCCTGGTGGCGTAGTGGTTAAGAGCTATTGCTGCTAACCAAAAGGTCGGCAGTTCAAATCCACCAGGTACTCCTTGGAAACTCTATGGGGCAGTTCTACTGTGTCCTATAGGGTCACTATGAGTTGGAATTCACTCAATGGCAACAGATTTGGTTTTTTGGTTTATTACTAGCAATACAATGTAGTATTGCTGCTATTTTTCCTTAGACTTCCTGTTTCCCACACCACCTTATAGTGCTAAGAACAGAGCCTCTTTCATGTTAGATGTCCATAAAAAAATTGATAATAACATTGATATAATTGTTCATGGCCCAATTTGAAAATAACATTTTGCCATATTTTTGAGAACAAATGTTTAATGGAAAAATTAGTATGGCAACAATGTGGGCACAAATTCATTTTCTAATGGTAATGATCTAATAAAATATTTCTGTCTAGATATAAAGTTGAATTGATATGCTTACAGTGGTGGTTCTCAACTGGGGAAATAATTTCCTTTAGGGGTATTTGGCAATATCTGGAGACATTTTTGGTTGTCACAACTCTAAGTGGAGGCCAGGGATGCTGCTAAACATCCGATGTGCACAGGACAGCCACACACAATGAAGAATCATCTGCCCCAAATGTTAATAGTGCCAAGGTTGAGACACCCTGGCTTAGATTTTCTAGTGGAAATGTTATTTTCTTGGTGGATTTTTCAGCAGCAGAGAGACTGAGCCTCTCTAATTTCGAGAACAGAGCTTATTGAATGTCTTTCGGGGAAAGATACCAGAATAAAAGCTGCTCCAGGAACTAGATGAATATCCTATTCCTACAGAAGGTTACAAAGTACTCTCACCAACCTGTCGGATGCATGATAGGAGAGCCGCCGCTCTCTCCATAAATATTCATCACTATGGAAACCTTCCCACATCCATGCACTCTTATAACCTTAAATGGCAAGCACGTATTTCATAAGGATGGTGAGAAAAAAGCAAATCAAGTTCTCTATTGGCATCCTATGGAACGTCTGATTAAAGATTCTAAACCAGTGTTTGTCAACCCAGGCTGTACGTTAAAGATCACCTGAGGAAATATTAAAATTTCTGATCCTCAGGCCCTCTTATCCCAGAGTAATTAAATGAGAAATTCTGATAGTAGGGTCCACACATCACTATTCAAAAAAAAAAAAAAAAAACTCCGTGGGTAATTCTAAGGTATAATACAGTGTTCCAGCCTTTATCTATAATGTTATACCTAAAAAACAATGACAAAAACAAAGAAACCATTGACCTGAAACCTTATATATTGGGTCAAAGAAAATGTGCAAATCAGTAATGAATTCAGTGCTCCAGACTTGAAGAAGGAGGATCTATGTGCTGTGTCGTCAGCATCAAGGTGAGCATTGTATAATCTCAAGGATTATTTAAAGAGATGTTTAAAAGTTGGCAAACACTTGGCAGGGAATGGTTGTTTTCTCCAATTGCAGTGCTTCTTTATATTTTAAAGTAAAGAAAATAGAATAACTTCTTGTGTTTCAAGGGCACTTCCAGGTTTTGACTAGAAAGGAGTTAGAAGACAAATAATGCGACAAGAAAGAAAATTTGAATTCATCCTTAAAAATTTCTCTGAGAAGGGGAAATGGTGTAAACAAACCATCTGTGTTGTGATGTGAAACACATTCCGTTGTGGTGGCCCTTGCAGGGTGACTTTATTATCTTAAAAAAGAAGAGGAACTTGCTGAGGGACCAGAGGCAGCAGGCATCCTGATCAACTTGTTTTCTAAATATGCACAAAATCATTACTGCAAGGAGATGAGACATTCAAAAGTCAGGCAATGGATGAATTAGTATAAATCTAAGAATCAAATAAAGTACAGTATTGGCAAAGCAGAGCTTTGATGCTGCTCTACATAAACACAAAAATGAACTGTTAAATTTAGAAATGAACAGATTCAAATGCAGTTTGTCCTTTTTCTATCTATAGTATGAATCCTTCTGATCATGTACTGTACATTTGATGGAAGCATGTGGCTGTGGCAACTGTCCCCCAGGAACTGATCCAACTCAGAAGTTCAATTTGTTACAAGCTCTTTAAATCGTTCCAGGGGTGCAAATTGGATTGAATTCCCCAAATTCTTGAGTATCTTTTAAAACACTAAAATATATGAAAGGAGGTAGGGGTGACATGAAACTTGAGACACCATGAATTAATTTTATAGGAAGCAAATATTTCACCTAGATTTTCAAAGAGAGAGAGAGAAAAAATTAAATTAAAAAAAAATCTTCCACTTCATTCCATGTCCCAGAACCTCAGTCATTTTTTCTTTGATTTACTTTTCAGTCTCTGAGGTTCATGTTGTCCCTGGGTTTGGAGTTAGACAGATCTGGATTTGAATTCCAGCTCTAGTTTCTACTAGCCATGAATTTCAGGAAGCTGACCAACCTCTAGGGTCTTCCATTCTGTCTTCAGTAAAATTGAGATACAGTCTCCTTTGATAGTTAGTTCTGAAGATTTTGATGTCAATGAAATTGTGGCATATCCATACAATGGAAAACAGTTGTTAGGTGCCCTCTTCCTAATTCACTGTCCAACTTTCACATGCCTATGAGGCAACTGAAAATACCATGGTTTGCGTCCAGAGCACCTTAGGTCTCAAAGTGATATCTTTGCTTTTTAACATTTTAAACAGGTCTTTTGCAGCAAATTTGCCCGTTGCAATATGTCATTTCTTTTCTTGACTGCTGTTTGTATGGATATTGATTGTGGATCCAAGAAAAATGAAATTCTTCACAATTTCAATATTTTCCCTGTTTATCGTAATATTGTTTATTGGTCCAGTTGTGAGAATTTTTGTTTTCTTTATGTTGAAGTGTATTCCATATAGAAGGTTGTACTCTTTAATCTTCAACAGTAAGTGCTTCAAGTCCACTTCCCCTTCAGCAAGCAAGGTTCTGTCATCTGCATTTTGAAGGTTGTTAATGAGTCTTCTTCCAATCCTGATGCTCTATTCTTCTTCATATAGTCCTGCTTCTCAAATTATTTGCTCAGCATACAGATAGAATAAGTATGGTAAAAGAATACAGCCCTGACACACAGCTTTCCCTACTTTAAACCACAAAGTGTGCCCTTGTTCTGTTCATAGAACTGTCTCTTGGTCTATGTTCACATTCTCCATGAGAACGATTAAGTGTTCTGGAATTCCCATTCTTTGAAATGTTATCCAAAATCCACAGAGTTGAATACCTTTGCCTAGTGAATAAAACACAGGTAAAGTAGAGAATACCAGAACGATGCTTACCTGTGTTTCACGTGGTTTAAAACTGGGAAAGGTGTGCATCAGAGTTGTATCCTTTCACCATACTTATACAATCTGTATGCCAAGCAAATAATCCCAGAAGCTGGACTACATGAAGGAGAACGGAGCATCAGGATTGGAGGAAGGCTCATTAACAACCTTTGATATGCAAATGACACACCTTGTTTGCGGAAAGCAAAGAAGATTTGAAGCACTTACTGTTGAATATCAAAGACTACAGTCTTCAATATGAATTACATCTCAACATAAAGAACACAAAAATCCTCACAACTAGACCAATAAGCAACATCATGGTAAACAGAGAAAATATTGAAGTTGTCAAGGATTTCATTTTACTTGGATCCTCAATCAACTCCCATGGAAGTAGCAATGTTGCATTGCTCAAATCTGCTGCAAAAGACCTCTTTAAAGTGTTAAAAAGCAAAAATGTCACTTTAGGACTAAAGTACTCCTGACCCAAGGCATGATATTTTCAGTTGCCTCATATGCATGGGAAAGTTGGACAATGAATAAGGAAGACTGAAGAAGAATTGATGCCTTTTCCTTATGGCGTTGGTGGAGAATATTGAATACACCATGGACTGCCAGAAGTATGAACAAGCCTGTTTTAGAAGAAGTAAACCCATCGTGCTCCTTGGAAGCCAGGATGGTGAAACTTTGTCTGGGTTACTTTGGACTTGTTATCAGGACGGACCAGTCCATGAAGAAGGACATCATACTTGGTAAGGTAGAAGGTGAGCAAAAAAGAAGAAGACCCTCAATGAGATGGATTGACAAAGTGGCTGCAACAAAGGGCTCAAACATAGCAATGATTGTGAGGATGGCCCAGGACAAAAACTGACTCCATGGCACCGAACAACAACAAACATCTTTCTGGTATTATCTGCTTTCAACCAACATCCATCTGACATCAGCAATGATATCCCTCATTCCAAGTCCTCTCCTGAATCTGACTTATATTTGTGGCAGTTCACTGTTGATATGCTGCTGTAAACATTTTTTAATTATCTTCAGCAAAGTTTTACTTGCATGGGGTCTTAATGGTATTGTTTGATAATTTCTGCTTTCTGTTGAATAACCTTTCTTTGGAATGGGCACAAATACGGATCTCCTCCAGTTGGTTAGCCAGGTAGCTGTCTTCCAAATTTCTTGGCATACACAAGTGAGCACTTCCACGCTGCCAACTGTTTGTTGAAACATCTCAATTGGCATTCCATCAATTCCTGGAGCTTTGTTTTTTACTAATGCCTTCAGTGCAGCTTGGACTTCTTCCTTCAGTACCATTGTTTCTTGATCATAAGTTACCTGCTGAAATGATTGAATGTTGACCAATTCTTTTTGGTACCACGACTCTGTGTATCCCTTCCATCTTCTTTTGATGCTTCTTGGGTCATTCAATATTTTGCCCATAGCATCCTCCAATATTGCAACTCCAGGCTTGAATTTTTCCTTCAGTTCTTTGCTTGAGAAATGCTGAGTGTGTTCTTCTCTTTTGGTTTTCTAACTCCAGTTCTTTGAGTATTTCATTACAATGGAATAGTACTTGGCAATAAAAAGATATGAAATACTGATACAAAACATAGATAAATATCAAAAATATTACGCTCAGTGAAAGAAGCCACTCTCAAAAGGCCATATATTATACGAATCCATTTATACTCCACTCTAGAAAAGGCAAAGATAACGGATCATGGTTGCCAGGGACTGGGGTAAGGATGAGGACTTAGTGCAAAGAGGCATGAAAGAACTTTTCTGAGGCGATGAAAATATTCTATACGTTGATTGTGGTGGTGGTTAGGCACCTGTATACATTTATCAGTTCATAGAACAGTATAACTAAAATGGTGAATTTTACTGAATTCAATTATATGTTTATAAACTTTAAAAAGTAATGCATAAAAAGATTAAAAATAAAAACTAAGGTTAAAAAATTCTAATGGCAATGGAAGTACCTGGAATGGTTGCCTATAAACAAGTTTTGTGATCTCTTTTTTCTTCTTTTTTTACTCCCAAGTATTTTAAAGAGAGTAGGATTTTTAGTGCAATTCTTTATCATACGTTTTTTTCTTTTACCCCTTGTAAACTGATTTCTGCTCTTTTACAAAACACCAGTGATCAATTTATTGTCAAACTCAGTGTTTTCTTCAATCTCCCTGATTCTTTGCTTATGTAGTGTGCTTTTCTTTTTGATACCTTCTGCTTTCCGGACTTTGAGTACTCTTCACTCCCAGTGTCTCTTCACAGGTTCCTTTTTCCTTTTCTGCCCATAAGTATACAAATTTATCAAACTTTTGTACCCAGCCCATTTCTTTCTTTTTCTACTCAAACCTGCTGTCCTACAATTTCATTCATGAATGACTTTCAAAAACTGTGCTTCTAAGAATCTCCCCAAAGCCCAAAGTCAGATCCATATTCCCAATTGCCTGTTGGGCAGCTCTGATTCCAAAATTAATAAATAAATCTTTTCCCAACTAAAAACATGTCTTATTATTATTATTATTATATATTGTTAGTTGCTGTCAAGTCAGCTCTGACGCATAACAATCCTATGTACAACAGAACGAAGGACTGCTGGGTCCTATGCCATCCTCACAACCATTGCTGTATTTAAGCCCATTGTTGCAGCCACTGAGTCAATCCATCTCATTGAGGGTCTTCTTCTTTTTCACTGACCCTCTACTTTACCAAGCATGATGTCCTTCTCCAGGAACTGGTCCCTCTGATAACATGTCCAATGTATGTGAGATGAAGTGTTGCCATCCTTGCTTCCAAGGAGCATTCTGGCTGTGCTTCTTTCAAGATAGATTTTTTCGAATCTTTTGGCAGTCCAATGTATGTTCAATATTCTTTGCCAACACCACAATTCAAAGGCATCAATTCTTCTTCGGTCTTCCTTATTCATTGTCCAGCTTTCACATGCATATGAAGTGGTCTTGTTACGGAAGAATTTATTGTTAATCAGCCCTTCCTTGACGATTTTATGTGCCACAGCTATCGTTTATATGCTGCATTATACAGTGAGTATGTGTAAGCTTCTTGTTTTTAGAGTCTCCATTCTGTTGCAATGATCTGTCGTTTCCTGAGTGAATATCTCAATCGTTCTTACTGAGGTTATATTATACTAACTTCTGATTTCTGATCAAGTACAATTTCCCCATTCCTTGTCTTTTCCATGGCTAAGTTTTTTCACTGTATTCTTCCAAATGAAATTCAGAATTATTTTGTAAAGGAATCGTGGTTGCAATTGCATTATTGTACTTACATAAGTTTATTTGAGGGCAGTTAACATTTATACAATATTTAGTTTTTCTTTCCAGGAACATCTTTGTTTCTACATTTTTTTAAGCCTTCCTTTATGTCCCTTGGAAACCCTGGTGGTATAGTGGTTAAGAGCTATGGCTGCTAACCAAAAAGTTGGCAGTTCAATTTCACCAGATACTCCTTGGAAACTCTATGGGGCAGTTCTACTCTGTTCTATAGAGTTGCTATGAGTCAGAATCAACTTGATGGCAGTGGGTTTGTTTTTTTTGGTTTTATGTCCCTTAGCAAAGTTTTATAGTTTTCTTCGTGTAAACCGTTAAAGGATATTTGGCTAAATATCCTTTTAACATTTTATGTGTTTTGTTGTTATTGAATAGACTGTTTTGACCTGATTATTGCTGCTATATGGACAAGAAATTCCCCTTATTTCAATATTGCAGCTGATCATCCTTCTGTAATTAATTATATTATCTCCAAATACCAATAGTTTTGTCTGTTTTCAGGAAATTTGCCTCATTGCTTTTTCTAGTCCTTGTTGATTTGATCAGATCTTTCAAACTTATGTAAGTTTTACTTTTGCAGTTTGTGAGGTTCATAGCATTAATGGATTGACAATTTTAAATAAATTGGCATTAGGCCTCAATTTTCTCTTAAGCTTAATTTTTTCTTAAATGATAGTACCTCAGATATTTCCCCACTACCCAGTGAACAATTGTGTCATTGCTGCTTTTTTTTTTCAATCTTGTTATGGAATAATCTGTCTAATTCTAGGACATGAGTTTTTTTTTTGTTTGTTTGCTTGCTTTTTTTTAAAATCACGTATGTTTTCTTTTTTTCCCCTGAATGCTTTTGTGGTACTTTGGAGATACATATCCCCCTTTTTTTTCCTTTCACCTGCTGAAGTAAAGGTTTATGGTGTATGAAAGGGAGGGTAGGTGAAATAGCAAGCCTTATAAAATATATAGGATTTCATGAAACTAAGGAAACTAAAATTGAACAGTTGTTCAAATCATACTCAAATCCATTGCTATAAGAGGTTCTGAGAAATTTAAACCAGTCAATATTTGAAGAAGTCAACAAGAAAAAGGTTGATGATATTAAATACATTTAAGAGAGAATACTTTCACGATCAGTGGATCAAAAGGCCTTTGGAAAGTTTATACAGTCTTCCGGAATTTTTGGCAGAAGTATCTATTTATAATAATTATGAAAATGTGATCATTGAACTTTACTGACCTTTTTTTTTTTTTAATTCCTAGTATTTGATTCATTTTTGTTTATTCTAAAAATTAGCTCTCATTTCCATGGTTCTTCATTCTGTAAATTGGCTTGTATCAGTCGTCGTTTCTCCTGGCCCATTTTGTCACTCAGTTCTTTCCTTTGTATTCTTTTGAACCTACCAGCTCAGGGCTGCTGAGAACTCTGGCTGAGAAGGGAAAGAGGGATTTATCAGCCCTAGAGTGAGGAGCTGCTATAAATTCCTGTGCTCCATACTCAGCCTGCCCCAGATGCTGTCAAGTAATTCTATTTTCCAGTCATTTCTCTCTCCAGTTTCCCTTGATATACATTCTCAGAGAAGAGCTTGCCTCCCAGTTCACTCAGACAATACAAATCATCCAAAAAGACTTCCTTCCTTCAACATTCAGCCACCTAACCAGCAACCTGACTTAGGTCTGCCCCATCCTTTGCTTCTTCCCCCTTCACACTGGAGTTCTCCATCCTCCTGACTGAAGCTGCTCCTTTGACCCCTTCTCACTCTACCCAATCTCCCTGCATGATCTCAGACAGCATAGTGCCTTCATTTACTGTCTCTGAAATTTATGGCTCCTGCCCCATTATCTCTACAGAGCTTCAGACTCCTATCTCTAACTACCTGTCAGGCATTTCACTTGACTATTTCACAGAAAATACAAATTCAACATATTGTAAATTCAACTCAGAATCCTTCCCTCCCCCAGCCATTCATCTTACCTATATTTGTTCCCTCTCAGAGTGGGTAATGTCACCACTACTAAGTGACCCAGTTACTCAAACCAAAAAAAAAAAAAAAGCTAGGTGATTACTTATTGCCTCCCTGATCCCTCGTATACAATTATCAAATATTTTTGTTCATACCTCCTAATACCAATAAATTGTATCCACTTCTCTTCATTTTTGTATTTTGTTTAGACTCTTGGTCAGGCCGTTATTATTCCTGGTTATGACAATTTCTTATTTGGTCTCTTTGTTTCCATCTTACCCACATCTAAATGATGATACACACTGCAGCAGAATGATGGTACTAAAACCCGAAACCGATCGTGCTACTCTTCTAAACACCAGCCCCCTGACTTCACTCTCCCTCCATAGCCTATGGTCCAGCCGCACCCAACCACTGCTAAGTTCCATAGCGCTCCATTCTTTTCTACCTCCAGTCATTCGCACACGTGATTCTGTCTCCCTGGAAATTAATCATCTTTTGCCATTTACCAAACTAACCCCCACTTATTCATCAGGTTTCTTTCAACCTAGATGCCCCATTATCTAGGATCTCTTTACTGGACAAATCAGCAAGCCTCCCCAATTCGTAATACATTTTCCTTCTGAGTGTTTCTGTAGCACTCTATAATCCCCTTCATAAAATTTACCATATGATATCATAAATACCTGTTTATTTGGCCATATTTCCACCTACAGGAGCCTTGATGGTGCAGTGGTTAAAGTACTTGACTGCTAAATGAAAGGTCAGTCACTCTTTGGGAGAAAGATGTGGCAATCTGCTTAGTTAAAGACTAGTTAAAGACTACAGCCTTGGAAACCCTATGGGGCAGTTCCACTCTGTCCTACAGGGTCAACCTAGACTGAAGGTTTACAAAGGCAGGAATTATCTGTGTCATTTTTTATTGTATCTCCCAGGGGCTACCAGTGTCTGAGTATACTAGCCAAAAAATAAATACTTGTTGAATGAATTAACCCAACTATAAACTATTTTCTAAATATCTACTCCTCTGGTGAGTCTTCAGAATGGTAATTCAGCATTCTGAACTATTAGTATTCTATAGAAAAGTAAAATGGCCACTCAAGATTCCATTAAGGTGTCAGACGAATGGTCACCCTGCCAGGTAGGAATGTTGTCCTATAAGAATCTGTGTATGCTCTCAACTACTGTATCATCTAAATCAATATATGTTTCTTTTTCTCCTCAAACTCCAAAAGAACGGAAGTGGGGTGGCACCTCTCAAATTACAACTTATTACCCACTGGCAAAATGTTTGCTTCTCATTCCTATAGTTCTGGGCTCAGTTGTTTGAGACCATAAGCAAATGATTTATTTTATAAGGATCAGAACAAAGCTGGTTCCATGAGGCAGAGGTTAAAGATGTCCCAAATGTCCAAACTTTTGAAGGTGCCATACCATTGCATCATCTCTAATATCAACTATTCCCTCTCCCCTCAGTACTCTGCCTCCTGTCTTTGGGTTTCCTAATTCACTGCAACTTCTCACAGAACTCAGGAACATATAAAGGACATGACTCACATGGTTGTGGTGGCTGGCAAGTCCCAAATTCACGGGTCAGGTGTAGGCTTCTCCCGACTCATGTGGGTCCAGGGTCTGATGAACTCAAACCAGCATTTGGACCACAGGCTGCTGGCTCACAAGGCTGCAGAAGCTGGCAAATCAAGTCATGTGACAAGCCACTAGCCTAAGGGCCTATGGAGGCTGGCAAATCCCAGAATCAGCAGGTCAAACAGCAGCCCTCTGGGGAGGTCAGTTGATCAGGAACTGGATGCGGGATCCACATGCAGAAAGAGAGGCCCTCACCAGGACACATACATGTATCTTAGATGCAGGCCACACCCCAGGAGGAGGCCATAAATTTAGTAAAGGTGGGGCTTGAGTCATGCCCTCCTGCAAGACTGTGACCCAAGACACAACTTACACCAATCCTGCCTCATCAACATGTAGAGGTCAGGATCCACAACACATGAAATGGAGGACAACCAAACAATACTAGGAATTATGGCCTAGCCAAGTTGACACATAACCCCAATGATCACAGGCTCCATATGCCTCATATGCATAGTCTCACTCAATCATTGTGTATGAGTCACAAAGACTATGGCTAGAAGGGTATATTAAGTAATTCATTGCACAACAGGCCTTCAAGTCAGGAAAAATAGCAAGGAGACATATGCTAAAAACAAATAATAACAGGTAATCCTACAGAACACCTCTTTGTACAACCACGTACTGTTAAATGTACTAGAACCCTGTATGAGTCGAAATATTAGAATACAGATTTCTCAAGAATAAAAGTTTGGGTCATGTCATTGAATAAAGAACCTCAATAGGCTGTGGGGCAGATTGAAGGCAAGAGGAAAACTGAGGAAGAAAGTTATAAATACTGTAGATATCGTCATGACTACATATTGACTCAAAATGAGAAGAAACAGCTGCAAATATCCATTAATAATTGGAATGTGGAATGTACAAAGTATGAATCTAGGAAAACTGGAAGTCATTAAAAATGAAATGGAATGCATAATCATTGATATCCTAGGCATAAGTGATTTGAAATGGACTGGTATTAGCCATTTTGAATCAGACAGTCATATGGTCTACTATGCCAGGAACAACAACTTGAAGAGGAATGGCGTTGCATTCATTGCGAAAAAGAACATTTCAAGATCTATCCTGAAGTACAACGCTGTCGGTGGTAGGATAATATCCATATGCCTATAAGGAAGACCAGTTAATATGACTACTATTCAAATTTATGTACCAACCACTAAGGCCAAAGATGAAGAATTTGGAGATTTTTACCATCTTCTGCAGTCTGAAATTGATCGAACATGCTATCGGGATGCATTGAGAATTAATTACTGGAGACTGGGATGCAAAAGTTGGAAACAAAGAAGGTTGGAAAATATGGCCTTGGTGATAGAAATGATGCCGGAGTTTGCATGATAGAACTTTGCAAGACCAACAGCTTCTTCATGGCAAATACCTCTTTCACCAACATAAATGGCAACTATACACATGTACCTTGCCAGATGGAATACACAGGAATTAAATTGACTACATCTGTAGGAAAAGATGATGGAAAAGCTCAATAACATCAGTCAGGGCAAGGCCAGGGGCCAACTGTGGAACAGACCATCGAGTTGCTCATATGCAAGTTCAAGCTGAAGCTTAAGAAAATTAGAACAAGTTGATGAGACCCAAAGTATGACCTTGACTATATCCCACCTGAATTTAGAGACCCTCTCAAGAATAGATTGCACGTGTTGAACACTGATGATGAAAGACCAAACAAGTTGTGGAATGACATCAAGGACATCATACATGAAGAAAGCAATAGGTCATTAAAAAGACAGGAAAGAAAGAAAAAAAACCCAAAATGAATGTCAGAAGAGACTCTGAAACTTGCTCTTGAACATTAAGTACCTAAACTGAAAGGAATAAATGATGAAGTAAAAGAGTCGAATAGAAGATTTCAAAGGGCAGCTTAAGAAGACTAAGTAAAGTATTATAATGACATGTATAAAGACCTGGAGATGGGAAACCAAAAGGGAAGAAAATGCTCAGCATTGCTCAAGCTGAAAGAACTGAAGAAAAAATTCAAGCCTTGAGTTACAATACTGAGGGGTTCTATGGGGAAAATATTGTACGGCTCAGGAAGCATCAAAAGAAGATGTAAGGAATACACAGAGACACTATACCAAAAAGAATTGGTCAATGATCAACCATTTCAGGAGGTACCATATGAGCAGGAACCAATGGTAATGAAGGAAGAAGTCCAAGCTGCACTGAAGGCACTGGTGAAAAACAAGGCCCCAGGAACTGATGGAATACCAACCGAGATTTTACGACAAATGGATGCAGCTTTGGAAATGCTCTCTCATCTACGCCAAGAAATTTGGAAGACAGCTACCTGGCCAACCAACACGAAGAAATCTATATTTATGCCTATTCCCAAGAAAGGTGATCACACCTAATGCAGAAATTATTGATCAGTATCACTAATATCAAAGGCAAGTAAAAGTTTGCTGAAGATCATTCAAAAGCAGCTGCAGCAGTATATCGACAGGGAACTGCCAAAAATTCAAGCCGGATTCAGAACAGAACACAGAACCAAAGATATCATTGCTGATGTCAGATGTATCAGAGCTGAAAGCAGAGAATACCAGAAAGATGTTTCCCCGTGTTTTATTGACTATGCAAGGGCATTCAACTGTATGGATCATAACAAATTATGGATAACATTGCTAAGGATGGGAATTCCAGAATATTTAATTGTGCTCATGAGAAATCTGTACATAGATCAAGAGGCAGTCATTCATACAGAACGAGGGGATACTGCATGGTTCAAAGTCAGGAAAGGTTTGGGTTAGGGTTGTGTAATTTCACCATACCTATTCAATCTGTATTCTGAGCAAATAATCCGAGAAGCTGGACTATATGAAGAAGAACAGGGCATCAGGATTGGAGGAAGACTCTTTAACAACCTGCCTATGCAGATGATACAACCTTGCTTGCTGAAAGTGAAGAGGACTTGAAGCACTTACCAATGAAGATCCAAGAGCACAGCCTTCAGTACGGATTACACATCAACAAAAAGAAAACAAAAATCTTCACAACTGGACCAATAAGCAACATCATGATAAAGGGAGAAAAGATTGAAGTTGTCAAGGATTTCCTTTTACTTGGATCCACAATCAATACCCATGGAAGCAGCAGTCAAGAAATGAAAGGACACATTGCACTGGGCAAATCTGCTGCAAAACACTTCTTTAAAGTGTTGAAGAGCAAAGATGTCATCTTGAAGACTAAGGTGCGCCTGACCCAAGCCATGGTGTTTTCAATCACCTCCTGTGCATGTGAAAGCTGAACAATGAATAAAGAAGACTGAAAAAGAATTGACACTTTTGAATTGTGGTGTTGGAGAAGAATATTGACTATACCATGGACTGCCAAAAGAAGGAACAAATCTGTCTTGGAAGAAGTACAACCAGAATGCTCCTTAGAAGCAAGGATGGCAAGACTACGTCTCATGTAATTTGGACATATTTTCAGGAGGGATCAGTCCCTGGAGAAGGACATCACTCTTGGTAAAGTAAAGGGTCAGCAAAAAAAAGTACATAGTGACTGCAACAATGGGCTTAAGCATAACAACAATTGTGAGGAAGATGTAGGACCAGTTGGTGTTTCATTCTGTTGTGCATAGGATCACTATGAGCCAGAATTGACTCAATGGCACCTAACAACAACAAGCTATTAAACAAGTACCATTACTTTTATCTGTTTTTTCCTCCTTGTTATGCTAAGCATATATTTTAACTAATTTCCCTTTCCATTTCCTTCCTATCTTTCACTCTTGAATTTCAAGTGTGTTGGTGATAAATCACTCTAGAATTTAATCCACGGGTACCAGAATAATCATTCAGTATTGTGACCAAACTAGAGGGCAAATAGACATTATCAGGATTCTTGTGCTTGAACTGGTGGTACTATCTTATAACATTTTGGTTTGTATTCCCTTGAAGAGGAGGTAAGTGTTTTTGAGTATATGAATGCTTAGTTGCATTTTATTTTTTGGAATTATACATATGAGAATATGGATTTTATATATATCTATGTAGATATGTATATAGATATCTATGTCTATATCTATACACATATTAGAGATCCAAAAGGATGGAGCTTCATGAAATTTGTACAACTTTGGCAACACAGAACTTAAACACCTTTCCTTTCTGAGGAAATTCCAGAATCAATGAGAGAAAGAGCTCCACATAACATTATGAAAACCAAAGTAAAGCAATTGTTTTTGCTTTCTGGGAGGTAGGACCTGGATGTTTGTCCTAACCTTGGCCAATCAGATGCTTTCATCCAGCTCTTTGTATCTAGAAATGAGAAAAATAAAGTGGCTAGAGTGAGAGTGAGGAAACCCTGATGGTGTAGTGGTTAAGTGCTATGGCTGCTAACCAAAAGGTTGGCAGTTTGAATCCACCAGGCACTTCTTGGAAACTCTATGGGGTAGTTCTACTCTGTCGTATGGGGTTGCTGTGAGTCAGAATCGACTTGACGGCAATGGCTTATAGTGGGAGTGAAGCCAAAGAACTAGGAGCATATCAGAAGATGTCTGCTGATAGTGCCAGTGATGTCCCTGGTGAGCGGTTCAGGAGCTGCAGCTCCTGTTGCAGCATCTTAACTAGCCAGTGTCTTTGGTATGAAATGGTCATGCTATTGCTGACTGGTATTTCTGAGTTGTCCAGTTTTCTGAGCCTAGTTCTCCAATGTTTTTGTTGATTCAGAAAGCTACCTGATATTCATCTAACTCCTTTTCTGCATAGTAAGCCAGAGCTGATCTACATTGTATGAGTACTAAGCACAGTGCCTGGAGAAGACTAGAAAAGGCTTGAGTTCCAGCTGTCTCGCAAATAGGAGCAAATGCCAGACATAAAAATGCCTGTTATCTCAGGGCTTTCCCATTCTTTTACACTATTGAAGAAGGAACATTTCAGTTCTCTTTCATGAACTCTTTCCAAACGACTTGCTTTCCTTAACTCTTTTTGGTGCAATTTAACACAGTTTCATCTTGTGAAGAAGTTGAACAATAAGCTTGGTTTGTAAAATAAGATCCACTTTTATGAAAGAACTTATGAGATGGTTACCACCTTTGACTTCCAAAAAGAACAGCCTTGACTTATTGTTTCTGTAAAAACAAAAATCTCATATATAATTATACATCCAGGCAATTAATCTCCCATAAATAGATGGCCCAAAACAAAGTAGGAGGTGTAGTATTTTGGAGATCATTAGGATTTTTGTCTAAAGCCAAGCATCATTTATCATGAAAATATACAGCAAACTTCAAAAAAATAAAGGAAGAGTAAGGGGTATTCCTGTTCATAATTTTATTTAAGGAGCTGTGGTGGCACAGTGGTTGAAGCCATAGGCTGCTAACCAAAAGTCTGTGGTTGGAACCCATCACCTGCACCCTAGGAGAAAGACGTGGCAGTCTGCTTCCATAAAGAGTAAACCAAAATCCAAACCCGCCACCATCGAGTCAATTCCGACTCATAGCAACCCTATAGGACCAAGTAGAACTGCCCCATAGAGTTTCCAAGGAGCACCTGGTAGATTTGAACTGCTGACCTCTTGGTTAACAGGCATAGCACTTAACCACTATGCCACCATAAAAATTACAGCCTTGAAAACCCAGTGGGGCAGTTCTATTCTGTTCTATAGGGTCGCTATGAGTCGAAATTGATTCAACAGCAATGGATTTTTTGGTTTGGGAATTTTATATACTCTAGAGATAAAATTTTCCAAAAATTTGCAAGCTGGATTTTGATAGGTAATATAAAAAGTTCCTCATGCAATTTTTGTAGTTATAACAAGCCACTTAGAAAGCTCCCCTTTTACTTCCAATTCATTAAAGGAGTGAATTTCAAAATGACAACTAAATAGTTTTCTTTTTAAATCTCTTGACTCAAAATATTCAGTTCAACATTTTTCCTAGTTTTCCAGTGAAATTTCTCATTTGTTTCTTTTAAAAATAGATACCATGTAATCACATTTTTACATTCTGAAAAAGGTTAACAAATTAAAATTTTATAAACAAAATCATTCTGAAAACAATTTTATCTTCATCTTAATTATTTATAATGCAATATGCAGAATAAGATATGTATGAAGTTTGTCTAAATATTCATAATTTGGGAATATCTAAGTTGATTTACTAATGCTTTTCAAAAAAATTTAAGCACAAAAAATACTGTTCATTACAATTAAATGACTGCAGTACTCAGAGGCCCCTAAGTATGGCTGCACTTTGGTGAATAAGTCTTGACCACTTTTCTGTTCGTACTATTAATGCATATTTAACTGTCAGGGTAGACCAGTCTAGGCAAATGGGAGCTGTAGGAATTTGGGGGCAGGTAACTGTGCTATTTTAGCATTTGTAACAGTTAACATGATCACGAAGATGGCAAGGGACCAGGCATCATTTCCTTCCTTGTGTATGGGTTGCCACAAGTTGGGGGCAGCTAACAACAACAACAACAAAAATAACAGTGAACAATCCTGTATGTGGTTAAGTAAGTGACTCAAGCTTCAGGAACACGAAACACACTCTGTTCAGAGCAGAGGCAGATGAGATCCCAGGGCCGAAGACTGAAGCAGGTATTACAAATGTGAGACGCACAGGCTAGGTTTGGCTTGAAGGTGTGTTTTGCCTGGACCACCTAATGATTAAAAATAAGTTAGAAATTGTTGCCACCATTTTAAAATCAATAAATTGTACATAAAAATCCTGGTTTTTCAACTTCTGTGAAAAGCAGCCAGATTTTGTGACAATCGGCTAATGAGCCGGATTAAAAAGCGGCTTCCCACTTTTAATGTGGGATGTTTTTCTGTTCACTGAGGCCCCAGGCAGTCCATTTTAATAAGTTGCCTGCTTGTTCCATGATCCCCACCTCAAAGGAAAATGAATGAGGAAGTTCGATAGAACTTAAGTAAACATTTGTGACAATATAAAAACCTGTTGCTGTCGAGTCGATTCTGGCTCACAGTGACCCTACAGGACAGAAGAGAACTGCCCCACAGGGTTTCCAAGGCTGTATTCTTTATGAACGCAGACTGCCACATCTTTCTCTTGTGCAGTAGATGGTGGGCTCCAACTGCAGACCTTTTGGTTAGCAGCCAAACACTTAACCACTGCACTACCAGGGCTCCTTGTGAGAGTACAATCACTTGTAATTTTTAAAATCAAACAAGGCGGAAGGTATCCAAGTGGAAAAAAGAAAAAGGCTACCCAGAGGATTTCTGATAACCTCAGACTTTAAAGGATTCTTTCAAAGATAAAGGGAAAATCATAAACAGAAACAAATAAGCAAATATAGAAAAGTTAGATGCAACTGTGAGAATGATGTCCAGGAGGCTACCTAGATCACTTAAACAGAGTTTTCAGAACAAGAAGATAAAGAAAAGGCATCTTACTGTTGGAGGGAGTTGCTCAGGGCTGAATGTGGAAAAGGCAGTACAGACGTGATATGGGATGGAAAGAGCTGAAGAGCGATCTGCTTCTAGTTACAGGGAATGGTTCTCCACCTACACCATCTTAAACACGTCCAGTGTGTGAGCGAGACAAATCACATCCCCATATTGTAGGAAACTATGATCACAGAACCATTCTAATAACCCTTGACAAATAGTTGCGAATGGGTCAGGTTCCAGAAGACTGGAAATGGACAACAGTATTACAGTCTTTGGAGAAAGAAAAGTAGAAAGTCTTTAGAATATGCAGACCAATATGCCTGACAGCAATACCTAGTAAAAAAAAAAAAATAGGATGTCACTCAAATGAGTTAAAACCCACTACCATTGAATCAATTCAAATGTGTTAAAAACAAGTATTTATTAGAAGTTGGAATCAGCTTAATAATTGGTCAAGCAACAGTAGAGGCACCAGGGAAGTGGCCCATCTCTTACTACGCTCTACTTCTCCCACTCCTCTCAAGCCCCATAGCCTCTTGATTGTTGCTGAGCACACCTAGAATGCTCTTGCATGATAGCCTTGCTGTCAGATGCTTTTTCAACCTGGAACACTCCTCCTAAAGATATTTGCAAGCCTTGCCCTGCTTCCTTTAAGGTTTCTATTTCAGCTCCACCCTCTCAGTGAGGCTTTCTCTAAGTACCCTGTGTAACTTTTCAGCCCACTACTCAACCTTCCTATCACATGACCAGACCAGACCACTTGCAGTCTAGTCAACTCTGACTCATGTGTATCAGAGTAGAACTGTGCTCCATAGGGTTTTCAATGGCCGTGACCTCTCAGAAGTAGATTACCAGGCCTTTCTCCTGAGGCACATCTGGGTGGGTTCAAACCGCCAACCTTTCAGTTAGTAGCCAAGAGTGTTAACTGTGCCACCTATGGACTCCCTAACCCATTGCCCTCAAGTTGATTCTGACTTATAGAGACCCTATAGGACAGAGTAGAACTGCCCCACAGAGTTTCCAAGGAGCAGCTGGTGGATTCAAACTGCCAGGCTTTTAGTTAGCAGCCCAGCTCTAAACTGCTGTGCTGTCAGGGCTCCTAAAAAACACTACATGGACTTATTATGTGCCAGTCACTGTTTTAAGGGCTTTTAAAATAATAATCCATTTAATCCTTGCAACAACAGAATCAGGTAAATACTAGCATTATATTCATTTTGCAGATGAGAAAACGGAGGCATAGAGAATTGTGTGAAGCTTCCAATAGTGGTAAGGGATGAAGTTGAGTTCAAACAGAGAAATTCTGACTTCTGAGCCTGTTCTTTACTGCCATGCTATGCTGCCACCATCTAACATACTATATATATATTTAACTTATCTACTTAGTGTATTGTTTTTTTCCACCCCTACCCGACAAAAATGCAAATTCCATGAGGTCGGGATTTTGCTTTTTCCCTATTTTACTCTTGCCATTAGAACAGAGTGTAGCACATAGTAGATGCTTAATAAATATTGTGTTGAATGAATAAAATATAAACATAAGTATTTAGAAATGTAGGATTCTTACTTCTACAGCAAGACTATTCTCTAGTTGAGAATAGGGATTGAAGGCTGCTAATCTTTGAATCCCCAGCACCCATCAGAGTACCTGGCTTGTATAGGGAGGGAACAGAGGGTGGAGAAGAGCTGGAAAGGAAACTAGGAATGTCAGATGCATCGCAGAGCATGAGCCAGGATAGCTCAGTGTCTTAGTCATCTAGTGCTGCTGTAACAGAAAAACCACAAGTAGATGGCTTTAATAAAGACAAATTTATTTTCTCATAGACCAGTAGGCTAAAAGTCCGAATTCAGGGCACTGACTCCAGGGGAAGGCTTTCTTTCTCTGTCAGCTCTGGAGGAAGATCATGGTCATCAATCTTACCCTGGTTAAGAAGCTTCTCAGGTGCAGGGACCCTGGGTCCAAAGGACACACTCTGCTCCTGGCACTGCTTTCTTGGTGGTATTAGGTCCCCCTGTCTCTCTGCTTAATTCTTTCTTTTATATCTCAAGAGATTGCCTCAAGACACAATCCCATCTTGTAGTGGAATCCTGCCTCACTAACACAACTGCCATCCAACCTCCATCATTAACATCGTAGAGGCAGGATTTACAACATATAGGAAAATCACACAATACTGGGAATCATGGCCCAGCCCAATTGATACGCACATTTTTGGGGAGACATAAATCAATTACGACACTCAGTATCCCAAAAGTCCATTGAAGAGAGGCTTATCAAGAACAAGAGAGTGGTCAATTGTATTAAAGAAAGACAGACATAATGTCATTTGATTTTGCAGCCAATCGCTCAGTTTCTGAAACAAAAGGAAAATAGTTTGTCATCAAAATAGGATACAAATTAAGTCAAAATATATAGAGAGCATTACCCATATTTGAGCCACTTTGGTGAGTGCCTAGGGAACCTACCAAGAAACATAAGAAACAGCTCCGAAAAGGTTTTAAATTCAGTGGGAAAGAAACAATAGTCAAAGTGGTATCAAGTAGAAAAACCAATAACAATAAAAGCAGATAACTATGTAAGCAATGGCACTAAGCTTCATGTGACTAATGTCAAAAAAGAAAGGGTAAATGCTTTCAGGAGACATTGAGGTCACTCTAGGCTGGCAAAATATAATTCTAAAGAGCTCTGTCTTTCAGTGACATAACAGAGTGTCTTCATGAGTACAATCGACTTCAGTCAATCAACAAAAGACTAGATTACTAAATAGATGAGTGCAAGAAAAATATTAATAAACAAATAGCGTTCAACATCAACATAATCCTACCTAATGCCGTTAGTGTTTGAAAGAAAACCATTCGGATTCCTAATCTGCTGGGGAATATTAACATAATGTGGTTTTGAAAATTTTAAAAAGACCTCATAATTAATTTAATCACCATTTTGCATAGCATTCCCACTTGTAATCTGCATTTTTGCTTTAAAACTCTTACTATATAGCTGTCATTCTGATCTAATGTAATGCCTCTTACTTAGGGAGAGAGGAAATTTTCAAATGTTGAGGCTACACAGAAATGAAGAATGAAACATGTGTCTGTCGCTGCAATTTCACCATGGTAGACTAATTGCAGAGGCCTGTGGGTATGGATTGATGTTGCTGAGTAGTCAGCCTTTACTGCCATTGCTTTCAGGGCAATTTGCATAGCATGGCTCATAGTGTTTTATGATTTTTCTTTTAAAAATAATCCTACTTGTCAGTCACTAAATCTTTTTAACTCCTTCAGTGCTGACTAGCATCTGGGGCATGTCTGTAGAGTGAACGCACATATCTCTCACTTGCCAAGTGCAAGAAGGACTGGGAGTTTGAAAGGGTATCCCAGCTGGTACAGTTCACAGCCCTTTCATCCACTGGGAAATTGTTGTCATAGGATGAGTTCCCCAGGAAGTAGACCCTGAGGTAGAAATGAGTGTTCAGGAGGTTCATTAGGATGTGCTCATGGTTATAGTACAAACACCTGTGGAAGGCAAGGAAGCACGATTAGGCAGAGAAACAAGTTCGGCTACATTGCAGTCTCAATGCAAGCCTCAGACAACACTGGGAGGAATTCTGAAAATGAGATGATGCTTCAGAGTTGACTCAAGTTGTGACTGGAGGGCTGAAATTTTATACTGTGCACTAATCAGTCACTGAGTGTGGGGTATCCCAGAAAAGTAGCATGGCCTTGGGTAACACAATCAGCTGAGACAATCTCTAAAGATGGCTTATAGCAGAGGACTATCTACGAGAGAACTCCCAGTAAAGAACTAAGGTAATAAGTCTTTCATTCCTGAAAGGAGATCTGAGTGACACATCACAATGTCCACTATGATCCTCACATTTCTCCAATGACAGAGGCTCAATTGGGTACCACAGAAGCAACATGCTATGTAACCTGCTTGACTTTTGTGAGAAGGTCTTTATGTGTATTACATTTTTCAAGAATCTATTTCCCACTGTTTAGTAATTTAATATATCCTTAATCATCAAAATTAATTCTATAACTATAAACAATTTGAAGGGGATCATTGAGAATTTGTCTTAGACGGAGAGAAAGAGAAAGAAAGACAAAGAAAGTCTGTTGATTTTATTACTACAAGCTCAATCAGACAGAAAAGGAAGGAGAATATATAGAAATATATTGAGTTTTCTATGTCAGCTCAAGGAGCCCTGATGGCACAGTTGTTAATTGCTCAGTTGCTAACCAGAAGGTGGGGAGTTCAAACCCAGCAGCTGTTCTGTGGAAGAAAGATGTGGATATGTTGCAGTCTGCTTCCATGAAGATTATAACCTTGGAAACCCTATAGGGCAGCTCTACTTTGTCATATAATGTCTCTGTGAGTTGGAACCAACTCGATGGCAATAGGTTTTATGTCACCAACTTAGATACTGAACCTTAATCTTTACATCATCACTTTGGATTGGGCATGGTGTTTTTCAAACTATTTACTAAGGGTCAAGTTTTCCTGATCATACTGCTTATTTCCTTGGACTTCACTAAAAGGAAGTTTGTGTAGTGAGAGACTTATTTCTCTCCATAATTTTAAGAATTCCTATTTTCTAAGTCAACAAACATACTCTTTCATTTCTGAAGAAAATATGGGAAAACAGTTTAGACATGTCACACCAGGCGCAGAGGCATAGAATCTACAGCCTGCTGTAGCTCACAAGGGGCGTTTGCTCACCTCATGGAATCTTTGCTTTTGAGTCAAGGGTACAGAGAGGAAACATCTAAAGCTAGCACAGTCGAAGGCTTAGAACATGGCTCAGATTTAAACACAAACAAAGGGTAATCTGGCCTGGCACAGCCTGGCCACTGCAACAGTGTATTTGAAGGTTATGTTTTATGTTTATTAGCTCCATCCAGATGGCGTTTTATGTCCTTAATAACTTTGTCCCTGACTAAGCCATGAACCCACCATTTGACAAACACAAGAGGAAATATCTATCAGCAAAAAAGTCATTTTATAATCAGAAACATCACTTGAACCATTAGAACTACATTTTGAAAGTGTGAGTCTTTTTATTTGTCAATATCTATCTACAGTTATTTGTTGACAAACACATGACATATTTATGCTAATATTTTGTATGAGTAATAACTTTCATCGTAATAGATGAAACTGCTTTGATGCACATTTATTCATCTTTATACATCCATGAAAATTAGTGTATTGTATGCATTAACATCCGGTGTTAAAAACAGAGAGGCTGAGAACAGAAGGTCCAAGGTCATCCAGTAGTTTTCCTATAGTCCTGGTTTCTCCTGGCTCACAGCTGAGAACTCTAAGTCTAGATCAACCTACACACTATGTTTATGGGGCTTTTAGGGAACGAACATCTGTCAGGGGTGAGATTTTTGTGATGGTCATTTATGCTGCTGGCTAACTCCTGCTTCCAAATTTCAACCTCCTTGAGGGCAGCTGTTATGCTTTATCACTGTCTTCTTTAAAGCTCCAGTTTTAGGTAATCAATATACATTTGGGAAACCCTGGTGGTGTAGTGGTTAAGTGCTATGGCTGCTGACCAAAGGGTCGGCAGTTCAAATCCTCCACGTGCTCCTTGGAAACTCTACGGGGCAGTTCTACTCTGTCCTATAGGGTCGCTACGAGTCGGTATCGACTCAACGGCACTGGGTTTTTTTGGTTTATATACATTTGAGGATTTTATTGAAACAAGTCACAGTTTTTCTGCTTAAACTGCATCCTTTAACTCCCTAGTAGAAAGTGAAGCAATTATTTTTAACCTATCAAAAAGAAAAAGAAAGTTCTGCATTATTGTTTTATGGATTTCTCAGTAGGAGCGAGAACACGTGCCTGAATTCCTTTAGAGCGGGATTTAGAACAGAAAAGTAGAGGGAAAAAATAGTGCCTATTTAGTTTATAATAATTTTAATTAAAAAAACACTTAATGTAATTAACGTCCATTTAGTTTTTCATTTACAATCCTATGTCTTTTTTTCTTTCTCCCTTCCTCCCTCTCTTCCTTCCTCTCTACCTCCCTTCCTCTCCTTTTTTCTTTCTTTCTCTCCCTATCTCTCTCCTTCCTGCCTTCCATCCTTCCTTCTTTCCCTTCTTTCTATTACCAAACATTTACTGAAGTGTATCCTATATATAAAAAATCATGCTAGATTCTGTGCAGGTGCATAATCATTTAAGAAAATTGCCAGGGTTTAAATTTTTCCTAAAGCATTCAGTTTTCCCCAAAATATTTATGCTGTGCCATACAGTCTGATACTCCTTTTCCTGCACTTTGTCTCACTGCTTGATCTTAGCTATAGAAAGCGCTTCCCCTATATTCTCGCATTTCCCTCCCAAAGGACCTGAAACTTACTTAAATACTATGATCACAATTTCACAGGAGCTAAACTTCGAATTATTTAACAGGTATTTTTATTCGTTGTACTAAAATAACAAAACACTGTCTTTGAGATTACACCATAATTATCTGCATTTTAGAAAACTTTGCCTAGATCTAAGATGTAAGACGAGAAAGCATTTTAAGGGGGAAATCATCCTCCCTTGAACAGAGTGGAGAATTATTCATACGTTTAAACCCAAAACCAAACCCACTGCCATCGAGTCGATTCCAACTCATAGGACAGAGGAGAACTGCCCCATAGAGTTTCCAAGCAGCACCTGGCAGGTTTGAACTGCTGACCTCTTGGTTAGCAGCCATAGCACCTAACCACTACACCACCAGGATTTCCATTTACTTTGAAAAAATTAGAGTGTTATTAGCCAGAATACATATTTAAAGGATTGAGATTCAATCTAAGGAACACCTTTATTTAAAAGAGGTTAAAAACATATAATATAGCAGGGAGTAAGTTTAAAATCTCTTTCTTTAGAGAGTGTCCAGGCAGGAATGTGTCTTTCTTGCAATGTATTGTATAATCTTGACCGCAAAAGATAATATTGCCCATTGTGCTTCTTCATAGCCTCATATATGACATTACAATTGAATGATGTTTAAGAACTTGTGGATAGCTATGGTTTAACAAAATTTAGACATCTAAACAACTTGACAATCTTTGATGGAGAGTGATATAACATGAATACCAACTGTTTCACTTTCTTTCAGTTAACCACAGTTTTCTCACCAAGATGGTGGAATCAAAAGAATAGCATGACTTGTTTATTGAAAACCAGGGCAGCATGGTAGAGGGACACCTGAGTTCACATACTGCTCTGGCCTCACACAATTTACTTCAACCCTTGGAGCCTTGGCCTCCTGGTGCATAACATGAGAAATAATAATATCTGTATGTCATAAACTTGTGGAGAATATACAAGGAAATAACATCTGTTAGTCACCTGACTCGGTGTTTGGCATAGAGTGAGAACACAACAAATGTCAACGTTTTCCTCTTTGAAAAGAAAGTCACCCTCGCGTGATAAAAACCCCTAGTCAAACTGCAAAAATGGCAAAGGCCAGATTTATCAGGTCGTGCCAACTGCACAGGAAACATCACCGACTACAAATCACTTGCTGGACCACATTCATAGAGAAACTAGATAAGTAACAATAAGAAGCATCAAGAAAACTGTAATAGCCTGAAGCTTCCAGGAACCACAGGGGCCACGTGAACCTGTTCAGAATAGTGTCCCTGTACCATGTGCCAGTTTTCAGCCAAACAGTTTTGCAATTTTGCTTGTGTGTAGATAGAACATTAGAAAAAAACAAACAAACAAAAAGCGATAGAATGTGAGCTAAGCCACGAACTAGCTACAGAAAATGCTAGAAACCCCAAGGGGAGTAAAGGAATCAAGTCAAAGCCCCTTTGCCAGATCTGGTGTTTCTTTTGCCTGAGGAAACTGGAAAAGTTTGGTCCCTCAAAGCCTCCCCCTCTCTATCCACACCACGGATAGCCAAGAATAATATCCGACTTCTTACATGGAGGGTTTGAAACCATAAACTCCATTGGACTCAGCTTAGACTCTTGCTTTTTGTTTTTTGAATGAGAGTTTGGGAAACAGATGCAATTTTTCCTACCAAGAAGGCTGTCTTTATAAACAAAACAAAAAGAAAAGTATACATTCTCCTGCCCCAAAGAAACATTTCTGAATAGCAAAAAAAAAAAAAAATAAGTTATATGGATTAAAAAAAAAAAAGTGTGAGTATAATAACAGATTTGAGCTCTAAATGCCTACTGTGGGCCAATATACAGTACACAGCATAATTATAAAGAAAGTGGTAGCAGAACAACCCAATTATTTCAAAAACATTTGAGGCAGCGGGACAGAAAGATTTCTCGTTCCCATCCAAATAGACTAAAATAGGGAAGATACGGTGATAACTTGTCTTTGTTCTGCAAAACAAGTGCCATCTCCATGATCCTTTAAGATACAGCTTTGATGAATGTTGAAAATACCTTGTTACGTGGGAGGTGAAGAAGCAGCCCTTTAGGTCTTACCTCTAAATGTCTTTCATTGGGGAACTAGGAAAAGGAAGCCTTAAAGTTTACTCTTTTGAAGATATAAAGTCCAGTCATTTTGCATTTGTGTTTTTAAATATGAAATGATCTGAAGTGTCATTGCCTTGTTATTAAGAAATGCTGTGTTAGCTGCTTTCTTTTGATTTCATTATAATACAACTACTAGGAAAGCTCTTTCTCCCCGGGAACTAATTCTTCCCCAACCACTCCTGGTTTCCAGCAATTTTTGTTTTCAGATGAAATGAAGACCAATGTGGTTTTTTCCTACACCATTTCAGGATATTACATTTTAAAAGATAATTGATCATATCTCTGTAGTCCTATGCTTTTATGTTACAACAGGATATGTATAGTCATTGCTCAGCATGTCCAGTGAATTATAGCCTATAGGGATAGATTTTAAATACAAAGATCATGAAGAAAAGCTGGTTAAAGCATTGCCAAGTAAACTAAACTTAGTGTGTATGGTGTCTGGCTAAATATATGGCTTTCGTAAGTAATAAGAGGGAATGATTATTGAAACTGCAATCATCTTTCACAATAAATACTGTTTTTCTTAAAGGCTGCTATACAATAAAGTTATAACAGTGCTTGGAAACTTTCTACTTATAATTAACAAAAATATACAGGAAAGCACTCTTAAGGTTTCTTGAAAATATTCCTTGTGTTCATGCTAAAATACAAAGTATAATTCTGCAAGGGAGAGTCGATAACTCCTGATAAAAAACAACCCACTAGGTATGAGACGCATGCACTTCCAGGCATTTAAGTTAAATAGTTCACTAGAAATATCGCTGTTACTAAGTTATTGAGCCCTCCAGCAAGCCTTAAGTGCTCTTGATTTTAAGGAAGAACTTGTGAACATGAAATCAATAGTTCTAAGAGATGAATGTACTATTATTGTTTTATAACTACACATAAATATATTACCCACTTACACATAACTATATTGTCAAATGTATATATATAATATAAAATATATGTAATGCATATTGTGTAATGTTAATACATAATAAAATATATAATATGCAATATAAGGCATAATGTGTGATATAGCATATGATTAATTATAATACATCATATAATTAATATTATATGATAACATTATACTTTAAATATTCAGAAATAGTAAACCAAGACAAATAGCCTACCCTAGTAGTAATTATATCTGAAGTTATCATATATTGCTTAATTCACCAGTGGAAAATGCTATTGAAATGGGATTTTTTATTAAAAGAGAAAGAAATGCACACCAACTGATTTTAGGAACTCTTGGTATTTTGCAGTGCCAGGAGCTCTTGTCTTCATGCTAAACATCTACTATGGCAAGAAGGCAAATATCTCTGAATGATATTTACCCTTTCGGGTTTTGGGCAAAGAGTTGGAACTGCTCAGGATCATTTCTCTAACACTTTTTTTGTATAGGTTAGAAATGTGAAAGAACTATAGGCAGGTTCTCTACCTATAAATAACTCTTATTACTTTCAGAAATAGTAAAAGTTGCAGACATACTGATATTTGAAGTATCTGCCATCTAATATTAAAACAACACTTTTAACTCAGCTTTGGTGGTGCTTCCTTGGAAAGCAAAATGCTTTTGTGTCTCACCCTTACTGGGATGCATCACAGCACATACCAGACAGAACCAGACATGAATGAGCTAAACAATTTCACTTCACTCAAACTTTTTAGCTCTGAATCATGTAAGAGCTGACACGAGCTGAAAAATATACACCTTAATTTAGTTAATCCAGTACAGGGTGTCCAAACACAATGTGTGAGATAAAGTAACCAGAAAGTTCATCTGTATCTCAGTCCTACAGAGCTTGAGCTGTGGCTTGTCACAAGAGTTTCTTTTAGCTTATGTGACTGCTCGCTCCACATGCTGCCATTTACAGTACACGGTATACAGTAAATCTATTTTTTGTCAAGATGGGCTGGGTTTTCACAGCTCTGCATGTGACATCCAGTCACTCTTCTTGGCTCTTAATGCTTAACATGGTGTAGTCTTGATTTTTGGCTGATTGCCTCCAATATGTTCAATTTTGGATGATTTTTAGTGTAGGTTTGTGAAATTATGCCCTAGAAATACGAAAAATGTATAGGTTTCTTTATAGGGCTTGCAGGAACAAGTTGGCTTCTGCGGACATCACTTTCAAACTGTACTATTATCTCAATTATTGGTGACTTAACCTCAGTGGACATTGGAGAACATTCAGAAGACAGATAAGGGAAGGGGATTGAAAAGACACACCAGTGGCCGCCTCAGAACAGTGGGATTAGGCATTCAGGTGGAGAGAGGATTTTCATTATGCAGTTTATTTGTTTGCACTGTGTTTTTTTTTTTTTTCAAATACATCTCATTTTAAAATTAAATATTTTATTCAAGAGAAAGTAATATTTCCATTGCTTTTGTGATTTTGAAAATTGCTTTGTGTCTGCCACTCATATTTTCATAGCTCTGTTAAATTCCATAAGCACAAACTGTAGTGAGCTACGATGTATCTCTTCCGGAACCTTAATTTGCCATCTGGTTCCTAAACCTTTCAGTATTTGTTCTGAATTCCCACCTTCATGGTCTCCTTCAACCTCAGGGCTATTTTTTTTCTTTTTTAATGGAAAGTTTGTTATCTGTGTATTATTGTTTAAATTTTGGGTGTTCGAATTGCCCAGGATCACATTCTAGGAGCTGTCCCTAGCTGAATGTCTTATAGAATTTACTTGATGGAAGCTTAGGTCAATTGGTTATGAATCAGCAATGCCCATGCAACCTGAATTGACACAAAACTAGTAATTAACAGTTCAGTCAAAAATAAAATGTGAGTGGCATCCTTGAATGATTTATAACAAGTTTGATGGTTTAAAAAAAATTTTTTTTTTTTAACATTTGAAACTATCACATATAAAAACTCGCTGAACGAAACCAGAGAATGGGCATGTGGGAGAGTCAGTATTTAGTCAGTATTCAATCTCTTTTCTCCTCCATTTTTGTCTGATTTCTATTTGAATATTAGTAAGGAAATACTGTGCACACAAATTTAGTTTCTCTGCTTTTTTTTTCCCTGAGTTAGGTGAGGTTAACAGAAGATGAAAGTATAGATCTAAGTAATGAGAAGATGACATTTATAAAGGTGGCAGAAGTTAGCGCAAATTAAGTACTCCTAAAAAAAAAAATTTTTTTTTAAATCCTTAATTTTTTTTTAAAGAAGATGGTAATTCATATTGCCATTTTTAGGGAATTGTGTGCCTCACCAGTGGACAAGAGAAAATGAAATGGAGACAGAGTGGGAAACAACTGGAAGGAACCTGAGTAGGGATTGCAGCTACATCCTTAATTCCCTAGGCCGATCCCCTGATCTCTCATCTAAATGATAAAAGTGTTAAACTAAATGATATTTAAAGTTCCTTCTATCTCTAAATTCCATGATGATATCAGAGTTCCACATGGGGGGCCCTCTGAACAGCATCCTGACAGTGCCTGACACAGTAATACTCAGTAAATGTGCATTAGAAGACTAAATAAGGAACAAGGTAACAAATGAGAGAGGAGCCTAGACCCTGAGCTTCCAGTTTACAATAATGGAACCAGGATTATGGTTCTCCACTAAACAGATTAAACAAAATCACATCGCACCAAACTACCAGGGACAACTACATTGGCAGATACCCTCATCACTGTTTGTGATGGTTTATCAAGGGATTTATCTCAATTCCGTAAAAATCCACAGAGGGAGTTAAGGGAGTTGTACAAACTGCCTTGGAGATTTCATTAAAACCCATTAAACTCACAAAACTCTTTAGACTAATACATTTGTCAAACAGGCAGTAATTGGGAAGCAGGACTGGGGGTTTTGGAGGGTTATGTATGCAGCCATTCTATCAGGTGTGTTCCCTGAGTCCAAGTAAACTGAGAATGAGAGAAGCTAAAAAGCTCTATCTTGGATCATGTGGATAATTGATTGATACTTCTTACGTACGCATCGATTCTTATAATCATGGTAATAAGATTTTATTTGCATTTGTCATGTATATACCAGGCACCATGCTAAGTATCCTACATACATTTTTACCTAAGAGGTAGGCAGTGTGATTTAGGTCCATTTTACAGATGAGAAAACAAGGCTTCACATTTATTCATTCATCAGATCCTTATTGAATAACTACTATGTATTAGGATTTGTCCCAGGCACTTAATTCACGAAAATGAATCAAATGGGCTGAGGAGATTCTTGGTCAGGCCTGCCCTTCTTAGGCCCCTCTGAGTCAAATTATGAAGTAGTAAATCAGTGCAGAGACACCCATACTGGTCAGTGTTGGGTCACGGCAGTGTATCTCTCTATGAACGAAGGATAGTCGATCTTTGAATAATATAACACGGAATGAAATCATACCAGAATTCTGGAGCTTAGATTCAGGTAACGTGGCTTGCTGAAGGTAAGTTTTGCAAACATGAGGTAATTTTGACAACGTTTCAGTGTGACTTGGCTGGAAGTATAGGTTGTTGTTGTTGGTTACTGGAGAGTCTATTCTAACTCATGGCGATTCCATGTGTGCAGAGTAGACCTGCTCCATAGGACTTTCAAGGCTGTGACCTTTGGAAGCAGATCTCCAGGCCTGTCTTCTGAGTCATCTCTGGGTGGGTTCAAACTGTCAAACTTTCAGTCAGTAGTCAGCACTTAATTCAGGAGTCCCCAATAACGTCTTCGCGCAATGTGGCAACACCCTCACCTTGGTTAGTTTAATTATCACAACCACTAGGATGTATCTCATGAAGGAACTGAGAGGGGTCCTAGAATTACACTCACGCAACGTCCCCAACTTGATGTTTTCTTCTGTCCCTGTTTCATTCAAGCTCGCTGCAGTGAAGTGCAATTTGTCACAAATCTATGTATCTGAGTGTTCTTCCTCATCAATGCTCAAATGCAGGCCCCTGTTTTACAAACCTAGGCTCTGACTTCATGGAGCTTACAGTTTTATGGTGGAGATAGATGGTAAAAAAATAAGTAAATAAATAAAATAAAAACTCTAGAACAGGCAAAACTACAGGAATGCAAAGCAGAGGGAAGAAAATAGCTGCAACTGGGAAAAAGAAAACTTTCTGGAGCGATGGGAATGTTGTGTATCCTGGCTGTTGTCTTAGTCATAGGTTGAATGCATTTGTCAAAATTTAAAACAGTGTGCTCCCAATCTTATGAATTTTATTGTACATAATATTTCAATTCAGTTGGTAAAAAGTTGCCATAAACTTTGTAATTTTAATGCTATTTTTAGTCAAAAGAAAAAATATTTAAGACAGTTTTCTAAGTTATTAAAATAAACACATACGTGCATATATACATTATTTTAAACAAATAAATATAACAAATAAAATATATGTGTATATATTTTAAGACATTTCTAGTTGGTTAAAAATATATATGTATATATATATACATACACTACATTTTGAAAAGTAAAATATAACACTAGGATTTAGAAGGCCTTGAAGAAATGTTCTCCCTCATATTTAATCAAGTACAAATGCATAAATGTATTATCCTTGAGAATCATTAAAAATTACTAGCACTTTTATGCACTGGGTGTTAAAAGGTTTAAAATGGGTTTATTAGACAGACCTTTAAAACTGATAAGGGTCCACTGTCACATTATTTGCTTATTAAAATATTTACACATTGTTGTTGTTGTTGTTGTTAGGTGCCGTCAAGTGGGTTCCGACTCATAGTGACCCTATGCACAACAGAACGAAACACTGCCTGGTCCTGAGCCATCCTTACAATCGTTGTTATACTTGAGCTCATTGTTGCAGCCACTGTGTCAATCCACTCCATTGAGGGTCTTCCTCTTTTCCGCTGACCCTGTACTCTGCCAAGCATGATGTCCTTCTCAAGAAACTGATCCCACCTGACAACATGTCCAAAGTATGTAGGATGCAGTCTTGCTATCCTTGCTTCTAAGGAGTATTGATTTGTTTGTTCTTTTGGCAGTCCATGGTATGTTCAATATTCTTCACCAACACCACAATTTAAAGGCATAAATTCTTCTTCCTTATTCATTGTCCAGCTTTCACATGCACGTGATGTGATTGAAAATGTCATGGCTTGGGTCAGGCACACCTTAGTCTCCAAGGTGACATCTTGGCTCAAACAATTTGAAGAGGTCCTTTTTGCAGCAGATTTGCCCAACGCAATGTGTCTTTTGATTTCTTGACTGCTGCTTCCATGGCTATTGAGTGTGGATCCAAGTAAAATGAAATCCTTGACAACTTCAATCTTTTCTCCGTTTATCATGATGTTGCTCGTTGGTCCAGTTGTGAGGATTTTTGTGTTTTTTTTATGTTGAGGTGTAATCCATACTGAAGACTGTGGTCTTTGATCTATATGAGTAAGTGCTTCAAGTCCTCTTCACTTTCAGCAAGCAAGGTTGTGTCATCCACAAAATGCAGGCTGTTAATGAGTCTTCCTCCAATCCTGATGCCCCGCTCTTCTTCATATAGTCCAGCTTCTTGTATTATTTGTTCAGCACACAGATTAAATAGGTATGGTGAAAGAATACAACCTTGACGCACACCTTTCCTGACTTTAAAACAATCAGTATCCCCTTGTTCTGTCTGAACAACTGCCTCTTGATCTATGTAAAGGTTCCTCACGAGCACAATTAAGTGTTCTGGAATTCCGTTTTTCACAGTGTTATCCATAATTTGTTATGATTCACACAGTTGAATGCCTTTGCATAGTCAATAAAACACAGGTAAACATCCTTCTGGTATTCTCTGCTTTCAGCCAGGATTCATCTGACATCAGCAATGATATCCCTGGTTCCACGTCTTCTTCTGAAACCGGCCTGAATTTCTGGCAGTTCCCTGTTCATATACCACTGCAGCTGTTTTTGAATGATCTTCAGCAAAATTTTGCTTGCGTGTGATATTAATGATATTGTTCTATAATTTCCACATTCTGTTGGATCTCCTTTCTTGGGAATAGACATAAATATGGATCTCTTCCAGTCAGTTGGTCAGGAAGCTGTCTTCCATATTTCTTGGCGTAGACGAGTGAGCACCTCCAGCATTGCATCTGTTTGTTGAAACATCTCAATAGGTATTCCATCAATTCCTGAAGCCTTGTTTTTCACCAATGCCTTCAGAGCAGCTTGGACTTCTTCCTTCAGTACCATCAGTTCCTGATCATATGCCACCTCTTGAAATGGTTGGATATCAACTAATTGTTTTTGGTATAAGGACTCTGTATTCCTTCCATCTTCTTTTGATGCTTCCTGCGTCATTTAATATTTTCCCCATGGAATCCTTCATTATTGCAACTCGAGGCTTCAATTTTTTCTTCAGTTCATTCAGCTTGAGAAACACTGAGCGTGTTCTTCCCTTTTGGTTTTCCATCTCCAGTTCTTTGCACATGTCATTATAATACTTTCTCTTCTCGAGAGGTCCTTCGAAATCTTCTGTTCAGTTCTTTTACTTCATCAATTCTTCCTTTTGCTTTAGCTGCTTGACACTCAAAAGGTAGTTTCAGAGTCTCCTCTGACATCCATCTTGGTCTTTTCTTTCCTGTCTTTTCAGTGACCTCTTGCTTTCTTCATGGATGATGTCCTTGATGTCATTCCACAACTCATCTGGTCTTCCGTCACTAGTGTTCAATGTGTCAAATCTATTCTTCAGATGGTCTCTAAATTCAGGTGGGATATACTCAAGGTCATATTTTGGCTCTCGTGGACTTGCTCTGATTTTCTTCAGTTTCAGCTTGAACTTGCGTATGAGCAATTGATGGTCTGTTCCACAGTCGGCCTCTGGCCTTGTTCTGACTGACAATATTGAGCTTTTCCATCATCTCTTTCCACAGATGTAGTCAATTTGATTTCTGTGTGTTCCATCTGGCGAGGTCCATGTTTATAGTCACCGTTTATGTTGGTGAAAGAACGTATTTGCAATGAAGAAGTCATTGGTCTTGCAAAATTCTATCATTCGATCTCCAGCTTTGTTTCTATCACCAAGGCCATATTTTCCAACTACTGATCCTTCTTCTTTGTTTCCAACTTTCACATTCCAATCACCAGTAATTATCAATGCATCTTGATTACATGTTTGATCAATTTCAGACTGCAGCAGCTGATAAAAATCTTCTATTTCTTCATCTTTGGCCCCAGTGGTTGGTGCGTAAATTTGAATAATAGTTGTATTAACTAGTTTTCCTTATAGGCGTATGGATATTATCCTACCACTGACAGCATTATACTTCAGAATAGATCCTGAAATGTTCTTTTTGACGATGAATGCAACACCATTCCTCTTCAGGTTTTCATTCCCAGCATTGTAGGTTATATGATTGTCTGATTCAAAATGGCCAATACCAGTCCATTTCAGTTCACTAATGCCTAGCATATTGATGTCTATATGTTCCATTTCATTTTTGATGGTTTCCAATTTTCCTGGATTCATACTTTGTACATTCCAGGTTCCAATTTTAATGGATGTTTACAGCTGTTTCTTCTCATTTTGAGTAGTGCCACATCAGCAAATGAAGGTCTTGAAAGCTTTACTCCATCCTCGTCGTTAAGGTCGACTCTACATTGAGAAGGCAGCTCTTCCCCAGTCATCTTTTGAGTGCCTTCCAACCTGGGGGGCTCATCTTCCAGCACTATATCAGACAATGTTCTGCTGCTATTCATAAGCTTTTCACTGGCTAATAATTTTCAGAAGTAGAGTGCCAGGTCCTTCTTCCTAGTCTGTCTTAATCTGGAAGCTCAGCTGAAACCTGTCTTCCATGGGTGACCCTGCTGGTATCTGAATACCAGTGGCATAGCTTCCAGCACCACAGCAACATACAAGCCCCCACAGTATGACAAACTGACAGACATAGTTAAGAAAAAGCAAGCAAATAAGTAACACCATAGTTATAAACTTTGATAAATGCTTTGAAAGGGAGATAACAGGGTGTGGTTAAGAGCTCAGCTGCTAACCAAAAGGTCAACAGTTCAAATCCATCAGCTGCTCCTTGGAAACTATAAGGCAGTTTTACTCTGTCCTATAAGGTCATTCTGAATCAGAATTGACAGGTTTGGTTTGATTTTTTTTTTATAAGAGAGAAATGCAAAAGTTCCCGATAATTTAGAAAAGAAGACAAAAGTATTGCTTAATTATTAATGTCTATTTCATTTTACTTGAATCCACAATCAATGCCCATGAAAGCAGCAGTCAAGAAATCAAATAACTTATTGCATTGGGTGAATCTACTGCAAAAGACCTCTTTAAAGTGTTAAAAATTAAGATGTCAACTTGAGTACTAAAGTTCACCTGGCTCAGGACCTGGATTTTCTATCACCTCATATGCATGAGAGACCTGGGTAATGAATAAGGAAGACAGAAGAAGATGATGTTGGTGAAGAATAATGAATTTACTGTGGACTGCCAGAAAAATGAACAAATCTGTCTTGGAATAAGTACGGTCAGAATGCGCCTAAGAAGCGAGAAGGGTGAGACTTGTTTCATGTACTTTGGACATGTTATCAGGAGGGACCAGTCCCTGGAGAAGGACATCATGCTCAGTAGAGCACCTGCAAAAAAGAGAAAGACCCTCAATGAGAGGGATTGACACAGTGGTTGCAACAATGGCCTCAAACACAGCTACAGTTGTGAGGATGGTGCAGGACCCGGCAGTGCTGCATTCTGTAGTACGTAGGGTCGTTATGAGTTGGAACCTATTCGATAGCACCTAACAACAACAACAACAACATTTACTTAGTAAACCATAAGATTTGGGGGAAAAAAAAAAAAAAAGCAAGAGTTTAGTCAAATAAGTTTCCCTGAGGAAAGTTCAGAAGACTTGGATGTTTCTAACTTGCTTATAGCTGATTTCCCATAAAGACACTGCTCAGAATTTTTATCTGGATACTCTTCCTTTTTTATTAGATCTCTTTAACTGTATTATCTCTGGATCACCAACAAAGAGAGCACTAATACTAATACATCATGAACATTTTCCACTAGTATCTTTATTCTTGGAGCTCTGGTGGTGAAGTGGTAAAGCATTCGACTGCTAACGGAAAGGTCGGTGGTTGGAACCCACCAGCTGCTCCAAGGGAGAGAGATGTGGCAGTCTGCTTCTGTAAAGATTTCAGCCTTGGAAACCCTATGGCACGATTCTGCTCTGTCCTACAGGGTTGCTATGAGTCGGAATTGAGTTGATGGCAACAGGTTTGGTTTTTGGTTTTATCTTTGTTTTTAGTCTATCTTTATAAAAGCAATCATGTAAAGTATTACATTTAATTTAAAAGATTTCCCATGTTTAGCATAATGTGCTAATAACTACCACACACTTGCCTGAAAAAATGGTAATGACATGAAGACTCTGGCTTCATTAGATAGCGACTATTACTTTGAAGCAGCCCAAGTGCCAATGCCTCATGAAAGGATTACGCACTGTGAAGCAGAACAAGGTAATACTGTGTGATTTTTACATGGAAAAACAGTATAGGGTAAAAACACTGACATGTTCAGTTAAAAATAATCCTTCAAAAGGCCAAAGTTAACAGTTAAAACCATTTTTTATCTAGAGATTGGCAAAAGATTTATCTAAAATGTTTATATTTTTGCCACTCCATAAATCAAAATTAGTTTTCCATTAAAAAAATTGGATCAGAGATGATAATATTCTTGCCAATTTTTAGCTAAATGCAAATTGAAACATCTGAGATTTTAAACTGAAAACTGAAGTTTATAGATATATAGTAAAACTACTGCTTGCGAGTGTTACATTGTGGGATGTGAATAGCATATGAAGTTATGAATTAACAGTAATTTCAGATACATAAAGCCTTTAATTTACTTTTAGGAAACCTACAAATATAAATGTTGAAGCCCAGCTTTATCATTAGTGTATTCTGCCTTATTATGTGATTTCTACTTTTTAATGTTGATGAAAAGATAGTATATTTTCTACTCATTTTTCAAGTACAACTCAAAACTTGAGATTTCCTGGACAAGGTCAGGTCCCAATTATTTGACCTCATAGCACCATGTAAGGAAAGTGAAGCGGTACGGGACTGGGCAACATTTCCCTCTGTTATACAAAATGTTGCCATGAGCCGGAGCTGACTTGACACCAACTGACAGTAACAACCTCCCCTTTGTAGCTCTTGAATTATTACCTGCACCTGTGGTCTGATTAGATTAATAGCTGTCTTATTTACAAGTCAGTGAGCTACATGAGACAAGAGATCACATCTCGTTTTTACTCACTATTTTGCCCCTAGTACCTTATACAATGCCAGGCATTTAGCAGACACTTAAACATTTATTAAATGAATGGAATCTGCTTGCTGAAGAGTAATTGCTATTTTTTTCCAGAAAGTGACCATTGATTTATTAACTATTCTATCTGCATTAGGTCTTCCTTTCTGTCTTTTCCCGCCTTTCTTTGCCTTGAATGTTTCAAAGCAGGAAGCTGCACCCTGTACCTCCAGCTAGTTATTTTGTTTCTCCTTCCTTCCCTGCTTTCCATCCATTTCCCCAGCCCACAGATGTTTCCAGAATATTCATAAGGAAGAGGTGCTGAGAGTATTCTCACCTTGACCCCACTATCAGAGGTCCCACCTCTGTCTCTAGGGACACTTCCCAAATCTCCAGATGAGGAAAGAGTTTTGATGGTTGGGGATCCTGATGAAATGCCAGGAAAACATTACATAAAAATATTTTTGTTTCTAGAGAAAAATCTATACTTTCAAATGAAATACCTTTGGATCATCCTGATTAATATTCACAATGTCTGTGGAAGCTACAAATTATTCTCAGATTATAGACAGTCTTACAGCTTTAAAGAATTGGTTCAGAATTCTACCGACATCCTTTCAGTTAAAGCCATTAAGTCGGAGAATACAGCAAGTATTTACATGACAGGACGTAAACAGACTGAGGACGTATAAGATAGATCACCAAGTTGTTGTTGCTAGGTGCCATTGAGCCTGTTCTGACCCTATGCACAACAGAATGAAGCACTGCCCAGTCCTGCACCATCCTCACAATTGTTATGTTTGAGCCCATTGCTGCAGCCACTGTGTCAGTCCATCTCATTGAAGGCCTTCCTCTTTTTTGCTGATCCTCTATTTTACCAAGCATGATGTCCTTCTCCAGGGACTCGTCCCTTCTGGTAACATGTCCAAAGTACTTGAGACAAAGTCTCGCCATCCTCGCTTCTAAGAAGCATTCTAGCTGTACTTCTTCCAAAACAGATTTGATCACCAATTAAAAAAATATTACTAGTATCTTAATGACCAAACCATATGTTATGAGGTGGAAAGTCAGTGAACACAGAAGAGATTATTGGCAAGAGTGTAATGATAATGAAATTGTGCTGTCTCTACCCTGGGGACAGAAACAGAATGGTAACATGGAAACCAAAATACGGCTTTACCTTGGGCCACAATGACAAGGCCAGCAACAGAAAAGATTCGTTTTGTTTTTTTAAGCAAAGAGGATTTATTTTGTGTGATAAACATATATGTAACAAAATATTTGCCATTTTAACATTTCTTACATGTACAATTCAGTGACATTAATGACAGTCATCATGTTTTTCAACCATCACCAGAAAAGATTCATTCTTGATGATCAATTTCATTTGCCCCATGTAGACCTATTGTAGCAAAGGGGTAAATTTACCAAAAGACAAAGAACAAATGAACTAATTTCCATTGCGTTGACAAGATTCTAAGTCATGAGATATGCTAAAGTATGTCTCAAAGCCTCATTATAGAATCATTAAACTGATCTTCTGATATTTCCTCAAAATATATTTTTTTCACTTTAAATTTTAAGACAGGTGGTTAAAGACTAATACATTTTAAAAGAACTGATGGGATCTAGCCAGCTCCCCGTTGTCACACAACTCTTTGAATGATTGGGGTACTGACTGCCAAATGTGTTTAAAAACTCATTTGAAATGAAGAAAAGACTCAGAAATAAACAAAAAGGGGAGGGGGGGAAAAGGGATATTTTATTTTTACATTTTTTCCTTGTTTTATTTTTAAGATGAGAAAGCAAACTGTTCTTTTATTAAAAAATGTCAAAAGTTGTATTCAGGTAGGCCAAAAATTCACATATCAACTCTGAATTTTAAACTTTAACTATTGATCCACAGATTTAGACATTAGCAGGAGAATGAATTGTGTGATTTTAACATTGATAATATTATAATACGGCTCTACTTGAAGATTAAGATTTCCACCTAGAAGTTTGAAAAAGTTATGACTCCGTAATTCAAGTATGTGTGAAAGCATCAAGGAAGCAATGTTTTTATATGTTTACATATATAAATTATATGCATTGCATATATGTCTGTATGGAAGAATATAAACATGTCAGTACAAAGGTCCCTTCGCGTTTATTAAAAAAAATAAAAACTCTGTATCGGTGTGTGCTAAACCCGTAGTTAAAAATCATCTGCATCTTTTCCAGAATTTTAACTACATACAATGTGTACAATTCCAGTTCAGAGAAAGAATATTTTGAAGACAATATTTTAAAAATTGACAGAATCTTGAGTTTTCCAACAAAGGCAGCCAATAAGGCCGATGTGATATAAAGGATATTTTAGAATGTACTTGATTATCTACTCTTGCTATAAGCGTAGGGAGAGACGTGCCCATGAGTTGTGGTCAAGAATAATATCAGTGCCCCAAAGCATAGAATCAAAATCTGCCATGCATAATTTGGACTGTGGCACCCAGTAAAAAAGTAAAGAACGCACTCTGCAATTACCAATCTGCCTGGGCATGTACATAAAGAGAGCTGACAAATGATAAAGGAAATTGGAAAGGTTGAGAGGATGAAGTCAATAATAGATTTATCTCCAGACATTTAGCACTTGAAGTACATCTGTTATACAATATGTAGACATATTTTACAGCAAATTTGGAGATACTGTGAGCCCACTGGGCAGGGACAATCTCTAATTTTATATTCTATATAGTTCTGAGCATAACTTGGGTGCTTAATCAGAAAGAGGAGGGGGCACCCCCTGTGCTCAGAGAGGAGAAGTGCATGAAAAGGGGCTTGGAACAGAACCTAGGGTTTTGTGTGCAGTGGCAGCGTGGAAGAACAGTGCAAAAAAGAGCATAGCCAGATACGAAATTAGAGAACTATATTTCGTGTACGATTTGATAGGATTGTACTCTGAAAGTTCTTCTGACCTTTAAAAGTCAAAATTTCTATTTTGCTCCTTAGACTGAGAGAAAGTTACTGCAAGTTTTGAAAGAGTACAAAAGCTCAATAATAAGTTGAAAAAAATTAATTTAAATAGGTCTTACTGAAAAGCATTTAGGAGACGTTTTTTCCTAGCTTGACAATCATTTTTCCCCAAGGAATCGATTTTGTTCTTTCAAAGAATTTATTTTAGTTCATGAGTGTTGTAAATACTATTAGACACAGATATTAAAAAGTATTAGCTTTTATATTCCTAGTGTTTAGAGTAAGGCCCCGTTTATAATCTGTACATAAAGGAAACACGTTATGGCTCTTTATTTATATTAATGTAATAAAAAACGCATGTGTAATTGAGAAACTTACACTCTACTACCCATGTTTTTCTCTATGCCTGTTTTCTTTGCTCTGCCATACATGTACAGAGAGACACACACATCTCAAGGCTTTGGTTTTGCTTAATTTTGTGTAAATTTGTCAGGTGTACTTAAAAATCACGTGAAAGACTAAAAAGAAAACAGTGATACAGGATACCGATAACATATCCTCGTATCGTAGTTTGTTGCCCTAGAAAAGGGAGGATTTTTGCTTTAACTCTACTGTTATTTATTCTATTGTACATGATGCTAAATCAATAGGGCAATTCAGTTAAATTATTATTATTTTTTTTTACCCGAAAGGGTTACTTGTGGTCCTTTAACTAAAACAGGCAATTGACTGACTTTTGCCCTACCATCTCCACATGCATTTAATTTTGTAGTCATTGAGCAAATTTCTAAAGTCCCTGTTTCAGTTGTCAATTAAAATGAATGATTTCGCTTAGTTGGTGGAGAATGTTATTTGACCAGGAGAAACAGGACCTGGTACACAGACCCTCAATATAGGAGGGTTTCATGCTGTTACTAGGGAGCCAATTGCTTAGTGTTAAGTGATGTGATAACATTTTTTTTCCCCAAAGTATAAGACTCTGTGATGTTTTGTGACTCCATATGTGTTTGTGGAGCATTCCACATCAGGATGGTCTGCCTTAGTGTGCAGCCCCAAGGTGGGATGCAGATAGATATAGCTTATATCTTTTCACTTATCATATCACCTGTAGCTCACACGTATTAAAAGTTTCCCATAACAACAATGTCAAACTTACCAAATTCTGATGCGTGAATTTAAAAAGATTTACCAAGCTTGTCATTACTTATTTTTACTGTTTTTTTTAATAGTTATATCGATTTCTTTTTTTCCCCAAACATCTTATCTCTGAAGAATCAACTATATGAATGTCGTCTATTGCATAAATAGCAAAGAAAAAACTTAAGAATAATTTTAATATCTAAGCTTTTCACTCTGAAAAAAAAAAAAAACCTGATTTTTCCTGATTTCGGTATCTAAAACAGGTATCATAATCTACGCTTGGTTAAAATAAATAGTTCCTCTTAAGCTATTTTTTTTTTTTTTTTTAAGGAAAATCAGATCCTGGCATTGTCTCAGCAAAGCTGAAGCTAACACTCAGGAAAGATTAGGGAAAGCAGGAAGAGTTACTCTCTCCTTTTTTCTTAAGACTTATTGTAGTACCCACTTTGAAACTTTTATGCTGATAAAATTTTGTAGCCTAGCTAAACTACTGGACAGCTTTCTGAAAGTGAAGATGGACAACATCGTTTTAATGAGAGTTTTCTCCTAGACTCAAAGACATCCTTCCTTGCAGTAAGAAGGGACTTGAGAAAACAGTTCTTCCAGAGATTCATTGCATTTTTTTTTTTTTTCAGCTTTCAATAGTCATGGAATCAAAGGAACCTTTTTTTTTAAAAAAAAAAAAAAAAAAAAAGCTCGTTGCCATTGAGCTGATTTCGGCTGATAGCCACCCTACAGGACAGAGTAGAACTGCTCCATAAGGCTTCCAAGGAGCAGCTGGTGGATTCAAACTTTGGACTTTTTGGTTAGCAGTCATAGCTCTTAACCACTTGTACCACCAGGGCTCCGAAATAACTTTAGGACTCAAAATGAAAATTTTGACCACAGCATGATTTGTTCTCATCCATCAAGAAAATTAAAATTTCCTAAAAATCCCTAATAAATCACACTTTGGAAATAGGTCAAAAAAAAAATTAAAAATAACTGAAATATACTATAAAGGGAATACAATAGACAACGGAGCATTCATGTTTAATTAATATTCTTAAATGTTTTCAAATGTTTTCTCTTCTCTCTTAAATGTTTTCAAACTTATAAATCTCTAATCTTGTTTTCAAAGATACGTAAATGATCTGAGAGGCTAAACAGCAAGACACAGCAGTGAACTAAGGAAGGTATGCATTTAGTTGTGTACTGAATAATAGTTATATTTTGCAGCTGTATAATATCAGTTTTTAAATAAAACCAAATACTAGTTTCTGAAAGAAATAAAGAGGGAACAGAATGAAGATTCAATAGACTGAGATTTTAGTGTGTTTTGACAGAAAATAAAAAATGTCCACAGCATGATTCGGAGAATGGTTAGACAAAAGATTATTATTTGCTCCTGCGTATTCAGAAAACTGTGGCCAGATCCGTTACATATTAGAGCTCCCTAAAGCCCTGTGTGTGACTTCGCATGTGAACAGGAAGAATTTTGAACTAGGCACTGTGGATGCACCAAGACTGAATACGTTGGGAATTATTTTATAAACAAAATTTTAGACAGGAAAAGAAGCAAAATGAATTTTTGTGTTGGAATTGTGTGAGCAGATAGGGAAGAATGAGCCAAAATAGTCACTTTAGCCTTTTTTCATTCATCAATTTATAGTTTCAAAATAAACACCTTCCTTTAGAATTTCAGAACAAAAAATATATAGAAAGAATTTTTTTTCCTCTGTGTTTCCAATATTAGTAATTACAAAATTATTTTAACCACTTCTCCTTTGATGAATGCATTCTAACCTTCCAGGAGTAAATATAGATTTACAGGAATTTTCTGTGACCTTTATCAAATGCTATGGTGGATTATATTACAGCATTTTATTCTTTTATATACAGTATAAGGTCATTTACGTTCTGTAATGAGCGAGGCTCTACTTTACTAACGTTTTTCCATATCACATTTCCAGCTTGATCTCCAGCCTTATCCTTGTAGTCTGGAAGTCATTGGGCAGACCAATTTATTGTTTAGCGTTAAATGAAAATAATTCTAAGAAAAAGCTGCAGTTGAGGAAAATGGGAATTAAAAGAATAATTTGATTTTAACATTAAAAAGTCAGGTGTTTAGTTTTTTTTTTTTCCTTTCTGTAACGTGTACTTGACTTTGTGAATCTTTCGTAATTGTTTTCCAATTCGATTATCGAGACAGCTTATGCCTCTGCTATGTTAGATATTCTAAAATATTCTGTAGTGCCTTTTTTCTATGTTCATATTCTTTTCCCTTCTCCAGGAAATCACTGCCAGCACCGCTTCTTTCTACTCTGTATATTTTCTTCTCTCTTTTTAGTTATTGTCTTTGATCCTTCTTCCCTCATTTAGAAGCTTTCTTTGATTCTTCAGACTCTAGATGAATCAAAGAGGACCTCCGTGAATGCATGGTCCTATATGGTTTGGGTTTCTCAGCAGATAATATTCTGCCCTTTCATATATTCCATTGTGTTATTTGCAAAATAAAATAGGGAATTTATCTTGAAAAGGATCAGAAAATACACATGTTAAAAATTAAATGTCGTGAGAGAAATTTCTTATTGATGGTGTGGCAAGTGAATTCGGTGTTGATTTTTCACAGGTTCAGTAAGAAGATAGTAGAATAGGCACCTGTGTTACTGAGGTCATTGTATATCTTTGCCAACTCTAGCAACCTTCTTGTGGTTTGGGACCTAGAAAATCAGGTATCCTTTAGAAAACATGAGGAGAGTCTTTGTTGCAACATTATTGTAGGCTTTTGGTTTTTAGTGTCAAAATGTTTCAAAATTGGTCAGAATTCAGGAAAAATCCTTCCCTTTTTTTATTTTGCTCATTCTTTATTCTAATCAGAAACCAATATGACAAAAGCGTAAGGTCAGACTCTGAGGGAACCGCCTTAGTAAATCATTTACATGCATTAATAAGATATTCGTGCATAAAATATTATTTAACCATATGTATCGCACACATAGAATTTCCACAGCAAAAAGGAGGCTTGTGTGATTTGGAAAACCGCTTTGGAAAAAAATCTGGCCGTGGGTTTCTAAGGCAGTTGCCACCAGAGGGCGATTATTATAATAAAGCTTCATTTTACAAAATTGCTTTTTAAATTTTTCTTTTAATTAAAAAAAAAAAAAAAATTTTTTTTTTTTAGTTCCAGGTGTCCAGTTAACAAAAAGTGTAACATAAAATGAAAGTTTAAATTTCATACAAGAAAACTCCGATTGTAACTTCATTTGCAACTTAAAAAAAAAAAAGGTAAATATACAGTCAGTGGCATTAATGAGTAAAGAAAGGCAGAAGGAAAATGACATTTTAGTAGATTTGTTAGTAGATTTTTATACGTCAAATTGAAAAAAGAAAGCAGTGCCTTAGTAAGTGTTTTAAAACCCAATGTACTTTCCCCCAAAAGACATTTATTGACTCTGTTTTACTCCTTTGTTTTCCCTTGGAATGATGAAGCAGGTTGATGACTATTGCCAGTGGTTTTGAAGTCATTAATTTTTAAAGAACTTTTTTTTTTTCTTTTCCTTGCCAAGAGGCATCTTAGTGAGATATTTTGGATTTGTTCCTAAACATCCTTTATAGTTTTGTGTATATTTTATCTTGGTCTGAACACCAGACTGTATAAGCCAGAGAGACAGACAGACAGAGAGATACATTTAAAAGCATGAGCTGTAACATAAGACAAGCTTTAATACCTGGAATACAGGAAACTGGTAGCTTTGAGTCATGTTACCCATCGTAAACTTTTTTAACCTGTGGCTCATTTTCAAAATAATAAACGTAACTATTCCATAAAAATATCTCCACACAGAAGAGCCAGAAAAGTGAAGGACATGAACAGATGGCACATCAATCTTCTGCATTTATACAATTTGTTTTTTAATGCAAATAGTGTGGGTTGCCTGCTCATGCCTTGGATATTTGTTCCAAAGATGAGCACATTTTCTTATCTTTCCGCATCAATGTGACATTTGCAGTTATCATAAAGTGGGAGCCCATTTAATGATGTTAATGCTTCGTTAATGTAAAAATAAAATCACCTTCTTTATATAAGCAAACAGATTAAAAGTCCCAAAGAGACCATTGAAATCTGTGACATATGCAGTTACTGGGAACTAGATGGCTTGATTATACACAGGTAAAAAAAAAAAAAAAAAAATTCTTATAAGCATTGTTTGTGCTCATTAATCAGAACATTAAATGTGAATTCTAGATTCCCCTATGACCTAGGGAGTAAATAAGAATATATTGTATGAAGAAACTGGAAAGTCAAAAATTTTAGAAGAGTTATGCAGTTAAATGTTAAATTAATAAGCATCTCTAATTTTCAGAGATCTTGCAGACTTTTACCATTGTGGATCCTTAAAAATAAATGATAGTATTTCTGAGATGTAAGCTTTTTTTTTTTTTTTTTCCTAAGAAAGAAAGCACACTTTAAAATAGTAAGACAGCTTAGAAGGGATGGAATTGATTTTTTTTTTCTTACTTAATAAAATGAGCCCATTCTGTGCCCCCTCCCCTTGTATATTTCAACTTTTGTGGAGAAGAACTATTTCTAGAGGAGGAGAGTGATGTTTCCATGGCCAGTTCACTTCCATCAGTAGAACTCACTTGGCTACTTCATGCAGAGCCTGCTTTGGGAATTCTTTCTTTTTTGTGTGTATTGTTGTGTCTGTTTTTGATGTTTCATACACATGCCCAGAGGCCTTCTGGCAGTAGATACAGTTTTTAAAGCCAATTGAAAAAGCAAATCTTTTTCCTTCCTGCTAAGACAGCTGGCTGTTGCATACAGCTTTTTCCACTAGAAATGGGTTATGGTCAACTAACTAATTCCGGGGGGTCCAATGAGTTGGCATTTGATGAGAGCAAATCTCAATCACTATCAAATTAGCATCAACTCCAACAAAGGCTAACTCATGAAATGCAGAGCTCAGCAGTGTCATGCACATAACGTAAGCCACTCTTTCTAGTTCTGCAAAGAGTTTATGGGGTAGAACAACAACAACAACAACAACAACACCTCAGAAATGTCCTCTACATCTTAGATGAAGATACAATTTAGGTATTTGTGACTTTGTATGAATCTCATTTGGAGCGGAATCATAATCATGTCCCTTCGCTGTTAGGGCCACATTGGCAGAGGTTTTCTATATACTTGTCATAGGACACACACACCCAGTTTAATAAATACTACTGGTACAGTGAAGCAAATTTAATTCTGAGAAACAGGAACTTTATTAAAAGCAATGAAATATTTTTCAGGCTCAGGGTTAAAATGAAATCATGGCAACTTGAAATAATTGAATCATATTTTTTAAAGAAAATAAACATGTTGGCTGAGACATTGATCTTTGAGAAAGATCATTCATTCATTCACTCATTCACTCATCCATTTGCCAACAAATACTTATAGAACACCTATTGTGTGAGCCAGGCATAATGGCATAAATAAGATGGGAACAATCTCGGTCCTCACAGAGCTTGTAATCCATTGAGGAAAACATAAATTATAATTTAATATCAGTAAATTTGTATTTTTATAAAGTAACTATAATAAATAAAATAAAGATTGTAGTAGAGGATGTGTAAAGGGTTATGGAAGCGTAGAGTATGGGGAAGTAATCCAGCCTAGAAGTCAGGAAGGAGAGGAAAGGAAAAGAGTGTTCCCAGCTGAGGGAAGGGTAAATGAATGCAAAGCTTCAGTGAGAAGAGAGTGGCAGTGCATTGGAGGAATTGAAAAAGTTAAGTAAGTCTCAAATGGATTTAGTGGGAGAGAGAGCAATAAGCAATGAGGCTGGAGAGACAGGAAGGGTCCAAATAGGAGAAGGCCTTACAAAAGAGTCCGTTGAAAAGTTTTAAGATATTACAATCAAAACAGAAGGGAATGAAAAGTAATCACCATGATTGAATGGAAGGATCTGGAATTATTGCTATAGTAAGGGAAAGACCATGTAGTACTTGACATATCTACAGCAGAAATTTGGATGGCAAGTCCTTACTTACAGTAGCTAAAGACTGCAAAAGAGCTCATATACTCCTATTAAACCCATTGGTGTCGAGTGAATTCTGAGTCATGGTGATCCTATAGGACAGAGTAGAACTGCCCCATACGGTTTCCAAGGAACAGCTGGCGGATTCAAACTGCCGACTTTTTGGTTAGAAGCCCAGCTCTTAACCACTGCACCACCAGGACCCCTACACTCCTACAGGTTTGGGTAAAGTCATATTTACCCTCACACATTCATGAACTCTCAGCTCCACTAGGGATATGCAGATAGTAGCTGCTCAATAAGATATTATCAAACAGAATGCAGAAAATGTGCTTATATTAGTTTTCTGTGGCTGCTGTACCAAATTACCACAGACTTGCTGGCTGAAAACAAGAGAAATGTAATCTCTTGCAGTTCTGGAGGCCAGAAGTATGAAATCAGTATCACTAGACAAAATCAGAAGGAGCTCTGGTGGTGCGATGGTTAAGCACTATACTGCTAACCAAAAGGTCGGTGGTTCGAGCCCACTAGTGGTGCCATGGAAGAAGAAAGACCTGGCGATTTGTCACAAAAATAACAGTTTAGGAAACCCTATAGGGCAGCCTACTCTGTCCTATAGAGTTGCTATAGGAGCTATATGAATTGGAATTGACTCGATGGCACACAACAGCAACAACACCTGGCTCAAATCAAGGTGTAGGCATGGCCACACTTCCTCTGGAGGCTTTAGGGAAGAATCCATTTGTTGCCTGTTCTAGCTTCTGGTACTTTCTGGCATTCCTTCGCTTATGGCTGCATCACTCCTATTTCTGTCTCCAACTTCACATCGCCTTCTCCTCTGTCTAATCTTCTTTTGCCTCTCATTTGTGATGACATTTAGAGCCTACCCTCATTATCTAGAGTAATAGTCTCATTTAAAGATCCTTAACCACATGTACAAAGACTTTGCCATATAAAGTAACATTTACAATTTCCAAGGATTAGGACCTGATACAATTTGGGGACCATTTTTCAACCTACCACAATACTTATTCACAGTTCTTTACATCTTTAGTACTGGAGGAAGAGGTAAAATAGTTTGCACGTAACTCTTCTAGGATGTAAGTCTTAAACTTCAATGTGGAAGGAACCATTCAACCTTCATCTAGATCTCACTCTAGAACCCTGATAATTCTGTGCTGTTATGAATGATGTAGGCATCAAAACTGTCTCTAGAACTTGCAAAGATCATCAGTGCTGACTCATGGTGACCTCATGTACATCAGAGTAGAACTGCGCTCCATGAACATTTCAATGGCTGTTTTTTTTGAAAGTACATAGCCAGGCCTTTCTTCTGAGGTGCCTTTGGGTAGACTTGAACCTCCAAACTTTTGGTTAGCAACTGAGTATGTTAACAGCACTACCCAAGATACTTAGAGTGATACAGGGCTTACTTGCAGGGGTTAAGTGGGTTATAAGCAGCTTGAAGACAAAACCAATGTCACATTAATTTCGTCATTCCCACAGGGATTAACTCAAAATGAGTTATCTCTGGAAAACTGTGATTTAAACCAAGGTCTTTTCATAGCTCGACTGAGATGGGTTACAGTTTCCCAAGTAGGATATTCTTTTGAACCATACTCCCATTACACAGAATTTTTTAAATTTAAAATTATAGAAAATAAGCATTTATGAAATACTTTCTACTTTTCAGGCTCTGTCTTAGGTTCCATTTCACAACAAGCAGATCTCTTGAGGGATGTTCCATGCTAACAACAAATGTTCTAGCTGGTCTCTTGTCCAGAACTATATCATATCCAAATTATATCAGTTCTAGCTAAAGCTGTTGTGGGCACTTTGTATGTGATAAAATAATTAATTCTCACATCAACTCTGTAAGATAATATTATTATTCCCATTTAATAACAAATCATGGCTTAAAAGGTTGGATAAATTTCTGAGATCATAGAGCTAATTTACAGGGGATCTGTGATTAGAATCCACATCTCTCTGAACCAATGCTTATGATTATTTCATCATACTAATTTTATCCCTCTGAAGCAGAAATGGGGGTTAGACATTCTTGGATCCAGTTTTGGGATTTTCCCACTGTTCTGCACACCACAGAATCAATCCTTGAAAGAGCCCATTTCAGGATAAATAAGAGGAAGTATCATCTTCCTTAGTGGCTACTACACTTAAGAAGTTCACTTCTTTAAGATGGAGTGTAGGTGAAAAATACCAATAATCTCAACCAAAGTTTAGTTACGCCAGTGGATAGCAGGTGCTTAAACATGAAGAAATGCTCTTCATGGGATGCTGCTCACCTTGCCAAGACCGCTGTCTTGGAGACTATAGCACTGTTACACAAAATACCTTCAGTGACATTGATAACAAAAAAAAAAAAAAAATTGATAAACGCAACCATATTTCTGATTCTCTATTTCTTTTGTTTCAGATAAGAAATTTGTATCATTTTTCTCACTTCTAAGTTAAATGATAGGGTTGCTAATATTAGCAAGGCTCTAAGACCATGTTTTTCTGATTGAAAGAGATTTTACGTAAGTCAGAAGCACAACTACAAAGAACAGAATTTTCTTATTAAGTCATAGTAGAGTAAGCACTCTGGGCATGCCAGGGCCATGGCTTTTTCCTTCTATTCTCCAACGATCCTTGGCATCCTAAGTCACACGATTGCTTCTATAACGAAGGACAGATTCATGCTGTTACTTTTTTTTTTTTTTAATGAGAAATCTTGGTTGAAAGCACCAACAGTGATACAACTTGGTTCATTTTGTCATTTTTTACTCTCTTGAATTACTACATAAATATTAATGGCTAAACACATTGCAAACAGGTGGAGCTCATTCTGTCTCTGGAGCGCTGCCACCGTTATGTGATATCTCAGATGGGTGACGAGATTTTCCATGTGGGGAGGGCGGTCTGTCATTCCATGCCAACCCCATTGGACACACCCTTGGCTTGGAGTTCTTTATTTCCTGTGATATCTCTATGACAGCCTTCTTGGTCTTTTAACAGTTCATTCAGTAGAGTGGGAAGGAGTAACACACTCCAGTTAAGAACCACATTCACTCCACTGTGTTTCTGGTTACTTTTTTCAGACAGGGGCTGTTGCTGATAAGAACATGGAAAAGAACCTCCGATATTAAAGGTACATATTACCTTTAAAGTGCATATTACAATTGTGTATTGCCTATTTGTTTGCAACACATCCAAATCTGTATGTGCTTGATGAACTTTTAAAACTAAGGAAGACACAGAGTCATTATGGTAAATAATATTATGATATAAACTTCCCAATTGGTCCCCTGATTTGCACATGCTATAGATCCATCCAAATTTGAGCTATAGATCCATCCAAAGTAATCATTTATTGTCATGCAGTTCATCAACTCATAAGTGGCATAGTGGCATGATTGCTTCCAAAGGCCTTAGGCATATAGGTGTAATATTTGTCCACCTTTTAATGTTACATTATTTTCTTTGTGTATATTTAGCTTCAATGCACAGACACATTTCAAAATAAAATTCAGAAATCTATCTGGGCTTCCATTTTATTTCCTGTGCTAGAAATGGATAAGCAATTCTTCCTGTTTCAATAAAATAATCCATTTAAATATACTTGTTTGCATAGGAAGCAAGCACATTTAGAAGAGTTCCTTTTACCACTGATTGGTAAACCCAAATGGCTCATCTTCCAAACCTAATGTATTAGGGTTTTCTGATTTACCCCTGCAGTTAGATAAAATTTAAATTCTATAATTTTATGAAAGAGGTTTGATTTGGATCAAAATTATGAAGCAAAACTGTGTATCCACTGCCATCTTATTGGTTAGTTACATAAGTTAATAAAAAGTAAAATAAAATAAAATCATACCCTTTACTTTTTTCAGTGAGGTAGCAACAGTCAATATCTTCTTTATGGTATAAACACTTTTAGTACTCATTTAATAATATGCATTATAATAGATTAGTCTTCTGTTACGTTTGAAACAGTTTGGTCAGGTTTCATGATGGCTTTCCTTCCCGGCTTTTAGCTTAGATTCAGTGCTTTCCTATTTTTTCCTATTGCTCATTGCCTGGGGCACAGGGCCCTCTGCAGGGTAGTTTCCAAACATGCTTTATTTGGGTAGAGAGCAATAACTTTCAACAGTTTCTAAAGGAATTTGTGACAGTCTAGCACAGAAACCAAAAAACCAACCAGTTACCGTCGAATCAATTTCGACTCATGGTCACCCCATGCATTTCAGGGTGCAAAAGTGTTCCATGGAAACCCTGGTGGTGTAGTGGTTAAGTGCTACAGATGCTAACCAAGAAGTCGGCAGTTCAATTCCGCCAGGCACTCCTTGGAGACTTTATAGGGCAATTCAATTCCACTCTGTCCTATAGGGTCGTTATGAGTTGGAATCCACTCAACAGCAGTGGGTTTTGGGTCATGTGCTCCATAGGGTTTCAATGGGTGATTTTTTTTTGGAAATAGATCACCAGGTCTTTCTTCCAAGGTTCACATCTGTGTGGATGTGAACCACTAACATTTTGGCTAGTAGCCAAGCAATTAACTGTTTGTGCCACCCAGTGACTCCACATACTTAAATATTTCAGACCAAAGTATGAAGTGACCAGAGAGATAAAAAATATCAATTATGGAGGGAGGGAGACATACCTTTCACTTTCACCAGACTTTATGTGCACAATATTGTTACCTTAGGGAAGATGAGAAACACTCAATGTGACTCAGGATGACTCGCAACCCTAAAGCCAGACTTTAACTCAGATTGTTACACAGACACGTGACCCTATCACAGAGCCCCAGTTTGTCTCCCATCTATTGATGTCTCTTAAAAATTAAGTCTTAGGTTTAAAGTCAAAGCATTGGGTTGCAATGACTGTAAGCGAGCTTAACATCTGAGGAATAATAAAGTTCAAAGAAATTTCAACTTATGAATTGAGTTTCCTGATTAAAAAAAAAATTAAAAAAAAAAACAGTGGAGAAAATAGAGTGAATTCCTACAATGATCATTTTAAAATTCCATTCCAAGACTTTTCTATTCATGTGTAAGGGGCATTTTTTTTTTTTTTAAGATGAGATACAACGCATATATAATTAAAAAGGATAAACGTTTTGGTACACTTGAAAGAACAAATACTTCAATTTTGGAGCCAGCTTTCCAGGTTAATTTTCAGTTGCTACTTACTGGTTTTCCACTATTTGACTGAGTTCGTAGAGTATAGGGATGGTGTACTATTTGCCTCTGAACAATATACTTAGCACAAATCAGAAGATTCTATGTGTGTGTGCATGTTTGTGCGTGTGTGTGTGTTTAGCAAGTGATATTTTAGACAAATACAACTAAGCATTTCTTTGAGAGTTTGTGAATTTTGTTTTTTTAGATTCTGTTTCTAATTAATTTCAGACACTATTTCTAATTAATATTGGTATTTTTACCACTAAACCTGATAAAACCATGGATTACATGTAATTGCTGGTATCGCCTTTTAGCTACTGAGTTTAAATGGTAAAGAATCAAGGACTTTGAAGCTGGAAGAGACGTTAGAAAACTTGTAGTGTGAACATGGATAATCCAGTTTGGAACTTACCATAGTTTAAATCAGTGTGAGCCAATAGCAAGTATGGACTTATTGTTTAACCCTCTCGAAAAGAGACTCCATCAGCCCTTTGCAATACTAAGGAGGCAGTAATCAATTAGAAACCCAACCCCAAATCCCATATGAGGGTGGTGCTGAGGAGCTCTGTAAACACCTTCTCCTTTCTACGGGCCCCTGAAGAAGACACAGGGAAGCCACAGTGCAGCAGAATTAGAGTTCAGATGCTCCCCTGCCACATGCCACTTTTAGATTTCTACAGAAAGTAAAACTGAGTGTCTATGTATGTCAGGAGGTTGGAGGGGTTGCAAAGGAAGGATGAGTATATGTATGAGTGTTATCATAAGCCTATTCAGAGGAAATCATTCTTTATTCCTACTCTCAGGGTTTTGCCCATCCCTCCCTCACACACAAGAGGCTCCTGCTACAGTCCTCCATGTTTTCCATACTTCCTAATACTATACTTCCTTCTTTGCTAATGACAGTGACATACTTTGCACAAATGCATTGATATTCTCATCTTCATTCACTTATTTGGCAGGAACAAGTTCATGTGCCAATATCTGCACTTACCCATATGATGCCTTTACTGAAAAACATATAATATTTCATTGAGAAGAATAACCTTTTATTTCCTCATTGCAATATCCATTGACCTATATGTATCTTCCCACAAATATTTATTGCATGTTTACATTGACTTAGGCTCTAGTAATATATTATATGTTAACAACAGAGGGTAGAGAAAAAGAGTGGGAGGACATAAAGAGGAAAAGTTTAAGAAATGCATTTTGTAATTTGTTAAGATATGACTATTGGTGCTCCTGTTTTTCTACTTGCTCCTCCACCTTCCAAGGAGGATTTGGAGATCTAGGAAATGTCCTCATGGCTGCTATAAATATTTTTTATTCCTTCTCATGCCATTGACATATCTATTTGAGGATAATAAAGTTCAATACAACAGAGGTGTTAAGTCTTCTCTGAGAGGTATTTTGTAAGGAGATTTTGTTTGTGGCATTTATAAAACACTGACCAAATCTGCCAGTGAATTTGATCTCCATCAGTAAAGAATCTGCAAATACTCTGCCAGGTATTCTCATTAATACTGTTAAACCTGTCCCCTCCTATGCTCAAATTGAACAAATTTAGGTATTATAAAGTTGTAGTTAAGTGCCTTCAAGTTGGTTCTGCCTCATAGCGACCCTGTATTCAACAGAACAAAATGCTACCAGGTCCTGCGTCATTCTCACAATCCATGCTATGCTGGAGTCCATTGTTGTATACATCTCATTGAGGGCCTTCCTCTTTTTCACTGACCCTTTACTTTACCAAGCACAATTTCCCTTTCCAGGGACTGGTGCCTCCTGATAACATGTCCAAAGTATATGAGACAAAACCTCTCCATCCTTGGTTCTAAGGAGCATTCCGACTGTACTTCTTCCAAGACAGATTTGTTCATTCTTCTGGCAGTCCATTGTGTATTCAATATTCTTTGCCAACACCATAATTTAAAGGCATCAATTCTTCTTTGGTCTTTCTTATTCATTGTCCAGCTTTCACATGCATATGGGATGATAGAATATATGGCTTGGATCAGGTGCATCTAGGTCCTCAAAAGTGATATCTTTGCTTTTGAACACTTTAAGGAGGTCTTTTGCAGCAGATTTGCCCAATGCAATGTGTCTTTTGATTTCTTGACTGCTGCTTCCATGGATGTTGATTGTGGATCCAAGTGAGATGAAATTCTTGATAAATTCAACCTTTTCTCCAATTATCATGATGTTGCTTTTTAGTCTAGTAGTGAGAATTTTTGTTTTCTTTATGTTGAGGTGTAATCCATACTGAAGGCTGTCTTTGATCTTCATCAGTAAGTGCTTCAAGTCCTCTTCACTTTCAGTAATAAGGGTTGTGTCACCTGCATATCACAGATTGTTAATGAGTCTTCCTCCAATCCTGATGCCACGTTCTTCTTCATATAGTCCAGCTTCTTGGATTATTTGCTCAGCATACAAATCAAATAAGTACAGTGAAAGGATATAACACTGACACACACCTTTCTTGACTTTAACGCAATATGCCCTTGTTCTGTTTGAACAGCTGCCTGTTGGTCTACTTTATATTATAAAATACTGGACCATTAATCAGACAGCCTGAGTTCCAGACCTGTATCTATCACTAATCAGCTGATGAGTTTGAATAAGTCACCTCCAGAGGCCCTCACTTCCTCACCTGTGCTGTGAGGAAGATATTAGATAGAGCCAGATGGAACTGAATTTGAACTCCAGTTCTATTATTTACTATATGCTATGCTTGGGCAAGGTACATAACTTCTCACTGCCTCAATTTCCTCATCTGTTAAAAGTATCTACATCTTAGAGTTACATCAAGAATTAAATGAGATAATGCCAATAAACAGTTAATCAGAGGACCTGACACATAGTAACTACTGCAATTTTAAAAAATTATTATACATATTATACAATTATTATACATAAAATGAACATTTAATAACAGCTCTTAAAAAAACTGACATTTTGGGAGGCAGAGCCAAGATGGCGGAATAGACAGACGCTTCCGGCGAGCCCTCCTTACAACAAAGACCCGAAAAAACAAGTAAAAAAAGTATATTTGTGACAAGCTGGAAGCCCTGAGCATCAAAGGCAAGCTTAGACAACAAACTGAGGGGCAGGGGGAGGAAGAGACCATTCAGAAGTGGAGATGAGTTACTGGACCTGAATCGCTGGGAGCCCTCAGGCACCATTCCCGGAGTGCTGGCTGTGGTGGTGGTGGGCTGGTACTAGCGTTTGGCTCAGGGGGAAGCAGCCAGCCACACAGCCTACTCACACCTCTGGAACCTGAGGAGAACGGCGCTCTCGGCAAAAGCTAAGTACTTGCATATATTTTAACACGCCTGCCCCACCCCCCACCCCCAAGCTGGCTTCAGTGGATGAGTCCCTGGGCCTGAGATAGACCTTGGTGAGCACCTAGAGCCATCTTCCCAGCCTTGGGGAAGGAAAAAATTTGCAAGTGGGGGGAAAAGATAATTCGCTAGCTCCATTTACCAGGGGAGCTCAGGACAGAAGCAGCTCCTCTCCAGGCATAAACCATCCGTGGACCTTGAGCACCTTTCCCTTCTGCATGGACCTGTGTGGGGCTATTTCAGGCCCTTGTTGGCAGACTTCAACCATTTCAGTTGTGCGGTGGAGAGGTGGGTGTTTGACATTTGACATTGCTTTGCCTATTAAACAAGGTCCTCACCTACCCACATCAGGGACCTAAGAACCGGTAGCTCCACTCAGGGCACCCAGCCACCCATGACAGGGGTCCAAAGATAACTGGTACCTCCCAGTCCTTACAACCAAAAATATTGTGTGTCCATGGTCTCTCTGCAGAACTCATCCACCAGCACACTCTAGGGAACAGAGACTCGTTTTCCTCAGAGACACTTGGGGATCCGTTCTCAGCCCCCTGCCTTGTTCAGAGCATGACCCCCTGCTGTAATCAGATACTGGTATATACACCAACCACCCCTGCCCCTCTAAGACTGTAGGACAGAGCCTGTACCACACACTTGATGATTAGCTACCTGGAAACCAAGCTGAATTCATGCAAGAAAACTGAATGGACTCCTAGACTGATATACCTGATAACAGCTCTAGCCAGCTGGAGACAGGACACCAGAGCTCCAAAGGCGAAAATAATCAAGCTAGCTCACTCATCCAACCCATAGGGGTATACCAAAACAAAACAAAGCAGCTACGACACAATAAGAAAGCATAAACTAATACAATAACTTATAGATGGCTTGGAGACAGCAGTCAATATCAAGTCACATAAAGAAACAGACCTCAACATGATCACCTCAACAGGCTCTCAAAACAAAGAATTCAGGGATCTTCTAGATGAAAGTGCATTCCTGGAATTTCCAGATGCAGAATACGAAAGTTTAATATACAGAACCCTTCAAGAGATCAGGAAGGAAATGAGGCAATATGCAGAACACACAGATAAAGCAACTGAAGAAATTAGAAAGATTATTCAGGAACATAATGAAAAGTTTAATAAGCTGGAAAAATCCATAGACAGCAATCAGAAATTCAGAAGATTAACAATAAAATTACAGAAGTGGACAACTCAATAGAAAGTCAGAGGAGCAGAATTGAGCAAATAGAAGTTAGAATTTCTGAACTTGAAGATAAATTACTTGACACTAATATATTTGAAGAAAAATCAGATAAAAGAATTTTAAAAAATGAAGAAAACTTAAGAATCATGTGGGACTCCATCAAGAGAAATAGCCTACAAGTGATTGGAGTACCAGAACAGGGAGAGATAACAGAAAATACAGAGAGCATTGTTGAAGATTTATTGGCAGAAAACTTCCCTGATATTGTGAAAGATAAGAAGATATCTATCCAAGATGCTCGTTGAATTCCACATAAGGTAGATGTTAAAAGAAAGTCACCAAGACATATTATAATCAAACTTGCCAAAACCAAAGATAAAGAGAGAAGTATAAGAGCAGCAAAGGATAAACGAAAAGCCACCTACAAAGGACAGCCAATAAGAATAAGCTCGGACTACTCGGCAGAAACCATGTAAGCAAGAAGGCAAGGGGATGACATATTTAAAAAATTGAAGGAAAAAATTAACTGCCAAGAATCATATATCCAGCAAAACTGTCTCTTAAATATGAATGTGAAATTAAGACATTTCCAGATAAACACAAGTTTAGGGGATTTGTAAAAATGAAACCAAAACTACAAGAAATACTAAAGGGAGTTCTTCAGTTAGGAAAATCAATAATAACAGGTATCAACCCAAGACTAGAACACTGGGAAGAGCAAGCAGAAGTCAACCCAGACAGGGAAATCCAGAAAAACAAAGCAAGATTATATAAAAAAAAAAAAAGCCCAAAACAGGGTAACAGTGTTGTTATTATATAAAAGAAGACAACATTAAAATAATACAGAGGGACTAAGAAATGTAATCATACACCTTGCATATGGAGAGGAAGATACAACAATACAAAGAAATAAAAGTTTGTTTTAAATTTAGAAAAATAGTGGTAAATAATAAGGTAACCACGAAGGAGACAAACTATCCTACTCATTAGAATAAAATACACGGGAAAAACAGAGACTCAGCAGAAACAAAATAAACAACAACAAATATGAGGAAAGGACAATATATAAAGGTAATCTAACCTGCACATAAAAACAAGTGGGAAAAAGAAACTGTCAACACACAAAAAAAGACATCAAAATGATAGCACTAAATTCATACCTATCCATAATTACCCTGAATATAAATGGAATAAATGCACCAGTAAAGAAACAGAGAGTGGCAGAATGGATTAAAAAACGAGATCTGTCTATATGCTGCCTGCAAGAGACACACCTTAAGCTTAGAGACACAAACAAACTAAAACTCAAAAGATGGAAAAAAATGTATCAAGCAAACAACAATCAAAAAAGAGCAGGAGTGGCAATATTAATTTCTGACAAAATAGACTTTAAAGTTAAATCCGTCAGAAAGGATAAGGAAGGACACTATATAATGATTAAAGGGACAATACACCGAGAAGATATAACCATATTAAATATTTATGTACCCAATGACAGGGCTGCAAGATACATAAAACAAACTCTATCAGCATTGAAAAGTGAGATAGACAGCTCCACAATAATAATAGGAGACTTCAACACACCACTTTAGATGAAGGACAGGACATCAGGAAAGAAGCTCAATAAAGACACGGAAGATCTAAATGCCACAATCAACCAACTTGACCTCATAGACATATACAGAACACTCCACCCAAGAGCAACCAAGTATACTTTCTTTTCTAGTGCACATGGAACATTCTCTAGAGTAGACCACGTATTAGGTCATAAAGCAAGCCTTAGCAGAATCCAAAACATTGAAATATTACAAAGCATCTTCTCTGGCCATAAGGCCATAAAAGTGGAGATCAAAACAGGAAACGCAGGGAAAAGAAATCAAATACTTGGAAACTGAACAATACCCTGCTCAAAAAAGACTGGCTTATAGAAGACATTAAGGATGGAATAAAGAAATTCGTAGAATCCAATGAGAATGAAAACACTTCCTATCAGAACCTTTGGGACATAGCAAAAGCGGTGCTCAGAGGCTAATTTATATCAATAAATGTACACATCCAAAAGAAGAAAGGACTGAAATCAAAGAACTATCCCTACAACTTGAACAAATAGAAAGAGAGCAACAAAAGAAAACAAATAATAAAAATTAGAGCTGAGCTAAATGAAATAGAAAACAGAAAAACAATTGAAAGAATTAACAAGACCCAAAGCTGGGTTTTTTTTTAAACCTCAACAAAATTGATAAACCACTGGCCAAACTGACAAAAGAAAAACAAGAGAGGAAGCAAATAACCTGAATAAGAAATGAGAGGGGCAATATTACAACAGACCCAACTGAAACAGTAAGAATCATATCAGATTACTATGAAAAACTATACTCAAATTTGGAAACCTAGAAGAAATGGATGAATTCCTAGAAACACACTACCTACCTAAACTAACACAAACAGAGGTAGGACAACTAAATGGACCCATAACAAAAGAAGAGATGGAAAAGGTAATCAAAAAACTCCCAACAAAACAAAGCCCTGGTCCAGACGGCTTCACTGCAGAATTCTACCAAACTTTCAGAGAAGAGTTAACACCATTACTACTAAAGGTATTTCAGAGAATAGAAAAGGATGGAATAATTCCAAACTCATTCTCTGAAGCCACCATATCCCTGATAGCAAAACCAGGTAAAGACACCACAAGAAAAGAAAATTATAGACCTATATCCCGCATGAATGTAGATGCAAAAATCCTCAACAAAATTCTAGCCAATAGAATTCAACAACATATCAAAAAAAATAACTCACCATGACCAAGTAGGATTCATACCAGGTATGCAGGGATGGTTCAACATTAGAAAAACAACTAATGTAATAATAAAACAAAAGACAAGATCACATGATTTTATCAATTGAAGCAGAAAAGGCATTTGACAAAGTTCAACACTCGTTCATGATAAAAACCCTCAGCAAAATAGGAATAGACTGGAAATTCTTCAACATAATAAAGGGTGTTTATACAAAGCCAAAAGCCAACATCACCCTAAATGGAGAGAGCCTGAAAACATTCCCTCTGAGATCGGGAACCAGGCAAGGATGCCCTTTATCAGCACTCTTGTTCGACATCATGCTGGAAGTCCTAGCCAGAGCAATTAGGCTAGATAAAGAAATAAAGGGCATCCAGATTGGCAAGGAAGAAGTAAAAGTATCTCTATTTGCAGATGACATGATCTTATCCACAGAAAACCCTAAGGAATCCTCCAGAAAACTACTGAAACTAATAGAAGAGTTCAGCAGAGTATCGGGATACGAGATAAACATACAAAAATCAGTTGGATTCCTCTACATCAACAAAAAGAACATTGAAGAGGAAATCACCAAATCAATGCCATTTACGGTAGCCCTCAAGAAGATAAAATACTTAGGAATAAATCTTACCACAAACGTAAAAGCCTTATACAAAGAAAACTACAGTACATTTCTGCAAGAAGCCAAAAGAGACTTACATAAGTGGAAGAACATACCTTGCTCGTGGATAGGAAGACTTAACATTATAAAAATGTCTATTCTACCAAAAGCAATCTATACATTTAATGCAATTCCGATCCAAATCCCAACGACAGCCTTTAATGAGATGGAGAAACAAATCACCAACTTCCTGTGGAAGGGAAAGGGGCCCCGGATAAATAAGGCATTACTGAAAAAGAAGAACAAAGTGGGAGGCCTTATTTTACCTGATTTTAGAGCCTATCATACTGCCACAGTAGTCAAAACAGCCTGGTACTGGTACAACAACAGATACATGGACCGATGGAACAGAATTGAGAATCCAGACGTAAATCCATCTACATATGAGCAGTTGATATTTGACAACGGTCCCAAAACAGTTAAATGGGGAAAAGATAGTCTTTTTAACAAAAGGTGCTGGCATAAGTGGATATCCATCTGCAAAAAAATGAAAGAAGACCCATACCTCACTCCATGCACATGCACAAAAGCTAACTCAAAATGGATCAAAGACCTAAATATAAAATCTAAAACCATAAAGATCATGGAAGAAAAAATAGGGACAATGTTAGGAGCTCTAATACATGGCATAAACAGTATACAAAACATTATAAAGAGGAGAAACTAGATAACTGGGCGCTCCTAAAAATCAAACACCTATGCTCACCCAAAGACTTCACTAAAAGAGTAAAAAGACTACCTACAGACTGGGAAAAAGTTTTTAGCTATGACATTTCTGATCAGCGCCTAATCTCTAAAATCTACATGATAGTGCAAAAACTCAACTGCAAAAAGACAAATAACCCAATTAAAAAATGGGCAAAAGATATGAATAGACACTTCACCAAAGAAGACATTCAGGTAGCTAACAGATACATGAGGAAATGTTCACGATCATTAGCCATTAGAGAAATGCAGATCAAAACTCCAATGAGATTTCATCTCACTCCAACAAGGCTGGCATAAATCCAAAAAACACAAAATAATAAATGTTGGAGAGGCTGTGGAGAGATTGGAACACTTATACACTGCTGGTGGGAATGTCAAATGGTACAACCACTTTGGAAATCGATTTGGGGCTTCCTTAAAAAGCTAGAAATAGAACTACCATACGATCCAGCAATCCCACTCCTTGGAATATATCCTAGAGAAATAAGAGCCTTTACATGAACAGATATATGCACACCCGTATTTATTGCAGCACTGTTTACAAGAGCAAAAACACAGAAGCAACAAAGGTGCCCATCAATGGATGAATGGATAAATAAATTAAGGTTTATTCACACAATGGAATACTAAGCATCGATAAAGAACAGTGAGGAATCTGTGAAACATTTCATAACATGGAGGAACCTGGAAGGCACTATGCTGAGTGAAATTAGTCAGTTGCAAAAGGGTAAATATTGTATAAGACCACTATTATAAGAACTTGAGAAATAGTTTAATCTGAGAAGAAAACATTCTTTCCTGGTTACGAGAGGGGGGAGGGAGGGAAGTTGGGAGAGGGGCATTCACTAATTAGATAGTAGATAAGAACTACTTTAGTTGAAGGGAAAGACAGCACACAATACAGGGGAGGTCAGCACAATTTGACTAAACCAAAAGCAAAGAAGTTTCCTGAATAAACTGAATGCTTTGAAGGCCAGCATAGCAGGGGCAGCGGTCTGGGGACCATGGTTTCAGGGGACATCTAAGTCAATTGGCATAATAAAATCTGTTAAGAAAACATTCTGCATCCCACTTTGAAGAGCAGCGTCTGGGGTCTTAAACACTAGCAAGCAGCCATTTACGATGCATCAATAGGTCCCAACCCACCTGGATCAAAGGAGAATAAATAATACCAAGGACACAAGGTGATTATGAGCCCAAGAGACAGAAAGGGCCACATGAACCAGAGACTACATCATACTGAGTCCAGAAGAACTAGGTGGTGCCTGGTTACAACCAATGACTGCCCTGACAGGGAACACAACAGAGAATCCCTGAGGGAGCAGGAGAGCAGTGGGATGCAGACCCCAAATTCTCATAAAAAGACCAGACTTAATGGTCTGACTGAGACTGGAAGGACCCCGGTGGTCATGGCCCCGAGACCTTCTGTTGGCCCAGGACAGGAACCATTCCTGAAGCCAACTCTTCAGACATGGATTGGACTGGACAATGGGTTGGTGAGTGATGCTGGCGAGGAGTGAGCTTCTTGGATCAGGTGGACACTTGAGACTATGTTGGCATCTCCTGCCTGGAGGGCAGATGAGAGAGGGTGAAGGGGGTTAGAAGCTGGCGAAATGGACGCGAAAAGAGAGAGTGGAGGGAGAGAGCGGGCTGTCCCATTAAGGGAGAGAGTAATTGGGAGTGTGTAGCAAGGTGTATATGGGTTTTTGTGTGAAAGACTGACTTGATTTGTAAAGTTTCACTTAAATCACAATAAAAACTATAAAAAAAACTGACATTTTTTCCAGAGTTATAAATATCTCATTTTAAAAAACTTTGATCATAAGCTCAAAGAAGATTAAAGAACAGAACATCATTCACCTTTAGTAAGTGATATCATGTTCTTTTCTTCTGTACAATGATCTACTATGTGCAACTTCCGAAGTAAACTTTATAAATAAAAATGGAGCATGGTCATAGAAGCATAAGAACACTGAATGAAGGAAAAGCATATTATAAAACTAATAACTGGTTGACAGACATGGAGATGTTAGGCTTAAAGAAGTAGTGGCTCTGAGGAAACATGAGACTATCATCCAGTGTTTGAAGGGATGCCTCACAGAAGTCTCTACATGTATCCCCATGATGATTAGGGGTAGGTAAGTGACAACATGAGCAGAAGTTACATGGCATCAGAAGTTGGCTCTCCATACATAAAATCACTATTAATGTAAGATCTTGCCAAGAGTGAAATGCGCTACCTCAGAAGCATCAAATTGCCCAGAGGCAAACTATTATTGTCTGGTAGATTTCAGACCTGACACAAGCCTCACTAATGAATTTGCTATTGAAGAACATTTTCCCTATATTCGAATCCAAATCCATCTCCCTACATTTTCTGTTTATTTCTTGACTTCAAATTGTTCACATGTATTTTCTAAAGTGAACACTCCATTGAAGCTATTTTTTTTCGATGACATCCATGACTTTCTGTTTCCTGAATCTAATAAAAAAAATCTTCCAGTCATCAGGTATGTTACAGCTGGTTCTCAGGAGGCCCTCAATAAATGTTACGATCATGAACCTGTCCTATTCCATAAGCTGAGACCTTAACATAATTCATCTTTTTTTTTTCCTTGAAACTTTCTCTTTCTTGAGTTTTCAAAAATTCATTTTATGAAAACTGGGTTTCAAACATCTCATCCTGTTTGTTGGCTGTCCTTTTCTTAGATTCATGGGTTTCTCTTTCTCTGACCCTGAAATATGGGAGGGCACAGCTTTTAAACCTTTCCTCTTCTCCCTGGGTGAACTCATCCCATTTTAATGAGCTCATGGAGAGAATGACACCCTAAAGCCCCAATTCTCCATTCCATGTACTGAATTCACGTCTCTCCTGTGTATTTAGAATGGTACCAGCTATGTACCATCCTTGGGAGAATTAAGAATATGGCCATTCAAATAGTTTTCTGTAAGACTTAATTCCCTTATAGAACTCCAGTTGAGAAAGGCAAATCTAAATCTCTCCGATCCAGACCACTCAAGACTTATATTTCCAACTGCTTATTAGCCATCACTAAACTACCTCAGACCCCTCAAACCTAATATTGAATCCATCATTTTCCCTTTACAATTTCTCTACTTCCTTCTCATGGGTAATGACACACAACTGTCCAGCCACTTGCTCCAGTAGCTCAGGAGGAACCCTGAACTCTCCTCTTTGAAACTTGTAGAGATTACCTACTAAATATTTCTCAAATCTGTTTCACTGTTTTCCATCCCACCTTGGTGACACAGTGGTTAAGAGCTTAGGCTGCTAACCATCAGCCACTCCTTGGAAGCCCTGTGGGGCAGTTCTACTCTGTCCTATAGGGTTGCTATGAGTAGACAATGGGTTTGGTTTGGCTTTTGGCTAAGTTTAGCCCTTTATTACATCTTATTGGATTAGTATCAGAGGGCAATAACCCTATGCATGCATTTCTTCCTGCATGCCATCTTACCTAAGTGCACCACTGTCTTCAAACTATCCTTCACAAATGTCAAAACTTTCTCTTCCAAATGTAAATGAAATATTTTTATTCACTTGCTTCAATCTTGATGTGTCTGTCTCTCCTCTGTTGGCATGGCACACAAGGGTTTCATCTTCTAGCCCAGGTTAAATTTCCGAACCCCAAAGGCAATCTATCTTCTCCTGTTGTTAGACTACTTGAAGTTCTTTGAATACACAACTTTTTTTTATTCTGAGTTTTTATCTTTAGTATTACCTTTTCCTGAATACCGTTCTCCTCTGTTACCTAGTGAACCTTACTCTTCATTCATTATCCAAATATAATTTACCATTCTCATTAAAACCCTTTGATCACCCAGTTGAATAATAACTAGTACAGTGCCTAGAATATACTAAATAATAAATGTTAAATTTTAAATATCATACAATTACTAATGCACGTGATTTTATTATTTTGCTGTGAAAATGGAGCTGGGCTCTGGATGACAGGTTGTACTAACAGAACTATAGGGTCCTTCCAATTCTAAGATTCTATGGGTCTGTGTTTAGAAAATCTACTACTAGCCCCATTTCTATTTTCCTTCAGTTAATGTAATACCACATTGTTGTTGTTGTTGTTGTTAGGTGCCGTCGAGTCAGTTCCCACTCATACCAACGCTGTGCACAACAGAACGAAACACTGCCTGGTCCTAAGCCTTCCTTACCATCGTTGTTATGCTTGAGCTCATTGTTGCAGCCACTGTGTCAATCCACCTCGTTGAAGGTCTTCCTCTTTTCTGCTGACCCTGTACTCTGCTAAGCATGACGTCCTTCTCCAGGGACTCATCCCTCCTGAAAACATGTCCGAAGTATGTAAGATGCAATCTCGCCATCCTTGCCTCTAAGGAGCATTCTGGCTGCACTTCTTCTAAGACAGATTTGTTCGTTCTTTTGGCAATTCATGGTATATTCAATATTCTTTGCCAACATCACAATTCAAAGGTGTCTACTCTTCTTAGGTCTTCCTTATTCATTGTCCAGCTTTCACATGCATATGATGCGATTGAAAATACCATGGCTTGGGTCAAGGGCACCTTAGTCCTCAGGGTGACATCTTTGCTCTTCAACACTTTGAACAGGTCCTTTGCAGCAGATTTGCCCAATGAAATGCGTCTTTTGATTTCTTGACTGCTGCTTCCACGGCTGTTGATTGTGGATCCAAGTAAAACGAAATCCTGGACAACTTTAATCTTTTCTCTGTTTATCATGATGTTGCTCATTGGTCCAGTTGTGAGGATTTTTGTTTTCTTTATGTTGAGGTGCAATCCCTGCTGAAGGCTGTGCTCTTTGATCTTCATTAGTAAGTGCTTCAAGTCCTCTTCACTTTCAGCAAGCAAGGTTGTGTCATCTGCATAATGCAGGTTGTTAATGAGTCTTCCTCCAATCCTGATGCCCCCTTTTTCTTCAAATAGTACAGCTTCTCATATTATTTGTTCAGCATACAGATTAAATAGGTATGGTGAAAGAATACAACCCTGACGCACAACTTTCCTGACTTTAAACCAATCAGTACCCCCTTGTTCTGTCTGAACAACTGCCTCTTGATCTATGTAAAGGTTCCTCATGAGCACAATTAAGTGTTCTGGAATTCCCATTCTTCACAATGTTATCCTTAGTTTGTTACAATCCACACAGTCGAATGCCTTTGCATAGTCAATAAAACACAGGTAAACATCCTTCTGGTATTCTCTGCTTTCAGCCTGGATCCATCTGACATCAACAATGATTTCCCTGGTTCCACATCCTCTTCTGAAACCGGCCTGAATTTCTGGCAGTTCCCTGTCATATACTGCTGCAGCCATTTTTGGATGGTCTTCAGCAAAATTTTGCTTGCATATGATATTAATGATATTGTTCTATAATTTCCACATTCAGTTGGATCACCTTTCCTGGGAATAGACATAAATATGGATCTCTTCCAGTCAGTTGGCCAGGAAGCTGTCTTCCATATTTCTTGGCATAGACGAGTGAGCACCTCCAGCGTTGCATCTGTTTGTCGAAACTTCTCAATAGGTATTCCATCAATTCCTGAAGCCTTGTTTTTCACCAATGCCTTCAGAGCAGCTTGGACTTCTTCCTTCAGTACCATCAGTTCCTGATCATATGCCACCTCTTGAAATGGTTGAATATCGACTAATTATTTATGGTATAATGACTCCGTGTATTCCTTCCATCTTCTTTTGATGTTTCCTGCTTCGTTTAATATTTTCCCCATGGAATCCTTCACTATTGCAACTCAAGGCTTGAATTTTTCTTCAGTTCTTTCAGCTTGAGAAATGCTGAGTGTGTTCTTCTCTTTTGGTTTTCCACCTCCAGTTCTATGCACATGTCATTATAATACTCTACTTTGTCTTCTCAAGAGGCCCTTTGAAATCCTCTGTTCAGTTCTTTTACTTCATCAATTCTTCCTTTTGCTTTAGCTGCTTGATGCTCAAGAGCAAGTTTCAGAGTCTCCTCTGACATGCATCTTGGTCTTTTCTTTCTTTCCTGTCTTTTCAGTGACCTCTAGGTTTCTTCATGGATGATGTCCTTTATGTCATCCCACAACTCGTCTGGTCTTCAGTCACTAGTGTTCGATGCGTCAAATCTATTTTTCAGATGGTCTCTAAATTCAGGTGGGATATGCTCAAGGTCATATTTTGGCTCTCGTGGACTTGCTCTGATTTTCTTTAGTTTCAGCTTGAACTTGCACATGAGCAATTGATGGTCTGTTCCACAGTCGGCCCCTGGCCTTGTTCTGACTGATGATATTGAGCTTTTGCATCGACTCTTTCCACCGATGTAGTCAATTTGATTTCTGTGCATTCCATCTGGCGAGGTCCATGTGTCTAGTCACCGTTTATGTTGGTGAAAGAAGGTATTTGCAATGAAGAAGTCATTGGGCTTGCAAAATTCTATCATTCGATCTCCAGCATTGTTTCTATCACCAAGGCCATATTTTCCAACTACTGATCCTTCTTTGTTTCCAACTTTCACATTCCAATCACCAGTAATTATCAATGCATCTTGATTACGTGTTTGATCAATTTCAGACTGCAGCAGCTGATAAAAATCTTCTATTTCTTCATCTTTGGCCCTAGTGGTTGGTGCGTAAATTTGAATAATAGTCATATTAACTGGTCTTCCTTGTAGATGTAGGGATATTATCCTATCACTGACAGCGTTGTTCTTCAGGATAGACCTTGAAACGTTCTTTTTGACAATGAATGCAACACCATTCCTCTTCGAGTTGTCATTCCCAGCATAGTAGACTGTATGATTGTCCATTTCAAAATGGCCAATACCAGTCCATTTCAGCTCACTAATGCCTAGGATGTCGATGTTTATGCATACCATTTCATTTTTGACGATTCTCAATTTTCCTAGATTCATACTTTGTACATTCCAGGTTCTGATTATTAAGGATGTTTGCAGCTGTTTCTTCTCATTTTGAGTCATGCCACATTAGCAAATGAAGGTCCCGAAAGCTCTACTCCACCCACTTCGTTAAGGTCGACTCTACTTTGAGGAGGCAGCTCTTCTCCAGTCATCTTTTGAGTGCCTTCCAACCTGGGGGGCTCATCTTCCAGCAGTATATCAGACAATGTTCTGCTGCTATTCACAAGGTTTTCACTGGCTAATGCTTTTCAGAAGTAGACTGTCGGGTCCTTCTTCCTAGTCTGTCTTAGTCTGGAAGCTCAGCTGAAACCTGTCCTCCTTGGGTGACCCTGCCGGTATCTGAATACCAGTGGCATAGCTTCCAGCAACACAGCAACGCACAAGCCCCCACAGTATGACAAAGTGACAGACACATGGGGGAATACCACATTAGGACCTCAAAAATAATTTCTCAACTGACTAGATATGCATTCTTAAAATTAATTAATATTGCAGTCCTAACTCTAAAACCACAATGTCACACTGACATTTCAAAAAATACAATTTTTGGCTCAGTGGCACTTCAATAGAATTCTTTACCCATTTAGTTTCCTCAATTATTTCGTGCTCAGTATAAAATGTATTTTATAGGATTTAAACATTAAGTCACATTTTAATACTTCCTTCATCTACCCCTAGAATCTCTTCTAAGCTTGAACAATTCCAAGTCATTAGAGTCTCACTTTACCTTATATAGAAAAGCCTGGAAGAGAAAAATTCTCAATTTTCTGAGCAAAATGACACTTTAAATCTCTCTCTACTCCACCATGGTGCTCTGAGTTTTTACTTTCTTTCCCTCCTCTTTCCCTCTCCCTCTCTGCTGACATTAGCATAAAAATGTGCTACCCTAACTAAGCAGTCTGTTAACTGATAAGCTATCAAAAAATCATCTGTTATTTTTATAGCTCAAAGGCAGATGCCATTTCGAGAACTAGAGTTGAATGAGTGGGATTTGTTAGTGCTTTTTAGATTCCTCATTGTAAACTTGAGGTATTTTAAAATGGAATGATTGGATGCTTGAAATATTATCCCATGAGCAATCAAGCTTTAGAATTTTGCTAGCCTTAAATTTTTGTCTGCATAAAATCATTTCATATCATATTGTATCATAATGGATCTTGGTTGTTGTCTAATGTTTGTGCTGAAAATCTTTCCTACATTAAAGTCAGACCAAGGTAATCATCCAGGAAATCTCTCAGATCAGAACATCCCCTTCTATTCCAGCGGGGGCCCGCTGTGCCAATAAGATGCTTTTCCAAGGTCCCCCAAGCAGCAAGCATGCATTTTGTAAACAGTTGCTTTCTCAGGTTGCATTTCTGAATTGGTTTAGGCACAACAAGGCTGCACAAGATATAGTGGGTCTGTTCCAGGTCCCAAGCCTTATGACACCTGGGGTTGCTGGTGGAGGCTTGGATTAGAAATAAATTTGAATTAAGAATTATTATAAACCAGGGGGCTCTACTTGCTGAGACTTTTTAAAGGGATGAACTGCTTTTGTATCACAAGAGGTAGTCACCTATTTAAAGATGACAGAAAAGGAAACTACAAATGATAGAAAGAAGGATAGGTTATTTAATAACACAGATATCAAAGCAGGGAGCATGACACTGGATCAAGCGTATATTATTATGCTGTCCTAATATACCCAATGTATTTTATATTGTATGATCATCTAATAATGGTCTGGAAGGTTGAGATTTAGATATAGTTTAACTCTTTGATCAAAAAAGGGTTTGAATTATATGATCCCATCAATTCTTAAATTTCAGCTGTTGCCATGATCAGTATATATTTTTCACAAATAAACATCTTACAGAGAGTAAAGTGAAAAAATGTGTTTACACATATATATAGGATGGTTAGATAATAGTTTATTTTTAAATTAGATAATTATTTTTAATTTCATGAATACTAAATGAGTACATGCTTATTGTAAAACTTCAAATAATACAGAAATGTATTGAATAAAAAAAGATACTCTCTTCCTCTCCACACTTCTAAGGCTAAACACTGTTAATATTTTAATGTATTTCCCTTGAAAACTTTTACACATGTTCATTGTGTGTGTGTGTGTATGTGTGTGTGATACATATATACCTGTAGAGTTTTAGATGTTTTAAAATTTTATTTCCTTTATCTTGTTTTTAGAGAATGCAACATCTCATATTCACACAAGACTCAGAATCAGCCTGCCTGGGTCAAAATCCCAGCTCTGTCATTTACTGGGTATGTAACCTTCAACAAGTCACTTGGCTTCTCTGTGCCTCAGTTTCCTCATCTTCAAAATATGGATAATAGTGCTTACCCCCCAAAATTTTGTGAGGATTCTTGTGAGTGTGAGTGTGTATGTGTGTTGTGCTTGTGTATTACACAGTTCTGAGTATTTCATATATTAATGACGTACATAAAGTGCTTAGAACTCCTCCTCACACTTAGTAAACATTACATAAATATTGTTATTACTAGCTTTATTATTTTACACTTCGTCTTCTTCTTTTCACTTTACTATGTATCTTGATGATCTTTCCATGTTACTCATTAAAGATTTTTTTTTTTTCTATGTTCTTTTTTAAATGCTACGTAGTATTCCAGACCCGGGAAGTAATTTATTTAATTGTTTTCCTATGGACGGGCCTTTGGTTTGCTTCAATTTTCTGAAATTAGCATGATGTAATAAGCCTCCCCGCGTATGTGGATATGTGTAACCGAACTCATTTACATATGCCTGTAGCATAAATTCCTAGAAATAGAACTGTTGGATCAAAGGGTATCAAAATTAAGAATTTTTTGGAAGCCCTAAAATTTCTTCCAAAATGCTTTCGAAGTTTGCATTTACGACAACAGTGGGTACAGGTGTCTTCACCACCTCCTGTCCATGATGCCTCCGCCACTTTATACAACTTTTTAATTGTGTGCAATCCAATGGCCAAGACTCTCTTTTTAGAATTTTGCACGTCTCTCAGTGTTGCAACGGGTCACTGCCAACTTAACAGAGTATTACAAACTTTTTAATCTTACATAATCTTTACATAATATTTTATAAAGATTATATATACACACACATATATATATCTAGCACTTCTCTGATTAGTGGTGAAGTAGGCCATCTTTTCATGGATCATTTTTATTTCTTGTATTGTTTTGGCTTATTCTTTAAATTGATGATTCTTGTTCCCTAATATAGGTATTAACCATTTGAATCATATATAGCACAAATATTTTCAATTCTTCTGCCTGCTTTTTTATGTTAATGTACTTTAATTGCAAAAAAAAACTTCTAATTTTTATGCAGTAAAAATAACAATAATATTATTAATTGCTTCTGCATTTTGAGATCTGTATACAATTTGCTGTCCGTATCTGTGGGTTCTTCATCGGTGGATTCAACCAACCATGGATCGAAAAATATTCAGGAAAAAAAAAGTTCCAAAAAACAAAACTGGAATTTGCCATGTGCCAAGCACTATGCGGAGTCTGCCTGAATGAGATGATGTGTAGGGGCACCCTGCTGTAGCCTCCCATCATTTCACGAATTCTCAGTCTCTCTGCAGAACTCATTGTTTGAGCACTGTTCACCTCACATCTCCTTCAGTCACTACTTGTGTTGTGTGCACCCTTTGTTTCTGTGAAAAACTGGCTCCTATTTTTTTTTTTTTAAAAAAAGAAATTAAGTGGCCAAAGCAATCCCTCAAAAGCTAAGAGGGAGGATGAAGTGCTATCTTTCAACAAGAAAATAAAAATCTTACAGCTTTTGAAAAGCGGTATGTCCGTTGCCGAAGTGGGGCATAAGGTTGGTAAGAACTAATCAAGCATTTGCACAATAAAGCAGCAAGAAGCTAAAATTCGTGAAAGTATTAGTGCTGCCCCTACAATGGCAAAAAATGGTCTCTCGGGTTCCTGATGAAGTGCTTGCAAAGGTTGAGAAAGAATCAAGTGTGAAGTGTAACCATTAACGGCTATTGACATACCATTTACATTATATTAGATATTGTAGGTAATTTAGAGATTATTTAAAGCATATGGGAGGATATGCACAGGTTATATGCAAATATTATGCCATTTTATATAAGGAACTTGAGCATTCGTGGATTTTTGTACCCGCAGGGGGTCCTGGAACCAATCCCCCTGCGAATACTGAGGGATGACTGTAATATGTGCTAATACTTTTCTATTTTTGGTCATTTCTTTTTAGTGTGTAACTCTTGAATCCATCTGAAATTTGTTTCTGCAAGATAGGAAGTGAGGATTTGAGGTATGAGAGATGTATCTGCCTTGTTTTTCTCATAGAAATAGTGTTCAACACCATTTATTAAATAGACTATCTTTTCCCTAAATATATAAAATGTTATCATAACGCATGCAACGCACTGCCTTCGAGTCAATTCTGATTCACAGCGACCCTATAGGACAGAGTAGAACTGCCCGGCTGAGTTTCCAAGGAACGCCTGGCAGATTCACACTGCCGACCTTTTGGTTAGCAGCGGTAGTACTTAACCACTACACCACCAGGGTTTCCAAAATGTTATCATAGCAATACTAAATATATAATCAGTCTAATTCTTTATAATTTATTCTGTTTCATTAACATGCTTGCCCCTTCCTGTTGCAACACCACGTAGTTTTAATTAATGTAGCTTTATAATATATTTTAAAATCTGTTTGGGAATTACTATTATTACTGTTCTTTTTCAAATTTTTCAGCTATATCCAAGCATTTACTCTTCTAAATTGACTTATCAGTTGGCTTGTCAAATTCTGTAAAGCCAGATTGGTTTATAGATTAATTAGGTTTAATTTAATCTCAGATTAATTTGAATCACTCAGAAATATGGCACTTATTTTTATTCCCACATATTACATGGTATGACCTTCATTATAATTTTCTAATTTTTTTGATGCAATTACAATAACAGTAATAATGATAAGCTAACCTTTCATATTACTTAGTCTGCACCAGGTACTTTTTCAACTACCTTACACATATTAACTGATTTAACCCATGCAGCATCCTTATGAAATAATGAATGAGAAAATTGAGACACATTAAAAAACATGTCAAAGGTCACACAGCTAGTAACTGATGGAGCTGGGATTTGCACTGAGGAACCCTGGTGGCACAGCACTTTGAATCCACCAGCCTCTCCTTGGAAACCCTATGGGGCAGTTCTACTCTGTTCTATAGGGCTACTGTGTGTCAAAATCGACTCAAAGGCAGTGGGTGGGTTTGGGATTTGCACTGAAGCAGTCTCCATCCCAAACTACTATTTAGATGTTTTATCATTGTTTATCTCTTTTATACATGATACTTTGTAATGTTTATTGCTACTAAGACTGATCTTTTCCCATTAAATTTTCTAATTACTTATTGATAATATATCAAGAAAATAATTATTCTTTATTAAGGTCTAGTATTATAAATGCAACCATTTGAGTCAATTTTGGATATCAAATATAGTGCTGCAAAAAGTCCAAAACTAGACAAAGGCTGCATCAGTGAATGTTTAGTTTTAGTTCCAACTTGCCAATGAAGTAACCATGTTACACCTAGCAGCTGTTATCGTTCGGAGCTCATTAATAAAATGAGAAGGGAATGAAGCTTCTTACTCTACCATCTAAAGGATGATGAAATCCTTCACTCACTTATCAAATGTTTACTGAACACAAATGGAAGCTATGCGTATTGTAGCACACGGACAACGCGAATGTGAAAAATGATTGCAAATTAGTACTTTTGTGACTAACAGCTTTAAAAAAATTCAGGATTAAGAATCAATATGGTATTTACATGAATATCTGTTGATTATGTGTTTACAAAGCAATACATTGATTTTAACATTATAAAGAGGAAAATCAGGTGGTGTGAGACTGTATAACCTAACGTAGGGAAAGGAACATGCTTATTTTTGCCCTACCTGTATCGAATGTATAAAGTATGAACCTAGGAAAATTGGAAGTTATCAAAAATGAAAAGACACTCATAAAGATCGATATACTAGGACATCACGCTTGGTAGAGGGTTGGCAAAAAAAGAGACCGTCAATGATATGGATTGACACAGTAGCTGTAACAATGGGCTCAGGTATAATAATGATTGTAAGGATGGTACAGGATAGGGCAGCGTTTTGTTCTGTTGTACGTAGGGTCTCTACGAGTCAGAACCTATTTGACGGCACCTAACACCAACAACCTGTATTGGTTATTCTTTCTCTTATCCCCTGTTCCTGTTGTTTTGAAATCTCAAAACAAGCAATGAGATTTTTAATAAAGGAAAAAAGTCAAAATATCTACACTGATTTACTGCTATATATTCTTTCCTGTGTAACAACAGCAGAGTTGTCTGGTTTCAATGGTTTCACAAGCAGGGGTTGGCAAATTCAGCCTGCTGTCTAATTTTGTACAGAATAATTATTGGAAAAGAACCATGACTATTTGTTTAGCATTTACTGTGGCTGCTTTCATGCTATAGGGGTAGGTAGTGCAGGTGAAACGGAGACTGTATGGTCTATAAGGCCTAAAATATTTAGTATCTGGCCCTTTACAGAAAAAGTTTGTCACCCCTGTTCTAGATGGTGGGAAATTTCTTTATTTTGATTAATCTTGCTTCATGCCCAGTTATAGCCAAGTTGTGTTTGTTCAATAAATGTTTGTAGGTCATGATGATACTACTCTTCTAATGATCATACTATTGAAATATAAATTCTATAGTTCTTTGAAACCATAAAATTAATATAAAGAATTAACACAGAATTTAAAAACTGGAATGAAATCAAATTTCATCTATTTCAATAAATGGAGGAAATGAGGTCCAGAGGAGCAAATTCTAATTGCTCTTACCACAATACCAACCACCTCAAAACTAACATGTATTATTTCTTATGAGTCTAGGGGTGGACTTAGCAGATCTGCTCTCTGTCTAGGCTTAGTTGATATCAGCTGGACTTGCTCAAACATCTGTAACAAGCTGGTGAGGTGATTAGGAGCCGGCTGGTCTGGGATGACCTTGGTTTGAATGATTTGCCTTGTTTCCATGCGTCTCTCTCATCCCTCCATCAGGGCAGCCTGGGCATATTCTCATGATGGTGGCAGTGGAGGTGATTGTGAGACACAATGGAAATATACCAGTGCTTTTTCAGGCCTTTGTTTATATTAAAATTGCTAGTATCCCAGTGACCAAGGTCAGTAATACTACATAGCCCAGAGTCTCTGCAGATGGGCACAAAGATTGTGGATACTGGAAGGTATGAAAAAATGGGACCATTAGTGCAGTCAAGCACAGTTGTTGTTGTTGTTGTTGTTAGGTGCCATCAAGTAGGTTCCAACTCATAGCGACCCTATGCACAAAAGAACCAAACGCTGCCCAGTCCCAAGCCATCGTTACAATCGCTGTTATGGTTGAGCTCATTGTTGCAGCCATGGTGTCAATCGACTTCGTTGAGGGTCTTTCTCTTTTCTGCTGACGCTGTACTCTGCCAAGCATGACGTCCTTCTCCAGGGACTCATCCCTCCTGACAACATGTCCAAAGTATGTAAGATCCAGTCTCACCATCCTTGCTTCTAAGGAGCATTCTGGTTGTAATTCTTCTAAGACAGATTTGTTCGTTCTTTGGACAGTCAATATTCTTCGCCAACACCACAATTCAAAGGTGTCAATTCTTCTTCGGTCTTCCTTTTTCATTGTCCAGCTTTCACATGCATATGATGCGATTGAAAATACCACGGCTTGGGTCAGGCGCACCGTAGTCTTCAAGGTGACATCTTGGCTCATCGACACTTTAAAGAGGTCCTTTGCAGAAGATTTACCCAATGCAATGCGTCTTTTGATTTCTTGACTGCTGCTTCCATGGCTGTTGATTGTGGACCCAAGTCAAATGAAATCCTGGACAACTTCAATCTTTTCTCCGTTTACCATGATGTTGCTCATTGGTCCAGTTGTGAGGATTTTTGTTTTCTTTATGTTGAGGTGCAATCCCTACTGAAGGCTGTGGTCTTTGATCTTCATTAGTAAGTGCTTCAAGTCCTCTTCACTTTCAGCAAGCAAGGTTGTGTCATCTGCGTAACGCAGGTTGTAAATGAATCTTCCTCCAGTCCTGATGCCCTGTTCTTCTTCATATAGTCCAGCTTCTCATGTTATTTGCTCAGCATACAGATTGAATAGGTATGATGAAAGAATACAACCGTGGCACACAACTTTCCTGACTTTAAACCAATCAGTATCCCCTCGTTCTGTCTAAACAACTGCCTCTTGATCTATCTAAAGGTTCCTCATGAGCAGAATTAAGTGTTCTGGAATTCCCATTCTTCACAATGTTATCCTTAGTTTGTTAAGATCCACACAGTCGAATGCCTTTGCATAGTCAATAAAACACAGGTAAACATCCTTCTGGTATTCTCTGCTTTCAGCCAGGATCCATCTGACATCAGCAATGATATCTCTGGTTCCACATCCTCTTCTGAAGCCGGCCTGAATTTCTGGCAGTTCCCTGTCGATATACTGCTGCAGCCGTTTTTGAATGATCTTCAGCAAAATTTTGCTTGTGTGTAACATTAATGATATTGTTCTATAATTTCCACATTCAGTTGGATCACCTTTCTTGGGAATAGACATAAATATGGATCTCTTCCAGTCAGTTGGCCAGGAAGCTGTCTTCCATATTTCTTGGCATAGACAAGTGAGCAACTCCAGCGTTGCATCTGTTTGTTGAAACATCTCAATTGATAATTCCATCAATTCCTGAAGCCTTGTTTTTTGCCAATGCCTTCAGAGCAGCTTGGACTTCTTCCTTCAGTACCATCGGTTCCTGATCACCTCTTTAAATGGTTGAACATCGACTAATTGTTTTTGGTATAATGACTCTGTATTCCTTCCATCTTCTTCTTTTTTTTTTTTCAGTGCTCAATGAAAATTTAATGTTGAATCCGAAAGCTGTTGTTTTTTTTATATTAACTTTTATTGAGCTTCAAGTGAACGTTTACAAATCAAGTCAGTCTGTCACATATAAGTTTATATACATCTTACTCCTTACTCCTACTTGCTCTCCCCCTAATGAGTCAGCCCTTCCAGTTTCTCCTTTTGTGAAAATTTTGCCAGCTTCCAACTCTCTCTATCCTCCCATCCCCCCTCCAGACAGGAGATGCCAACACAGTCTCAAGTGTCCACCTGATATAATTAGCTCACTCTTCTTCAGCATCTCTCTCCTACCCACTGTCCAGTCCCTTTCATGTCTGATGGGTTGTCTTTGGGAATGGTTCCTGTCCTGTGCCAACAGAAGGTTTGGGGACCATGATCGCCGGGATTTCTCTAGTCACAGTCAGACCATTAAGTATGGTCTTTTTATGAGAATTTGGGGTCTGCATCCCACTGATCTCCTGCTCCCTCAGGGGTTCTCTATTGTGCTCCCTGTCAGGGCAGTCATCGATTGTGGCCAGGCACCAACTAGTTCTTCTGGTCTCAGGATAATGCAGGTCTCTGGTTCATGTGGCCCTTTCTGTCTCTTGGGCTTTTAGTTGTGGTGTGACCTTGGTGTTCTTCATTCTCCTTTGCTCTAGGTGGGTTGAGACCAATTGATGCATCTTAGATGGCCGCTTGTTAGCATTTAAGACCCCCGATGCCACATTTCAAAGTGGGATGCAGAATGTTTTCATAACAGAATTATTTTGCCAATTGACTTAGAAGTCCCCTTAAACCATGGTTCCCAAACCACCTCCCTTGCTCCGCTGACCTTTGAAGCATTCATTTTATCTTGGAAACTTCTTTGCTTTTGGTCCAGTCCACTTGGGCTGACCTTCCATGTATTGAGTGTTGTCCTTCCCTTCACCTAAAGCAGTTCTTATCTACCAATTAATCAGTAAAAAACCCTCTCCCTCCCTCCCTCCCTCCCCCCCTCGTAACCACAAAAGTATGTGTCGTTCTCAGTTTATACTATTTCTCAAGATCTTATAATAGTGGTCTTATACAATATTTGTCCTTTTGCCTCTGACTGATTTCGCTCAGCATAATGCCTTCCAGGTTCCTCCATGTTATGAAATGTTTCAGAGATTCGTCACTGTTCTTTATCGATGCGTAGTATTCCACTGTGTGAATATACCACAATTTATTTACCCATTCATCCGTTGATGGACATCTTGGTTGCTTCCAGCTTTTTGCTATTGTAAACAGAGCTGCAATAAACATGGGTGTGCATATATCTGTTTGTGTGAAGGCTCTTGTTTGTCTAGTGTATATTCCGAGGAGTGGGATTTCTGGGTTGTATGGTAGTTCTATTTCTAACTGTTTAAGATAACGCCAGATAGATTTCCAAAGTGGTTGTACCATTTTACATTCCCACCAGCAGTGTATAAGAGTTCCAATCTCTCCGCAGCCTCTCCAACATTTATTATTTTGTGTTTTTTGGATTAATGCCAGCCTTGTTGGTGTGAGATGGAATCTCATCGTAGTTTTAATTTGCATTTCTCTAATGGCTAATGATCGAGAACATTTTCTCATGTGTCTGTTACCTGCCTGAATATCTTCTTTAGTGAAGTGTGTGTTCATATCCTTTGCCCACTTCTTGATTGAGTTGTTTGTCTTTTTGTGGTTGAGTTTTGACAGAATCATGTAGATTTTAGAGATCAGGCGCTGGTCAGAGATGTCATAGCTGAAAATTCTTTCCCAGTCTGTAGGTGGTCTTTTTACTCTTTTGGTGAATTCTTTAGATGAGCATAGGTGTTTGATTTTTAGGAGCTCCCAGTTATCTGGTTTCTCTTCGTCATTTTTGGTAATGTTTTGTATTCTGTTTATGCCTTGTATTAGGTCTCCTAGGGTTGTCCCTATTTTTTCTTCCATGATCTTTATCGTTTTAGTCTTTATGTTTAGGTCTTTGATCCACTTGGAGTTAGTTTTTGTGGTTGGTGTGAGGGATGGGTCCTGTTTCATTTTTTTGCAAATGGATATCCAATTATGCCAGCACCATTTGTTAAAAAGACTATCTTTTCCCCAATTAACTGACACTGGGCCTTTGTCAAATATCAGCTGCTCATATGTGGTTGGATTTATATCCGGGTTCTCAATTCTGTTCCACTGGTCTATGTGCCTGTTGTTGTACCAGTACCAGGCTGTTTTGACTACTGTGGCTGTATAATAGGTTCTGAAATCAGGTAGAGTGAGGCCTCCCACTTTCTTCTTCTTTTTCAGTAATACTTTGCTTATCCGAGGCTTCTTTCCCGTCCATATGAAGTTGGTGATCTGTTTCTCTATCACCTTAAAAAATGACATTGGAATTTGGATCGGAAGTGCATTGTATGTATAGATGGCATTTGGTAGAATAGACATTTTTACTATGTTAAGTCTTCCTATCCATGAGCAAGGTATGTTTTTCCACTTAAGTATGTCCTTTTGAATGTCTTGTAGTAGAGCTTTGTAGTTTTCTTTGTATAGGTCTTTTACATCCTTGGTAAGATTTATTCCTGAGTATTTTATCTTCTTGGGGGCTACTGTGAATGGTATTGATTTGGTGATTTCCTCTTCGATGTTCTTTTTGTTGATGTAGAGGAATCCAAGTGATTTTTGTATGTTTATCTTGTAACCTGAGACTCTGCCAAACTCTTCTATTAGTTTCAGTAGTTTTCTGGAGGATTCCTTAGGGTTTTCTGTGTATAAGATCATGTCATCTGGAAATAGAGATAATTTTACTTACTCCTTGCCAATCCGGATGCGCTTTATTTCTTTGTCTAGCCTAATTGCCCTGGCTAGAACTTCTAGCATGATGTTGAATAAGAGCGGTGATAAAGGGCATCCTTGTCTGGTTCCCGTTCTCAAGGGAAATGCTTTCAGATTCTCTCCATTTGGAGTGATGTTGGCTGTTGGCTTTGCATAGATGCCCTTTATTATGTTGAGGAATTTTCCTTCAATTCCTATTTTGGTAAGAGCTTTTATCATGAATGGGTGTTGGACTTTGTCAAATGCCTTTTCTGCATCAATTGATAAGATCATGTGGTTTTTGTCTTTTGTTTTATTTATGTGATGGATTACATTAATGGTTTTTCTGATACTAAACCAGCCTTGCATACCTGGTATAAATCCCACTTGATCATGGTGAATTATTTTTTTGATATGTTGTTGGATTCTATTGGCTAGAATTTTGTTGAGGATTTTTGCATCTATGTTCATGAGGGATATAGGTCTGTAATTTTCTTTTTTTGTAATGTTTTTACCCGGTTTGGGTATCAGGGAGATGGTGGCTTCATAGAATGAGTTGGGTAGTATTCCGTCATTTTCTATGCTTTGAAATACCTTTAGTAGCAGTGGTGTTAACTCTTCTCTGAAAGTCTGGTAGAACTCTGCAGTGAAGCCATCCGGGCCAGGGCTTTTTTTTGTTGGGAGTTTTTTGATTACCGTTTCAATCTCTTTTTTTGTTATGGGTCTATTTAGTTGTTCTACTTCTGAATGTGTTAGTTTAGGTAGGTAGTGTTTTTCCAGGAATTCATCCATTTCTTCTAGGTTTGCAAATTTGTTAGAGTACAACTTTTCGTAATAATCTGATATGATTCTTTTAATTTCAGGTGGGTCTGTTGTGATGTGGCCCTTCTCGTTTCTTATTCGGGTTATTTGTTTCCTTTCCTGTATTTCTTTAGTCAGTCTAGCCAGTGGTTTCTCAATTTTGTTAAGTTTTTCAAAGAACCAGCTTTTGGCTTTGTTAATTCTTTCCATTGTTTTTCTGTTCTCTAATTCATTTAGTTCAGCTCTAATTTTTATTATTTGTTTTCTTCCGGTGCCTGATGGATTCTTTTGTTGCTCAGTTTCTATTTGTTCAAGTTGTAGGGACAGTTCTCTGCTTTTGGCTCTTTCTTCTTTTTGTATGTGTGCATTGATCTATATAAATTGGCCTCTGAGCACTGCTTTTGCTGTGTCCCAGAGGTTTTGATAGGAAGTATTTTCATTCTCATTGCATTCTATGAATTTCCTTATTCCCTCCTTGATGTCTTCTATAACCCAGTCTTTTTTCAGGAGGGTATTGTTCAGTTTCCAAGTATTTGATTTCTTTTCCCTAGTTTTTCTGTTATTGATTTCTAGTTTTATTGCCTTGTGGTCTGAGAAGATGCTTTGTAATATTTCGATGTTTTGGATTCTGCAAAGGTTTGTTTTATGACTTACTATGTGGTCCATTCTAGAGAATGTTCCATGTGCGCTAGAAAAAAAAAGTATATTTTGCAGCAGTTGGGTGGAGAGTTCTGTATAAGTCAATGAGGTCAAGTTGGTTGATTGTTGTAATTAGATCTTCCTTGTCTCTATTGAGCTTCTTACTGGATGTCCTGTCCTTCTCCGAAAGTGGTGTGTTGAAGTCTCCTACTATAATTGTGGAGGTATCTATCTCACTTTTCAGTTCTGTTAAAATTTGATTTATGTATCTTGCAGCCCTGTCATTGGGTGCATAAATATTTAATATGGTTATGTCTTCCTGATCAATTGTCCCTTTTATCATTATGTAGTGTCCTTCTTTATCCTTTGTGGTGGATTTAACTCTAAAGTCTATTTTGTCAGAAATTAATATTGCTACTCCTCTTCTTTTTTGCTTGTTGTTTGCTTGATATATTTTTTTTCCATCCTTTGAGTTTTAGTTTGTTTGTGTCTCTAAGTCTAAGGTGTGTCTCTTGTAGGCAGCATATAGATGGATCGTGTTGCGTTATCCAGTCCGAGCCTCTCTGTCTCTTTATTGGTGCATTTAGTCCATTTACATTCAGCGTAATTATAGATAAATAAGTGTTTAGTGTTGTCATTTTGATGCCTTTTTATGTGTGTTGTTGACAATTTCATTTTTCCACATACTTTTTTGTGCTGAGACGTTTTTCTTAGTAAATTGTGAGATCCTCATTTTCGTAGTGTTTGACTTTATGTTAGTTGAGTCGTTACGTTTTTTTTGGCTTTTATCTTGAGTTATGGAGTTGTTATACCTCTTTGTGGTTACCTTAATATTTACCCCTATTTTTCTAATTAAAGACCTAACTTTTATTGTTCTATATCGCCTTGCATCACTCTCCATATGGCAGTTCTATGCCACCTGTATTTAGTCCCTCTTTTTGATTATTGTGATCTTTTACCTATTGACTTCCATGATTGCCTGTTATGTGTATTTTTTTTTTAATTAATCTTAATTTGTTTGTTTTTGTGATTTCCCTATTTGAGTTGATATCAGGATGTTCTGTTTTGTGACCTTGTGTTGTGCTGATATCTGATATTGTTGGTTTTCTGACCAAACAATATCCTTTAGTATTTCTTGTAGCTTTGGTTTGGTTTTTGCAAATTCTCTAAACTTGTGTTTATCTGTAAATATCTTAATTTTGCCTTCATATTTCAGAGAGAGTTTTGCTGGATATATGATCCTTGCCTGGCAGTTTTTCTCCTTCAGTGCTCTGTATATGTCATCCCATTCCCTTCTTGCCTGCATGGTTTCTGCTGAGTAGTCTGAACTTATTCTTATTGATTCTCCCTTGAAGGTGACCTTTCTCTTCTCCCTGGCTGCTTTTAAAATTTTCTCTTTATCTTTGGTTTTAGCAAGTTTGATGATAATATGTCTTGGTGTTTTTCTTTTTGGATCGATCTTAAACAGGGTTCGATGAGCATCTTGGATAGATATCCTTTCATCTTTCATGATGTCAGGGAAGTTTTCTGTCAGGAGATGTTCAACTATTTTCTCTGTGTTTTCTGTCCTCCCTCCCTGTTCTGGGACTCCAATTATGCGCAAGTTATCCTTCTTGATAGAGTCCCACGTGATTCTTAGGGTTTCTTCATTTTTTTTAATTCTTTTATCTGTTTTTTTTTTCAGCTATGTTGGTGTTAATTCCCTGGTCTTCCAGATGTCCCAGTCTGCATTCTAATTGCTCGAGTCTGCTCCTCTGACTTCCTATTGCGTTGTCTAATTCTGTAATTTTATTGTTAATCTTTTGGATTTCTACATGCTGTCTCTCTATGCATTCTTGCAACTTATTAATTTTTCCACTATGTTCTTGAATAATCTTTTTGAGTTCCTCAACTGTTTTATCAGTGTATTCCTTGGCTTTTTCTGCAGTTTGCCTTATTTCGTTTGTGATGTCTTGAAGCATTCTGTAAATTAGTTTTTTATATTCTGTATCTGATAATTCCAGGATTGTATCTTCATTTGGTAAAGATTTTGATTCTTTTGTTTGGGGGGTTGTAGAAGCTGTCATGGTCTGCTTCTTTATGTGGTTTGATATCGACTGCTGTCTCTGAGCCATCACTGGAAAACTTGTTTTTCCAGAAATTCCGCTAAAAAAAAAAAATGCAGTCAGATCCCTATCAGAACTGCCTTTGCATTAGAACCACCACCTTGTTCCCTGTAAGGATGAAAGTCTGAGATTTGGATCATACATGCTTGGCTGTAGCTGGTTCTGTGTTTTTAGTCCAATTAGGGATGGATTTTTGGTCCCTGGGTTTTTTGTGGTTCCTTCTCTCAGGCCGAAAGAGTGGGTTACGAAAAGACCAAAAGAAAAAAAAAAGGAGGGGGGGGGAAGCAAAGCTGCCACGGAGCCAGAGTCGTTCTCCCTCTGGCTCAGGAAATTCCAATGTTAATGAAGACGACTGGGGAGGGTGGAGGAGGGATCAGAGAGATAGGAGAGTAGCACCTCAGAATATAGCCAGAGTTGCTTGTCTTGCTTGCAATGACTATTATATCTGAGATTCACAAGGGGCGTGTCTCCTATGTGTGTTGGCTGTGTGGAGATCGCCCCGGGGGTCTGGCCCGCTGAAGCCGCAGTCAGATCCTCCACTGCCAGTCCAAAGCCCAGCGTCAAGTTTCCCCTGCTGGGACGTTGTACTCCCAGCTCCAAAATCAGTCGCTGCTTCCCGGGGATTTCTCGTCCAGCCAGCCGCGTCGCCGCGCCGCCTCCGTAGACCGGCTGGGCCCCCTCCCAGGGTTAGTTCAGGGGAGTAAAGCTGTGCCCCGTGCTTGCGCCGTGACAGCGCCCAGTGAAATGTCCGGCGCCAAGGTTCCCCGGTTGGGACGCAGCACTCCCTGCTCCAAAACCAGTCACTGCCTCCTGGGGAGTTCTCCCACCAGCCGAGTTGCCACGCCACCCGTGCGGACAGGCGGAGCCGCCTCCCGGGTTCAGTTCAGGGGGGTAGGGCTGCGCCCTTTGTTTGCACCTTCACAAGATTTATGAGTTCAGCTCCCCTGGGCCCAGATGCCCGGAGCCAAGGTTACCTGACTGGGACGCTGGCTCCAGGCTCCAAAAACAGTTGCTGCTTTCCCATATTTGTTCATTTTCCGTCTCTAAATCTGTGTTTGTTGTTCAGGGTTCGTAGATTGTTATGTATGTGATCGATTCACTTGTTTTTCCGAGTCTTTGTTGCAAGAGGGATCCGAGGTAGCGTCTACCTAGTCCGCCATCTTGGCCCCCCTCCTTCCATCTTCTTTTGATGCTTCCTGCATTGTTTAATATTTTTCCCATGGAATCCTTCACTATTGCAACTTGAGGCTTGGATTTTTTCTTCAGTTCTTTCAGCTTGAGAAGCACTGAGTGTGTTCTTCCCTTTTGGTTTTCCACCTCCAGCTCTTTGCACATGTAATTATAATACTTTGTCTTCTCAAGCCGCCCTTTGAAATCTTCTATTCAGTTCTTTGACTTCATCAATTCTCCCTTTTGCTTTAGCTGCTCGACGCTCAAGAGCAGGTTTCAGAGTCTTCTCTGACATCCGTCTTGGTCTTTTCTTTCTTTTCAATGACCTCTTGCTTTCTTCATGTATGATGTCTTTGATGTCATTCTACAACTCGTCTGCTCTTCGGTCACTAGTGTTCAATGCGTCAAATCTATTCTTCAGATGGTCTCTAAATTCAGGTGGGATATACTCAAAGTCATATTTTGGTTCTCATGGACTTGCTCTGATTTTCTTCAGTTTCAGCTTTAACTTGCATATGAGCACTTGATGGTCTATTCCACAGTTGGCCCCTGGCCTTGAGCTTTTCCATTGTCTCTTTCCAGGTATGTAGTCAATTTGGTTTCTATGCATTCCATCTGGTGAGGTCCATGTGTGTAGTCTCCGTTTATGTTGGTGAAAGAAGGTATTTGCAATGAAGAAGTAATTGGGCTTGCAAAATTCTATCATTCAATCTCTGGCATTATTTCTATCACCAAGGCCATGTTTTCCAACTACTGATCCTTCTTCTTTGTTTCTAACTTTTGCATTCCAATCACCAGTAATTATCAATGCATCTTGATTACGTGTTCAATCAATTTCAGACTGCAGCAGCTGATAAAAATCTTCTATTTCTTCATCTTTGGCCCTAGTGGTTGGTGTGTAAATTTGAATAATAGTCATATTAACTGGTCTTCCTTGTAGGTGTAGGGATATTATCCTATCACTGACAGCATTGTTCTTCAGGATACATCTTGAAACATTCTTTTTGACAATGAATGCAACACCATTCCTCTTCGAGTTGTCATTCCCAGCATAGTAGACTGTATGATTGTCCATTTCAAAATGGCCAATACCAGTCCATTTCAGCTCACTAATGCCTAGGATGTCGATGTTTATGCATTCCATTTCATTTTTGACAATTTCCAATTTTCCTAGATTCATACTTTGTACATTCCAGGTTCTGATTATTAAGGATGTTTGCAGCTGTTTCTTCTCATTTTGAGTCATGCCACATCAGCAAAATGAAGGTCCCTAAAGCTTTACCCCATCCACGTCATTAAAGTCAACTCTAGTTTGGGGAGGCAGCTCTTCCCCAATCATCTTTTGAGTTTCTTCCAACCTGGGGGGCTCATCTTCCAGCAGTATATCAGACAATGTTCTGCTGCTATTCACAAGGTTTTCACTGGCTAATGCTTTTCAGAAGTAGACTGTCGGGTCCTTCTTCCTAGTCTGTCTTAGTCTGGAAGCTCAGGTGAAACCTGTCCTCCTTGGGTGACCCTGCTAGTATCTGAATACTGGTGGCATAGCTTCCAGCTTCACAGCAACACGCAAGCCCTCATAGTATGACAAAGTGACAAACACTAAGTAATTTGTACAAAGTCACGGAGTATTTAACCTCTGGCATCATTACCCTAAGCACTTTCTACCAAGCCAAATGATTACTATTAACTCACTTTATTATATAAATTAAGAGTAATATTTTTTAGGTAAAAAGAAAATTATTCTTATAAGCATCAAAGCTATTCTTAACTATCACTAAAAAGAAAACAAGTATTTTTATTCATGTATGCATTGGCATTTGTCATAAAGAAATTGATGTGATGCTTATCTAATAGAGATTGCCATTCGTCAGTGAATCAGTTCATGTTTTCCATAAAGGCTTCACTCAAATATAAAAGAAATGTATGAAGTGAGGGCTACGTGTGTGCTATAGATATTTGAGACTTGTTGTTGTCAGTTGCCATCAAGTTGATTCTGACTCATGTTGACCCCATGTGACAAAGCAGAACTGCTCTCTAGAGCTTTCTTGGCTGTAATCTTAACGGAAGTGGGTTGCTAGGCCTTTTTTCCACGGTATTTCTGGGTGGTTTTGAACTTCCAATATTTAGGTTAGCAGTCAAGTGCAAATAAGCTATTTGAAAATAAAGAATGAAAGCTATATGACTCTATCATTGAAATATCTACTGATCTATAGAAGTGATTCATGCACACACACAATTTGTCATCAGTCTTTCTTTTGAGGTACTCACAATTTAGTTGTTCTGTCCCTGGTTTCATTAGCATCAGCATAGAATTCAATAGAAAGCACAAAACTTGAAAATGCTGTTAACCTGTTGCCGTCGAGTAGATTCTAACTCATAGCGACCCTCCAGGACAAAGTAGAATTGCCCCATTGGGTTTCAAAAGAATGACTGGTAGATTTGAACTGCCAGCCTTTTGGATAGCAACCACAGCTCTTAACCACCACACCATCAGGGCTCAAAAATGCCACTGGACACACCATTAGATCCATTCACAGCAGCATGATAATTTTGTTATGGGACCTATGGGTTTAGTGTGGGGTTAGAGTGTGTTTTAGTTTTAGCCATGTGTGAACTGGTGCAGCACATGCCCTCTGGAGTTAACCTACCTATCTTAGAATCTTGATTCTACCACCTACTAACTGTGTGACCTTGCATGAGTAGCTTGGCCTCAAAGATCAATCTCTTAAAGATGTGAGGCTTTAAATACATTTGAAGAGCCTAGTGTGCTCTATAAGTAATCAATGAGTATTTGTTTGTAAAATGAGCAGGACAAGGATTTACTGAGCACCTATTTTGTGCCAGATATTGTTTTAGCTTTTAGGTGAATAATCAGTATATAATCAATTATAGCTAACAGATTTTGATTGCTTTCCATGTGCCAGTAAGTAAAATGCCTTATACGAATACCTTGGAGTTAGATATGACTTAAAATTCAGAATTTGCAGGATGTTAAAATAATACAATTCTTACAGAATATATAATATCCCCAGGTGGCCTAGGGTCAAGACTCCATAATCAAGCACATTAACTGTTCTGCAGTTGAACATATGAACACTCACACTAAGTGGGATAAAGTCTATAACTAGCTTCACATCAGTTCTTGCCAAGTTTTCCAAATAACTGAATTTGCTCCAAATTCAATAAATGATTTTAAGTTTTCAGAACATTTTGGATTTCATCATAGTTGTGTCCCAATTCAGCTCATTTAATCATCATAGCAAACCTATGAGGTTGGTGCTATTACTGTTGCCATTTTAGATTGAAGGAAATGGAGACACAGTGAGATTAAGTAACTTGTCCAGTTTTACCCAGATAGGAAGAAGCAAACCAAGGCACTCTGGTTCCAGAATACGTCTCTGAACTAAATGATGTCAAGGATAAATAAGAGAGAGTAATAGAAGCACAGAGAGGCACAGGTGGTTCAGTAGCAGAATTCCCACCTTCCATATGGGAGACCTAGGTTTGATTCTCAGCTAGTGTACTTCACGCACAGGTACCACCTGTCTGTCAGTGGAGGCTTTCTTGTTGCTATGATGCTGAACATGTTTCAGTAGAGCTTCCAGACTAAGATGGACTAGGAAGAATGGCCTGGTGATCTACTTCTGAAAATCAGCCAGTGAAAACCTAATGAATCAGAGCAGTCTGATCCCGTTGTTCATGGGGCTGCCAAGAGTCAGGGCTGACTCAATGGCAGCTAAAAACAACAACAACAAGAGAAGCACAGGAAACTCAGAGCCCTTTGGGCAAGGCAGACACACAGCTGATAGATACAGCACAGAGGTGCCCACGGTGCTGTGGGACCCAAAGTGGGTTGCAGAAGACCTAGGGCGGGGGTCGGGGGTGGTGTACAGTGTACCACAAATCAGACTGTGGCATCTCTGAATAGCTAAGAGTCTAAAATTAAACTTATAGTCTATTCAATTCCTGGTGGTATTAGTTTTGTAGAGTTAGAATCTTAACTTGTAAAAGGTACTCTAATATTTGTTTTAAACAAATCCTGGAATTCCATTGCTGACAGAGCAGACCAGAAAACTCGAAGCATGTGAGAGCAGCCAAGTTAAATATTGTATCTCGTTTTAAGGAGTTAATCCCCCACGGTCTTCAACCTTTGTTCTTTGCTCCCAAAGGCAGCGACATATGATGTTTATCTTGCCAAAAATAGTTAACAGTCATCTAGAAGCTCTCTGCTGAGTGGGCCAACCCTCTCTGACCTTTTTGACTAGGCCAACTCCTGTTACGTTAACCTCTGACTTCAGTCCTCTTAATGGCAATACTCCCCAGCACTGTAATCTCCCTCCCACTGTGTTCTCTCAGGCAAATATTTACTACTGAGGTTTCACAATTTATTTTTCAAACAAAGTGGCAGGGACCACCCCATGCCACCACATCCTCATTTTGTATTAGAACCCATCATTCTCAAGATATAATTTTACCAGAACAAATGTGCTTTAGGGACTTTTGACATTAGATGAAGGCTTGACTTCCTATCAAAACCAAACCGGGACCTTGTCAGCTTCAAGATGGATATAAACAAGAAATGCAAGCCTGTAATTGGTGATGGAAATCAGATAAGACCTCTTTAAATACAACCATTGATACAAAAATGTGAACTCGAATTACCTTTGATTAAGTCACTTAAGAAAATAAAGCTGGGGTGGGTTTAAAAGAAAAACCCCGAACGCACTTGCAAACAAGATCTTGTAGCTTTCCAGCCTCTCAAAGGCAAGCTGAAGAAAATTAAAATCAGAACCAAAGGCTTATGAAATGAAACAGAACTTGAAATAGCGTTCCCCTTAACTCTTCACCTTTTTTAAGTCCTAACAACGACAGGGTCCAGCGATTGTTCTTTTAGAAGCCACAGTGTGTTCAGATTCCTACGCAATTGGTGTCCAAATATCTATGTAAAGTCCATCTTTGTAGTTTAACTTCTCTAAGAGCTGAGAGAAATTCTGTCAACCAGTGGCAGAAAAGCAATCAAAAACTGCCTGATATTATTCATTCCATAATAATCTTTATCCCTGATAAGTTGTTGTACAGAGATAGACTTTTCTACTGTGAGAGTCTCCATCACTTATATACTTCTCTCTAGAAGTAAAATACAAAAGGGGCTGCTACCTCCTGTCTCATGTTTTATTCTTTGTTTTAAGCTTCACAGCAATACACTATTATTCATAATCCTTAAAAATGATTTTCCCATGTATTGGTGTGAAAGAAATAATAATTCAATCTTCAAAATTTAATCAGATTAAAAAAAAAAAACTCTGTCCCAAACTGTTTGCATTTGACTACTAACCTAAAGGTTGGCAGTGCAAACCCACTCTGCAGTGCCACAGAAGAGAAGCCTGGCAATCTGCTTCCATTAAGATTACAGCCAAGAAAAGCCTATGGAGAAGTTCTACTCTGTAATACACGGGGCTGCCATGAGTCAGGATTGACTAGAAGGCAATGGCTTTTTTGTTTATTTTAAGAGAACTTTGTAGCATTCTTTTAATAATTGTCTAACATGCTTTTGGAAGGAGGCAGGATGAAAAATAAATAAGATCTTATTTCAAATTATTAGAGTTTATTAGTTAACAGATATGTAGGTAAATATGGGAAGAAAACAAATATATGAAAATTTAAGTTCTTTGGACTTTTTAGCATTTGAGTATTGTTTTCCTATAGTTATGTTATAAAAGCCAAATCCTGTTATTCCATTTGGGTTCTATTTTAGAAGAAATTAGGAATATTCTACAATACATATGTAACTTTTCAAAGTCTGCTTCAGGCTTCATAGACAATACTAAATAGAAATCTTACGTATTTAAAAAAGAAAGAAAGGAAATGACAGTATCTTTTAACAGACTGTTAAGCTGAAATTTTGATACTATAGGCTATATTTAGAGTGTTACTTTGAAAATAGTAAATGTTCCATTACCTACCCTCACCATTTTTAACCCCTACTGGTAGCCCAAGTTATTATACATTTATATTTATTATTAGAAATAATTATATGTTATACTTCAATAGACACATATATTTATGGAGCAATTTTCTATCAGATTGTAATTACATTTCCACAAAGTACTGATGTATTGCAATTTTTGTGGGGAAGAACATAACTTCACTTTAGAACTTCCTCAGAATTACATATAAACGCGTTTCCAGGCTTATTTTTTATATACAACTGTGAGCAGGGTATCAGGAAACACAGATTATGAACAAATAAAATGTGATTCTCTAAATAACAAAGTACATTTGTTGAGTTGTACTTTAATATTTACAAAGAAAAGGAGTTTTGTTTCTTTTTTCTTTCCCTTAAATTTTTTTTTTTTTTTAACATCAGAGACATTATTAAGTTATTGTATCACAGCCTTCTGCTTTCCTTGGGGCTACTGTTGACATGATACTAGGAGAAAGGATGGAAAGGAGAAAACACCTAATGTAGTATGTATTTCTTAGAGATTTGGCGGAGTTAAATAGTCACTCTACTAGACTATTACCCAGATTCCTTACCCTACCACATCTCCTGGATTAAGGAGATGGTCAAAGGAAATGTGGAACTATTGTTGGGTTACCTCTTTGGCATTTTTCCCTACAAAATATGAACGTTGGCAAGGACATCCCTCCCCAAGGGTAGCGTGAAAAGAACATGTTAATCTTCTTAAGGTCATTTTCAGTTTTATTTTATGGAAAAATACAGGTGTTATATTAAAAATATCAAAGAGTTTGTGTATCTCTCATTACACACTATTAAATGTGATTATTCAAATAGTTAATAAGATCTTAATCAAACCTCTAGCCAATTAAATTTGAATAAGTAGTTTTAATACTAGTGAGGGACACTATTGGTATATTGAGAGTATGACAAAGGGAGTGAATTTTTTTTTTTAATGAAAACAAGCTTTGAAATTTATTATTTTTTTTTAACGAAAGGTCCTGGGTGTGCTCCTAATGACCACAATAAGGATTCTTATCTGGAATATAATCAATCCATGTCAAGTACTACTTTATTACACATCTCTGCAAATCTGTTCTGCTTAAACTAATATAAAATCTCTAGGAACTAAAATAGTTCCAAACCACACAGTTATGGAAAAGTTTTCTTCTGCTTCTTTTTTTTTTTTTTTAAAGAACTATTTACAATAGGAAGATATCTTTAGAATTCTCTATTGAAATACAACTGTGTGCACAACTGAACTCCAATTGGTCCCTTTGTGCAGATAAAACTAAGTTTTTTTTTTTTTTCATTTCTCTCCCCAAATTGTTATTGTATTTGTGCTCAAAGACTGATTGTGGGAAAAATTGCATTCTCTACCATAAAAATAAAAAGAAAATATAATAAAACACTAATTGGTCATTGATGATTGAAGCAACAACTGTACGGTGCCAGTCAGACACGTCTCGTGATTGATCTTTGTACTCTGCTCAAAGTACAGTGTTTTTTTCATAAAACAAATCCTACATTATAGAGTTCTTATTTTATGCCAGCTCTCTTTATTCTCAGGTAAGCAATACTACCAGTTATGAAGGCTATTAAAGTTACCTTTTTGTTCTACAATTCTACCATCAATAAAAGGTCACTGAGAGTAAAGATGAAAGTGGATAATCTTAGAAATATAAGAGTGAGAGGTTAATTCCATAGGTTTCAATGTTAAGAATATTGAGACATATATATGGTTCACAAGAATTGGATCACAGTAGAAGGGAAGGCTAATTTGCTGGTAAATGTGTCTTTAAACTTAGTCATCTCAGACAAAACTAGTAAATTTGAGCCAGCATCCAGAGTTTTTGCATTATGTTCACCTCTTCAATTACGCCTCTTACAAGTCTGTCAGATTATTTAAGGATCGATTAGATCTCTCATAACATCGCGCACAGAAGGAAAGAAAGATTAAGTCACTACCAGAGTAACCACTTGTCTATTTTACTTACATGAATTTTTATATATTACCCTGTTAACTTCTTTATTGGTATATCTGCTTGCAAAAGATTAGGACACGCTCATGTTAAAGCATGAGGTAAAAATCCTGTGAGGATTTTAAAACGGGATTTGGGGAGCTGCTAATCTAAAAACGTATTCTTTTTGGGCTGCAAGCATTAAAACAGGCATAGTAAGTACTCAGAAAATGTGTAACTTGTTTACTGATTCACCTTTGAGAATTCCTCAAAAAAAAATGTGGCTTACAGTTAAATTTTCAATACTTTTTAGAATGACAAAAGTTCTTCAGTTGGCTTCAGGAAGAAAAGCACCATGGATTTATTTTTGTGTTATCTCTGAATCTACATTGCTTTGTACATGATAAATATATAATAATTCCTTATTTAATAAAATGGCTAAGTAATACCATATTGACTCTCATTGTCTAGTTTATTTTATCTGCTTCCCTATGAATCTGTTTTTGCTTTGCTTCTTCATACACTTACTCAGTAAACTACACGAATATGTACTATATTGATATGTACTACTCGAATAACATAGTATTTAAAAAGGCAAGTTTTGCACTTGGACTGTTGTTGTTCTAATTGCCATTGAGTTGGCTTTAACTTATGGAGACCTTATGTATAATAGAACAAAATGTTACCCAGTCCTGTGCAATCTTCACAATCATTGGTATGTTCGAGTTGGTTGTTAGGGCTATTATGTAGTGCCTTTCAACCTAGGGGATTCATTTTTCAATGTTATACCTTAAAACTGAGGTGCCTGGCACGACTAAAGTGGCTGACACAGGTCTGAACCAAACTCCCCCTTTGCCTTAAATCCTGTTTCTGCTTTCAGAATACATGTACCCCTCAGGTGAATAATTATGAGATTATGCTTACTTATCATTCATAAAAATATTCTGTTCTCAGAAATAATGTATGCCAAAGTTATAGTTTGTGGTTAAGCAAGTGATAAGAGTGTTCCAAAAAAGAATGATGTATGTTCACCAAGTCACCATTTATAAATGGCAAACTATCCACCATGGACCTTGCCTGATGGAATACACAGGAAACAAATTGACTACATCTGTGGAAAGTGATGATGGAAAAGCTCAATATCATTAGTCAAAACAAGGCCGACTGTGGAACAGGCCATCAATTGCTCCTATGAAAGTTCAAGTTGAAGCAGAAGAAAATTGGAACAAGTACATGAGACCCAAAGTATGACCTTCAGTATATTACACCTGGAATTAAAGGCCATCACAAGAACAGAGCTGACACACTGAATACTAATGACCAAAGATCAGACAAGTGGTGGGATGACATCAAAGATATCATACATGAAGAAAGCAAGAGGTCATTAAAAAGACAGGAAAGAAAGAAAAGATCAAAATGTATGTCAGAAGAGTCTCTGAAACTTGTTCATGAATGTAGAGTAGCTAAAGCTAATGAAAGAAATGATGAAGTAAAATAGTTGAACAGAAGATTTCAAGAAGACAAAGTAAAGGATTATAATGAAATTTGCAAAGCCCTAGAATTAGAAAACCAAAAGGTAAGAACATGGTCAGCATTTCTCAAGCTGAAAGAACTGAATCAAAAATCCAAGCTTCAAAGTTGCAATACTGAAGAATTCTACAGGGAAAATATTAAACGGCACAGAAGTATCAAAAGAAGATGGAAGAAATACAGTATCAATGTACCTAAAAGAATTGGTTGTTGTTCAACCAATTCCTGAGGTAGCATATGATCAAAAACTGATGGTACCGAGGGAAGAAATCCAAGCTGCACGGAAGGAATTGATGAAAAATAGGCTCCAGGAATTGATGGAATACCAATTGAGATGTTTCAACAAACAGATGCAGTGCTGAAAGCGCTTGCTAGTGTATGCCAAGAAATTTGGAAGACAACTACCTGGACAACCAAATGGAAGAGATCCATATTTGTGCCCATTCCAAAGAAAGATGATCCAACAAGATGTGGAAATTACCGAACAATATTAATATCACACACAAGTAAAATTTTGCTGAAGATCATTCAAAAGCAGCTGCAGCAATACATTGACAGGGAATTGCCAGAAATTCAAGCCAGATTCAGAAGAGGACACGGAACAAGAGTTATCATTGCTGATGTCAGATGGATCCTGGCCGAAAGCAGAGAACACCAGAAACATGTTTACCTGCGTTTTATTGACTATGCTAAGGCATTCTACTGTGTGGATCTTAACAAATTATGGATACCATTGCAAAGAATGGGAATTCAAAAACACTTAATTGTGCTCAAGAGGAACCTCTACATAGATCAACAGGTAGTCATTTGAACAGAACAAGGGGATACTGCATGGTTTAAAGTCAGGAAAGTTGTGTGTCAGGATTGTATATTTTCACCATACTTATTCAGTCTGTATGCTGAGCAAATAATCCAAGAAGCTGGACTATATGAAGAAGAACAGGGCATCAGGATTGGAGGAAGACTTATTAACAACCTGTGATATGACTCAACCTTGCTTGCTGAAAATGAAGAGGATTTGAAACACTTGTTGATGAAGATCAAAGACTATAGCGTTCGCTATGGATTACACTTCAACATAAAGAAAACAAAAACCCTCTCATGATAAATGGAGAAAAGATTTAAGTTGTCCAGGATTTCATTTTACTTGGATCCACAATCAATGCCCATGGAAGCAGCAGTCAAGAACTCCAAAGACACACTGCATGGGCAAATCTGCTGCAAAACACCTCTTTAAACATTTAAAAAGCGAAGATGTCACTTTTAAGGGCTAAGGTGCACCTGAGACAAACCATGGTGTTTTAAATCACCTCAGATGAGTGCAAAAGTTGGACGATGAATACGGACGACTGAAGAATTAATGCCTTTGAATTATGGTGTTGGCAAAGAATATTGAATATAGCATGGACTACCAGAAGAACGAACATATCTGTCTTGGAAGAAGTACAGCCAGAATGCTCCTTAGAAGCAAGGATGGCGAGACTATGTCTCACATACTTTGGACATATTATCAGGAGGGATCAGGCACTGGAGAAGGACATCATGCTTGGTAAAGTAGAGAGTCAGTGAAAAAGAGGAAGACCCTCAATGAGGTGGATTGACACAGTGGCTGCCACAATGGGCACAAGCATGGCAGTAATTGTATTTGTTTCCTTCTGTTGTGCATAGGGTTGCTATGAATCAGAATCGATTCAATGGTGCCTAACAACAACAAGGTAAATAACCTCTCAGAATTTAAGCTCCACATTCTTGAGTCAAAGTTTTTCAAATTTTATTATGAATCTGTTCTTTTCTTGCAAGTAAAAGTTTGTTGTGACTACCTCAGTATGAGGTATGCTAAATGCAAGGAAGCAGCTGATTTTCTTAATATAACTCTGGCTCCCTACATAGCCAGGAACTATGGGTCTGGGTCTCATTTGTATTTGGACTTTTGTTTGAGCTCCATAATGACATTTTGTTAAATCAGTGGCCACTTTGGAGTTCTCTTGGTTAATTTTAATTTAGAGAACCAAGACTCCCAGGTTAATAATTCTTGCAAGTATGCCAATTTGTTCAGTTTGTTTGTTTCTCTGTTGGTTTGTTTGTGAGCAGTTAAAGCTGGTTAAACAGAATGCTAATTATCGTCAAGAATTTAAGATCCTCGTTGAAGCTTACTAACCTGAACTCCCAGATTTATACCAACTATATGATAAGTAGGCAGAGGAAAGTCCTTCTAATTTAAGAATGAAATATTTGGTTCAAGCCATAAAGAAGCAAGAAATGGAAGGCTCACTAAAAAATTACCAACTATATGATAAGTAGGCAGAGGAAAGTCCTTCTAATTTAAGAATGAAATATTTGGTTCAAGCCATAAAGAAGCAAGAAATGGAAGGCTCACTAGACTGGGGAAATTTAGGCTCCCATATATAACAGCTTTTTGAGTACCCAGCACTTAGAATACCCAGTGCAAAGCAAGAGAAACAGAGTAAAAATCCCCTCATGATAGCTTATGTTAATGCAGTCTTGAAGAAACATTAGAGGCCATCTCTGGAATTCTCTAATAACTGCTCCCACCAAAATAATCAAGCAGGTGTAATAGTAAGGGGAGGTCTAAAATAGGAGGAGTTGCTTCTGTGTTATGAGGCAACCAGGCTAGGCCTATGCTGCTTGTACTTGATTAAGACTGAGGAATTAAGGGAAACAACCTTGCAGACAAGGCAGCTAAATAAGCTCCTTCTCTAATTACTTTGTCCTAATGATGAATAGGAAACCCTGATGGTGTCGTGGTTAAGTGCTACGGCTGCTAACGAAGAGTTCAGCAGTTCAAATCCACCAGGTGCTCCTTGGAAACTCTATGGGGCAGTTCTACTCTGTAGGGTTGCTATGAGTCAGAATTGACTCAACGGCAGTGGGTCTGGGTTTTTTTGGGGAATGATGAATAAGGAAAGAGATTTTCCAAATTTGTTTACTGATGACTCTAATTTTTATGAATTAATTTTAGAAAGACTTTTAAAACACATTTGATTAATAAGTTTGCCCCCCCCCCGACCAGGACACTAGTTTAGCGTTCATGTTGAAAAACACTGTAAGTTGAATATACCAGAAATAATTTGAAATTTTAGTGATCACTTTGGAAAAATGAATTCCCATTTGCACTGTCTTTTCTTTTCTCTAAGGTTGGCAGTTCAAATCTGCCAGGCACTCTTTGGAAACTCTGTGGGGCAGTTCTACTCTGTCCTGTAGGGTCGCTGTAACTTTTGTTTGATACTCGGTTTTAGTTAAAAATCCCTCTGAGACTGTAGCAAATTAATACATTGATCCAAGACCTGTTTTTCTGTTGATTTAGGTCAATCTCATCCAAAAAAAGTTTACATTTTAAGAAACTGGGTTTTTTATGTTATATTATGTTGTATAAGCTTAGTTTTTTAGCAGGCCTCATAGACCAATAAATTTACATAATTTTTGTGCTTCATTTTGTTCTAACAGCTTGCCTCTAGTCTAGAGCACTATTTCTGTTTTGTTATCAAATTGAAGGCCATAGTTGGTGTTTTTTTCATAGGACTGTCTAAAAACTCAATTCTTTTTTTCAAGAAAACTACTTCTTGTTCTGAGAAACTTTGATATAAATCAGTCTATTTGAAAAATGCACTGAAAATGAATGAGTTGTTTTTAATCAGTATAACAAAGCCTTAACAAAAACAAATTATTCTAAATTGTTTCTCTAAAGGATCCTATAAAACATGCAAAAGACAGGGTTATGAAAATGTAATAATTTTCTCTCTATTGAATTATTAAATTAAATTAGAATATTTCTTCAAAGAATTTGCTCTGATTAGTTTACTAATATAAGCAATTATATAAATCGAATAGTCCTAATATTCCCAGGAATTAGTGAATATGAATTCATTCTGATTGTTTTTATGTTTTGTAATATGTCAACTTAAAAGCAGCTTATTTTTTTAAGTAACTTAAGCTAAATTAAATACATGAAATTTGTTAAAACAAAAAATAGTAATTTTGTCCTAAAATGAAAAAAAGATTGGTTGTTCCAAGATAAAAAAAAAGAAAAGCATAGAACCAAGATGAAAAACAGAAAAACATAGAAAAGTATTTAAATGGATATGAAAAGTTGTACAAGGTTAGAGAAAAAGTTGAAGAAGTTTAGAGGAAAGTTAAAAAGAAAGCTAAGAAGAAGATAGATTTTTATAAGAGGGAAAAAAATAGTTTTGTCTTGAAATTGAATATCTGGTTATGCCATAGTATGAAAAATAATGGAAACTGAACTTGAACATAAATAGTAAGTTGTAGAAGGTTTGAGAGGAAGTGAAATTTATTTGCTTTGGTTTATAATAGCAGCAAATAATAGATGAGAGAGAGGCAGAAAGACAAAGATGAGGTTTAAAATGAAAGAACTGTTTAAGTAGCTGAAGAACCAGATAACTAGAAAGAAAGTTTGTTAAAGATTTTTGTTTGGTAAAAAAATATAGATTATATTTTTTTATAATCAAGTTTCTTGTTTATTGCAACTGAAAGTTTAATGGGTTAATTCATAAAAAATTTTGAAGGCTTTAATGTCAAATAGCATATAAAACAAAGCATTTGGTTTCTCCCTATTAAAATAACAAAATTTTCCTTACTTACTGTGTTAAAGAATTAATTCTATTTTCTGTGCAATCTGCCTTGAAGGTAAGGGTTCAACAAAATAAATTCCTGGAAGATATTTTCATCTAGAGTTTGTTTTCTTTTTTTTTTTTTAATTGATTTTATTTGACTTTACATTAGTTTTGTAATTAATTCCCATCTGTCTTTCACTTTTAAGAATTATTATTATAAGTTTTTAAAATTGCCATTTGCAAAAAATTTTACTTTACTGACTCACTGAAAATTCTTGACCAAAATATTTCAACAAAAATGGACTATATCAGATTTATGAAAAGACTAAAACACCACTGTGGACTAGCCAGCCTTCTAGAGAACTAAAGATCATTTGAAGATGTCCCTATGGCCAGAAGCAGATGACATCTGAATTAGACAACTAATCCTAAGATTGTGAATCAAGACTTCATGCATCTTGCTGGAAGTTTTTGGACTTTTCTTTATAATTGTATTATTTTTTATGTTATTAGCCTTGCTCCATTGTTGTGGTCTCCTTCCTTAGTTATTTTATTTATAATGAAAGTCTATTTAAGTTTGATGGTTTTTCTTTCTGTGATCACTTCTAACACTTAGAGAGAAAATACTTTTGTTAAAATAGTCCAATCTAATGCTGATTAGTTACTTGATACTTTTAATTACTTAATGATGTTCGTGCTTCATTGCATTCTTTATTACAGACAGTTAAGGATTGAATTGTGTCCCCCCAAGGTCCCAAAATATGTGTCATCTTGGCTAGGCTATGAGTCCTACTATTGTGTGGTTGTCCTCCATTTTGTAATCTGATGCTTTTATCCCATACATTGTAAATACTGACCTCTATGATGTTAATGAGACAGGGTTAGAGACAGTTATGTTAATGAGGCAGGACAAAATTTACGGGATTAGGTTGTATCTTGAGTCAATTCTTTGAGATATAAAAGAGAAAAGTCAACAGAGAGAGAGAGACCTCCTACCACCAAGAAAAACAGCCAGGGGCACAGCACATCCTTTGAACCTGGGGTCCTTCTGCTGAGAAACTCCTGGATCCAGAACAAGATTGATTACAAGGACTGTCCCTCAGATTCAACAGAGAGAGAAAGCCTTCCCCTGGAGCTGGCACCCTAAATTTGGACATCTAGCTTCCTAAACTGTGAGAAAATAAATTCCTGTTTGTTAAAGGAATTTGTAGTATATCTGTTATAGCAGCACTAGATAACAGACACAGACTAGATCGATTATCTTGATTATTGTAATAACTATCTTTGACTAATCGAATATTATATGAATTATTTCTCTAACATTTATAATCAAGCTTTTGTTTTGCCAGCAATGTATAAAATTATGTACCTTAAAGAAACCAAAATTTTAAGGAACACCAGTTTCACACCTTGGGCTAGTCTTTTGGAAATGCCATGTCTTTTCTCCAAATATGGCTTTGCTCTACACATGCCCTAACCAGAAGATACAGAAGCAGAGTGTCAGGCCTAAGCCATGGTGAAACAGGGTGTCTTTCTATGATATAAGTACACAATAAAAATACCCATAGAGCATTCAGTCCATGAAGAAGAAAGCACTATTATAATTGTGATCAAGGAATCTGTATGGAGATTCATGATCAGAAGAGTGGTACATGTAAGGACACCTTAAAATTGAGGTTCCTGGGATGATTAAAGTGACTGACATAGATCTGATTAAAACTCCCCCTTTGCTCTAAATCTTGCTTCTGCTTTCAGAATACACGCACCCCCCTCCATAGGTGAACACCTATGTGGTTATGCTTACTTATGATTCACAAAAATGTTCTGCTCTCAGAAAGAATGTATGACAAATTTATGTTGTTGTTATTAGGTGCCATCAAGTCAGTTCTGACTCAAAGTGACCCTATGTACAACAGAACAGAACACTGCCTGGTCCTACACCATCCTCACAATCATTATTATGCTTGAGCCCATTGTTGCAGCCACTGTGTCAATCCATCTCACTGAGGGTCTTCCTCTTTTTCACTGACTCTTTACTTTACCAAGCATGATGTCATTTCCCAGGGACTGAGCCCTTCTGATAACATGTCGAAAGTATGTGACACATAGTCTCATCATCCTTGCTTCCAAAGAGCATTGGGTTCCCATAGTGCCTGTGGCCCCTCTTACAATAAAGACCTGAAAAAATAAGTGAATTGATCATAAGTGACAATCCAGGAGCCCTGAACATCAAAGGCAAAGTTGAAGAACCAAACTGAGTGTCAGGGGGAGGGAGAGACAGTTCAGAAGCAATTAGGTATTGCCAGACCTGATCCAGCGGGAACCAGCACCCCACAGGCTGGATCCACTGGCTCTAGTGCAGTGAGGAAAGCAGTGGCATTTGGGATGTATTTTCCACATTGGGGGACACAGAGCAACAGACAGTCCACTCACACCTCCAGAATCAGTGAAAAGCAGTGCTCAGATATGCACATGTGTCTAACCTACCACACAGATCAAAAAGCACCCCTTTGGGAAAAACCTCTCTCACTGTTACCTGCCCCATTCCCACTCTGCACTGGGTCCAAGATGGCTTCAGAGATTACTTCCCTTGATCTGGAACTAAGACCCGTCACGTGCCCTGAGCCATTCTCCTGGCTTTGGAGAGGGAACAAATTATCAAACAGGAAAAAATAATCTGTCAGCTCCCCTAAGTTGGGAACTCAGAGCAGAAACAGCTCATTTGCCTAGGGACAGACATAAAAGGTCAAAGGACTTTGAATGCATTTTAACCCTTCATAGACCTTTGTGGGCCCATTACAGCAGTGTAGGTCCTCATTAGCATAGTACCACAGGGTATATACCTGAAGTCTAACTTCAACTTAATCAGCTATATGGTAGAGAGACAAGTTAGTAATATTTGACACCACTCTGCCTATTAAGCAGGGTCCTCATGTACCCATATCAGGGGCCTGAGGACTGGTGGATCCACCCATGCCACCTAAACACCCACCACAGGGGTCCAAGAATAAGTGGTGCCTTCCAGTCCTTACAGTCAACAACATTGGTTGCCCGTAGCCTGGCTGCAAATCCCACCCACCTAGGTGCTCTGGGAAACAGGGACATGCATTACTCACAGACACTCGGGGTGGCTCTAAGCCCCCTGCCTTACTCAGCACGTGACCCCCTACTGCAGCCAGGTACCTGTGTCTACAACAATCGCCCCTACCCATCTAGGACTGTAGGTGAGAGCTTCACCACACACTTGGTGACTGGCTCCCTGAACACATGATTTGAATTGATACAAAAAAGTAAATGAACTCCTGGGCTCAAATACCTAGTAACAGCTGTACCCACCTGGTGACAGGACATAAGAGCTTCGAAAGCACCAGTAAGCAAACTAGCTCACAGGAGCAGCCTATTTGGGCATGTCAAAACAAAATGCAATGAGAAGCTGGGACACAGTAAGCAAACATTAAATAAATACAATAACTTATTGATGGCTCAGCGACAACAGTCAATATCAAATCACATAAACAGAAAGACCATCATGGCTTCAGCAAGCTCCCACAGCAAATGATCAAGAAATCTTCCAGAAGAAGAGAACTTCCTGGAATTACTGGAGGTAGAATACAAAAGATTAATATACAGAACTCATCAAGAAATCAGAAAAGACATCAGTCAAAACGCAGAACAAGCCAAGGAGCACACACACAAAACAACAGAGGATCTTAAGAAGATTAAAGAAGAGCATAATGACAATTCAACAGGCTGCAACAATCCATAAAGAAACAGCAAACAGAAATCCAGGAGATTAAAAAATTTCAGAATTAGACAACTCAACAGAAAGTGATAGGAGCAGAACTGAGGCAATGGAAGTCAGAATTAGTGAGATTGAAGATAAAGCACTTCACACCAACATATTTGAGGAAAAATCAGATAAAAGAATTAAAAAAAATGAAGAAACACTGAGAATTATGTGGGACTCTATCAAGAGGAATAACCTATGAGTGATTGGAGTACCAGAACAGAGGGGGATAACAGAAAATACAGAGAGAATTGTTGAAGATTTGTTGGCAGAAAGCTTCCCTGATATAGTGAAAGATGAGAAGATATCTATCCAAGATGCTCATCGAACCCCACACAAGGTAGATCCCAAAAGAAAGTCACCAAGACATGTTATAATCAAACTTGCCACAACTAAAGATAAAGAGAAATTTTTAGGAGTGGCCAGTCATCTACAAAAGAGAGTCAATAAGACAAAGCTTGGACTACTCAGCAGAGACCATGCAGGCAAGAAGGCAATGGGATGACATATATAAAGTCTTGAAGAAAAAAAAAATGCCAGCCAAGAATTATATATCAAGCAAAACTGTCTCTCAAATATGGCGAAATTAGGGCATTTCCAGACAGAGTTTAGGGAATATGCAAAAAACAAACCTAAATTACCAGAAATACTAAAGGGAGTTGTTGAGTTAGAAAATAAATAATATCAGATAGCAACCCAAGACTAGGACACAGGACAGAGCAACCAGATATCAATCCAGATAGGGAAACACAAAAATAAATCAAAGCTGAAACACTCAAAATAGGGAAACAGAGACATCATTATGTAAAAGATGACAACATTAAAACAAAAAACAGGAACTAAATAATGTAGTTGTAGATCTTTCATACGGAGAGGAAGTCAAGGCAATATAAAGAAATAAAAGAGGTTTAAACTTAGAAAAATAGGGGTCAATATTAAGGTAACCACAAAGGAAGCTATTAATCTTACACATCAAAATAAAAAACAATAAAAACAAAGACTCAGCAAATACAAAATCAACAACAATAAAAAATACGAAAAGAAAATACATAAAGAGAAACAACTCAGCACAGAAAATTAAGTGGAACAAAGAAACTGTCAACAATACACAAAAAGGACATCAAAATGACAGCATCTTAAAAAAAAAAAAAACTCATACCTATGAATAATTACACTGGAGGTAAATGGACTACGTGCATGAATAAAGAGAAAGAGTGGTATGGTGGATAAAAAAACACAGCCCATCTATACGCTGCCTACAAGAGACACACCTTAGACTTAAAGACACAAACTAAAATTCAAAGGATGGAAAAAAATATATTGAGCAAACAACGATCAAAAAAGAGCAAGAGTGACAATATTAATTTCTGACAAAATAGACTTCAAAGTTAAATCCACCACAAAGGATAGGGAAGGACACTATATAATAATAAAGGGTCAATATACCAAGAGGACCTAACCATATTAAATATTTATGCACCCAATGACAGTGCTCCAAAATATATAAAGCAAACTCTAACAGCATTGAAAAGACAGATAGACAGCTCCACAATAATAGTAGGAGACTTCAACACATCACTTTTGGTGAAGGACAGAACATCCAGAAAGAAGCTCAATAAAGACATAGAAGATCTAAATGTCATAATTAACTTGACCTCATAGACATGTACAGAACACTCCACCCAACAGCAGCCAAGTATGCTTTCTTTTCCAATGCACATGGAGCATTCACCAGAATAGACCACATATTAGGCCATAAAGTAAGCCTTAACAGAATCCAAAGCATCAAAATATTACCAAGCATCTTTTCTGACCATGAAGCCATAAAAGCAGAAATCAATAACAGAAAAAACACGGAAAAGAAATCAAACACATGGAAACTGAACAACACCTTGCTAAAAAAACTACTGGGTTATAGAAGAAATTAAGGACAGAATAAAGAAATTTACAGAATCAAATGAGAATGAAAGCACATTGTACCAGAACCCTTGGGACACAGCTAAAGTAGTGCTCAGAGGTCAATTTATAGCAATAAATGCACAAACCCAAAAAGAAGGGACAAAACAAAAGCATTAATCCTACAACTTGAGCAAATAGAAAGAGAGCAACCAAAGAAGCCCTTGGGCACCAGAAGAAAGCAAATAATAAAAACTAGAGGAGAATTAAATGAAAACTAGAAAAACAATTGAAAGAGTTAACAAGACCAAAAGCTGGTTCTTTGAAAAGATCAACAAAATCGACAAGCCATTGGCCAAACTGACAGAAGAAAAACAGGAGAGGAAGCAAATAACCCAAGTAAGAAATGAGATGGGTGATATCACTACAGATCCAACTGAAATTAAAAGAATCATAACAGAATACTGTGAAAAATTGTACTCTAACAAATTTGAAAGCCTAGAAGAAATGGACAAATTGCTAGAAATATGGTACCTACCTAAACTAACACAAAGAGAGGTAGAACAACTAAATAAACTTACAACAAAGGAAGAGATTGGAAAGGTAATTTAAAAACTCCCAACAACAACAACAAAAGCCCTGGCCCTGAGGTCTTCACTGCAGAGTTCTACCAAACTTTCAGAGAAGAGTTAACACCACTACTACTAAAGGTATTTCAGAGCATAGAAAAAGATGGAATACTCCCAATTCATTCTGAAGCCAGCATAACCCTGATACCAAAACCAGGTAAAACCATCACAAAAAAAGAAAATTACAGACCTGTATCCCTCATGAACTTAGATGTAAAAATCCTTAACAAAATTCTAGCCAATAGAATTCAACAATATATCAAAAAAAAAAAAAAAAATTCACCACGACCAAGTGGGATTCATACCAGGTATGCAGGGATGGTTCAACCTTAGAAAAACAATTAATGTAATCCACCACGTAAATAAAACAAAAGACAAGAACCATATGATCTTATCAATCGATGCAGAAAAGGCCTTTGACTAAGCCCAACACCCATTCATGATAAAAACTCTCAGCAAAATAGGAATAGAAGGGAAATTTCTCAACATAATAAGGTGCATTTATACAAAGCCAACAGCCAGCATCATCCTAAATGGAGAGAGTCTGAAAGCACTCCCCTTGAGAATGGGAACCAGACAGGGATGCCCTTTATCACCACTCTTATTCAACATTGTGCTGGAGGTCCTAGCCAGGGCAATTAGGCTGGAAAAAGAAATGAAAGGCACCCAGATTGGTAAGGAAGAAGTAAAAGTATCTCTATTTGCAGATGACATGATCTTATACACAGAAAATGCTAAAGAATCCACAAGAAAACTATTGGAGCTAATCGAAAATTGCAGCAAAGTACCAGGACACAAGATAAACATACAAAAATCAGTTGGAGTCATCTACACCAACAAAGAGAACGTCAAAGAGGTAATCACCAAATCAACACCATTTACAATAGCCCCCAAGAAGATAAAATACTTAGAGATAAATCTAACCAGAGACATAAAAGACCTATACAAAGAAAACTGCAAGACACTACTGCAAGAAACAAAAAGAGACGTACATAAGTGGAAAAATATACCTTGCTCATAGATAGGCAGGCTAAACATTGTGGAAATTCCAATGGCATTTTTTTAATGAAATGGAGAAACAAATCACCAACTTCATATAGAAAGGGAAGAGGCCCCAGATAAGTAAAGCCTTACTAAAGAAGAAGAACGAAGTGGGAGGCCTCCCACTAACTGATTTTAGAACCTATTATACCACCACGGTAGTCAAAACAGCCTGGTACTGGTACAAAAACAATACATAGACCAATGGAACCGAATTGTGAATCCAAACGTAAATTCATCCACCTATTAGCAGCTGATATTTGACAAAGGCCCAAAGTCCATTAATTGGGGAAAAGACAGTCTCTTTAACAAATGGTGTTGGTATAACTGGATATCCAGCTGCAAAAAAAAAAAAAAAAAAAATGAAACAAGGCCCATACCTCACACCATGCACAAAAACTAACTCAAAAATGGATCAAAGACCTAATATAAAATCTAAAGTGATAAAGATCATGGAAGAAAAATAGGGACAATGATATGAGCCTTAATACATGGCATAAACAGAATACGAAATGTTACTAACAATGCACAAACACCAGAAGAGAAACTAGATAATTGGGAGCTCCTAAAAATGAAACACTTGGGCTCGTCCAAAGACTTCACCAAAAGAGGAAAAAGACAACCTACGGACTGGGAAAAAAATTTTGGCTACAACAAATTTGATGGGCATCTAATTTCTAAAATCTACAAATACTGCAAAACCTCAACAATAAAAAGACAAATAATCCAATTAAAAAATGGGCAAAGGATACGAACAGGCACTTCACCAAAGAAGACATTCAGGCAGCTAACAGATACATGAGGAAATGCTCAGGATCATTGGCCATTAGAGAAATGCAAATAAATCAAAACTGCAATGAGATACCATCTCACTCCGACAAGGCTAGAATTAATCCAAAAAACACGAAATAATAAATGTTGGAGAGGTTGTGGAGAGACTGGAACATTTATACACTGCTGGTGGGGATGTATAATGATACAACCACTTTGGAAATCAATTTGGCACTTCCTTAAAAAGCTAGAAATAGAACTACTGTACTATCCAGCAATCCCACTTCTTGGAATATATCCTAGAGAAAAAAGAGCCCTCACATGAATAAATATATGCATGCCCCTGTTTATTGCAGCACTTCTCACAATATAAAAAGATGGAAACAATCTAGGTACCCATCAACGGATGAATGGATAAACAAATTATGGTATATTCACACAATGGAATACTACCAATGATAAAAAACAACAATGAATCTGTGAAAGGTCTCATAACATGGAGGAATCTGAAAGTCATTATGCTAAGTGAAATTGGTCAGTTGCAAAAGGACAAATATTGTGTGAAACCACTATTATAAGAACTCAAGAAAAGGTTTAAACACAGAAGAAAACATTGTTTGATGGTTATGAGGGTGGAGGGAGGGAGAGAGGTATTCACTAACTAGATAGTAGACAAGACTTGTTTTAGGTGAAGGGAAGGACAGGACACAATACAGTGGAAGTCAGCACAACTGGACTAAACCGAAAGCTAAGAAGTTTCCTGACTACAGCCAAACACTTCGAGGGACAGAGTAGCAGGGGTGGGGGCCTAGGGACCATGGTTTCAGGGAACTTCTAGGTCAATCAGCATAACAAAGCTTATTAAGAAAATGTTCTGCATCCCACTTTGGTGAGTGGTGTCTCAGGCCTTAAAAGCTAGCAAATGGCCTTCTAAGTGCATCAGTTGGTCTCAACCCACCCGGAGCAAAGGAGGATGAATACCAAAGGCATAAGGAAAACATGAGCCCAAGAGACAGAAAGGGCCACATAAACCAGAGACTCCATCAGCCTGAGACCAGAAGAACTAGAGGGTGCCCAGCTACCACCAATGACCGCCCTGACAGGGAACACAGCAGAGAGTCCCTGATGGAGCAGGAGAATACTGGGGTGCAGAACTCAAATTCTAGTAAAAAGACCAGACTTGATGGTCTGTCTGACTGAGACTGAAGGGACCCCAGAAGACATGGCTTCTGGACTGTCTGTTAGCCCAGAACTAAAACCATTCCTGAAGCCAACTCTTCAGACAAAGCAGACGGGAGTGTAAGACATCAAATGATACTGGTGAAGAGTGTGATTCTTGGCTCAAGTAGATACATGAGACTAAATGGGCAGCTCCTGTCCAGAGGCAAGATGAGAAGGCAGAAGGGGACAAGAGCTGGTTGAGTATACATGGGAAATACAGGGTGGAGAGGAGAAGTATGCTGTCACATTGTAGGGAGAGCAACTAGGGTCACATAACAATGTGTGTATAAGTTTTTGTAGGAGAAACTGACTTGAACTATAAACTTTCTCTTAAATCACAATAAACAAACAAAAAAGGATTGTGTCATCTACATGTCACAGGTTGTTCACGAGTGTTCTTCCAATCCGGATGCCCTGTTCTTCTTCATATAGTCCAGCTTGTCAGATTATTTGCTCATCATGTAGATTGAATCAGTATGGTGAAAAGATACAATCTTGAGGCACACCTTTCCTGAATTTAAACCACACAATATCCTCCCTTTATTCTGTTCGAACAACTGTCTTTTCCTCATGAGCACAATTATGTGTTCTGAGATTCCCACACTTCTTCACGTTATCCAAAATTTGTATGATCCACGCAATTGAATGCCTTTTGATAGTCGATAAAACACAGGTAAACATCTTTCTGGTATTCTCTGTTTTCAGCCAGGATCCAGCTGACATCAGCAGCGCTACCCCCTGGTTTCACGTCCTCTTCTGAATCTGTCTTGAATTTCTGGCAGTTCCCTGTCGATGTATTGCTGCAGCCACTTTTGAATGATCTTCAGCAAAATTTTACTTGTGTGTGATATTAATGATATTTTTTTGGTAATTTCTGCTTTCGGTGGGATCACCTTTCTTTGAAATAGGCATAAATATGGATCTCTTCCAGTCAGTTGGCCAGGTAGCTGTCTTCCAGGCTGCTTGGCATAGATGAGTGAGTGCTTGCAGAGCTGCACATGTTTGTAGAAACATCTCAATTTGTATTCCATCAATTCCTGAAGCCTTATTTTTTACCAATGTCTTCTGTGCAGCTTTAACCTCTTCCTTCATTAACGTAGGTTCCTAATCATACGCTACCTCCTGAAATGGCTGAACGTCCACCAATTCTTTTTGGTATAGTGACTCTGTGTATTCCTTCCATCTTCTTTTGATGCTTCCTACTTGTATTTAATATTTCCCCCATAGAATCCTTCAATATTGAAACTCGAGGCTTGAACTTTTTCTTCAGTTCTTTCAGTTTGAGAAATGCCAAGCATGTTCATCCCTTTTGGTTTTGTAACTCCAGGTCTTTGCACATCATTATAATATTTTATTCTTAGCATTTGCTTAACCATAAGCTATTGCAAAGTTATAGTTTATAGTAAGCAAAACCTAAGAATTTTTCAGAAAAAAATGACGAATATTCCCCAAAAAGATGTTCTCAGGAAACTGTTTACACCAAGTCTGTGTAACTGATATTATGAAAGGTTTACTTGAGATTCATATATAATCCGCACCCTTTCCTACAAAAATCCCTCTCCCTTTTGGGTTTCGTGGCACTTGGTATTTAACAAGTGTTTGCCCAGCTTTAGCTTAACAAATTAACAATAAAACTCTATCATTTCTCTCTTTATAGAGTTCTTGTTATTTTTATCCTATGATATGATCTATAAGATTTTTGTTAGCTAATTTTTGGAAGGAGATCACCAAGCCTTTTTTCCTAGTCTTTCTATGTCTGGAAGCTCCACTGAAACCTGTCCATCATTAGTAACCCTGTTGATTATTTGAAATACTAGTAGCATGGTTTCTAGCAACGTAGCCACAACAGTATGGCAAACTGACAGATGGGTGCCTAAATTTAAATCCTAGCTCTTTTGCTTACTTGCTCTGGATCCTTGAGCAAGTTATTTAATGCTCTGTGATTCATTTTGATTATATAAGTACTTACTCCATAGGATTGTTGCAAGGAATTCAGTGATATAAGATATGAAAAGCACATAATCCATGGCAGATATGTAGTAACAATTTAATAAATAGCATTTACCATCAGGTTTTGAGATGACAACAATGCTGTTGAGGTAGTGATCTGTCAGTCATTGCAATAGGTTAATTGGGAGCAATAAAGGAGAAGATAGAGGCTTTAATGTCAAAGACATGTAAGTTCTGCTGCAATCGTAGTTTAAATGATAAAGGAGTTGCTAAAACATGAATAACTGCAGAGTAATTAAGGAAGGTACACTGTTGAGGGCCTTGTTTGCATAGTAAAGTCTCAGCAAGGGTGACCTATAAGGGACTTTATAGCATGCTTCTTTTTATGTTCTAGAATTTTGATTCAGGCAGCAGTGTAGAGAATGAACTGAGGGAAAGAGAAAGGGGTTAGGAGAATGTTGTAAACCTATTAGAACCATTGGGGAGAGAGAGTAGGGATTTGGTATGCACAGGAGACACCAAGGACTAAGACACACAGGGCATGGACCAACTGGGCTTGAGGAATAATTTAAAGATGATTACTAGATTGCTAGCTGGTTAGATAATATTAGTCCTCACTGAAATAAAGGAAGCACAGGTGGAGGGTAAAACATGAACTTAATTTTACAATAGGGGCAAATGGCCAGTAAACAGTGAAAAAGATAGACTCTTTTTAAGTACTAGGTGATAAATCTTTTACAGACATTATCTCACTTAATTTCACAATAATTCTATAAGGTCAGCAATATTATCCTCATTTTCAGATGATAAAATCCAAGGTATCTATAACCCCAACCTGCGCCTTTAATGATGATGTTATTCTATTTCTCTGCAATAAACAAGGCAGTTGGACAAATGAGTCTGAAACTCAATAAAAATAGTTAGATCTAGTAATATAGATTCCTATGTATATGTGTGGAAACCCTGGTGGTGTAGTGGTCAAGTGCTACGGCTGCTAACCAAAGAGTCTGCAGTTCAAATCCACCAGGCGCTCCTTGGAAACTCTATGGGGCAGTTCTACCCTGTCCTATAGGGTCACTATGAGTCGGAATCGACTCGACTACAATGGGTTTGGTTTTTTGGATTATCTCCGTATTATAGTTGAGTAAACTGGAACTCAGTGATATTAGGTAATTTAACCAAGATTAGAGAGGTAGTAAAAGTTAGAACTGAGAGAATAAAGGAGACCTTCCTGAAGCAGATGCCTTTGCTCAGTTTCTAGATGCCTAGAAAGGATTTTCAGCAAATGGATGAGCAGAGAGGGCAGATACTTCATAGGGAAGGAAGAGTGTGAGCAAAACTAGGAGGAGGACCAGGGACTTGTGGGGGAATGGTCAGTGTGGTTGAGCCAGCACAGAGGATACACTGAGACAAGACTAGACTGTACTTTGGGAAGTGGTATGGTGTGAAATAAATCTCACATTGAGAAAAGCCATGGAAAAAATTTGATTAAAAAAAATGATCTGGCCTACATTTTAGAAAATAAATACTTTTTTTTTTAATTGAAAAACAAATGAATTAAAATCAAGTCATTAAGAAATGAAAATCTCCTGTCTAAAATAACTTCCTTGAAACATGAAAGTATATCAAGCTGTTATTATAGAATATTGAGAAAATATGTATGACAATAATTCTATGTATTAGGTCTAGATCATATGAAATGACCTTTTTTGTGTGTCAAAAATTGTCAACTATCCATGGGAATTTTATATAGTTCAACCTAATATATCATTGTATGAGACCTCTTACAAGTTATATTCAGAGAAAATTTCATAATTTTAAATACATTACCATTAAGAAAGAATAAAAATAAAATAACATTAAATTCAAGAAACTAAAAAAATAGCAAAAATAAACCTAAGTATGAGGATAACCGTCAAAATCAATAAATTAAAAAAAAAGAAAAGGTAAAATGTATTAATAAAGTCAAGAACTGCCTCTCTGTCTATGAATAGACAAATCCCTGGCAAGACCAAAAAAAAAAAAAAAAAAACCAATATAGAAAAAAAAGCAAAAATACAAATACACATAGATTGGGGCTTAAAAGTATGATTTCTGAAGTTAGACAGTGTGATTTTGGATTGAATTCTGCCATAGCAATCCATGTGACACAGAGCAAGGCTGTCTCAATATTATGGAATCTGCTTTTAGCCTTCATGTAAAGGAAGGAAAAACAGCCATTGTAATACATGCCTCAGTTTTCTCATCTGAAAATGGGGAAATGACAGAACTTACCTCCCAAGGCTGTTGTAAGGATTAAAGAATGTAATGTATGTACAGTGCTTACCCAAAATAGTATTATTGTTATTATTAATATTTTTGTAATTATGAGAGATGAGAAAGAGGATATAATCAGAAGTAGGAAGATTTAAAAATTAAAACTACCTTTCATGTGAAGCTTAAGCTAGTAAATTTTAAAATTTCAATGAAATGGGTATTTTCTAACAAAATTGAAAATCCCAAAGTAATAGAAAATTTAATTATATTGGTATATTTAAGAAGAAATTTTCTATGGAAGGAACTTCTAAGCTAATCAATGATAAATTATTTTTCAAGCCAGGATGGTTTCATCAGCAACTTCTTTTAAATCCTCAACACATAAACCTTGTTCTAGTAGAATATTTTGAGAACTAAGAACTTTATTCTTGAAGAATTAAAATATTCCCAATTCATTTTTTTCCCCAATTCTTTATACTTACCTTTGAAAATTAAGAACTTTATTCTTAAAGAATAAAAAACTCACCAATTCATTTTTCAATTCAGTATACTCTGATCCCAAACCTGGACATGACAGCATAAAAATAAAAACTGTGAACCAGTTTTACTTATAATAGTTGTAAAATTCCTAAATAGAAGTGCAATACAAGAATACTAAAAGGATTTATTCTAAGACTTAAAAAATGTGTCAATATAAATCACAGGTAAAAGGAGAAAACCAAGCAAACTAAAATAAAACAAAACAAAAACCTTTGCAGCCAGGTTAGCAACAGCATACAGAACTTGTTAATATTTCAGTCCCCTTTCTGCTTTTCCATGATTATTAAAATTTTTTCTTCGGTTATGTGAAAGCATTCACTTTCTTTTTCCCCACCACATTCCAATGCTGTCTCAACAAAATCCCTTTAGGTTTTCTTTATCCTGGAGCCTTTTTTTTTAAAATTGGTGTCACACTGTCTTAACTTTCAGTCCAATTAAGACTAAGAGCAGAAGCTTGTTCAGGCAGATGGTCCTTCCCGAGAAAGCCATAGTCTCCCAGGAAAAAAAACGTTCCTGGCTCAATATTTTTTATCTTCAACATTCTTGCAATAAGTGCTAGGTGAAAGCAAGCTAAGAGAAGCATTAGAAGCAACAAAAGAGGTATGTGAGAGGATGGATGTATCAGTCAGGGTCCTAGCAGGATCCAAATGGCACATTCACACTTGGTGAATTGAGGGGGCTTTAATAAAGGCTTTACACATGGTGTGAACAAGTTACAATCGTGTGGACAAAGTCAAGGATATCAACAATAGGTAGTCTGGAAACAATAGGAGTTTACGAACCCTAGACTTGAAGGAGTAAAGGAAAAGTAGAATACCAGAGACAGAGTGGAGGGCAAGCAGAACTTGTCCAGCATGGCAGAGGAATAGTGCCAAGGAGGAATGTGCGGTGTGGACCTGCAGCATTGTCCAGTGCTCACTGAGCCATCTACCACTCTCCCATTGACTACTTCTTAGACGTGCTGCCCATTAAACTCACGATCACCGGCTTCCCACAATAGACGAGTCACCAGACAGGGCAACAGTTAAGGAAGGAAGGAGGCAGTGGCAAATCAGTCTGGAGGATGCTCATAATTTTTTCATGCAAAGAAAAGCAATGCCTCAGAATGCAGATGACATACTACTGCTGGCAAAAAGCCCTGGTCTATAAATGAAGGGAGAAAGTAGAAAATGGTGCTTCCCAACAATAGCATTGCATCTGAAATACTCAGAGAATAAGCCCACTGCAGTCGAGTCAATTCAGACTCATAGCGACCCTATAGGACAGGGTAGAACTGCCTCATAGGGTTTCCAAGGAGTGCCTAGTGGATTTGAACTGCTGACCTTTTGGCTAGCAGCTGTAGCTTTTAACCACTACGCCACCAGGGACCCAGAGAATAGGAAACTAAGACACAGAACATAGACCATGAAACAGAGAAGGTACCCAACAAGTTAGTGTTCAGTACATCACGAGTTAGAATTGACTCGAAGGCGACGAGCTTTGGCTGGCTGACCAACTGAACGAAGGGACTGATGAATGAAGCACTGCATAAACTCAAGACCTACTCAACCCCTTCCCAGTCTTGAATACGAACTCTGTTAGAAAGTTCTGAGTAGCAAATTCTCATAATCCTATTTCCCTTGTAAAAAAAACTTTTGATCACGCTTAGTGAGGAATTTTATTCTGGTCCAGAGCAGAAATGAACCAGAGATTTTATTCTAGCACAGAACTAAAATGTCACAGAATAAATTATTTTATTTATTCAGACAATTTAACTTTTAAACCATTTTAAATCTTTTAAACTACTTTAAAAGTTTTAATATTTAACTTTAAAAAAGCACCTTAAGTTCTTTGGGGAAATGAATATGAACTTTCCAGAAACGCATTACAATAAGTAGAGCTGTATCATTTCCATCTAGTGTTTGCCTGAAAAAGTATAACTTGTGTCCAAATAATTTTTGAAGTCATAGATATGTTAATTTCCAAGGAAACACTTAGGACCTAGTAATGTTGCATTACTCCTTGCCTGATTTATCCTGAAGGTACAAATGGTTAACTCATTCCACTGCTAACTGAAAGGTTGGAGGTTCTAGCCCACCTACAGGCACCTCCGATGAAAGCCTGGGTCTCCATTTGCAAAAAATCAGCCATGGAAAACCCCATAGAGCACAGTTCTACTTTGACATACATGCGGTCGCCATGGGTTGGAATCAACTTAATGGTAAACAGTAGATTAATAGAACATATTCCCCTTGGGAAATGCATTCCTTTGAGAAACTCCTTGGCAGTAGGCCCTTTGTGTTACTTGTCTCAACAATTCCCACAATGCCCTGCACACACCCCAGCACACAGTAGGTGCCTAGTAACTGTGCACTGAGTTGAATCAAATTAATTTAATGCATAGATCTTCAGAAGAAGCTGCCTTCTTTTTATCACCATCTCTGCTTTCAGCCTTTAAACTCAAAACTTAAAGGGCAAAACATATAAATATATGCAAAGCTACTTGTGTTTTCATTTTACTAAAGGTATTTATATCATAAGGCATTTAGAGTCATCTGCAATGCTTTGTGAGACATTTAACTAGTACTGCCTTGGTTTCTCACTAATTAAAAATCAAGTTATTAGAATATAAATCTACTGGCAGCATATTTAGGCAAGCACAACACAGACGGTACTGTATAAAATATAGGGAGGGGTCAGTGTTAAGTTTTATGACTTTGACACACTGAAATTGACTTCCTCATTAAAAAACATCTTGCTTCAAAGTGCAGTAGGTAGTCTCAGGGCCTCAGGACCCATAAAGCAATTATCCCAAAGGCCATATTTCTGTACAGAAGTATCTTCGGTATTTCTGAACATCCTTGAAGTTAAGGTGGAGACAAAGAAAAAAGAAATGCTTCATCACCACAGCTATGTATGTGATAGGGTGCATGTAAGAAACAGATGAATAACTAATAGAGGCCCCCACCCTGTTAACCACAAGGAGGAAACGTACTGTGGCCACTGAGGTGAAGTACAAGTACAGGTTGTCTTGGTTCATTCAATGAGCTATCATGTGCCTCACCAGACAGTACTATTTCCCTGGCTACTCCTAAGGAGCAATTTGCGTGGTTATGGTGTTATTCTGGATACTAGAGTGGATTCTGCGGAAACCCAGCTATATACCTTGGTTGACATTTTGTTTGAAGTTCTGGATTCATGCCCCTAGGGGACCAACACAAGCTAAAAATAAATCCAAAAAACAACAGCTACAGAGCAGTTACCAAAAGGTATATTACTCTCAAAACGTGACTTGGTAGTGAGGTTTACCTCAATCTAGGTCCTGGGGGTATTGGAGTAGATGACAGTGTGGAGACTGTGGGCTCCCATATGTCCTTTACAGGCTATCAGTCTATCTATATAGCTGGAAGAACTTCAGAGAGGCAAATAGCCGTTTTAAAAGATAATGGGTTAAATGTGTCGCAAGCATTAATTTCCTTGAGAAACAGTTATTTAACAGTCATCATGTGTTTCTAGTACACTGCGCACACAAAGTTGACAGATTCTCCATACCTGATGACACAGCTCAATGCAGTGCAGCTGGCCTGGCTCAAGTGACCAGGAGAACAGAGGGGTGCTAAATTCACCTGTGCCTAATGGGTCAGGGTGTCTCAGAAGAGGTGTTACTTAGGCTGCATTTTGAAAGATAAGTGGACTTTGCAATGCAGGGGACAAGGAGATTTTAGGCAGAAGGAGAGGTGAATGCAGAGGAATGGAGACGTAAAACAGTATATCCTGTACAGAAGAAAAGTGGGTTTTCCTTATGACTGTAGCTCCAGGTGCTTTGTGAGGGAACAATGGGAAAGGAGGCTAGACAGGAAGAATGAGTACAGGTGATGTCATGCTAACAGAATGAAGTTTGGATTTTACACTGGGTTGGACAGGAAACCATTGAGATATAGCAAGTAAACAAAACACATACTCAGGTTTGAATTTTAGAAACAATTTTCTATTTGTGAGCATGGAGAGTAACACATCCCTCCTCCATTCTTGCTCATCTTAGTAAGTGAGAAAAATTAGCCTTCTAGATGTTCAAGCCCTAAGCCCAGGTATCATTCTTTATTTTTCTTTTGTCTTGCGCTCCAGAAGACATCCTAAATCTAACTCTTTTCCTCATTTTATTTTCCATCATTATAGTGCCAGCTGCCATCTTCTCTTACCTGGATTGTTGCAACGCTCTCCTAACTGGGCCTCCCTGATTCAGATTTTTCCCATATGCAATCCAATCTCCTCAGGAAAGCCAGAGTGGGCTTATTAAACATTAAAATAGATGATGCCACTCCACAGCTTAAAACTCTCCAGTATCTTCCTATTGCTTTTACAAAAAAATCCAGACTCCTTTCAATTGCCTACAAAACCCCATGATCTGTTGCCAACTTACCTTTCCAGGCTGAGCTTGTGCCACTTCTATCTTTCCTATGATCTGTCTTTGCTGACTCTGTCTGTGGTTCAGCCTCATGCCCTTGCTTGTGTCTGGAAGCCTTTCTACCCAGCTCTTCAGAAAGCTGGCTCCTTCTTGTCATTCAGAACTCTGCTAAATACTACAAACTCAAAATGCCTTTCCTATAAAAATATCCTCCCTTTACCCCCACAAGTCAGTGTCACATTGTTCCATTTTATTTCTTTTGTAGATCTTAAAACCACCTGAAATCATCTAATTTATTCATTTCCTTGCTTTTCATCTGTCTCCTAGCATCAGAATGGAAAACTCATGACAGTAGAAATCTAATCCCTAGCCTCAGTACCAGGGAAGTACGGGACACATAATTAGTACTTAATAAATATGTATTGTTGAATACAAAATTGTCATTGTTGTTGTTAGGTGCCGTCAAGTCAGTTCCGACTCATAGCAACCCTATACACAACAGAACGAAACACTGCCTGGTCCTGAGCCATCCTTAACAATCGTTGTTATGCTTGAGCCCATTCTTGCAACTACTATGTCAATCTACCTCGTTGAGGGTCTTCCTCTTTTCTGCTGACCTTGTACTTTGCCAAGCATGATGTCCTTCTCCAGAGACTGATCCCTCCTGACAACATGTCCAAAGTATGTAAGATGAAGTCTTGCCATCCTTGCCTCTAAGGAGCATTCTGTTTGTACTTCTTCCAAGACAGATTTATTCATTCTTCTGGCAGTCCATGGTATATTCAATATTCTTCACCAATACCACAACTTCAAAGGCATCAATTCTTTTTTGGTCTTCCTTATTCACTGTCCAGCTTTCACATGCATATGATGTGATTGAAAATACCATGGCTTGGGTCAGGTGCACCTTAGTCTTCAAGGTGACATCTTTGCTCTTCAACACTTTGAAGAGGTCCTTTGCAGCAGATTTGCCCAACGCAACGCGTCTTTTGATTTCTTGACTGCTGCTTCCATGGCCGTTGATTGTGGATCCAAGTAAAATGAAATCCTTGACAACTTCAATCTTTTCTCCGTTTATCATGATGTTGCTCATTGGCCCAGTTGTGAGGATTTCTGTTTTCTTTATGTTGAGGTGCAATCCCTACTGAAGGCTGTGGTCTTCCATCTTCATTAGTAAGTGCTTCAAGTCCTCTTCACTTTCAGCAAGCAAGGTTGTGTCATCTGCATAATGCAGGTTGTTAATGAGTCTTCCTCCAATCCTGATGCCCCCTTCTTCTTCATATAGTCCAGCTTCTCATATTATTTGCTCAGCATACAGATTGAACAGGTATGGTGAAAGAATACAACTGTGGCGCACGACTTTCCTGACTTTAAACCAATCAGTATCCCCTTGTTCTGTCTGAACAACTGACTCTTGATCTATGTAAGGGTTCCTCATGAGCACAATTAAGTGCTCTGGAACTCCCATTCTTCGCAATGTCATCCATAATTTGTTGCATATATTTGAATAATAGTCGTATTAACTAGTCTTCCTTGTAGGCGTATGGACATTATCCTATCACTGACAGCATTGTACTTCAGGATAGATCTTGAAATGTTCTTTTTGACGATGAATGTGACACCATTCCTCTTCAAGTTATCATTCCCAGCATAGTAGACTACATGATTGTCCGATTCAAAATGGCCAATACCAGTCCATTTCAGTTCACTAATGCCTAGCATATCAATGTCTATATGTTCCATTTCATTTTTGATGATTTCTAATTTTCCTAGATTCGTACTTCTTACATTCCAGGTTCTGGTTATTAATGGATGTTTACAGCTGTTTTTTCTCATTTTGAGTCATGCCACATCAGCAAATGAAGATCCCGAAAGCTTTACTCCCTCCATGTCATTAAGGTCAACTCTACTTTGAGGAAGCAGCTCTTCCCCAGTCATCTTTTGAATGTCTTCCAACCTGGGGGGCTCATCTTCCAGCACTATATCAGACAATGTTCCGATGCTATTCATAAGGTTTTCACTGGCTAATGTTTTACAGAAGTAGACTGCTGGGTCCTTCTTCCTTGTCTGTCTTAGTATGGAAGCTCAGCTGAAACCTGTCCTCCATGGGTGACCCTGTTGGTATCTGAATACCGGTGGCATAGTTTCCAGCATCACAGCGACATGCAAGCCCCCACAGTACTACAAACTGACAGACACGTGGGAGGAATGCAAAAGTAGATTAAATAAAATCAACTTCAAGGCTCTTGAAATGATTCAAGTGAAAGCTATGAGGGTCTGAATTTGGGCAGTTGGATTAAAAGAGGAGAGGAAGAAATGGATTGAGGAGATATTTGGTGGATTGGATTAATAAAACTTGATAACCAGTTGACTGTGGTGAGGGGTGAAAAGTGAAAAGAAAGAGAGTTGCCCATGTAGCACAGGAATGAACCAGACATAAAATGCCCCTTGGGCTCTACCATTTTAAAGGTTTGGAGCATTCCTTTTTCTAAATAAAAGGATAAACAGTATGTGCTGTTCAATGAGTTACTGAATTATTCATGTTACATAGGAGAACTTACAAAATATGTATTAAAAGCACACCGAGCGCCAGCACTGTGTTGGATATTACAGGGGATCTGGCAGAAGTCAAATTTGCTGTCTCTGCCCTTTTTTAGTTAGGGATATGAAATGAAGAATCATAAAACAATTAGGGAGCAATCCAGGTAAGAGATCCTCTAGTTTGAAAACATGTGACTGACACAACAGGACAAGAAGACACACAGACCAGGCACAGCATCTTAATTTGATGGCATTCTAGGGCAGAAAATATTATCATTCTGATTTCACCTCAACTCCTTCCTTCTGTCCAAGAATGCTGCTAGTTTAAGTGAGCTATCATTTTTGGCTCCAAAAAATATTGACATTTTGAGAACTTAGTTAACAAAATTCAAAGAGGGAAGACAGCGATCCATCCTTTCATACAGTGAAGTTGGTTTAATATTTATAGGAAATTTCCAGAATGGCACAGATTTTGCCAATTCTGTATTGATAGCATAGAGCTAGCATCCAGCAGGACAGGCTAAGAAAAGTAGACTGAAATTGCTTTGGGGGCATTGCATGCTTCTCTGTGATATCTTATTTCATTTCTCCCTACTAGGCTGGAATTTCTCCCAGGATAAGCATGATGCCTTCAGCTCTTACAAGACATTTCATAGCTGGGCATAGATCTTTGCTCAACCAGGATTTGATAGTTGGTAGATGATAAAAATGCAACCCTAAGGAGAGGATATAGAGAACTTATGTTTGTTATCTTTATTTGCTAAAATTAAGATGCCAGGAAGTGGAATGAGATGAGCAACAAGATCCCTGTTATGTTGATGAGTCTGAAAGTAAGGCGGGTTATTCTATAGTATCATATAACCAGTGCCAATGTAAATTGCCTTACTTGAAAAATTGCTAAATTCCTTAATAATATAACTCAGTGGGCTTGGACAAAGCCATTACAATTGCATAATCATGTTTTATAACTTTGGTATCATTTTCATGTGTTACTGTACTTTTTTTTTTTTCCAGCAACCCTGTAAGGTATGTTTCTATCAATGATAGTATCATTTCATAGGTAAGACTGTAGGGAAGTTTACATGACTTGCCCAAATCTCACAGAGAATCATAGTGAAGTTTGGGTTAAATGCTGTTGCCTGGATCCTTGGTCCCTCGCTTGCTCAATGCTAAACATCATGGGCATTATTATATGATTATTTGGTTATATGATTTTTTTGGCATTAGCAACTTAGATTTGGAGGATCCATAGCCACTTCTGAGCCTGCTGCTCTTCTAAAACTTGGACTCATGGAAGCATTCCATAGGCTTCCACTGACAGTCATTATTATGAACACTTACTGTACTGATAAAAATTTATATTTACTCTGTGCACTTGGCAGTCTCAGCCATGAACGCTTCAGTTACAGAGTGGTGCCAAAACACATAAAGTTTAAGGCTTGACCAAGCACTAAAATAGAAGCTTTCACCCTTGAGACTACTGAATGGGAGAATTAAGTAAACACTTTTACACTGTAGCAAAAGCTTCTCTCATCCTGCTAATTCAAATCAAATTGAAATAATAAACAATTGCACCAATGTTTCTCCAATAACCAATATGTGTATTTTAGTTCTGAATTTGGGTTAATTTCACAATTCTTAATGACAAAATCCTGCAAAGAATGGATATCATTAAAAACCTAATATAGACTTGACATTCTAAACAATCACATAAGTAATTTAAAAATAGGGAATACATAGCTCTGCGTATCTATGGTTTAAATCCTGCTAAAGTACTAGTAATTTCTCTTTTAATCCTTAAAACAACCTGCAGTGTCTATCATCTGTATTTTATAGATGAGAAAACTAAGGTTTAGGGATGTTGAGTAATTTCTTGAGTACTAAACCAATGTCTGCATAACTTTGTTCTCTTACCTCCTAAAACAAGATTTCTCTCATTGCCTGAGAAAACCCGTACTGTGAGAGTTTGCTATGAGATACAGAAAAAGCCTACTAGTCACACTGCAGGGTCTTAACTTTCAGGACAGAGACAAGGGAATAAAGCCACCGAACTAATGTGAAATCTAGAACTTGGAGGAGTAAAAGTGGCAACAAGAAGTGGCTAAAGGCAATATAAAGTCAATATTTCACAGAAGTAGAAGCATTAGCAGACAATGAATGAGGCTGAATAGGGCAGAGTTACAGAAGATCTGAACATTCAGTTGGAAAATCTCACTCAGGGAAATTTGGGGGACTTTTCTCAGAGGACTGGAGAAGGAGATTTCCAGGGGGACTCTTTGCCCTTCTCACAGTTCCTTCCCTGCTGGATTCAGTGGGAAATTCGGCATCCACAAGGTGCAGAGAAGCATCAACCCCCTACCCCCACAATTCCCTCTCCAAACTGATGTTCACCACGTTTCTCTTCACTCTACAAAGTGGTTGTGATTACCCTACCTTCGATTGTGCAGAATAAAGTGGTTGCAGGACCACCATGACCCTTGCACTGGCTTTCAGTAATACCCTAAAGCCCAGGATTTTGTAACTCTTAAATCACATTCCCTTTGACTGCCCAGATATATATCTTATTGAGGCCTGTCAAATTCCTTCTCAAAGCTGGCACCGTGTCAATGACCTCCTGGCAATGGTCTCAGAGGGGTGAAGCGTACAATGGAAGGAAGTATTTCCTTTTATTGGTTCTAAATTTACTAGCCTTTAGCTTCATTGAATTAAATTATGGCACCAGGTCAGCATTATAGTTATAACTGACATTTATAAACTACATTCCGTCCATTAATCCTGAAATGCTATGCAAACTGATTAACAAAATGAAATGTATAGATGTATGCTTCTGTAGTTTGTGAATGGCTCTCATCGACACTCAGGTCTTGGGCAGTCTGGGTGACACAAAAGCTGTCTCCATTGCCTCCAAGCTCTAATCCCACCTCCCCACCAGCACAGCTCTTATCTAAAATTGGCACAGTTTTCTAAAAGTTTCTAGTTCTTTCTGTGAGTTGAGGACAGGGAAGCATTTGCCACCGAATTCTGTAGCTGGTCAGCGATCCTATGGGTTCCAGCAATATTCTACCTCAGTTCTCTTACTTTCTTTCTTCTTTCCTTTCCTCTTTTCCTTCTCCTTTACCCCTCTCTGCTTCCCTCATTTTCTCCCTGTCTTCCCCCTTCCTTCCTTCCTTCCTTCCTTCCTTTTGTTTTTATCTCTTCTTCCCTCCCTCCTTTCTTCCCTCTTCCCTCCATCCCACCCTTTCTTCCTTCATTTCTTGCTGTCTATCTTCTCTGTTTTTTACTCATCTCTTGACTCACTAGGAATTGGTCCTTGGTGTTAAAGTTCCCATTCCTCCTTTCTTCACTTCTGGGAGACAAGAGAAGAAAGTCACGCATGTCACTCTGTCTAGCCTTTCCTGGCAAGAATAATAAGTTTCCAAAGTGAAGCCTGAAGCCTGAGCCCTGGGTGATTTTTCCAATTCATCCCATCTTAGGGATGTGTCTGAGAGGCAATGTTATACAGAGGCAAGGCTACAGGACTGGTAATGGAAAGGCTAGGGTTTGTGTCTAGGCTGTTATATCTACTTCCTATGTGACTCTGAGTGAATCACTTAGTTACCCTGAGCTTTAGTTTTATCAACAACAAAATTATAGATTTGGGTAACGTGATCTCTAAAGATCCTTCAAAAACCCCTGGCAATGCAGTGGTTAAGTATTTAGCTGGTAACCAAGAAGTTGGCAGCTCAAATCCACTTGGAAACAATATGGGGCAGTTCAGCTCTGTCCGAAAGGGTCGCTGTGAGTTGGAATCGACTCAATGGCAACAGTTTTTTTTGTTTGTTTGTTTTAAAGATCTTTCAGTAATTTTCATAGTTTTATGCAATTTCACCTCTTGTTAGACTTTTTTGAAGTATGCCACTTCCAAATCAGCCCTGGTTTGGCTCTGCTCCAAATAAAATCCTAAAGTTAACAATATGCATGCCCCCAAAACAGGGAAGGGCTGAGAGCTGTTTCCCAATTATACACTGATACGTGCATAGTAGGAAAGCTGCAAAGTTCTACTTGGGCTATATAACTGTTGAGAATGCAGACCAGATTTAAGGATTCAGAGAAAGATGTCAACTTCTCCACACTTTTAAACTGAAAATTTATAATGCATGAACTGTGTTTTAGGATGTTTGTCTTAGAGCTTACACAAGAAAATCAATAAGATAGCAAGTTATTTCATGATTGTCTTGGCAGACAGTCAATCAACAGTAGCCTTTGGATACTCAAGAGATACACATACGGGACTAGGTGCTTTATCCACCAGCCAGGGAACCCCGTGGGCCCAGACACAGCCAAGATGGACCAAATGATCAGTTACGCCACCCACCAGGCTCCAGTCACAAAGACCAGCAGTAAAAAGACTAGTGGATGAAGGGCATTGACCATTTGACCAATGAAGGCACAGGACATCATGACTGAAGCCCCCATCCTCTTCCTTGTTGTTATGCCACAGAAGCCACACCTGGACTCAGACTTTAGGAAGAAAACAAGAGAAAGGGGTTATCTGAGAGATTACACATGTTTTCACATGAGAGACCAACCCCTATCTAAATGAACTACTGGAATTATTGATTCCAAACCAGACTGCAAGCTGTATTTGACATTTTGTTTCAACTTATTTTTTTTTGCTAGAATATGTGTGGGGAGTTGGGACAGGGTGGTGGCAACTGGGAGAGAACTCGATTCAGTTTAGGCAGAATAAAAAAATCTCCTTTCTCTACCAATATAAATAGTAGACTGAGTTAAATTTTGTGACTCCATTAAAAAATAAATGGGGAAGGCAAAGATGATCCTAACACAGTGATCTCATGAAATATTCTCAGATGTCAGAAAAGAAGAGAACGAAGACAGAACTTTGGTGGGTGGAGATGTGCAAATACACCATTAATTTTAGTGTAGGCTGAGTCCTAAAATCGAGAATAACAAGAATTATCATTTAAATTAATTCATTCACTGAGTTAATATAGTTTTTAAATGTCTGCTATGTGCCAGGCACTATATTAGGTCCTGGAGATGCAATAGTGAGCAAAATACCATGGTTCCTGCCTTCATGGACATTAGAGTTTTGTGGGGAAGACTGATATTAGCCAAAGGCCACCTCGATGAATATAAAATCACAACGGTGATAAAGTGCTTCAAATGACAGCGATACCGGCTACGAGAACGTATAATGGAGGAACTAAGAGAGGGGAGTAGAAACTGAAAAGAGGATTCTTTGTTGCTGTTGGATGCCATGGAGTTGATCCCGACTCATATTGTTCCCATGTGGCACAGTAATACTGCTCCATAGGGTTTCCTAGGCTGTAATCTTTACCGGAGCAGATCACCAGGTCTTTCTCCCATAGAGCTGCTGGGTGGGTTTGAACCACCAACTTTTCAGTTAGCAGCTGAGCACTTAACCATTGTGCCACCAGGCCTTCTTAAAGAGAGGATGACAGGGCTAAAATTTTAAGGAAAACCTTTCGGGCAAGGCTAGCAAGCCGGGCAGAGCAGAAAGAACTTTGTGTGTAAAGGACTTGTGGCAGGAGAGAGCAGGCCCATGCCTGCAGCTGGACAGCAACCAGCAAAAAGAAGCTAGAGAGAGGCAGAGGCCCCAGCAAGCAAAGCCAGGTGGGCCCTGTTAAGGGAACTGGTCTTTATCCTGGGGGAATGCAAAACAATTGACATGTTTTAAAGGTGTGTGTGTATCTTGAAAACATAATGTACAATTTCTACTTTTAAAACTAACCCCATCCACACACACCTTTGTTTTCAGGTGGGCCTTAGGCAACATTTTGCAGATCAATTATGTGTAACTAGGAGTCTTATGCTTATTACAATTAATTACTCAGAAATTGCCATCCAACATTCCAAAAGGAAAAGATTTGCAAATTCTCTAAAAATTTACTTCTATATTAAATGGCCTGTAGCTCATATAAGACATTCTCGTAGTGCAGTGGTTAAAGTTCTTGGTTGCTAATGGAAAGACTGGCAGTTCAAACCCATCGGCCACTCTGTGGGAGAAAGATGCAGCAGTTTGCCTCCGTAAAGATTATAGCCTTGGAAACTGTACGGGGCAGTTCAGCTCTGTCCTATAGGGTTACTATGAGTCGGAATTGACTCGACAGCAGTGGGTTTGGTTGCGAATGGGTAGCTCATATCTGCTGATTATTTCTCTTTAAGTTGCAATGGTCATACTTTAAACTGACATTTGTCTGCTCAATAATATGTTTGGTTAAGAGACTGGATTCCTTAATGAGAGGATTTTGTAGGTTTCCTGAATATGGTATCCTTATTTCATTGGGCGTATATTAAACACTGCCGTGTGTGTGTGTGTGTTTCCTCATCCACAAGGTCATTTAAGCAATGATGTGATCTCTTATACCTAGATCTTATACCTGAACTACATAGAGAGGCCTCACTTGCGTTTCTAACAATTCCCTTGGTACTAAGCAGTATACATACATTATATTTAATATTACTAAGCCTCTTCTAATGTTGATAATTTTGGAAACAGGTAACTCATCCTTAAAAACTCCTTATTGCTTTTTATGATTGTAAAAGGACTTCATGTTTATAAACATGTATATATTACATATATTATGTAACTAAATAAACAAAACAAAACTAAGCCAAAAAGAACATCTCCTCTAATGGTGGAGATGGAGGTAGAGAGAGGAGGTGGAGCCCAGGCCAGAGAAACATATTGTTCACAGTAGTTGATAAACAATATTTCCTTTTCATTTTTAAGGGCAGATACATTAAAATGATCACGTCAAAACAATCAAATCTAAATTGCTTTGTCCAAATGCCTTCCTTTGAGATGATCTGACAAATATATCTAAAGCATTTTCCTGGATTTTTTAAGTTCTACTCCTTCCATTATGTTCTATGATTGTTATTTGCTGTTTTGCTGTTTATTTTATACTGTCTTGTCTTTCTCAAAAACAGGAGACACATAACCCTGAAACAATTCTGGTGCTGGTCCGATAATAATCCCATATTGGTTAGTGTATTATAGAGGACGAAATTTTCTGACCCATCCACTACGGGGCTCAAGGAGTTTAGAGGGTTTGCTATCCCAGAATTGGTTTTTGGAAGACAAGCTCTACTTGTGGTGGCAAAGTAGACTATTCTCTATGATGTACAGAGACGATCTGTCCACCACCTATTTCATGTGGAAGCCACAACCATCATACAAATACTACTAATTTTCTCCAACCATGGAAAAAAATTGTAAACTGTTATATATAGTAACTAACTTTATCTACTGCCCATAACAATTATATTCATTTCTTGGGCAACTCATGTGTCTTGCTTTGAAAAAGGCTACATATATGGCTATATTGTAAGATTAACTATAATTTCTTTAAAGATACTTATTTGCAAATGGAGCTCCTGGGGGAGTGCAAACAGTTAATATGCTCAGTTGCTAACTGAGGGGTTGGAGGTTCTCGTCTACCCAGAGGTGCCTTAGAAGAAAGACTTGGTGATCTACTTACGAAAATCAGCCATTGAAAACCCAGTGGAGCACAGTTGTACTCTAACACACATGGGGTCACCATAAACAAAAACAACTCTATAGCAACTGGTTTATTTGGAAATACTAGCATAAATTTGATGTCCTGTAGTATTTCTGATAGTAAAAAGAAAAATAGAAGCAAAGAAAGTCTTGTGATATACAGTAACAAAATATTATTTTGCAACGAAGGTGACTTTCAAATTTAGGAATGTGACTATGATGTGTTTAGGAAGCTGCCACCACCTGGGGAGAGATACTTAATGGAGAAAGTTAAACTGATTCATATTTATACACCAGTGATTGACTCGATGGCACTGGGTTTGGGTTTTTTGTTGTTGTTGAGTTGACATGCAATAGAGCAGTTATGTATTCCCAATCCTAGTTAATCCTTGTAACAAAATTATGAGGTAAATATTAAGTCTACTTTACAGACGAGAAAACTGAGGTTCAGAGAGTTGTAATAGCTTTCCCAGGATAAAACAGTCTTGAATGGCAAAGCCGAAATGTAAACTCAGATTTGTATGATACCAATGCCTGAATTCTTAAATCCTGTACTTCACCACTAACTGTGGGCGCTTGCTGGTTGGTTTTGTTACTAATAATGTATTTTGAATTGTCATCTTTTCCTTAAATATTTTACTTCCCTTTCCCTATAATTATATAAACACTTGAGAGAGTCTGTGTTTTTTTTTCTTTTTTACATGGTGATTGAAAGGGCAGGAGCGATGCTAGGCCAGAGGTGGCTGCAGAGTCCAAATTCGAGCTGAGAGTTTCAGACTCCTTAGACAAGTCTCTGTTCTAGTTTGTTGCATTTCCTTTCTAATTTTTAGTCTTCATTATCATCTCTTGATTTCAACCAGTCTTCTTCACAAATAGAAGACAGTTCTGTGAGAACTAATTTTGTTGATAAAATTTAGGTCAGGAGCCAAGAGGGCAGGTTTGAATCTCAGTTCTATCCCTAACCAGCTAAGTGGCCCAAGACACTTTCCTTAACCACTTTTGATTGCAGTGTTTGACTAAGTGATTTCTATAATTACCTTCAGGTTTAGCTTTTCAAATCAACGTGACAAAGCCCAATCTTCTTTCCACAAGATATTTAAGTGAATTGTTCTTAAATTGTGAAATCTTAATCCACATAAAAATAGTCCTGAAGGAAACCAAGAAATTACCAAGTCCCTTGATTCTTTTCCAACCCATTTTAGAGATTAAAAAAACTGAGGTCCCAGGTAGGATAAAGGATTTTATATTTACCTTTAGATGAACATGGAAAGTTAAAAAGAAAGACAGAAAACACTACTCATATAGAGCTAAAGCTTGGCTTTTTTATATACTTTTCTTTGTATCCTGTTATCCACAAGTCTAGTCTATTAACTTCTTTGGGCTATTGTGACAAAGTACAATAAAGTGGGTGGCTTATAAGAATAGAAGTTTATTGTCTCACAATGAATTTATTGTTCTAGAAGTTCAAATCAATGTGTCAGTCTTGCTATGCTCCTTCTGAAGTCTCCAGGGGAAGATCCCTTCTTGTCTCTACCATCTTCTGACAGCCCCAGGTGTTCCTCGACTTGTAGCTGCAGGTTTACAACTTCCTCTGTCTGACTCTGTGTCTCATCTACTCTTTATAAGGTCATCATTCAGGTGGCATAAGGACTCACCCTGCTCCATTATGACCTCAATTAACTAATAATAACTGTCTTAGTCATCTAGTGCTGCTGTAACAGAATTGCTACAAATGGATGGCTTTAACAAAGAGAAATTTATAGGCTATAAGTCCAAATTCAGGGTGTCAGCTCCAAGGGAAGGCTTTCTCTCTCTGTCAGCTCTGGAGGAAGGTCCTTGTCCTCAATCTTGCCCTGACTGAAGAGGTTCTCAGGCACAGGTACCCCGGGTTCAGAGGACACGCTCTGTTCCCGGTGCTGTTTTCTTGGTGCTGTGAGGTCCCCCAACTCTCTCCTTGCCTCCCTTTCCTTTTTATCTCTTAAGAGACAAAAGTTGGTGCAGACCACACCCCAGGCAAACTCCCTTTACATTGGATCAGGAATGTGACCTGGGTAAGGATGTTACAATCCCACCCTAATCCTTTTTGACATAAAATTACAATCACAAAATGGATGACAACCACACAATACTAGAAATCATGGCCCAGCCAAATTGATACTCACCTATTTTGGGGGCCATAATTCAATCCATGACAATAACATCTTCAAATTTTCAAACAGGATCAAGTTCACAGGCACCAAGGGTGGTGGTTTTCGTGCACTGTTGAGTCAATTCTGACTCATAGCGACCCTATAGGACAGAATAGAACTTTCCCTATAGGATTTTTTTAAGCTGTAATATTTATGGAAGGAGCCCTGGTGGCACAGTGGTTAAGTGCTTGGCTGCTAACTGAAAGGTCGGCAGTTCAAACGCACCAGCTGCTCTGCAGGAGGGAGATGTGGCAATCTGCTTCTGTAAAGGGTACAGCATTGGAAACCCTATGGGGCAGTTCTACTCTATCACATAGTGTTGCTGTGAGTCCAAATTGACTCTACAGCAATGGGTAATCTTTATGGAGCAGATCGACAGGTCTTTTCTCCCCCAGAGCTGCTGGTGGGTTTGAACCACTGACCTTTCAGTTAGCAGCCGAGTGCTTTGGCCACTGCACCACCAGGGGCTCCTTTACAAAGAGGTAGGACTTCAATATCTCTTTTCTGGGGATACAATTCAATCCATAACAACTAGTATGTGAAAGAAGGATAGAATCAGGTATAAAGTACACAAACTGCTAAAATTTAATTTTACTTCAAAAAAATTTTCATTGAAAGCATTAAATCACTTTTCTAAAAAAATGACAAGATGTATCATCTGTCGTGGAAGGAAGTGTGTTTTGGTTACCACTTCAGAACTTCTGTTAAGATTGTCCAAGGCATGTGTTATGAGAGGAAGAGGCATTTCCTAGGTCACCGAGCATTTGCCGCTGAACATATGCTATCTCACAATGGCATACATCCCACAGCTTTTTATTACATAGTGATCTGAATATTTTATGGATATTCCGAATGGTGAGATAATTGATGATCGAACACGGGAGAAAAGAGTCGATAGCTTTTTTGCTGATAGCATTTATCAGATTGTCAATTAAATGCTTGTCATGTGGTAAAGGAAAAATATTTATTGCTAAAACAGACACCAAGACAGACCTTCAACCAAAAGTGTGGTACGGACGAGAAGGCGCACAGACTCGCACCTTCTAGAATGACTGGTTGCTCTTTTTTGTTAGCTGAAGGGGACTTAAAAAAAAAAAAAATTTTTTTTTTTTGAAGGGACTATAGGATTTAAATTCAGCAACAAAGACTGGGGTCAGTTATCTTGCTTAAAGTTTATTTATTTATTCCTTTTAAACGGACTTTAATTGAGAGCGAAGTAAAAATATGGAGCGCTTTACAAATTTGCGCGTCATACTTGCGCAAGGGCCACGCTAATCTTCTTTGTATCGTTCCAATTTTAGTATATGTGCTACGGAAGTGAGCACTGCTGAAAGTTTATTGATAAGAGAAGGTATTTGTGTTTGTTCTCCAGGTGTATAAGGCTAATTTGCTAACGGAAATATTAGCTGTCTCAAACCATTTTGGGGAGAAACCAAATCATAAAAAATTTAAAACCTTGAAATATTTATGTGCAATGTATTGGAGAGAAGTATGGACTAATCCAATAAAAGTGGCTTTAATGTGCTTCTCATCTATTTATTTGCTGGAAATTGGATAATTTCCTTGCTACATCCTCCCATAGTGCTCTGTACTTGATCTTTGGTAAGATTCTCAGTTGTCTTGTGATTGCTTGCATTTTGGATGTTTCTCTTCAATAGACTTTGAGCTCCATGGGAGCAGGGGTCATGCCTATCTTATTTGTGTCTGCAACTGCCAATGCCAAGCACAGTGTTTCAGTGGCAGGGGGCGGGGAGCAGGAGTCTATATATATGTGTGGACTAAGTGACTGTTGCTGTCATTTGGTGCCCTTGAGTTGGCACTGACTCAAGGTGACCTTATTAATAATAAAACAAAATGTTGCCTGGCCCTGCACCATTCTCACAATCATTGCTATATTTGAGCTCATTGTTGAAGCCACTGTGTCAATCCATCTCATTGAGGGTCTCCCTCTTTTTTGCTGACCCTCTGCTTTACCAAGCATGATGTCTTCCTCCAGCGATTGACCCCTCCTGATGACATGTTCAAAAAAATGAAATGAATTCTTGTCACCCTCACTTCTAAGGAGCACTCTGGCTGTGCTTCTTCCAAGACAGATTTGTTTGTTCTTCTGAAAATCCACGGTATATTTAATATTCTTTGGCAACACCACAATTCAAATGCATCAATTCCTTTTCAGTCCTCATTTTTCATTTTACATCTTTTGTATGCATATGAGGCGATTGAAAATACCATGGTTTGGGTCAGGAGTACCTTAGTCATCAAAGTGCCATCTTTGCTTTTTAATACTTTAGAGAGATCTTTTGCAGCTGATTTGCTCAATAAACATGTCGTTTGATTTCTTCACTGCTGCTTCCATGGGCATTGGCTATTGATCCAAGTAGGGTGAAACCCTTGACAACTTCAATTTCTTTGCCATTTATCAATACGTTGTTTATTAGTCTAGTTGTAAAGATTTTCATTTTCTTTATGTTTAGGCATAACCCATACTGTAACTGCCAGTAAGTGCTTCAAGTTGTCTTCACTTTCAGCAAGCAAGGTTGTGCCATCTACATAACTCATGTTAGTGAGTCTTCCTTCAATCCTGATGCTGTGTTCTTCACACAATCCAACTTCGTGGATTATTTGTTCAGCATATGAATTGAATAAATAAGTGAAAGAATACAACCGTACTGTACACCTTTTCCAATTTTAAACCACAGAGTATCCCCTTGTTTTGTTCTAATGACTGTTATTAGACTAATTAATAGATGCCCCAAAGGGAATTTTCAGAGATATAAGAATTTGAATGACAAGGCAGTTAGTTATTTACCATTCACCTTCCACAAAATTCTACATTAAAATCCTCTAAACATAGAACCACCATCTATTATCAGTTTCTTGTACGGTGGTGGCTGTGTTGCTATGATACTAGAATCTATGTCCCCAGTATTTCAAATATCAGCATGATCACCTATGTTGGACAGGTTTCAGCAGAGCTTCCAAACTAAGTAAGACAGACTAGGAAGAAAGGCCTGATGACCTACTTCTGAAAAGTAGTCACTGAAAGCCCTATGAATCACAGGAGAATATCATCTGATATAGTGCTGAAAGATGAGCCTCTAGGTTGGAAGACACTATACAATGGCTGGAACAATGGACCAGCGCATACCAATGATTGTGAAGATGGCATAGGACCAGGCAGTATTTTACCATGATTCAGAATCAACTAGATGACAGCTAACAACCATAACTACAAGAACCATAGAAAGTGGCTGTATTATTTTTTAATGCAACAATGGTAATACTAAATCAAAGGCCTATGAAAAATTATCTTAATCTCTTCAGAGCATATAGGATAATGTTCTGAGAACTCTAAATTATTTTGTAATGTTGTGCCTAGCTAATGTTAAAAATAACTGATAGTAGGCAAAATTTCAGTCAGAAAACTGTCTTTCATGACAGTTGACATTGAATTTTTTCTTTTTTTAAAAACAATTACCTTGACAGTTGTTTTGATACTATTAACGTATCATAATTGTGTTTATGTTTTTTAGTATACCTTTTATTTTAAGACATAGAAATGCTCAATTCGCTAAATTTCAACATCTGTTGCTCTAATTTCTTTGTATGTACTTGTATTTTAAGAAATTACTTTTTGTTGATATTTTTGCAATTTCTGTGCCCACTCTAGGAAGTCCAATGGCAACTCAAATTTTTATTTCTTCTTTAAAATTACAGTTGGCTAAATAAGCTTTTAAAATAATCTACAGATAGAAGTAATCCAATAACGATATCTTGAGACTTAGAAGCTTGGCTGTTCACTTTGGCAGCCTTTCGATCACGTCCTGTGGGGCAAGGCTTTCACCAATGCCTGTTATGGTTCTGAGAGCTGCAGCTGTGTTGTGTTTCATACGTCCCAGTCTCCTTACGGAAACCAGATTCAAAGACATTGTCACGATTTCTGGAGCAGCAAATGAGTCACTTAATATTAGAGGGAACGGGTTCCAAGGGACCCACTTTATCTGGTGAAGTCAACTAACAATTTTTAGTTTGCTTATTATTTCCCAGTTCAAAAACCAAAAACCAAACCCATTGCTATTGAGTGGATTCCAACTCATCTCAACCCTATTGGACAGAGTAGAACTGCCCCGTAAGGTTTCCAAGGCTGTAAATCTTCATGGAAGCAGACTGTCACATCTTTCTCATGAAGAGTGGCTGGTGATTTCCAACTGCTGACCTTTTGTTTAGCAGCTAAGTGGTTAACTAACACTGTGCCACCAGGGCTCCTTTTTCTCAGCTCAAAAACCAAAACCAAACCCACTGTCCTCCAGTCAATTCTGACTCATAGTGACCGCACAGGACAGAGTAGAACTGCCCCATAGTGTTTCCAAGTCTGTAAATCTTGATAGAGACAGACTGCCACATCTTTTTCCCTCAGAGCTACTAATGGGTTTGAACTGCTGACCTTTCAGTTACCAGCCAAGTGCTTTAACCACTACGCCACCAGGGCTCCCTTTTTCCCAGCTCACTTACCCTAAATTACAGAGCTTTCATGTCTTTGGCAACTGCTAAAAAAATGACACCAAATCAGGTGGAAGTCATTTAGTCCATACCTTCAATGTGTTTTTACTAACTGTATTGAAAAAAAGACTCAGTATCTTCAATGTTGCGGAGTCCTGGTGGTGCAGTGGTTAAGAGTTCGGCTGCTAACCAAAATGTTGGCGGTTTCAATCGACCAGCTGTTGCTTGAAAATCCTATGTGGCAGTTCTACTCTGTCCTATAGGGTTGCTTTGAGTCCAACTTGATGGCCACCGGTTTGGTTTTTTTATTCTCAATGTCGTAGTGGTAAATCTTGAATGTAACAGTTCACGTGAATTTTATTATCTGAGAAACTCTTCAATATCCAATATCATTTTCCAGATTTTTTTTATCTGTCAGAAACTGATCGTCTTGGCCTCATGCCACATGACCAATTATTCTACCAGATTAAGAGATAAGGAAGAGGGATAGATATATATTTGTTATTATTTTAAGGCCATTATAAAAGTGACTGAAAATGAAATTAAAAACCGGCTTTTTAAATCATTATAGCATTACAATTGTTCTATGACTTAATAAATGTTTAGTGAATACTGTGCCAGCACCATTCTCATTTACTTTTTTTTGGCTTTAATCTTTTTTTTTTAATTGTATTTTAGGTGAAGGTTTACACAACTAGTTTCTCATTAAAGATTTAGTAAGCATATTATTTTATGACATTGGTTAACAACCCCACAACATGTCAACACTCTCTCTTCATGACCTTGAGTTCCCTATTACCAGCTTTCCTATCCCCTCCTGACTTCTAGTCCTTGCCTCAGGGCTGGTGTGCCCCTTTAGTCTCGTTTTGTTTTATGGGTCTGTCCACTCTTTGGCTGAAGGATGAACCCCAGGAGTGACTTCATTTCTGAGCTGTAAGGGTGCCAGGGGCCATACTCTCAGAGGTTCTCCAGTATCTGTCAGACCAGCAAGTCTGGCCTTTCTTTTTTTAATTTTTATTGTGCTTTAAGTGAAAGTTTACAAATCAAGTCAGACCCTCGTATAAAAATTTATAAACCCCTTGCTATATAGTCCTAATTGCTCTCCCGCTAATGAGACAACACATTCCTTCCCTCCACTCTATCTTTTTGTGTCCATTCAGCCAACTTCTGACCCCCTCTACCCTCTCATTTTCCCTTCAGACAGGGAATGCCAACATAGTCTCCTGTGACTACTTGATCCGAGAAGCTCATTCTTCACCAGTATCATTTTCTATCCCATAGTCCAGTCCAATCCCTGTCTGTAGAGTTGGCTTTGGCTATGGTGCCTGTTTTGGGCTAACAGAAGGTCTGGGGACTATGATCTCTGGAATCATTCTAGTCTCAGTCAGACCATTAAGTCTGGTCTCATTATGAGAATTTGGGGTCTGCATCCCATTGCTCTTCTGCTCCCTCAGGGGTTCTCTGTTGTGTTCCCTGTTAGGACAGTCATCGGTTGTAGCTGGGAACCATCTAGTTCTTCTGGCCTCAGGCTAATGTAGTCTTTGCTTTATGCGTCCCTTTCTTCCTCTTGGGCTCATAATTACCTTGTGTCTTTGGCATTCTTCATTCTCCTTTGCTCCAGGTGGGTTGAGACCAATTGATGCATATTAGATGGCCACTTGCTACTGTTTAAGACCCCAGACGCCACTGTCCCAAGTGGGATGCAGAATGTTTTCTTAATAGATTTTATTATGCCAATTGACTTAGATGTCCCCTGAAACCATGGTCTCCAAACCCCTACCCCTGCTACGCTGGCCTTCAAAGCATTCAGTTTATTCAGGAAACTTCTTTGCGTTTGGTTTAGTCCAGTTGTGCTGACCTCACCTGTGTTGTGTGTTGTCTTTCCCTTCACCTAAAATAGCTCTTATCTACCATCTAATAAGTGAAAAACCCTTCTCCCTCCTTCCCTCCCTCCCTCCCTTGTCTCATAACCATCAAAGAATAGTCTCTTCTCTGTTTAAACTATTTCTCAAGTTCTTGTAATAATGGCCTTATACAATATTTGTCCTTTTGCAACAGACTAATTTCACTCAGCATAATGCCTTCCAGATTCCTCCATGTTATGAAATGTTTCACGGATTCATCATTGTTCTTTATTGATGCATAATATTCCATTGTGTGAATGTACCATAATTTATTTACCCATTCATCTGTTGATGGGCAACTTGGTTGCTTCCATCTTTTTGTTGTTGTAAACAGTGCTGCAATGAACATGGGTGTGCATATATCTGTTAGTGTAAAGGCTCTTATTTCTCTAGGATATATTCCAAGGAGTGGGATTGCGGGATTGTACGGTAGTTCTATTTCTAGTTTTTTAAGGAAGTGCCAAATCGATTTCCAAAGTGGTTGTACCATTTTAAATTCCCACCAGCAGGGTATAAATGTGCCAGTCTCTCCACAACCTCTCCAATATTTATTATTTTGTGTTTTTTTGGATTAATGCCAGCCTTGTTGGAGTGAGATGGAATCTCATTGTAGTTTTGATTTTCATTTCTCTAATGGCTAATGATTGTGAGCATTTCCTCATGTATCTGTTAGCTACCTGAATATCTTCTTTAGTGAAGTGCCTGTTCATATCCTTTGTGCATTTTTTAATTTTTTTTTTTTTTGTCTTTTTGTACTTGAGTTTTTGCAGTATCATGTAGATTTTAGAGATCAGGCACTTATTAGAAATGTAGGTAGTCTTTTTACTCTTTTGGTGAATTTTCTGGGTGAGCATAGGTGTTTGATTTTTAAGAGCTCCCAGTTATCTGGTTTCTCTTCTGTATTGTTAGTAATGTTTTGTGTACTGTTTACACCATGTATTAGGGCTCCTAGCGTTGTCCCTATTTTTTCTTCCATGATCTTTATCGTTTTAGATTTTATATTTAGGTCTTCGATCCATTTTGAGTTTGTTTTTGTGCATGGAGTGAGGTATGGGTCTTGTTTCATTTTTTTGCAGATGGATATCCAGTTATGCCAGCACCATTTGTTAAAATGACTGTCTTTTCCCCTATTTAACTGATTTTGGCCTTTGTCAAATATCAGCTGCTCATATGTGGATAGATTTATGTCTGGATTCTCAGTTCTGTTCCATTGGTGTATGTATCTGTTGTTGTACCAGTACCAGGCTTTTTTGACTACTGTGGTGGTATAATAGGCTCTAAAATCAAATAGAGTAAGGCCTCCCACTTTGTTCTTCTTTTTCAGTAATGCTTTACATATCCAGGGCCTCTTCCTCTTTCATATGAAGTTGGTGATTTGTTTCTCCATCTCTTTAAAAAATTTCTTTGGAATTTGGATCGGAATTGCATTGTATCTATAGATGGCTTTTGGTAGAATAGACATTTTTACAAAGTTAAGTCTTCCTATCCCTGAGCGAGGTATGTTTTTCCACTTATGTAGTTCTCTTTTGGTTTCTTGCAGTAGTGTCTTATAGTTTTCTATGTATATAGGTCTTTTACATCTCTAGTAAGATGTACTCCTAAGTATTTTATCTTCTTGGGGGCTACTGTAAATGGTATTGATTTGGTGATTTCCTCTTCGATGTTCTTTTTGTTGGTGTAGAGGAATCCAAATCATTTTGTTTTTTTATCTTGTATCAAGATAGTCTGCTGAACTATTAGTTTCAGTTAGTTTTCTTTAGGGTTTTCTGTGTATAAGATCATGTCATCTGCAAATAGAGATACTTTGACCTCTTCCTTACCAATCGGGATGCCCTTTATTTCTTTATCTAGCCTAATTGCTCTGGCTAGGACCTCCAGCACAATGTTGAATAAGAGTGGTGATAAAGGGCATCCTTGTCTGGTTCTCAGTCTCAAGGGGAATGCTTTCAGGCTCTCTCCATTTACGACGATGTTGGCTGTTGGCTTTGTATAAATGCCCTTTATTATGTTGAATTTTCCTTCTATTCCTATTTTGCTGAGAGTTTTTATCATGAATGTGTGTTGAACTTTGTCAAGTGCCTTTTCTGCATCGATTGATAAAATCATGTGGTTCTTGTCTTTTGTTTTATTTATATGATAGATTATATTATTTGTTTTTTCAGTGTTGAACCATCCCTGCATACCTTGTATGAATCTCACTTGGTCATGGTGAATTATTTTTTTAATATGTTGTTGAATTCTATTGGCCAGAATTTTCTTGAAGATTCTTGCATCTAAGTTCATGAGGGATATACGTCTGTAATTTTCTTTTTTTTTTTTTTTTTTGGAGGGGGGTATCTTTACCTGGTTCTGGTATCAGGTGTATGCTGGCTTCATAGAATGAGTTTGGGAGTATTCCATCTTTTTCAATGTTCTGAAATACCTTTAGTAGTAGTGGTGTTAATTCTTCTCTGAAAGTTTGGTAGAATTCTGCAGTGAAGCCATCTGGGCCAAGGCTTTTTTTGTCGGGAGCTTTTTGATTACCTTTTCAATCTCTTCTTTTGTTACTGGTCTATTTAGTTGTTCTACCTCTGTTTGTATTAGTTTAGGTAGGTAGTGTGTTTCTAGGAATTCATCCATTTCTTCTAGGTTTTCAAATTTGTTACAGTACAATTTTTCATAGTAATCTGATATGATTCTTTTAATTTCAGTTCGGTCTGTTGTGATATCGCCCGTCTCATTTCTTACTCAGGTTATTTGCTTCCTTTCTTGTTTTTCTTTTGTCAGTTTGGCCAGTGGTTTATCAATTTTGTTAATTTTTTCAAAGAACCAGCTTTTGGCCTTGTTCACTCCTTCAATTGTTTTTCTGTTTCATTTAGTTCTGCTCTAGTTTTTATTATTTCCTTTCTTCTAGTGCCTGAAGGTTTCTTTTGTTGCTCTTTCTATTTGTTCATGTTGCAGGGCTAAATTCTTTGATTTTGTCCCTTTCCAACGGCACTGGCTGGGCTTCTTTTTGTATATGTGCATTTATTGATATAAATTGACCTCTGAGCACTGCTTTCGTTGTGTCCCAAATGTTCTGATATTTTCATTCTCATTGAATTCTATGAATTTCTTTATTCCATCCTTAATGTCTTCTATAACCCAGTCTTTTTTGAGCAGGGTATTTTTCAGTTTCCAAGTGTCTGATTTCTTTCCCCTGCTTTTTCTGCTTTTGATTTCTACTTTTATGGCCTTATGATCAGAGAGGATGCTTTGTAATATTTCGAAGTTTTGGATTCTGCTAAGGCTTGCTTTATGACCTAATATGTGGTCTTTTCTATAGAATGTTCCATGTTCAGTAGAAAAGAAAGTATACTTGGCTGCTGTTGGGTAAGTGTTCCGTATATGTCTATAAGGTCGAGTTTGTTGATTGTGGCATTTAGATCTTCCATATCTGTATTGAACTTGCTGGATGTCCTGTCCTTCACTGAAAGTGGTGTGTTGAAGTCTCCTACTATAATTGTGGAGCTGTCTATCTCACTTTTCAATGCTGTTTAAGCTTGTTTTATGTATCTTGCAGCCCTGTCATCGGGTGCATAAATATTTAATATGGTTATATCCTCCTGGTATATTGCCCTTTAATCATTATATAGTGTCCTTCCTTACTCTTTGTGGTGGATTTAACTTTAAAGTCTATTTTGTCAGAAATTAATATTGCCACTCCTGCTCTTTTTTGATTATTGTTTGCTTGATATATTTTTTTCCATCCTTTGAGTTTTAGTTTGTGTCTCTAAGTCTAAGGTGTGTCTCCTGTAGGCAGCATACACACGGATCGTGTTTTTTTAATGCATTCTGCCACTCTGTTGCTTTATTGGTGCATTTAGTCCATTAACATTCAGCATAATTATGGATAGGTATGATTTTAGTGCTATCATTTTGATGTCTTTTTTTTGTGTGTTGTTGACAGTTTCTTTTTCCCACTTAATTTTTTTGTGCTGAGTAGTTTATATATGGTCTTTTCCTCTTCTTCATTGTCTTTTATTTTGTTTCTGCTGAGTCTCTATTTTTTTCTTGTATTTTATTTTGATGAGTGGGATTTTTAGTCTCCTTTGTGGTTACCTTAATATTTACCCCTATTTTTCTAAGTTTAAACCTAACTTTTATTTCTTTATATCTCCCTGTCTTCCTCTCCATATGAAAGATCTGTGACTACATTTCTTAGTCCCTCTTTATTTTTTTTTCTTTACTATTTTATTGTTGTCTACTTTTACCTAATGACATCACTGTTTCCCTGTTTTGACTGTTTTTCTATCTTTATTTATTTTTGTGTTAACATCTGATTGCTCTGTCCAGTGTTCTAGTCTTGGGTTGATACCTGATATTATTGATTTTCTAACCAAAGAACTCCCTTTAGTATTTCTTGTAGTTTTGGTTTGGTTTTTACAAATTCCCTAAACTTCTGTTTATCTGGAAATGTCCTAATTTCACCTTCATATTTGAGAGACAGTTTTGCTGGATATATGATTCTTGGCTGGCAATTTTTTTCCTTCAATTTTTTATATAAGTCATTCCGTTCCCTTCTTACCTGCATGGTTTCTGCCACGTAGTCTGCACTTATTCTTAGTGACTTTCCTTTGTAGGTGACTTTTCGTTTATCCCTAGCTGCTCTTAAAATTTTCTCTTTGTCTTTGGTTTTGGCAAGTTTGATTATAATATGTCTTGGTGACTTTCTTTTGAAATCTTCCTCATGTGGTGTTCAGTGAGCATCTCGAATTGATATTTTCTAAACTTTCACGATAACACGGAAGTTTTCTGCCAGCAAATCTTCAACAATTCTCTCCGTATTTTCTGTTATCCCTCCCTGTTCTGGCACTCCAATCACTCATAGGTTATTTCTCTTGATAGAGTCCTATGTGATTCTGAATGTTTCTTCATTTTTTAAATTCTTGTATCTGATATTTCTTCAGATATAATGGTGCCAAGTCTTTTATCTTCAAGAACACCAATTCTGCCTTCTACTTGCTCGATTCTGCTGTTAACTTTCTATTGAGTTGTCTAATTCTGTAATTTTATTGTTAATCTTCTAAATTTCTGATTGCTGTCTCTCTATGGATTCTTGCAGCTTATTAAATTTTTCCTTGTGTTCTTGAATAACCTTTTTAATTACTTCAACTGTTTGATCTGTGTGTTCCTTGGCTTGTTCTGCATATTGTCTGATCTCCTTCCTGATGTCTTGAAGAGTTTTGTATATTGATCTTTTGAATTCTGCCTCTGGTGATTCCAGAAAGGCACCTTCATCCAGAAGATCCTTTGATTCTCTGTTTTGAGAGCTTGTTGAAGTGATCATGGTCTTTTTCTTTATGTGGTTTGATATTGACTGTTGTCTCCGAGGCATCTATAAGTTATTGTATTAGTTTATTTTATGTTGGCTTATTGTATCCATTTTTCTTCCTTTGTTTTGTTTTGATATGCCAAGTGGGTTTGCTTGAGTGAGCTAGCTTGATCATTTTCTCCTTTGAAGCTCTGACATCCTGCTGCCAGATGGCTAGAGCTGTTATCAGGTACTTGAGCGTATGAGTCCATTCACTTTTCTTGTGTGAATTCAGCTCAGGTGTTCAGGTAGCTGGTCATCAAGTGTGTGCTACAGGCTCTGTCCTACAGTCTTAGAGGGGCAGGGGTGTTTGGTGTAGGCACCAGTGTCTGGTTGCAGCAGGGGATCACACTCTGAACAAGGCAGGGGGTTGAGAACTGTCCCCTGAGTGCCTCTGAGGAAAGCATGTCCCTGTTCCCTATGGCATACAGGAGGGTGGATTCTGCAGATGGACCATGGGCACCTATTGCTTTTGGTTGTAAGGACTGGGAGATACCAGTTATCCTTAGACCCCTGTCACAGGTGGTTGGGTGGCCTGAGTGGAGCCACCAGTCCTTAGGCCCCTCATGTGGGTAGGTGGAGGACCCTGTTTAATAGGCAAAGTGGAGTCAAATATCGAACATCCACCTCTCCATGGCACAGCTTAAATAGTTGCAGTCTGCCAGCAAGGGCCTATTCTCCTGAAATATGCCCACACAGGTCCATGCAGGGGAGAAAGGTATTCAAAGTCCATGGACCGTTTATGCCTGGACAGAAGCCGCTTCTCTCCTGAGCTCCCCAGGTTAGTGGAGCTGGCAAATTTTCTTTTTCCCCCTGTTATGAATTTATTCCTTATCCAAGTCCAAGAGCATGACTCAGGGCACTCAAATGGGCCTATCTTAGGCCCAAGGAAATCAATAGCCACTGAAGCTGACTTGGGGTGGGGGGGAGCATGCAGTAAAATATATGCAAGTACTTAGCTTTCGCCAAGACTGCCGTTTTTCTCTGGTTCTGGGGGTGTGAGTAGGCTGTACAGCTGGCTGTTTCTCCCTGAAGAAACTGCAGCTGAATGCTACCACCAGCCCACAGCAGCCACTCCTGGGAGTGGTGCCTGAGGGATCCCAGCAATTCAGGTCCAGCAACTCCTCTCCACTTCTGAACCGTCCTTCTCTCCCCCTGCCACTCAGTCCATTTTCAAACTTTGCCTTTGATGTTCAGGGCTCCTAGCTTGTCATAAAAATAATCGTTTTGCTTGAGTTTTTGGGTCTTTGTTATAAGAGGGATTGCCAGAAGCATCTGGCTATTCCTGCATCTTGGCCCCACCTCCATGTCTTTCTTTTCGAGTTAGAATTTTGTTCTACTTTTTTTCTCCAGCTCTGTCTGGGACTCTCTATTTTAACCCCTTCATCTGTAATATTGGTCTGTAATTTTCTTTTTTTGTGGTGTCTTTTTTTGCCTGGTTTTGGTATCAGCACGATGCTGGCTTCATAACATGAATTTGGAAATATCGCTTCCTTTTCTATGTTCTGAAATAATATGAGTGGTACTGGTGTAAGCTCTTCTCTGAATGTTTTGTAGAATTCTCCAGTAAAGCCAACTGGGCCAGGGCTTTTTTTTGGTTAGGATTTCTTTTTTATTACCTTTTTAATCTCTTTTCTTGTAATGGGTCTGTTCAGATTTTCAGCACCCTTTTGTGTTCATTTGGCTAGGTTTCCTTTAGGTTCTCATATTTATTGAAATATAGTTTTTCATAATATTCTGTTTTGATCCTTTTTATTTCAGTTGGATCTTTTGTAATGTCCCCCCATTTCATTTCTTATTTGGGTTATTTGCATCCTTTCCTGTTTTTCTTTTGTCAACTTTGTCAGTGGTTTGTCAATTTCGTTGATCCTCTCAAAGAACAAACTTTTGATTTTGTTGATTCTTTTTATTGTTTTTCTATTCCCTATTTCATTTATTTCTGCTCTGATCTTTATTGTTTCCTTCCTTTTGGTGGCTGTGGGCTCCTTTTGCTGTTCTCTATTTGTTCAAGATGTGATAGGCAATGTTTTGATTTTGTCTCTTTCTCTTTTTTTTTTTTAAATTAATTTTATTAAGCTTCAAGTGAACATTTACCATTCCAATCAGTCTGTCACATGTAGGTTTACATTCATCTTACTCCCTTTTCCCACTTGCTCTCCCCCTATTGAGTCAGCCCTTTCAGTCTCTCGTTTCGTGCCAATTTTGCCATCTTCCCTCTCTCTCTATCTTCCCATCCCCCCTCCAGTCAAGAGTTGCCAACACACTCTCCCTGATTTAATTAGCTCACTCTTCATCAGCATCTCTCTCCCCCCCACTGACCAGTCCTTTTCATGCCTGATGATTTGTCTTCGGGGATGGTTCCTGTCCTGTGCCATCAGAAGTTCTGGGGAGCATTGTTTCTGGGATTCCTCTAGTCGCAGTCATACCACTAGGTATGGTCTTTTCATGAGAATTTGGGGTCTGTATCCCATTGGTCTCCTGCTCCCTCAGGAGTTGTCTGTTGTGCTCCCTAACAGGGCAGACATCGATTGTGGCCAGGCACCAACTAGTTCTTCTGGTCTCAGGATAATGTAGGTCTCTGGTTCATGTGGCCCTTTCTGTCTCTTGGGTTCTTAGTTGTCGTGTGACCTTGGTGTTCTTCCTTTGCCTTTGCTCCAGGTGGGTTGAGACCAATTGATGTATCTTAGATGGCCGCTTGTTGGCTTTTAGGACCCCAGGTGCCACAATTCAAAGTGGGATGCAGAATGTTTTCATAATAGAATTATTTTGCCCATTGACTTAGAAGTCCCCTCAAACCATGTTCCCCAGACCCCAGCTCCTGCTCCGCTGACCTTTGAAGCTTTCATTTTATCCCGGAAACCTCTTTTCTTTCTCCTTTTTAATGTGCGCATCTATTGCTATGAACTGGCCTCTGAGTCCCAAAAGTTTTGGTATATTGTGCTTTTGTTCTCATTTGATTCTAGTAAATTTTGATTCCATCTCTGATTTCTTCTATTACCCAGTGGTTTTTAAGTAGGGTGTTACTCAGTTTCCATGTAATTGATTTTTTTTCCTTACTCTTCCTGTTGTTAATTCCTACTTTGTTGGCATTGTGGTCAGAGAAGATACTTTGTGTTATTTTAGTGTTTTGAATTTTGTTGAGGGTTGCTCTGTGGCCTAAGATGTGTTCTATTCTTGAGAATGTTCCATATGTGTTGGAAAAGAATGTGTGCTTCGCAGCTGTTGGGTAGAGTGTTCTATATATGCCTATGAGGTCAAGTCATTGATTGGGCCCTTTATGTCTTCTGTATCTTTGTTGAGCTTCTTTCTAGATGTTCTGTCTTTTACTGAGAGTGGTGTGTTGAAGTCTCTTACTATTATTGTGGAACTGTTGATTTCCTTTTCACAGCTCTTAGTTTGTTTTATGTATTTTGGAGCCCTATCATTGGGTGTGTAGATGTTTATTATGGCTAAGTCTTCATGACAGATGATCCCTTTAATCATTATATAGTGCTCTTCTTTGTCTTTTATGGTGGATTTTGTTTTAAATTTTTTTTTTTTTTAAATCTGAGATTAGTATTGCCACCCCTGCTCTTTTTTGGTAGGTATTTGCTTGATATGTTTTTCTCCCCATCCTTTGATTTTTCGTAAATTTACATCTTTGTTTCCAAGGTGTGTCTCTTGTAGACAGTATATTGATGGATCCTGTTTTTTTTTTTTTATTCATTCTGTCAATCTGTGTCTCTTTATGGGTGCATTTAGGCCATTTACCTTCAGCATAATTATTGATAGGTGTGAGTTTATTGCTGTCATTTTGTAGTGCTTTTTTTCGTGGTGCTAACATTTTCTTTGTTCCGCTTGATCTCCTGTGCTGAGTTCCTTTTATTTGTGGATTTCTTTTTCATTTCTTTCATTTTTGTAGGTTTTGTTTTTATTGAGACTTTATGTTTTTCTTCTTTATTTTGATGAGTAGGTTTGTTAAATTTCTTTGTGAATACCTTGAAATTCACCCTTATCTTCCTCAGTTTGAACCAGTCTATTATTACTTGGTATTGCCTTGCCTTCATCTCCATTAGAAAGTTGTGTATCTGCAATGTTTATTCCCTTTTCTTTGTTCTGACATTGTCATCTACTGATTAACCTATCTGGTTCCCTGTTGCAATTCTTTTGATTTTGGATAGTCCTGGAGAGCTCATTTCCTAGGTTGGTATCTGGCTGGTATAATCTTACATCGTAGATTCAGGTTGTGGTCTGATGTTGTTTGTTCTCAGACTGAAGGGCTCCTTTTAATAATTCTTGTAAGTTTGGTTTGGTTCTTACACATTTCCTTAATTTTTGTTTATTTGGAAATGTCCTAATTTCACCATCATATTTCAACAAGTGTTTTGCAGGATATATTATTCTTGGCTGGCAATTTTTTTCTTTCAAGGTTTTATATATGTCATCCTATTGTCTTCTTGCCTGCACAGTTTCTGCTGAGTACTCAGAGCTTGGTCTTATTGTTTCTCTTCTGTATGTGACTTTTTGTTTTTCTCAAGCTGGTCGCAGGATTTTTTTTCTTTGTCTTTGGTTTTAGTGAGTGTGAATATGATCTGCCTTGGTGATTTTCTTTTGGTGTCTATCCTATGTGGGGTTCATTGAGTTTCTTGGATGGTCAGCTTTTCATCTTTCATGATATTAGGGAAGCTTTCTGTCAGCAATTCTTCAATGATCCTTTCTCTGTTTTCTGTTTTCTCTCCCTGTTCTGGAACTCTGATCACTCACAATTTTTTGCTTTTGATTGTATCCCATATAACTCTCAGGGTTTCTTCATTCTTTTTTCTGATTTTTCCTCAAACAGAGTTGTATCCAAGCATTTGTCTTCAATTTCACTGATTCTATCTTCCACCATTTCAAACCTGCTCCTTAGCCCTTCTATGGCACTGTCCATTTCTGAACTCTTGTTGTTTATCTTTTGAATTTCTAATTGTTGCTTTTGTATGATTTCTAGTTGTGAATTTATTTGGGCATTTTTTTTCCTGTATTATTTCCCTGAATTCTTAATTTTTTTTTGTCTATTTTTTCCTCATTTTTGTCTGCTTTTTGCTTCAACTCTTGTATAACTCTGAATATTAGAGATTTGAATTCCCCGTTAGGTAGTTCTAGTGCCTTTTTTCCACTGGAAAGTCATCTGGGGTTTTATTTTGGACGTCTACTGGAACCATCCTGTCCTTTTTTTGTTTTGTTTTGTTTTATATGTTTTGATACTGTGTCCTGTCTTGGGACATTCAGTAGTTATTTTCTTCATTTATTAATTGTACATATGTTCATTTCATCCTTTTTTTTTTGTTTTATTTGGTTATGTCTGAGCAGGTGGGCTGTGCATTCTTTGTTGTTTGCTTGTCTGTGGTCATGATATTTTTCACCTCCTTGTTCAGTGAGAGCCAGTCACTCAGCTATGTTGCAGCAGGGCAGATCCTCCTGAAGGGAAGGGGCTGGGATGGGTTGTTTGTGGCATGCAATAGGACCAACAGGGTAGGCTGGGAATCAGTGCTGGGCAGGTTCCAGTTGGTCATGCCTGTGCCGCTTGGGGGTGTGATGTTCAGCACATGGTGCAGGTAGGCAGGAAGGAGGGGGAGGTTCTGATGTGTGGAGATAATATGGGTAGGAGAAGAGGAGAGAGAAACAGGAGCCAAAAACAAACAAAAAGAATGCTAAGGGACCTTTCCATTGGAATGGAGAGATAAGCAGCTGAGAAACAGAAAAACAAAAAAGGAAGAAAAATAAAAAGGGAAAAAGAAAGGAAAAAAAGTAGTAAAAATTTGGGAGGGGGAGAAAGGAAAAAAAAAAAAAGAAAAAGAAAAGACCCCTTGGGTCCCACCGGAGCAGCTGCAAAGACCGATGAAGTGGCTCCCAAGGTGTGCAGTATAGTCTGGCTATAAGTGGTATAGATGTCACACAGTGCCAGAAACTCAGGAGACAGGAAAAGAAGGTAGGTATAGAGAGAGGAGAACTGAGAAATGAAGAAAAGCAGAAAAGAAAAAAAAAAAAAAAAAAGAGGAAAGAAAGAAAAAAAATGCCTACAGGGGCTGCTCAGACTGGGGAAGTGGCTCCTAAGCCATACAGTGCAGCCTGGCTAGAAGGGGCTCCCAAGCCATGAAAATAAAAAGAAAACAAACAAACAAAACAGAATAAAACAAAACAAAGCAAAAAAAAAGTCCCAGGGACACCACCATCGTGGTGTCATGGGCTGGGGAAGTGGTTCCCCAGTCATGTGGTGCTTCACAGCCTTTCAAGAAGAACCAAAGATGGCACACCGAGCCAGGTGTTTGAGAGAAAGGGGAGGGGGGTGGGAGGCACAGAAGAAACCAAAAGAAACGGATAAAAGCAACTCCAACCACAGAAAAATGGCACTCAGGGAGCCAGCCAGTGTGGGCGGGGTGAATCCAAGTGGCCTGGTACCGAAGCAGTTGCCTCCTGTCCAAAAGACTGTGGCTAGTGGGAAGCAGAGGGGGCCAAAGAGGGAGGGAGAAGGGCGGGGGTTAGGAAAGTGTATATCCCTGGTTACCGGATGCTCTGACTCCTGCTGAAACTTCTTGGAACTGCTTTCCCGTATTTTCTGTCGGACGATCTCTGATGTGGGCAGGGCGAATCTAAGTAGTATGGATGCCGCACTTGCTGCCAGCTGAGCCACTGCAGCCAGCCAGGAAGCGCGGAGGTAGAGCAGCAAGGAGAGAATGGGGAGTGGGAAAGCTTGTACCACTGATTACTGGGTGCTGTGTCTCCAGCTAGGAGCTCCGTGAAGCTACCTTCTCATGCTCCTTATCTGCCAGTCTCTGACAGGAGTCCAGGATGGTGAATCCATGCTGCATTAGCTGATAGGGAACCTCTGCACGTACCTCTCCTCACTCTGTTCTCTGTCAGTTTCTTATTCCATTCGGTGTTTGGCTGAGTTCTTTATCTCTTCATTTGACGCTTCAGGTTCCAGGAATGATATTTGTCTCTGTTTTACTGGGTTTTTTGGGTCTTTGCTGTGGAGGGATAGTGTGGTGTTTCTGTCTATGATACCATGTTGCCCAGAAGTCCACTCATTTACTCTTTTCAATGCTTTCATGAACTAGTACTACTACTCCACCTACAGAAATGAAAACTGAAGCTTAGAGAGATTAGGTGTTATGCTTAAACTCATACAAATGCAAAATGATGGACCAGGATTCAAACACAGTTCATTGTGATGCCAGGTATTAACCACTAGGTTACAACATTAAGATTATATAGACACCAGGGTGAGAGGGATTGTTTTGAACAATGTTAAGTACAGCAGCACAACTCAGTCCCAGTTTAAAATATATATATATTTAGATTGCAAGTAGCTGTTGTAAAACCTTGAAGGTATAAGATGAAAAAATTAGGACAGCGTTTAAAAATATTCATAAACAATATTTTATTGTTACCATCTAAATCACTATTTGGAGCCCAACATTCACCTGTTTTAACCTACACACATAAGAGCAAGGTAACATGAGTATATGCATAAAAGGCAGTTTAGAATTTTTAGCCACTAATATTCCAGTAACAGAATAGGCAATGCATAACTTCTGGTGTGTGTGTGTTACTGGACAGGCATGTTACTGTTTGTGTCAATGGTTGTGAAACAAGAAGAATGTAAACATTTAAACAAAGGAAAATGTTTGAATTAAGTGCTCATACCTTCCACAAACCATGCTTGGGAGACATAGGAGCTACACAGATGCTTTGGTTCCTTGGAAATGGAAGCCAGTGGAAGTGTTGGCAGTTTACTAGCCGAGAGCACTAGTTTTTACTTGCTTTCAGCCCAAAGCAGTGGTAATATTGTGGAACTACCCACACAGCTGTAAATCCACACTACATTTCCCAGACCTGAGTCTTCAGTGAAATGCCATCCTCTTCTGTTCATGTTCTAGCACATTTCCTGATGCAGTTATTTCCAACCAGACCCATAGCATTCTGCCGATAATTCCGTCTCCTGCTTTTTAAATACTTCATCCTCCTTCTCTCCTAATTTAACCCTAAATTGCTTTCTACAATCATAAGCACATCCTTTCTTCTGGAATAGGTGCCTACTTGTGCCATTGGCCAAAGCCCACATCCCAATCCCCAGAAATCCTTTTGCTTCTCTAGTGGCTCCTTCTTAGTGTACCCTTTCCCTGCCATCACTGGTATTTCCTGGGTTTGTCTGTATACACAGTCTTCTAAAGTCTTTACTGGACCTCATTTATGCTCCCCCTTTAGTTACTGGGCTTTTGAACTAGAATTCATCACACACAGAATACACTTAACCCTCAGTGCCCACACCATGCTGTTCCCATCTGGCCTTCATGCGGCATCTGACCAAACCATTGGCTGAAACTTCACTCTCAGAGCTCACCATTGACTGCCTAACTGTTAAATGGAAGGAGTGTTTTCTACTTTCCCATTTCCCATAACCTGAGTGTAATATGATACTACATTTTACTCTACTCTGCTGCATTATACTATACTATATTATACATGTCTGTCAGTTTGTTGTACTGTGGGGGCTTGTGTGTTGCTGTGATGCTGGAAGGTATGCCACTGGTATTCAGATACCAGCAGGGTTACCCATGGAGGATGGGTTTCAGCTGAGCTTCCAGACTAAGACAGACTAGAAGAAGGACCTGGCAGTCTACTCCCGAAAAGCATTAGCCAGTGAAAACCTTACGGACAGCAGCAGACCGTTTTCTGATATAGTGCTGGAAGGTGAGCCCCCCAGGTTGGAAGGCACTCAAAAGATGACTGGGGAGGAGCTTCCTCCTCAAAGTAGAGTCGACCTTAATGACGTGGATGGAGTAAAGCTTTCGGGACTTTCATTTACTGATGTGGCATGACTCAAAATGAGAAGAAACAGCTGCAAACATCCATTAATAATCGGAACCTGGAATGTACAAAGTATGAATCTAGGAAAATTGGAAATCGTCAGAAGTGAAATGGAAAGCATAAACATTGATACCCTAGGCGTTAGTGAACTGAAATGGACTGATATTGGCCATTTTGAATAGGACAATCATACAGTCTACTATACTGGGAATGACAACTTCAAGAGGAATGGTGTTGCATTCATTGTCAAAAAGAACGTTTCAAGACCTATGCTGAAGTACAACGCTGTCAGTGATAGGATAATATCCATACGCCTACAAGGAAGACCAGTTAATACGACTATTATTCAAATTTACACGCCAGCCACTAGGGCCAAAGATGAAGAAATAGAAGACTTTTATCAGCTGCTGCAGTCTGAAATTGATTGAACATGCAATCAAGATGCATTGATAATTACTGGTGATTGGAATGCGAAAGTTGGAAGCAAAGAAGAAGGATGAGTAGTTGGAAAATATGGCCTTGGGGATAGAAACAATGCCAGAGATCAAGTGATAGAATTTTGCAAGACCAATGACTTCTTCATTGCAAATACCTTCTTTCACCAGCATAAACGGTGACTATACACATGGACCTCGCCAGATGGAACACACAGAAATCAAATTGACTACATCTGTGGAAAGAGACGATGGAAAAGCTCGATATCATCAGTCAAGGTCAGGGGCCGACTGTGGAACTGACTATCAATTGCTCATATGCAAGTTCAAGCTGAAACTGAAGAAAATCAGAGCAAGTCCACGAGAGCCAAAATATGACCTTGAGTATATCCCACCTGGATTTAGAGACCAACTGAAAAATAGATTTGATGCATTGAACACTAGTGACCAAAGACCAGATGAGTTGTGGAATGACATCAAGGACACATGTAGAAAGCAAGAGGTCACTGAAAAGACAGGAAAGAAAGAAAAGACCAAGATGGATGTCAGAGGAGACTCTGAAACTTGCTCTTGAGTGTCGAGCAGCTAAAGCAAAAGGAAGAATTGATGAAGTAAAAGAACTGAACAGAAGATTTCAAAGGGCCTCTCGAGAAGACAAAGCAAAGTATTATAATGACATGTGTAAAGAGCTGGAGATGGAAAACCAAAAGGGAAGAACATGCTCGGCATTTCTCAAGCTGAAAGAACTGAAGAAAAAATTCAAGCCTCAAGTTGCAGTAGTGAAGGATTCCATGGGGAAAATATTAAATGATGCAGGAAGCATCAAAAGAAGATGGAAGGAATACACAGAGTCATCATACCAAAAGGAATTAGTCAATGTTCAACCATTTCAAGAGGTGTCATATGATCAGGAACCAATGGTACTGAAAGAAGAAGTTGAAGCTGCTCTGAAGGCATTGGAGAAAAACAAGGCTCCAGAAATTGATGGAATACCAATTGAGATGTTTCAACAAACAGATGCATCGCTGGAGGTGCTCACTTGTCTATGCCAAGAAATATGGAAGACAGCTTCCTGGCCAACTGACTGGAAGAGATCCATATTTATCCCTATTCCAAGAAAGGTGACCCAACTGAATGTGGAAATTATAGAACAAATTCATTAACATCACATGCAAGCAAAATTTACTGAAGATCATTCAAAAACAGCTGCAGCTGTATATAGATAGGGAACTGCCAGAAATTCAAGCTGGTTTCAGAAGAGGATGTGGAACCAGAGATATCATTGCTGATGTCAGATGGATCCTGGCTGAAAGCAGAGAATACCAGAAGGATGTTTACCTGTGTTTTATTGACTATGCAAAGGCATTCGACTGTGCGGATCATAACAAACTATGGATAACATTGCAAAGAATGGGAATTCCAGAACACTTAATTGTGCTCATGAGGAACCTTTACAGAGATCAAGAAGCGGTTGTTCAGACAGAACAAGGGAATACTGATTGGTTTAAAGTCAGGAAAGGTGTGCATCAGGGTTGTATTCTTTCACCATACGTATTCCAGCTGTACGCTGAGCAAATAATCCCAGAAGCTGGACTATATGAAGAAGAACGGGGCATAAGGACTGGAGGAAGACTCATTAACAACCTGCATTATGCAGATGACACAACCCTGCTTGCTGAAAGTGAAGAGGACCTGAAGCACTTACTAATGAAGATCAAAGACCACAGCCTTCAGTACGGATTGCACCTCAACATAAAGAAAACGAAAATCCTCACAACTGGACCAATGAGCAACATCATGATAAACAGAGAAAAGATTGAAGGTGTCAAAAAACCAAAAAACCGAACCCAGTGCTGTTGAGTCGATTCCGACTCATAGCGACCTTACAGGGCAGAATAGAACTGCCCCATAGAGTTTCCAAGGAGTGCCTGGTGGATTCAAACTACCAACCCTTTGGTTAGCAGCCCTAGCACTTAACCACTAGACCACCAAGGTTTCTGAAGGTGTCAAGGATTTCATTTTACTTGGATCCACAATCAACAGCCCTGGAAGCAGCAGTCGAGAAATCAAAAGATGCATTGCATTGGGTAAATCTGCTGCAAAAGACCTCTTCAAAGTGTTAAAGAGCAAAGATGTCACCTTGAAGACTATGGTGCACCTGACCCAAGCCATCGTGTCATACACATGTGAAAGCTGGACAATGAATAAGGAAAACCGAAGAAGAGTTGACGCCTTTGAATTGTGGTGTTGGCGAAGAATATTGAATATGCCATGGACTGCCAAAAGAATGAACAAATCTGTCTTGGAAGAAGTGCAGCCAGAATGCTCCTTAGAGGCAAGGGTGGCGAGACTGCGTCTTACATACTTTGGACATGTTGTCAGGAAGGATCAGTCCCTGGAGAAGGACATCATGTTTGGCAGAGTACAGCGTCAGTGGAAAAGAGGAAGACCCTCAAGGAGGTGGATTGACACAGTGGCTGCAACAATGAGCTCAAGCATGACAACGATTGTAAGGATGGTGCAGGACCGGGCAGCATTTCATTCCGTTGTGCATAGGGTTGCTATGTGTCGGAACCGACTCGTCGGCACCTAACAACAACAACATACTATATTATACTATACTATGGAGACCCGGTTGTCCAGTGGTTAAGAGCTTGGCTGCTTACCAAAAGGTCAGCAGTTCAAATCCACCAGTTACTCCTTGGAAACCCTATGTGGCAGTTCTACTCTGTCCTATGGGTGGCTATGAGTCAGAACCATTTGACTATAACAGATTTGGGTTTTTTGAAGCCCCGGTTGCAAAGCGGTTAAAAGCTCAGGCTGCTAACCAAAAGGTCGGCAGTTCAAATCCACCAACCGCTACTTGGAAACCCTATGGGGCAATTCTACTCTGTCCTATAGGGTGGCTTTGAGTAGGAATCAACTTGACGGAAAATAACAACAACACTACACTACACTACACTACACTACACTACACTACACTACACTACACTACACTACACTACACTACACTACACCACTATTCAGTTTCCCTCCAAAATCTCTCCTGATATATTTTTCTGGTACATTCTTTGGCTAATTCATTTATTATTGACCTATCTGATCATACAGTCATTTATTTAGCAGACACTTTCCTAGAGCTGACATAACAAAGTATTACAAACTTGATGGCTTAAAACAATAAAAGTTTTTTTTTTTTTTTATCATAGACCAGACCAGTTGCCATTCCACAGGAGATTCCATGTGTGCAAAGTAGAGCTGCACTTCATCGGATTTTAGTGTCTGTGACCTGTTGGAATAGATCATCAAGCCTTTCTCCCAAGGCACCTTTGAGTGGGTTTGAACCACCAACCTTTTGGTTAGTAACCCAGTGCTTGACTGCATCACCCAGGGACTCCCAGTGTGTCATAGAGACATGAAAATGTTGCTGTGAAATGTGGAAAAAGAGTGGCCTCTGATCAACTTAGAGGGGATAAGGGAGGCTTTTAAGAGGAAGGGTCTCTGTGTCTGGTGTAATGAATAGACTTTAGCCAGGCAGCAGGGAAAGTAATCCCAAAGTCATGCAGCCATGGGAGGAGGCGGCAAGTACTTTAATGTTGGCATATAGGCTGGCTGGGTAGTAGTCCCAGTTGATGAAGTTGGCTGGAGGTATGATGGGGGTAAGAACATAAATAGCCGTATGTGTCAGGCTGTAGCATTTTTAATTCATCCTGAAACTATAAAAGTTTTGGCCAGTGGAGGTAACATGATCAATTTTGTGATCTAGAAATATTATTCTGGCATTAAAGTAGAGAATAAATTGGAGAAGGGGAAGACTTCCCTTATTTAACTTCCTCTTTCTCCTCTGCTGTTAAGGAAATTCCTGAAAGCCTAGCTTCCTATGCTGTGATTTTATACTCCTTCCCTAGGAGAAGGTATCCACTATTGTACAGTCAGTTATCATCATAACCAGATGATTCTCAAGTATTAATTTCTACCTCTGACCTTTTTCACAAATAAGGTCCATTCTAGTTCTGCCTGATTTCAAAGCCTTTCCTCCCTAATGCTGCTGTCTTCCAACATCAGCTGGGCTTCCCACCATGGAGACGTCTTAGACCACTTCCCTTTTCTTATATCCATTGTGCAACAGCCAAGAGGTTCGATTGCTTTATATTTTGTATTGCCTTTTTCATTTTTACTTTTCATTCTCCTTCTTGCCAATAGAGTTCAGAGTCTGGTTGTCTGTCCTGATGACTGATACCAAAATACCAAACCTGGTGCCTTTAAATTGATTGTGACTCATGACAACCCGATGTGTTACAGAGAACTGCCGCATAGGGTTTTCTTGGCTGTAATCTTTACAGAGGGAGATTTCCAGGCCTTTCTCCCATTGCACTGCTTGATGGGTTTGAACAGTCAACCTTTGGGTTAGTAGTTGACTGCAAACTCTTTGTGCCACCCAGACATCTAATGTCTCTTTAAAAAAAAAAAATTATTGTGCTTTAATGAAAGTTTACAAATCAAGTCAGTCTGTCATACAAAAATTTATGTACACCTTGCTATATACTCCTAACTGCTCTCCCACAATGAGACAGCACACTCCTTCCCTCCACTCTCTTTTCAGACACCTAAAATCTCTTAACCAAGTTTGCGTACTATTTCTTCTTCCTCCAGCTGCTCATTTTTTGGTATGTACAATATTTTACAGTGAGGAATCGTGTACGTACAAAACAACATATAAAACATATTTTGTAGTTTGGTGCTGTGGTTGTTAGGTGCTACTGAGTCAGCTCCAGCTCATAGTGACTCTATGTACAACAGAACAAAACACTGCCCAGTCCTGTGCCATCCTCACAATCATTCCCATGCTTGAGCCCATTGTTGCAGCCACTGTGTCAATCCATCTTATAGAGGGTCTTTCTCTTTTTTGCTGACCCTCTGCTTTACCAAGCATGATGTCCTTTTCTAGTGATTGGTCCCGCCTGATATCACGTCCAAAGTATATGAGACAAAGTCTCGCCATCCTTTCTTCTAAGGAGCATTCTGGCTGTACTCCTTCCAAGACAGATTTGTTCATGCTTTTGGCATTCTATGGTATATTCACTATTCTTCACCAATACCATTATTCAAAGGCCTCAATTCTTCTCTGCTCTTCCTTCTTCACTCTTCAGCTTTTGCACGCATATGAGGTGATTGAAAACAACATGGCTTGGGTCAGGACTACCTTAGTCCTCAAAGTGACGTCTTTGCTTTTGAACACTTTAAAGAAGTCTTTTGTAGCAGATTTGCCCAATGCAATACATCCTTTGATTTCTTGACTGCTGCTTCTATTGCTGTTGATCGTGGATCCAAGTAACAACTTCAATCTTTTCTCCATTTTTCATGATGTTGCTTATTGGTCCAGTAGCAGCAGAATATTGTCTGATATGGTGCCTGAAGATGAGCCCATCTGCCACGTGTCTGTCAGTCTGTGTACTGTGATGGCTTGCATGTTGCTCTTGTTGATTTTATAGTTTAAAAACCATAAAATAGGCATTCATGTTTTTATCACCAAGGTGAAGACATAGAACATTATCTTTCTGCATTATCCCTGGCCAATCTCATTTCTTCACTTCCAATCCAAAAGTAACCACTATCCTAAATTTTGTGTTTATAACCCCCTTCCATTTCTTTACATTTTTAACCACCAATATATTAAGTTCACTTGTGCTTTAAACTTTTTATAGCATTAATCATACTGTATATTTTCATCAGTGACATTTCTTTCACTTAATAGTTTTGAGATTCATCTAAGTTGATGCATGTCTCAGTAGCTTTTTATCTTCATTGCTAGTAATGTTCCATCATACGGATTTTTCTCAATTTATCTATTCTACCGCTGGTTCATCTTTTTAATATTACAAACAGTGCTGTCATAGATAGTCTCATATCGTGGTGTACATGTGCATTTCTTTAGGGAATACAAACTCCTTGACTGTAGGTTATGTGCATGTTCAAGTTTACTGCGTCATGTCAATCAGACTTACAATTTGATTATGTCCTATCAGAGTTTTTTTAGTTCTACATCCTTGACAACAATTTATATTGTCCTTTTTTTTTTTTGTTGGAAATTTTGCCAATCTGGTGGCTGTGACACTGTGTCTCATTGTGGTTCCAATTTGTTTTTCTGTTTATTTGCCTATCTTTCTATTGGCTTGCCTTTTTCTTATTGATTCATAGATGTTCTTTATATATTCTAGATTATAATACTTTGTGCATTATGTGTACTGCAACTATTCTTCCCATTTTATGACTTGTCTTCTAAGTATCTTTAAAGTGTCTTTTAGTTAACACCTTCAATTATTTTTCTATAGTACCCTGAGATTTATTGTCTTATAATACCATTTTCATTCCGTCACATATCCAATAGTTCCCTGCTTCCAATGGTGAAAAATTAAGCTCTATAAAAAGTTTATTGCAGTATTAATCATAATAGAAACCCAAATGTTCAACATAGGGGATTAATTGAGTGTAATTAGTTATATGATGTAAAATGTCATAGCAATTAAAATAAAGTTGTAAAAGCATATCAATGAGCAGTATGCAAGTATATATACTTAAACAAGCTGCATTGTTGGCCTAGTTCATCCCCCACCACAGCTGGGTTAACTCTGCTTGTAGAAGGGACTTCTTCTCTTGTCCCCCCTCCCCCCAAAAAAAACCAAACCCACTTCCGTAGAGTTAATTCTACTCATAGCAACTCTATAGGACAGAGTAGAACTGCCCCATAGGGTTTCCAAGACTGTAATCTTTATGGAAGCAGACTGGCACACCTTTCTTCCATAGAGCGACTGATAAGTTCGAACGGCCAACCTTTTGGTTAGCAGCCAAGTGCTTTAACCACTGCACCACCAGGGCTCCTTCTTCTCTCCAAGTTGTGGTTAATTGAACCTGGAATGGATACTGACCCAGATGCAACTAAACAGTTGGCTGATTAGCAGCCAGTCTTAAAACAACTTGGAATTGGGAATTGGGTTTCAGAGACACTGATTCTTCGATGTAGTTAACATGGATTCCAGAATTGAGGTACTATTCTGAGACACTGACATTTTGGCCTTTATACAAAGACACAGACGATGTTATTCTTCTAAGTGATTGAAGAATGAAGCAAACACAAAGAGTAACACATACTAGGTCATGAAGCCTGAGAAAGATGGTAGGAGTAGAGCTTTCTACTTTTTTGTTCCAGGTCTTTCTGAAGGCTTGCTGTTTTCTGCCCTTAGTTTTCATGGGTTACTCCAGATCCTTATTGGGACTCCTTTTTTTTTTTTTTTTTTTTATCTTAACCTACTTTTAATGAAATTCTATTACCAGTAAACCTAAGATCCATGACGTATAATTTTTTTTTTCTATAAACAAATGCTACCAGTAAAATAAAAAGTTATTTACAAATAAAGGTATATATTGGGCTTTTCACATATAAGGGCATTAGTTGCATACTTCTGCATGTGTTCTCCTGTAGTCCTGATATGCTCAGGACAAGAAAAAAGACTCACAAAAGCCAATAAATAAATGCATGTTGAGTTACATAGGTTCAAGGTTTAATCTAGAGATTAATTTCTCTCTTTCTTTTTGAAACTTTGAAAATATGTAAAGGCATTTTAATACTGCTAGTTAGAAATGTGCTCTACCAAATATTAAGCCCAACTATGATATCCCTTGACAGAAAACTTTTGACTAGTCGAAGGAAGATAAATTTTATAATCAGATATTACATATCTTTCTGACAAATCTTAAAATTAATAAATGTTATTTTTACTTTATCATATATTTTTAATAGAATTCTATTTGTAGTTTTTTTCTCTGCAGTTAGAGTGATGTGCAGAGCTGGCTTTGTCCAGCTCACGGGGGCCAGTTGTGCACATCGTCTTCCAATTCCCTGTTTACTAATGTCATATTGGCAGAAATAGGCCATGGTGGGAGTACTTATACCGTGGAAATCTAAAAATGCTTCATATCAGGACTTACCTGACCAACTAGTCAGTCTTTAACAGTTATCAGCACACAACTACCCACCTACCATTCCATAGATATCACCCTTGTTAAGGTCATCAATGATTATAAAGTCGACAAATCCAATAAACATTTCTGTTAACTTTTTCATTTGACTTCTCAGTCACATCTGGCAGAGCTGACACTTCTTTATTAAAATGCTTTCAACTGGACTCTGAGAGATTCTTCTTTCCTAGTTCTCCAGCTATTTTATGCGACACTCTTTGTTGGTCCCTTGACCTATCTTACCTCTCCAACTTCTGAATGTTGGATGCTTCAAGGCTCAAACCTCAACCCTTCTTTTCTATATATACTCACTCCCTTGGTGATCTCATCCATCCCTATGGCTTTAAATACCCCCTATACACCCATTATTCTCAAATGTGACTCTCAAGCCTTAATAGTTCTTTCACTGTGTAGACCCATATATCAACTGCCAGTTTGACATCACTTCATGAATGTCTAACAGGCAACTCAAATTTAGCATGTACAAAACCCAACTCTTCACTGCAACCTCCATATTTGTTCTCCAGTATTCCCTAACTCACAATACTGCAACTTCATTCTACCAGTTACTCATGCCAAAAAACTTGAATTCAATCTTCATTCCTCTCTTCTTTCACTCCCCACCTTAGTTTAAGCCACAATTCTTTGTCTTCTGGATTATTGTCTCCAAGCTTCCACACTTGTCCCTTTATAGTTTGTTTTCCACACAACAGAAAAAAAAACAAAGCTTTGAAATCACAAATCAGATCATCATATCATTTCTCTGTTGCTTCCAATCTGTCTCTGGTAAAATCCAAAGACCCTTGTAGCACCCATCAAGCCCTCTATACTCTGACCACCTCCTGGCTTTTTGGCCTGATCTCCTACCTCTCTCTCTACCTTCACTTCTTCCTCCACTATAGCCAGGTAGCAGTTTTTTGAACAATCTGAGCCTATTCCTGCCACAGGACCTTTGCATGGGGCTATTCCCTCTGCCTAGAATGTTATTTCTTCCTAGAGCTACAAGGCTCACTCCCTCACGTGACACTTTATCAAAGAGTGATTCTCTGCCATCACTATCCCCCTTACTGTTTGTTATCCTTCCTCATGGCACTTATCAAAATGTGGCACTTGGTTGATTATTGTGTATCTCCCCAAGCTAGGTAAGAACAGATACCCTCTTTTACTTATTTCTTTATCCCAATAATCTAGAAAAAATGCTTGTTATACAGTAGGCACTCAACAAAGATTTGATAAATGAATGTTTTAATTTACATTTTATTTATATTATATTCATTTTCATATGTAAAGATAACAGGAAAAATGAGTTGACTGCCATGCTCTGGTCAGGTCTCTTCTATCCATTGTCTAAAAAGGATATCAAATTTGATAAATAGTTTTTGTGTAGTGAGAAGTGATCTGCCCACTTGCCAAGATATGCAACATAGAAAACCAAACATGAAAAAATACAGTAATACAGCCTGCATGAATACCACTTAGTTATATAGAGTATGATCCTGGATAATGGCTATTCTTTTAGGTGTGAAGAGCTGTCTGATTACGCCCACATTGGCTTTAATCTCGTTATTCACACTGGTTACTAAAGTTTGCTCCTTTCCAGAGAAAGAATACCATACAGACATCCCATCAATTCTGTGAAAACTTTTGGAAGCTCTCTATTTGATATCTTCCTGCCAAATCCCTGCTGACTGCAAATGAGCAGAAAGTGTCAGCTTTTGTTATTTGAAGCACTAATGATGGATTTGAAATATTTCTTTAACTTTGATTCCAGGATTCACTATTGTGGTTTAACTGATGCAATATCTCAAGTCCCATTAACAGAAGAATGAGATTTTAATAGGGAACATGATCAAATCCAAACAGATCAAATTTTAGAGAAGTATTTTGAGAAGCTTTTTCAGATTCTTATCAAATTTTAAAAATCATGTCTACCTCAAATATGTTGAATTTCCTAGGGAATGAGCAGTACAATCCTACTGCTAAGGAATATTCTCTTGTTTTCTTTTGTAGTTGAAATTTTATCTATTCTGATCAAATATTTGATCAATCAAATATTTAATAATAGACCATATGAATAAAATAAAATTGAAGATTGAAGAAAATTGTTATGTTTAATTGTTCTTATTTTTGAGGATTAAAACTTTATGTAATTTAGTACTCTAGTAGAAAGACATTAATAAAGTGAAAAATAAAATGCCTCTTCCTTCCTCAATCCACCCATCCACCTGTTTTCCCTGAAATCTGGTTTTAACTCATCTCTGTGCTCACCGTGGCTAATTTGTTTCTAGAACAAAGCACAAATGATTACTACGAGGTGAAGTGATATCTGTCACTGGCCTGAAAACAAAAGCCTCGTTTCTATAGCCCCAGCTCAATTCTGAACATAACAGAGGGCTGTTCTTGGAAACCTTGCAAAATCTGATATTGCTTCCCTAAAGACAATCAGAGAGCTGGTAAATTTGTTCAATGACTTTATGAAAGACAATTGAAAAGTAGTGAATACCTCTACCCTTATGTGAATTACTTCTTTAATCAGTTGTTAAACATATCCATCTAACAGGCTGGTAACTTTTTTATTCTTCTAAGATTGACTAATTGTTTGGGTAGTTAGCCAACTACTCTAAAAGTTAAAAAAAAAAAAAAAAAAAAGATTCCCTGGGTCCTAGTGTGCATTTCTGGCAGAAAGTGGTTGAAGTGTGCAAGTGATTGCTCTCATTACACTGTACGTACCCAGAGAGAGACAAATCAATACATTTTTAAACATTTAATTTAATGATACTGGAAGAATAAAAAGGAACAAAAATGCAAAAATTATTTTAAAATGTTGTTGTTGTTAGGTGAGTTGGTTCTCACTCTCAGAGACCCTACGTAGAACACAGTGAAACACTCCCCAGTCCTGCACCATCCTCACAATCTTTAGCTATGTTTAAGCCCATTGTTGCAGCCGCTGTGTCAATCCATCTCATTGAGAGTCTTCTTATGTCCTTTTCACGGGACTGGTCCCTCCTGATGGATAACATGTCCAAAGTACATGAGATGAAGTCTCGCCATCCTTGCTTCTAACGAGCATTCTGGGTGTACTTCCAAAATAGATTTGTTTGTTCTTCTGGCAGTCCACGGTATAGTCAATATTCTTCACCAAAACCATAATTCAAAGGCATCAGTTCTTCTCTGGTTCTCCTTATTCATTGCCCAGCTTTTGCTTGCCCATGAGGTGATTGAAAATACCATGGCTTGGGCCAGGCACCCCTTAGTCCTTGAAGTGACATCTTTGCTTGTTAACACTTTAAAGAGGTCTTTTGCAGCAGATTTGTCCAATGCAATATGTCGTTTGATTTCTTGACTGCTGCTTCCGTGGGTGTTAATTGTGGACCCAAGTCAAATGAAATCCTTGATAACTTCAATATTTTCTCCATTTATTTTTTTGCTTATTGGTCCAGTTGAGAGGATTTTTATCTTTTTTATGTTAAGGTGTAATCCACACTGAAGGCTGGGGTCTTTGATCCTTATCAGTAAGTGAGTGCTTCAAGTCCAGGCAAAATTGTGTCATCTGCATATTGCTGGTTGTTAATGAGTCTTCCTCCAATCCTGATGCTGCATTTTCTTCATGTAGTCCAGATTCTTGGATTATTTGTTTAGCATGTAGATTTAATAAATACGGTGAAACTATAGAATACTGACACATATCTCTCCTGATTTTAAACCTTTTATTTCTAGAAACGAGTATTTTAAAATAGGAGCTAAAATAGATACTAATGACTGGAAAAGTCTGAATTCTTATACTAAGTGCTAATAAATAACTCTTTTTAAAATATAAGGAGCCCTGGTGGCACAGCGGGTAGAGCGCTTGACTGCTAACCAAAAGGTCGATGGTTGGAAACCACCAGCAGCTCTGCAGGAGAAAGATACGGCAGTCTACTTCCATAGAGATTTTCAGCCTTGGAAACCCAATGGGTTTGCTGTGAGTCAGAATTGGCTTGACGGCAGTGGGTTTGACCTTTTTGGTTTATAAACCATATATATACCTTCATTCAACATCGAGTCGGAATCAACTTGATGGCACTGGTTCTGGGTCTGGGCTATATACCTTACCAAAAATAACACTTTCACATTCTAAATTTTCTTCTCTGAGATAATAAATCTTTATGTGTTTATTACATATATGAATATATACTATATTGAAAGTGTAGTTTACGCATATTATAGCTATTTTGTGCCAAACCCTGTGCTCAAAGTTGGTGATCTGAAATAAATACAACAGTACCTGCTCTCAAGGAGTTCACAGTCCAGTGGGAGGGAGAGATAAGCACAGCACTTATTTCCTAGGCCATGAACCTGGGTCTTATTATATGGTCTAAAAACCAACTACCATTATTTTTGTACTCCATCAGCTGGGTTGCCTCCCTAATGCCCATAATCTCAAAGGCTCCGAGTAAGAGGCTGTAAGCAGAATTGTGAATCTCTTTGCTGCACAAATATTCCCATAGCTCCCAGGTTCCCAGATAGGGTTAAAATACAGGAAGCCCAGTTAAATGTAAATTTTAGATAAATGAATAATTTTTTTTTAGTATAATTATGCCCCATGGGTGGCTATTCCTAAATCTGGTGACCCTACTCCCAGATCATTGTGATAAATGACCCTGATCAACCACTCCCAATGTATGAGAATCTCTGATTGAGGATCTCTGATGCATCCTAGAGAAGGACACCATAGCTTCCATTCCTTGGGATTCCACTTCATGCCTCTGCTAAGTACTTTTCCTCTCTCTGTCTCCTTCTTCATATATGTGCGTGCATGTGTGTATGTATGTATAGTTCCTGGGTAGTGCAAATGATTAAGCTCTTGGCTTCTAACTGGAAGGTTGCTGGTTCAAATACACCCAGTAGTGCTGTGGAAGAAAGGCCTGGAGATCTACTTCCAAATGAACTAAACTAAACCAACTGCCATCTAGTTGATTTTGACTCATAGCAACCTTGTAGGTGTGTTATGGATTGAATTGTGTCCCCCCGAAATGTGTATCAGCTTGGTTAGGCCATGATTTCCAGTATTATGTGATTGTCCACCATTTTGTCATCTGAAATGATTTTCCCGTGTGTTGTAAATCCTACTTTTATAATGTTACTGAGGCAAGATTAGAGGTAGTTATGTTAATGAGGCAGGACTCAATCTATAAGATAAGGTTTTGTCTTCAGTCACTCTCTTTTGAGATATAAAAGAAGGTAGCAAGCAGAGAGACGGGGGACCTCATACAATCAAGAAAGTAGTCCAGGAGAAAAGCACATCCTTTGGACCTGGTCACTGCACTGAGAAGCTCCTAATCCAGGGGAAGATTGATGACAAGGATCTTCCTCCAGAATCACAGAGAGAGAAAGCCTTCCCCTGGAGCTGGCAGCCTGAATTTGTACTTCTAACCTAGACTGTGAGAGAATACATTTCTCTTTGTTAAAGGCATACACTTGTGGTTTCTGTTATGGCAGCACTAGATATCTAAGAGGTAGAGTTCCACTCACAAAGGCTCACTTGGCCCCAGACACTGCTGAGTGCCCAATCTGTCAGCAACAGAGACCAACACTGAGTCCCCAGTATGGCACCATCCCTTGAGGTGTTCAGCAAGCAGCCTGGTGGCAAATTGATTACATTGGACCACCTCCATCTTGGAAAGGGCAGTGTTTTGTTCTTTCTGGAATAGACACTCTGGATATGGATCTGCTTCCCTGCTTATGCCTAAACTACCATCCATGGACTTACAGAATGCTTTATCCACCATCATGTTATCCCACATGGCACCCTCTCAGGTCAAAAGACTCACTTCACAGAAAATGAGGTGCAGCAGTTGGCCTATGCTCACAGAATTCACTGGTTTTACCAAGGTCTCCAACATCCTGAAGCAGCTGGTTTGATAGAATGATGGAATGGCCTTCTAAAGACACAATTATAGTGCCAGCTAGGTGGCAATACCTTGCAGGGTTGGGTCATTGTTCACCAGGAGGCTGTATATGCTCTAACCCAGTGTCCAGTATATGATGCTGTTTCTCCCATAGCCAGGATTCATGGGTCCAAGAATCAAGGGGTAGAAATGGGAGTGGCAACACTCACTATTACCCCTAGTGACCCACTCATAAAATTTTTGCTTCCTGTCCCCACAACCTTGTGCTCTGTGTGTCTAGAGTTCTTTGTTCCAAAGGGAGGAATGCTCCTACCTAAAGACATGCCACTGATTCCATTGAACTGGAAGCTAAGAATGTCACCTGGCCACTTTGGGCTCCTTATGTCTCTGGATCAACAGACAAAGAAAGGGATTACCATATGGCTCATGTGATTGATCCTGATTACCAAGAGGAAATCAGTTTGATATTATGTAATGGAGGTAAAGAACAGTATGTCTGAAATGCAGGCAATCCCTTAGGGCATCTCTTAGTACTACCATGCCCTGTGATTAAAGTCAATGGAAAACTACAACAACCCAATTCTGACGTGACTAATGGCCCAAGCCCTTCAGGAATGAAGGTTTGGGTCACCCCACCAGGGAAAGAACCACAACCAGCTGAGGGGCTTGCTGAGGGCAAAGGCAATGTGGAACAGGTGGTGGAAGAAGGTAGTTCTAAATACCAGTTATGGTCACCAGGCCAGTTGCAGAAACAAGGACTGTGATTGTCATGAGTATTTTGCTTTGTATATATGCATCAAATATTTTTGTTTTCTTCACTTCCAAAATATAAGATGTAAAAGGGCTAATGCATTTTCAGTTGTATGTGCATTCATTGCATGTTCAGCACAAAGTATGACTTTGTAATTGTCTTTATTCAGAGATTATGTATGGTTCAAGGAGATGTGTACAGGTGCCAAGCTGAGAAGGGGTGGACTGTGGTGGTTAAGGTTGTGTGTCATCTTGACTGGGCCATGATTCTCAGTGGTTTAGCAGTTATGATGTAGCTTGGCAACTGTATGATGTTGTGATCACTTCCATGATGAGATTTGATATAATGTGATCACCTCCATGATGGGATCTGCTGTGAATAGCCAATCGATTGAAAAGAGTTTCCTTGGGCATGTGGCCTGCATCAAATATCCACTTGGACATTCTGGCAAGACTCATGGGCTTTTGCTTGCTCTGGATCCTGCAGCTGGTTCCTCTCTGTCTGACCTCTGGTTCTTGGGACTTGAGCTAGCAGGTTACCTGCAGTCTTGCCTGTCAATCTTGGGATCCATTGATCTTTGCAGCCTGTGAGAAACAGCCCTACTCTCTGACTTGCCAACCTTGGGTTCATCAGCCCCTGAAGCTACGTGAATCAGGAGAAGCCTCCAGCCTGACCCATAGACTTGGGATGTTCCAGTCTCTTCAACCATGTGAGCCATTTCGTTGACATAAATCTCCGTCTATATCACAGCCTTCCCTTTCCAAGGGATCCAGCACTTATTTAAAAAAAAAAAAGATTAGATCTGGAGAAAATTCCATTTTTTCAGAGCCACAGTGTGAAAAATGCTTTCTTATTTCTAATACTGAGTATTACTGATGCCAAGTTTGTTCAACCTAGTTTTCTTTCCCCTCAAAGTGATCTCCTTTCTAGCAAGGAAGAATGAAGAAAACTAAACATACAGGGGCAAGATTAGTCCAAAGGGCTAATGGACCACATCTACCAGGGCCTCTACCAGGCTGAGTCCTGTACAGCTAGATGGTGTCCAGCTACCACCACAGACTGCTCTGACAGGGATCATAATAGAGGGTCCTGGACAGAGCTAGAGAAAAATATAGAAACAAAATTCTAATTCACAAAAAAAGACCAGACTTACTGGCCTGACAGACTGAAACCCCAACAGTATGGCCCCCAGACACCCTTTCAGCTCAGTAATGAAGTCACTCCCAAGGTTCACCCCTCAACCAAAGAACATCAGGAGACTAAAGGGGCATGACAGCCCAGGGGCAAGGACTAGAAGGCAGGAGGGAACAGGAAAGCTGGTAATAGGGAACCCAAGGTTGAGAAGGGAGAGTGTTGACATGTCATGGGGTTGTTAACCAATGTCATAAAACAAAATGTGTACTAACTGTTTAATGAGAAACTAATTTGTTCTGTAAACATTCATCTAAAGTACAATAAAAAAAAAAAGTGAGCTCCTTTCTCGCTGGACAATGCTTAGAGATTAAGCAGTTGTATTCACCAGTTTTTATCAATTCTTAGACCAGAAGCTACAACCATGGAAAAACAGAATGGTAGATGTGATAGAGGTATTCTGCATGCATAGAAAAAACTGATTGATGTGGGGGGGGGGAGGCGGTGAGGGGTTGATATAATGTGAACTAAAGTGAACTAAAGATGGAAGGGCAAAGGAGAGGTAACTAGTTTTATTAGAAAAGAAAGAGTATTCTAGGCCAAGAAAAGCATCTGTAAAGATACAAAGGCATGTGAGAACATAATATAGTCTAGAATGGCAAGTTGTTGAGAACTGCTTGAGTTTAGGAGGCATGTAGGATAACCTCTTGTTTGCTTATCTTGCTAAAGAATTTGGATTTCATCCTGGAAAAAAAGGGAATCAGTAAGAATTTTGAGAGGTGAGCTGCAAGGTGAGGGTCTTAGATTGGGTTCTTCAAAAGCAGAGCCTGAGACAAGGACTTGGATGTGAGTAGTTTATTTGGGAAGTGATCCCAGGATACAGGAGTAAGGAAACAGAGAGATTAAGGCAGGGAAGGAAAAAAGAAAAAACAGCATAAGCTTGGATTGGGTAAATCACTGTGTAGACAGTAGGGGCTTGATTCCATCAGGATTGAGGAGGGTACAAAATTCATTCATCCTTAAGAAGGATGGAAACTGGAGAATTAATTAACTGGCTCCCATCTCCCATTGGTTGAGGGTATCTAAGTTCTCATCAAGATATGTTTTGTTAAAAAGTAATAACAACAAGTTAAAAAAAAAGAAAAGAGGACTCTAAACAGTGTCAGCTAGCTTTGATTATGGGTGCATAGCATGCAAATTCTGGCAAACCACTGTTGATATTGTTGTTAATTATCTTCTGGTCAACTCCAACTCATGGTGACCCCCCGTGTACAGAGTAGAACTGTTCCATAGGGTTTTCAAGGCTGTGATCTTTTGGAAGCAGATTGCCAGGCATTACTACTGAGATGGCTCTGGCTGGGTTTGAACCACTAACCTTTCAGTTAATAGCTCACCGTTTATCAATTTGCGCCATCCATGGACTCCTACCATTAGATGTTACGATGTCAATGCAACAACTATACTGGCCCAGTGACACTGATGTGCACCAGGAAGGGAGGGACAAAGAAGAAATTTTTATTTACAGAATCTTAAAGAACCCCGCTTTTCATTTTACAAAGTGAAAAACTGTCCTCCATGAGAGAGATTATTGCATGACAGTAGGAGCGGCAGCTTTGGAGCCAGGCTGCCTGGGCTCAAATCCAAATTCCACTAATTCTTAGCTGTGCGATCATGGGCAAGTTACTTAACCTCTTAGTGTCTCAGTTATTCTCTCTGTAAAATGGGACTAGTAATATTACCTACCTTATAGTTTTGAAAATTTAATGAACTAATACAAGTAAGTGCTTAGAACACAATCAGATAGCAAGTATTCATTGTTTAAAGGTAAGGGAAAAAAAATCCATTATGTCTGTACCCATTCTGGACAAGTAAATGCTCTCTTGAACTGTGCGTGGAGGGGTAAATTATTAAATTCCTGTTTGCATCACCTAGGGTGAATAGATAAGTCAGTAGATAGATGAATTTAATACACACCATTATAATATAGCAAATAATATATAAATGAATGGCTAACCAACTGTGTTTTGTTTTTTAATCAAAATGTCAGCAGTTCTAATCCACCAGGCGCACCTTGGAAACTCTATGGGGCAGTTCTACTCTGTCCTACAGGGTTGTTATGAGTCGGAATCGACTTGACAGCAATGTTTTTTTTTATATATATATACATAATGTGGGGTCCTAGTGGTACAGCAGTTAAGAGCTGTGGCTGTTAACAAAAAGGTCAGCAGTTTGAATCCACCAGCTGCTCTCTGAAAACCCTATGGGGCGGGTCTACTCTGTCCTACAGGGTCACTATAAGTGGAATCGACTCGATGGCAACGGGGTTTTTTTTTAATACATAATATGTATAATATATAATAATTTATATAGAATATACATATGAATTTAGTATACATATATGGGAGCCTTGGTGGCGTAGTGGTTAAGAGCTACAGCTACACACCAAAAGGTCAGAAGTTTGAATCCACCAGCCACTCCTTGGAAACCCTATGGGGCAATTCTACTCTGTCCTTTAGGTTCACTAAGAGTTGGAGTTGACAGCAATGGGTCTGTTTTTTTTTTAAATGTAAAAGGACAGGTGGTGGAACGGTTAAGTGCTTGGCTGCTAACTGAAAGCTGAAAGCTTGGAGGTTTGAAACCACCCAGCTGCTCTGTGGTAGAAAGACCTGGCAATCTGCTCTCATAAAGACTAAAAAAACCTAGAAAATCCTATGGCGTAGTTCTACTCTGCACATGGAATTGAAAATTAACTCGACAGCACCTAACAGCAACAATAACATATAGATAGATAGATAGATGATAGATAGATAGACAGGTAGACAGGTAGATCGATAGATGATAGATAGGTAGGTAGGTAGGGAGGTAGGGAGGGAGGTAGATAGATAGATAGATGAGAGATGATAGATAGATATATAGATAGATGATAGACAGATGATGATAGATGATAGATTTGTTTTTCTCACAAAAACTGATTTTGTGAAAATTATCAGAGCTCTAAATTAATACTTCCTTATAAAGACAATAGCAAAAATAATACATATATTTCTTAGGCTTTTTTAATATTATAGTGAGAGAAACATACTATATGCTAACATGTCAGGACCTTTTAATTAATTAATTTTTTTATTGTGCTTTAAGTGAAAGATTACAAATCAAGTCAGCTTCTCATATAAAAAGTTATCATATCTTGCTGTGTACTCCTAGCTGTTCTCCCCCTAATGAGATAGCACATTCCTCCTCTCCACCCTCCTCAACCAGCTCCTGTCCCCATCTGCCTTCTCATCTCCCTTCCAGACAGGAGCTGACCGCATAGTCTCGTGTGTCTACTTGAGCCAAGAAGCTCACTCCTCACCAGTATCATTTTCTGTCTTATAGTCCAGTCCAATACCTGTCGGAAGAGTTGGCTTTGGGAATGGTTCCAGTCTTAGGCTAACAAAGGGTATGGGGTCCATGACCTCCAGGGTCCCTCTACCCTCGGTCAGACCATTAAGTCTGGTCTTTTTAAGAGAATTTGAGATCTGCATCCCACTGCTCTCCTGTTCCATCAGGGATTCTCTGTTGTGTTCCCTCTCAGGAGAGTGATTGGTGGTAGCCAGGCACCATCTAGTTCTTCCAGTCTCAGGCTGATGTAGTCTCTAGTTTATGCGGCCCTTTCTGTCTCTTGGGCTCATCTTTACCATATATCTTTGGTGTTCTTCATTCTCCTTTGCTCCAGGTGGGTTGAGACCAATTGATGCATCTTAGATGGCTGCTTGCTAGCGTTTAAGACCCCAGATGCCTCTCACCAAAGTGGAATGCAGAACATTTTCTTAATAATTTTGTTATGCCGATTGACCTAGATGTCCTCTGAAGCCATGGTCCCCAGGCCCCCATCCCTGCTGCTCTGGCTTTTGAAGCATTTGGTTGTATTCAGGAAACGTCTTTGCTTTTTGTTTAGTCCAGTTGTGCTGACCTCTTGTCAGGACATTTTTAACTATTATGTATAATGACTCATGCTTAGAACAGTGCTGTTCAATAGAAATATAATGTGAGCTGCAGCCATAATGTAACATTTTCTGGTAGGCACATTAAAAGAGTAGAAAAAAAATAGGTGACTAATTTTACTTATGTTTTATTATTATATATCTGAAATATCATTTCAACAAGTTATTTATATAAAAAAGGTATTGTGACATATTTTAGTTTTGTTTTTTTTTTCACTAAGTCACTGAAACAGTGTATTCTTTATACTTATAGCATACCAGCCACATTTTGAGTGTTCAATAGCCACAAGTGACTAGTGGCTACCATATTAGATAGCATGGCTCTGGAACTACATACATTTTAAGGGCCTGAGACCTTAAAAAAAAAAAAAGATGATATTGGTTCTAAAATGTTAAAAGAATACTAGAAAATTAAATTTAATAAAAGCTTCTTAAATGTCTCCAAAATACTGGAGTTACCAAGGCTGTTAATTATTTTTAATGTTCACTAAAATATCACATTTGAAATAAAATAGTAACTAAATTTTTCTCATGTTGCAAGAATCCTGAGTATGTGTGATTTTGAAGAAATCATAGCCTAAATCATCTCAAAAACAAAATTTCCTTTTACAAGTTTTAAAAATTTTATGTTCACCATGGGATTAGACACATTTTAACATGCTTAATGTGATATAGAATGGGGACCCAAAAGTAAGAGCACTCATCTCTAAAACAATGCATTAAAATGTCTTAAAATGACCTGAACATAGTAATATAGTCTTATTACTCACTTATTATGTCATTAGGATATGACAAAATATATCTCCTTCCTTGACTCTCTAACTTGGTTACCCACCCCCCACCAAAAAAAAAAAAAAACCTGTTGCTGTTGGGTCAATTCCGACTAATAGCAACTCTACAGGACAGAGTATAACTGCCCCATATGGTTTCCAAGGACCACCTGGTGGATTTGAACTGCTGACCTTTTGGTTAGCAGCCGTAGCGCTTAAAGCTATGCCACCAGCCAGCACCCTCTTAATCAAATTCCAGCCCCTTTCCCTGATAATACTGTAGCATGATTCTAAAGCTCTGGTGTGACCTGCCAGCTGTACCTTCAATTCAACTTCTTTTTTCTTTTCACCAAGTCAGCCTCTAGGCATAAAGACATGGAAGAACTATCTCTGGAAGTTGAAGGAACTAGAACCTAATTCCGACTCTGTCATTTAGAAGCCCTGTGATGTTGAACAATTTGCTTCTCTGAGGCTCAGGCTTTTCATTTGCAAAGTAGAAATAATAATAACACCTACTCCCATAGTTGCTATGATGCTTAAGTAAGGGCTGTGAGGAGGCATTCCTTCAGACAAGTCCAGAGGCCGTATCAACCTCCATCTAGCATCTTTAGGCTTTGGAACAACCACTGTCACCCCCCCGCCAAAGGCTAACGGTTTGTCCACATGTCAGCAGGGTTGAAGAGCATAATCCCAAGCTTAGCACCAAGATATGTGACTTCCCCTCTCCTAGGGTAGTCAGGCTGGGAAATTACCTCATGCTTCATGTAGTGAAGCAAGTAGGTCATAGTCACGTGGCCAATGGGGTGTAAAAATGGCTAGCCTCATGGTCTCCTCAGCTATGGTGAAGGTGTGGCATGCATAACAAAAACTTACAACCCACCCAAAAGTCTACCTGGCTAGGTAGGAGGAGACTGGCAGAAGTCGGCTCCCTTTCAGCCCCTCACCCATGATGCCAGGTGGAGGCTTGCGTGGAAAAGTTTTTTATATCCACTTGACAGTTTCCAGAAGTTGGGGGGGACCAGCCTGTCATGTAACTGTCCCATTGAAGTCCCTCACCCAAGGCACAGAGTGAGGTATAAATGCAAGAGTTGTCATCTCTGCCCAGACAGCTTTTGAGCCATGACGAATTGCTTGTTCTGTTGTATGGTGTACGCTTCTTTTCGTAAGCAATAAAAACTACTTTCTATGTGCTAACATGTTCGGGTTCTGATCAGAAGGATGTGATATTCATGGAGGAATCACATTTAGCGATTGGTGCCCTATTTCTAATGGACTCCTTGCTATTTAGGAGCCTGAGACCACCTGTGAGCACATGCAGCATTGACAGATTGTTAGCAAGACCTTGTAGGTAAAGCACCTGGACCCTAGCCCGGTACCCCAGCAGAGCATGCCCAGTAAAAGCTATATTACTAACAAGGAGAACTACTAGTTATTGAGCAACTCCTATATGTCAACTCCTATGGGGCAGTTCTACTCTGTCCTATAGGGTCGCTATGAGTCGGAATCGACTCGACGGCACTGAGTTGGGTTGTAGATGTTTGCCGCCTCATTGTACATTCTCATGACAACCTGATGAGTTAGGAATTATTCACCCCACTTTACTGATGAAAATGCTGAGGCTCATGGATGCTAAGTGACCTCTACATGGTTACAGCTCATTATTGAGTGGGGCAAGATGTTTCGTAAGAGTTTTGTAATGGTCTCTTCTGACTGTCTGAGAAACATATACCAGTAAAGAAGCACGTGTTCAGAAATACAATCAGCTTTCATTGATTCAGTGACCAAATATTCTCTGTTTTTTTTTTTTTTTTAAAGTTTATACCACAAACTTAGCAGCCTTAATTCCTTTGCAGATGAAAAGTGGGTACTAATACATACATTCTTTCATACAGTTGTTTTGGAAAACATACCACAGACTCCTAATGTAAAGTTAGATTTTGTTGTTTATGAATAATTCTATTGCAGAAAGGAAGGAAGGGAAAGTGTGTTTACTTCCAGAGTCGGCCTAACCACCAAAATGCAGTTTCTTAACGCATCAAATTTTGAAGCTCCCTTTTACACGCACTTCAGACTTAGAATCGCCCATCCATTCAGGTGAGGGATGGAGATGGAGGAAGTCATAAAGTCCTAAATTAGCCAACAGCAAAATGTAATGTGTAAGGGGTGGTGAAAACAAACAGGTGGAGCCATTCACAGTGTTTTTCCAGTAAAACATTAAGGAACTTTCCTTTTGCTAAGATTTTAATGTTTTCTCTAACTGACCTTTTTCTCAGCACGAGGTCCCTGTTCTTGCGGCCAGGGATAGGGCTTGGGGTGCTGAGAAAAGGGTGTGGATGGCGAGGTAGGTGGGGAGCCCCCAGCTCTTGTGGTTATTTGTCTTGCATCTCCATGCAGCTCTAGACTTCTCTGTGACTTTCTTGCTGTTGCCTGTGGGTGCCACAGGCTTATCTCTTTCTCCCCTAAGCTAAAATTGAGAGAGGGAAGGAAAAGCATACGGCTTTTTTTTTTTTTTTAACCCTTTTAAGTGTATCATGCAAATAGTATTATTCTAGCTTTTTAATAATCCCCTTTCAATGTGAAGTCCAAACTTCCAGTCCACCTTGAGAAGACAGAAAAATCTGAGCAGCTCAGTATCCAAAATTTTGCACACGAGTTTCATTTCACCACCATCTGGTTCATCTACAATGATTTAATGTATATTTATAAGTGCAAGATTTATATACTTCAGTTCTGGCTGTCAACGCAAAAAAAAGAAAATCTGCCTTCTACTATTTAATTTCTAGTGATATTAGAACTTTCATATTTTCATGTATTAAAATACATTTCAGCTTTTCTAAATCCCGTTCTGATATTAAAGCTTGTTCCCTTTTCAAAATTCCAACCTCTTTTCTTGTTTATACTATGCAACACTCTCTTATTAAGCAACAAGATATTCACACTATGTATTGTTATAACAAAGTTCGCACAATACAGATCCAGTTGAATTCCTAGTTAGAGCTATCTTCAATCAGTTACAAAGTCTTTGATATTACAGGAGGGGGTTAAAGAGAGATTTTATATCTTACAATTCCGTGTGATTAGCAAAGAAATAAGTGTAAATACAGGCATTTGACTTTTTTCCAAAATTCTCTTATGACTTTGTATATTAATTTATATAATTTATACAGACATTCTATAAAATTACATATATGTAAGTAATTGTGAAGGAGCCCTGGTGATGCAATGGTTAATCACTTGACTGGTAACCAAAACATTGATGGTTCAAACTCACCCAGTGGCGCTGCAGGAGCAAAGACCTGGAGATCTGCTCCTGTAAGGATCAGAGCCTAGAAAACCCAGTGGGGGAGTTCTGTTCTGTCACATGGAGTTGCTATGAGTCTGAATCAACTCCATGGCACCTAACAACAGCAATGTGTGTGCGTGTGTGCGCGCGCACGCGCGCGCATGCGCATCCTTATGTCAATGAGAAACAGCACTAGCAAAGTTTTCAGTAGACCTCTAGGGAGGTCTGCAGCCGGCAGCAGGTGAACAGCATGAACAAACGTAGGGAAACCTGAGAACTCCATAAAATGCCATGTGGAAAACCAAGGAAAGTGACTGAACTTCTACTAATTTGCTATGAGGGACCTGAAGTTATACAACAATAACTTTTTGTTAATCACACAAGTTAGTAAGGTCTGGAATATTGTGGTATTATGGGGGTGGATTATACAATAAGCAAGGTAAGCACAGGCTTACTTGTGCTTATTTACTAATCACTAGTGAACAATTTCACATGGGTTTCACCACACCATATTAAAGTGAAACTCATGTGAAATTGTTCACTATAGACTAGTAAGTAAGCACAAGTAAGCCCATGCTTACCTTACTTACTGAGTCATCCACCCCTGTCAGGGATTGTGAATTTGAAAAGAGGCTTTGATTCTGTAGGAAGGAACTGTGGGGTAAGGAGAGAGACAAGTGCCAGCTATACCTAGAAGCAGAATCTTTAACGGGGTGAAAAACTGTGAAATTCTTCACTACAGATTAGTAAGTACGCACAAGTAAGCCCATGCTTACCTTGCCGATTGGATAATTTGCCCCGGGTACATATACACACTTTTTGGTAACTGACTTTTTGCCGAATGAGTTATAACCTAAGTATTTATCATTGTTCACAAATATTTTACTGAATGATTTTTGGAGGTGTCATGATATTCTCTCACGTAGACATACAACATAGCTCATTAAAACGATCTTTCAGATTTAGAACTTTTAGATTGCTTCTTATTGTGTGTTTGTTTTCCATATTATAAATGGTGTTGCCACAAACATAGTTGCAGATATTTATCTGTATATCTACCTTTGTATAAAAACCACCCCAAAAAATCCCCAATAATTTACCAGTTGGGTTTTTTATAGGTTTATTTTTCATTTTAGCAAGTTTCTATAGTTTACAATCTTGATTATGTGCTTTTAAATCTTCTATATTTTTAAAAATTCATCAGCATGTTTAAAACCCAGTAGTGAATAGTAAATTTTTTTAAAGTTCACAGAGAGAAAAGAATTAAAAAAACCTCTGTAGTTCATACTAACTCAAAGCTTCATTGCATTACTCTGTTCGTATCTTACCTATGGTTCTAAAATCAATTTCCATGTCAGCACATGATGCTGATTATTAAAGTAATTTTAACAACTTCAAGGCAAGTTTTTTTTTCTAAAGACTCCCTTTTGATATACTTTTCACATAGCAAAAGATGTCACTCCATCAAGATAGATGAATATCGAATTCAAATCTCATTAACAAAGAGTTTTAAGTCATCAGTTTGTCAGAGTCATAATGTGAGTGTATATCAATACACTTACATTCTGATTCACTGTTACTGTTACAGAGGTAAACTTATCTACTACATGAATTGATAGTCATACCATAACATGAATGTGACTTTTCTACAAAATAAAATCATTTTTTCTTAAACATTTTAGAACTGAATTAAATATTAAAATTCATGCCCAGATTTTTTTTCATAAAGCTGTGAACCATTCCTTACCTTAAAAGTAGACGACATGAGACAAGAAAAATAAAATCTAGACAAAGAAGCTCCCAGTCAAGAATTCTGAATTTGAAGAAAAATACCCAGGTCCTTTCTGTAGGGCTGCAAATTTAGCTGATAGCGATAGTAACAATAGCTATGACAGAAAACATTCTACAATGTGTTGGACATTGTATATACATTATTTAATTCTCCCAACAATCTTGTGAAAGGGAGCATATTATTACTGCTACTAGACAGTTGAAGAAGGGAGCAGTGGTGGGTCAGTGGTAAAGTTCTTACCTTTCATGCATGAGACCTGAGTTCAATTTCCTGCCAATGAACCTTAATGCACAGCCACCACCCATCTATCAGTGGAGGTTTGTGTGTTGCTATGATGCTGAACAGGTTTCAGAAGAGCTTCCAGACTTAGATGTACTAGGAAGAAGGACATGGTGATCTACTTCCAAAATCCATACAATGAAAATCCTATAAATCACAACTGTTCGATCCACAACCCATCATGGGGATGGTACAGAACTGGGCAGCTGTGCATGGGATCAACATGGGTCAAGAGCTAACTACATGGCAGCTAACAACAACAACAATAGATGAATAAACTGGGACTCAGAAAACTTCAGAACTTGGCCCAATGTCACATAGCAAGTAAGTGACAGAGGTCTGTAGGACTCTAGAACATGTGTGTGTGTGAGTGTACCAAACTGCACCCCAACCTTTGAAATGAATTCCAAACCATTAGCTTGCCAGAATAGACCTGCTTTTATAACCCCATCATGGCTCAAGCTTTCCGCAATGAAAGGAGAAGAAGCTTGGAAAGCAAGTATACTTTTTTGCACACAATTCACACACAGGGGTGAATTATCCAATAGGCAAAGTAAGCATGGACTTTCTTGTGCTTACTTACTAATATGTAGTTAACATGAACTGGTGAAACCCATGTAAAATTGTTCACTACAGATTAGTAGGTAAGCACAAGTAGGCCTGTGTTTACCTTGCTTACTGGGTCATCCACCCCTATCAGGGTTTTGATTCTGTAGGAAGGTGCTATAGGGTTGGGAGAAAGATGCCAGCCATACCCAGAAGCAGAATCTTTGATGCGGTGAAAAAATATGAAATTGTTCACTACAAACAATCTGGTATGTAGGTAAGCACTGTGCTTACCTTGTCTATTGGGTAATCAGCCCCCAAACAGAGTTCCAAGGTAGTGATTAAACCAACTGAATTAGAAAATATTGGAAATTCACGTAACTAATATTTTCTTACTTTGCTTGCTGGGTAGAAAACTAACATAACCCAGGCAGGCATTATACCTTCTCCAGCCCCTCTTACCTCCCTCAGTCCCTTTACCCCCCCATCCCTTTGCGCCCCTGGTTCTGCCTCCTTGCCAGGTCAGCAGTCTTTGCCCCATGTGACTCCTCTGCAGGCGATGGATGAGGGTGAAGAGGGTGGCATGGACATCTAGTCTGTGGAAGAAACTGTAAAATAAATCAGAACTTTTGTGATTAACCTCATGCTAGCTTATCTCCTGTGCCTTTTTACACTAAAATTGTTTTCTTTCTCAGCCTTGAATTTCACTGCAAAAGGTCTCCTTTTGTCACTTAAACTAAGCCTGGATTAAGGATATGGCCCAGTGTAGCAGCAGACATATCCAGAAACACAGGTTGTGGAACTATGGGGGCTTCAGTTGTTTCACATGAACTGTTTTGAAGCCACACACCTGGCAAGTATTTCCAGGAAAATAACAGGGAAGATTGGGGTGAGGAAATCCACTTTATCTTAGACTGGTTGGTGGGTTGGCTAACAGCTTCAAGTCTCACACTCACTGGCAATTAGGACTATCCTCTTGAGAAAGGAAGAATTAGAGGGGTGAATGGGCCAACCCTTGTAGTGGGAGGATAAGGGCAAGTTTAGTATGCTTTTCATCTCCTTTTCTTTGGACATCCCTCTCTAAATAAGTCTACAATGATTTTTTTTTAAGACATTGAGTTCAAATCGAGGCATCTTTATAATTTCTACTTCTTACTCTAATCATTCACTAAAAAAAAAAGAAAGAAAAAAAGTGAACATCCTTCTATATACTCAGCACTATGCCAGGATTGAGACTAAATATAAAAAAGACATGATTCTTGCCCTGAAGGAACTTACTGTCTAAAAGGGGAGACAGAAAAGCAAACAGGAACATTAACATTATGTATTCTTGTAGGTGACCTCCTCGTATTCAGATGGAAGAATCCATTCTTTGGGAAAGCTTTAAATTTTTGTGACAAAGAGAAACAGTCAGCCTTCAGCTTTTGGCATCCAAATGGACTGTTGAAGTGCACATCAGAAAGCCAAAGCTTTTGTCTTCAAGAGTTGAGCTTTATGAGAGCAGAAAATGTTGAGATCAAAGGTAAAGCCTTGGAGGCAATGAAATAAAGAATGTCTGTAAACAATAATTCAGAAATCAACCCTATCCCAGGAAGATTGTGAAATTGGAGGGATGAGGAGAGACATTGATGAGGTCTTCAGTACCTGTGATGGCCTGGTACAAAAAACAAAACTGGCTGCAGTGGAGTGGATTCCAGCTCATAGCTACCCTATAGGACTGGGTAGAATTTCCCCCTAGATTTTCCAAGGCTGTATAGGCCAGAGTATAACTGGACAGAGTATAACTGCCCCATAGGGTTTCCAAGGAGCCCTAGTGGTGCAGTGGTTAAGAGTTTGGCTGCTAACCAAAAGGTGGGCATTTCCAACCCACCAGTCACTCCTTGGAAACCCTATGGGGCAGTTCTACTCTGTCCTATAGGGTTGCTACAAGTGGGAATCAACTCGATAACAAGGGGTCTGAGGGTTTCCAAGGACAGCCTGGTGGATTCAAATGGCCTGGTAGGGAGGAGCAAAGTGGTCAGGATAGGTTTCCCAGTGTCACTAGACTAGCACCATTCACTGCCAACACTATGGAGTGATATGGCCAATCTCTGGCACCATTCAACACATGAAGGAGCACCATCACTGATGCTTAGCTGGAAGTTCACTTAGCTAGGCTTGTGGCCATCCAAACAGGGCCTGTCATGATACTTAGAGAGTGTCCTCTACAGTTGATACCCTTCTGTTTCCTAGAATGAAGCCCTTTTGAACCATTCCATGTGATTCAACTCTTTTCAAAGACCCAGAAATTTTAAGCTCTTTGAGACAGAGCCTGAAACTGGGCACAGGGACCCGTGATGGTGCTGTGGAAGGCAGAGCCCCACAGCGGCTAGCCACCCAGCACATGGGAATACTGCAAAGAGGAGAGTGATGTGCAAATACAGCCAGCCCCAGTGTCCATTCTTCTCTTCTTCCATGGTCACAGAGCCCCCAGATTCTCTGTCCTACTGTCTCCTTGACTGAGTTGTTCTGTTCTTCTCTTGCGCTTTTTCAAGCACCAGGCACTTCATGACTTCTTGACTTTGATATTTCTGTTTTGCTATCACCCTTTTTTTTTTTTGGTACACATATGGCCAGACATGTTGTCCAATGAAACCATTTTTTCACTTAGAAATCCACTTTCACTAACTCCTTTCCTGGAAAGTAGTCCAGTCTCATTCTTCTCCTCTGTGAACTTGCTTCAGATCCTGACTCATTAAAACTCTACACAGGTGAAAAAGGATAGTGGAGATATGAGCTACTTATTAGAAAGAATATGAATGTACTAAATTCAAGATTTACTGAATTTATAAAATAAGTAAAAAGTACTACACTACTTAACTGATATACCATAATACTTAACTGAATATATTAGCAGAGACCTGATGGATCTTACGTGTGACTAATACTAACAAGTTTGCTTGACACTCTACCATACTAAAGAGATCTATCACAAGGAAACAAATTATGCTAGAAACTGAATGTATGAAGTACATGCTACTAATAAGGTAATCAGAACCATCTTACTAAATATGACAGATCTGACATTAGCTGACAGATACAAATTAACTTAATTTAGTATTAATAGTAATAAATGGGAGCAGAATTTAAGTATTTGGTCTAATGTGACTTTCATATCATTAGAAATCTGTGATCTCACTGCTTTGAAAGGAGTTACATTTCTATTGCTTAGGACAGTGCAGTAACTACTACTACATAATGAGGTTTACCTGTTATCAGATATCAGATGGTGGTATCTTCAAACATGTATCACAGCTCATTACCATGGTTCAGGGGTGTGTTCACATGCTTCCAGAGAGACAGAGCCAAACCCATTGTGGTCGAGTTGATTCTGACTCATAGAGATGCTACAGGACAGAGTAGGACTGTTCCATAGGGTTTCCAAGGAGCGACCGGTGGATTCGAACAGATGACCTTTTGGTTACAGCCATAGCTCATAGTAGCTTTTAACTGCTGAGACTTAGCACTGGATTATTCATTTTAAGAATATAGGAAATATTTACAGAGCTTATGGGGAAATCAAGAAGGCCTCTTTAACTCTCACGAAACAATTTTGAACATTTGAGCGTGTGTGCCCATGTGTGTACATATTCTATTGTGTGCTGCAGAGCATAAACACTCTAGATCCAGGGGACCACAAGCTGGTGGTCTTGCAGGCAAATTCAGCCTCCAGACATGAAGACATACTTTGTTTGGCCCATAGTGTTTTAAGCATAGGGAAATTTCACACACCAAAAATCTGGATTTCTGATTTCATTTTGGAAAACTGGGCAACATTGGGCATTTCCACCCAGCAACAGTTGGTTAGATCTGAGTAGGAGCTGTCCCATTTAGGTACGGTATACACGCTCCAGTCTACCGTGTCCTTTTTCCTATCATAATACTCTATTCTAGCCCACTCCATTCATTTGCATAACCTGTCTGGCCCCTTCAGATATTTACATTTTTTCGCTTTTTTTCTAAACAGTCAAAGCAGACTCAAACCTTAGAGTATAAAGGAATGAAGACCAGAGTACTCAAATAAAGTTTTATACATAAAGGGGATTTAATCTGGAAATTTAGAGGTAAATTTGAAGGGATTTGGACTAGTCAGAAGGGGAAAAGAAGGGTTCTTGGTAAGGAAAATAAAGATGAGCAAAAGCATCAGGGCATAAGTAATTATGATATTTAGGTAGACAAATAAGACTAACATTCCAGATGAAGGAAGTAAAAAGTATTTGTGTTTGGTTTAATTTGGATAGAAATGAGAATCCATTTAAAGAATTTTAAGAGAGAAGTAACACAATGCAAGTATTATTTTATTGGTAATCATAGATTGATAGATGCATTGGGAGAGACTGAATTCAGAGGGATCAGGTGGGTGGAGGTGGCAGTAATCAGATGTGAAATAAGGAGGGAGTGTTAGCTGGGTGAGGGTAAGACATTTTAAAAAACAAAGCAAATGGCCTAGAAGAACACCCTCCATAATCGGTATGTTCTTTTAGTATATGGTGACCCTAACTTTAAAGTATTAGCTGTATTTGTTTCATAAATTGGTTGGTACCTAGAAGTCTGTCTTGATTTATATTTTTTTTGCAGTTTTTGCATTGTATTACTTCTCATTTAATTAATTTTATGGGATCAATTATTTCTCTATTGAAGATTCTATGCCCTCAACCTATATCATAAGCCTTCATATATAAAAAACTATGTGCCCTGTGTCTGGGCCTCTTAGTAAGTCTTTAATATTGTAGTGGATAATAAAAAAATGTAATTCCCCTTTAAGGAGAAGTGGATATAAAGATAGGACTTATAAAAATCTAACTACATGTATTTTGAAGACCTTAAAAAAATTGAAGACCTTAGAGATTATTTAATCTAATCCCCTTATTTTCTGATCTGTTGGTCGTAAAACTGAGGCCCAGGTGACACAAGTGATTTAATGAACCAGTAAAAGGGTGGGTTTTTATCAGTGCAGTCTTGGGAATGCTTTCTCACTCCAATCCCAAGAGTTTGGGTAAATTGTCTCATACCCAAGACCTGTTCTGATTCTACATAATTGAATCATAAGAAATTATGGATAACATTGTAAGGAATAGGAATTCCAGAATACTTCATTATGCTCATGAGGAACCCATACATAGATCAAGAGGCAGTTGTTCAGACAGAACAAGGAGATACTGCATGGTTTAAAGTCAGGAAAGGTGTGCATCAGTGTTGTATCTTTTCCCTATACCTATTCAATCTGTATGCTGGGCAAATAATCCAAGAAGCTGGACTGTATGAAGAAGAACCGGGCATCAGGATTGGAGGAAGATTCATTAATAACCTGCATTACACAGATAACACAACCTTGCTTGCTGAAAGTGAAGAGGACTTGAAGAACTTACTGATAAAGGTCAAAGACCATAGCCTTCAAGATGGATTACACCTCAGCATAAAGAAAACAAAAATCCTCACAAATGGAGCAATAAGCAACATCATGATAAATGGGGAAATGACTGAAGTTGTCAAGGATTTCATTTTACTTGGATCCACAGTCAATATCCATGGAAGCAGTAGTAAGGAAATCAAAAGACGCATTGCATTGGGCCAATCTGCTGCAAAAGACCTCTTTAAAGTGTTGAAAAGCAAAGACGTCACCTTGAAGAACAAGGTGCACTTGACCCAATCCATGATGTTTTCAATCGTATTATATGCATGTGAAAACTGGACAATGAATAAAGAAGACGGAAGAATTGATACCTTTGAATTGTGGTGTTGATGAAGAATATTGAATATACCATGGATTGCCAAAAGGACGAATAAATCTGTCTTGGAAGAAGTACAACCAGAATGCTCATTAGCATTAGCAGGGATGGCGAGACTACCTCTTACGTACTTTGGACATGTTGTCAGGAAGGATCAGTCCCTGAAGAAGGACATCATGCTTGGTAGAGAGGAGGGTCAGTGAAAGAGAGGAAGGCCCTCAATGAGATGGATTGACACAGTGGCTGCAACAATGAGCTCAAGCGTAATAATGACTGTGAGCATGGCACAGGACTGGGCAGTGTTTTGTTCTGTGGTACATAGGGTTGCTATGAGTCAGAATTGACTTGATGGCACCTAACAAAACAACAACATTCTGATTCTCTGCCTGTTCATACATGTACTACTGAGTTGTCTTAGGCTAGGTTCTCCAGAGTAGCAAAACCAGTGAAATATATAGATCTGTGTATGTGTATATAGATATATACATATATATATATATTTATATGTATGTATATAGTTTTTCATTATATAGATGATAGATAGATAGATAGATAGATGATAGATTGATAGATAGATAGATAGATAGATAGATAGATAGATAGATAGATAGATAGATAGATAGAGATTTATCTCAAGGAGATGGCTGATATGGTTGTAGAGGCTGGCAAGTCCAAAGTTCATGGGTCGAGCATAAGGCTGAAGGCTTCCCCTGACTCACATAGCTTCAGGGGCCAACAAATCCAAGACTGGCAGGTAAGGTGGCAGGCTGCTGGCTCAAGACCCAAGAGCCAGAGGTCAGATAATGACGAGCCAGATGTAGGATCCAGAGCAAGTGAATGAGCTTGCCAGGATGTCCATTTATATACTGGATACAGGCAACACCCCCAAAGTACCTCCCCTTACAACTGATTGGCTGATCACATCAGATCACGTCATGGAGGATGACTACATCATTACATAAATGCCAAACTACAATCATTACATAACTACCAAACCACTGAGACTCAAGGCCCAGCCAAGATGAGACACAACCTTAACCATCATATTAGACAAGAATTTCTCTTGCAGTTTCCCCCTAGTAACTAGAACTACTATAAATAGAGAAGGTCCATCTCCAAAGTATGTTTCAGGACATGTTTATGAGACCTCAAAGAAGTTGTGTAACCGATGACTGCCCTGACAGGGAACACAACAGAGAGTCCCTGTGGGAGCAGGAGAGCAGTGGGATGCAGACCCCAAATTCTTGTAAAAAGACCAGACGTAATGGTCCGACTGAGACTAGAAGGAACCCAGAGACCATAGTCCCCAGACCTTCTGTTAGCCCAAGACAGGAACCACCCCCAAAGCCAACTCTTCAGACAGGGATTGGACTGGACTATGGCATAGAAAATGATACTGGTGAAGAGTGAGCTCCTTGGATCAAGTGGACACATGAGACTATGTGGGCAGCTCCTGTCTGGAGAAGAGATGAGAGGGCAGAGGTGGGCATAGCTGGCCAAAAGGACATGAAAACAGACAGTGTCTCATTAGAGGGGAGCGACAAGGAGTATATAGCAAGGTGTAGATAAGTTTTTGTATGAGAGACTGACTTGGTTTGTAAACTTTCACTTCAAGCACAATAAAATAAAATAAAGTTGTTTAATGCTAAGGCCATCAAGCCTTTCTTAGGCCTAGACGTCTCTAGCACATTGCTATTTCAGATTTGGTGGCAAAGAGTCATAATGTCAGATACACTGAATTTTGTTTTTCCTTACTGAGGGTACTTTACTGGAGGCTTCAAAGCAGAAAGTTTAATAATCCTATACCTCTAAGCAAGTCCTAAGTTTAGCAGTGATCTTGGTTCAAGGTCCAGAGGTCCACTTCAAGGTTCTGCTCCATTTGTAGCTTAGCTGGAAAGCATCCAGCTAAGGGATTGATTTTATCTCCCTTAAGATTTATTTTTATTTTTTTAAGATTTATAGGTATTTTCACACGTGTATTAATTGAAATGCCTTCTACCCTTCACATTCCTGAACTGAAATATGGTAGTATCAACACATCTTTTAAAACAATTTATACACAAAGATTGTTTTATTCTCCCATTTTGGAAGATCCGCCTCTAAATTTTACTGCCTTGACTGGACGTTGGCCAGGGTGACTGTCACTCCAGAGGTATCATAAATCCAGATCTTTTAAAGATGCTTTCACTTGATGTTGATAGTCCATGTTAAGAAGTCCGAGCTAAAACAAAGTACTGGTCCATAATGATTCTTCACAAAATAAAACCCAATATAATTTATATCACTTAATATACACATAAATCTAGACTAATATGTATATATAATAAACAGACATTAAAATTTAAAAAATGTTCTATCTTCTGTCTAGGAGAAATCCTAAAGTTAACGTTTACATTAGTCTCTCAATCAGAGGAGAAAACATGCAGAGCGTGACTAATAGACGCAACTTGGCATTTTTCTAAATATTTGAACATTATATAATTATAACATGAAATATTTTACTATTAGCAATAACCCTCAGAAGAAAGCATTAATTAGCTATTCTCAGTGGCATATTTGGGTGCATTTCTGAAAGTATTCTCAAAATGAGTTGTCCAGCTCACTTTAAAAACTGATGTTCACTTTAAGAACCAAAACCAAAAACCTGTTGCCATGGAGTCGATTTTGACTCCTAGTAACCCTATAGGACAGAATAGAACTGCCCCATAGTGTTTCAGAGGCTGTAAATTGTTACAGAAGCAGACATCCTTCTGCAGAGCGGCTGTTGGTGGGTTCTTACCACTGACCTTTTGGTTAACAGCCAAGCACTTTAACCACTGCACCACAAGGGCTCCTTTCACTTTAAGAAACTGAGGGTTAAATACAATCCCTTACGTTAAACACCAAAACCGAACCCAGTGCCCTCTAGTCGATTCCGACTCATAGTGACATTAAACATGATATACTAATGCATAACTGTTGCTTAATGCATAGGAAAAAGTCAAAGGGTTAAATGTTCAGAAAGGCCTTTTCAAAATGGCAATTTCCCTACCAAAAAAGGTGGCAACCCTTTGGTTTCTGGGGGACCATTGCCCTCTGAGACAATTTTCTAAACTGAGGGTTAAGAATCCCTTGTGACGGAACATATCACTCTCTCTTGAATGCAATTCTGATACTCTGTTATTTCTTATTTCCAAAATGCCAGTCATTCCAGCACTTTAAAAAATCTGAAATCTGAAACCTTTATGAATACAAAATCCAGAAAGTAGAAGCTGCATTAAAATTTCTATTGGAATAAAATTTCTGCGACTTTGCAGAAAGCATTCTGACCAACTTCCTTCCCTTACAGCTGCTTTAATTTCAATTTCTCAAGATACTGAGGAGACTAAATATCATCTCGTATTAGTCATTAGGCTTAGCTCCGTCTATTTCGAAAATGCAACCTTTCTGGCCAGACTATAAAATAGCATCTGGCCTACCACCAATCACACTCTCTTTTTTTTTTATACCCCTTGACTTTTCTTTAACACTCGCTCACAAACCCATACCTTGTGGGATGTTTGTAATATTTGTTAGTCACTCCACATGAAGATAAGCTCTGTGAGTGTAGAGACTGTTTTTTCCACTGCTAGTTCTCCAGTGCCCATAGCGCCTGGCACATTTTGTTGTTTTTAGTTTTATGGTGACCCCAGGTGTGCAGAGTAGAAGTGCACTCCATAGGGTTTTCAAGGCTGTGACCTTTTGGAAGCCGATCACCAGGCCTTACTTCCAAAGCACCTCTAGGTGGGTTTGAACTGCCAAGCTTTTGGTTAGTAGTCTGGCAGTTAACAATTTGCGCCACCCAGGGACTCCTCCTGGCACATACAACCCAGTGCCTTCGAGTCGATTCCGACTCATAGCGAATAGTAGGTGCTAATTAATATACTTTGAATAAATTTGATGAACCACTAAACTTTTAAAGAAAACTTTCCTTTCCAATCTAGAACACTGATCCTGCCAATCGCTGTCTTCCACATCAGGGAGGAATGAAATATATGTGGAAATAAAAACCTTAAGCATTTTATAAAACCAAATTCATCATGCTATCACTCCTTGAAATTTATGCCCTGAGTAGAGAATTTCCATGGCACAAGTTGAAGAGAAAGAATGAATAGAAGTCAATGTAGCCCATAAAAAGATGTGACCAACTAACTCAGTGCATCACAGAATCATAATAACAGTAATCAATCACTTATGATAAATTCAAGCAACATTTACTTTTGGCAGGTAACTCTGTGTCAAGTTTTATCCTTTATTTATGATAAAACAAAAATGACATAACACTTTGTCATAGTAGAATGCTTTAAACGATGCTTTTAAAAACATATACACTCTTCCCTTGAAACAACTCCTCCCTGATTTACGGTTATAGATGCCACTATGCACATGCTGCAGTGGTTGATACAAGAAGGAGTTGTGGTCAGCGACCTTGTAAATAAGGATTGGCGCATGCTTCCTTAGATGAGAAATCTGAATACAATACCCATTCCCAGTTGGTTTTCTCAACAAGCACCTTTTTTCTTGTTTTCTTCAGTCTTTGGAGATATCGATGGAATAAAATCCAGATACCTTAAAGTCTGTGATTTAACACACTTTAATTATATATGCTATACTAGGAGACCACTCTTTGTAGGAACTCTTGAGGGATTTTGCTTTCTACCCTACATTAATTTTTCAACATTTAAGTCATCTACTTTCAGGCTGACTATACCTTGACTTTATAAAAAATGTGGTCCTTGTGCTAGTCATACACTAGCAATTTGATTTCCCCTAGAGTAAACTGTGTGTGTGCACACACACAGGCATATTTATTATTTTGATAGAGATTTCTTAGGGGACTGTTATTATATTTTTGTTGTTGCCATAGAAAACACTAATATTCACAAGATCAAAAGGAAAAAAAGAGGAGGTGGATATACTCTGTAATTTCAGAATGCTATTGGCTTTGTGGAGCCATGGTGGCAAAGCAGTTGAAGAACTTGGCTGCTAACCAAAAGGTCAGTAGTTTGAATCCACCAATCTCTTCTTAGAAAACCTATGGAGCAATTCTACTGTGTCCTTATAGGGTCGCAGTGAGTTGGAATCAACTCGATGGCAACGGGTTGGGTTTTTTTGGTATTTGCTTCAGAGAAGCCCTGGTAGTACAGTGGTTAAATGCTTGGCTGCTAACTGAAAGGTAAGCAGTTCAAACCCACCAGCTGCTCCTCGGGAGGAAGATGTTGCAGTCTGCGTCCATAAAGATTTATGGCCTTGGAAACCCTATGGGGCAGTTCTATTCTGTTCTATAGGGTCATTGTGAGTCAGAATTGACTCAACAGCAACAATTTATTGGCTTCATATCAACATAGGCTACAAAGAGTACAAATGCTTCCAAAGTGGTCACATGTTCCTTAGCCTCCACCCCAATTTGTAGTCTCAGACCCCACAAGTACCGATTTTATATGTCAAAAGCTAGATGAAGACTAGAAGTAAGCAATAAAAATATTTAGTGGTTTTCAGGTCCTACCTTATACAAGACCAAATACTGCCCTAGAAATTTTGGTTTGCAAGTTAAATCGATTGAGCTGGATTAGGTTCCATTCCTTTGTGTTCCCATCAGCCTTCGGTTCTTCACTTGTAATGACTGGCTCTCCACATCATTGTGAAGACTGGTTCTCCACATCATTGTGAGTGCTTTGAGAGTAAGAATCCTGTCTTAAACCAATGCCTTGATTGATGCTTGATGCGTGGGAGGCAGAGTTATTTGTTTTTTTAGTTAGCTGTGTTACCTTGGGCATGTCACCTAACCACTCTGGAAATAGTTTTTCTTATCTGTAAAATAAGGAAATTGGTCTAGGAAGCTAACTTTAAACTGCTCTTCTGGGGGTGGGAAGAGATGAGAGGAGGGGATAGAATAAACAGAAATGGCTCTAGAATTTCCACTCCCCCTGGGACAGATCCTGTTTGATCTCTTTTAAAACCGAATTTTTGGATAATTAAAGATCCCAAAATTAATACAGGTTTGGGAATCTCTAGACTAAATGATCACTAAGGCTCTTTCTAACTTTATTATGATGATATTATTTTAAAGCAACTTTCTGATATATAGAGATTACCCCAGAAGTAAAGAGAATTAAAAGTACTCTAGGTAGTGAAATTATGCAGGGTTTTATGTTTCTTTCCTTTTTCTGTATTTTCTATAGTGAGCACACATTGTTGTTGTTATCCAAAAAATGCAACACTTTTGAAAAAAGAACTAAAATGAACATATACAATGTAACAATTAAGATAAACTATGAGTTATTTTTTAAAACTTTTTATTGAAATATATGCACATATATATATGTAGACAGAGACAAAAGGAAAAAGACAGAATTACACATAATTGTATGTTAATTTTTTCAAAGCATGGCATTTTAAAATAATTATCTATGGATTAGATCATGAATTATGACTTATTCTATATGTACAACATCAGCTCCTACTTATAGTTATTTCTGGTGCTTTTCATTCTAAACCAAACCAAAAACCCAGTGCTGTGGAGTCGATTCCGACTTGCAGCGACCCTATAGGACAGAGTAGAACTGCCCCATAGAGTTTCCAAGGAGTGCCTGGCAGATTAGAACTGACCATTTGGTTAGCAGCTGTAGTACTTAACCACTACGCCACCAGGGTTTCCCTTTTCATTCTAGATATTATTTAAGCAGATATAATTTGTATTTCTTGAATGTATACATTAGGGCCTAAGATTTTTAAGACCAAATTGATTTTTTTAATGATTGGTCTTTAGAAAACTGAAAAAAAAAAAAAAAATTAAAAGAAATGACATTGGTATTAATTAGTAAATGAAAAATACTAAACTTAAATAAAAATTTAAATAAATAAAAAGTACTCTTTAACTTAAGAGAATTCTTTCTACAGTCCAATTATCTAAACTTTTCAAAAAAACAGTATATAATACTCTTAATTATACACTCAGGTTCAACCTAATATTTTTAATTTGACTCTAATAAGCCATTTTCTCAAATCCCTGTAGCTTTGAAAGTAATCACTATTCAAGCTTCAATGAGCAAGAGAGCCAAAAAGCATTGTTTTAGTTTTTGCTGCTTTTAAAACCAGTTTGTTTTCCTGGAACCAGTCTGCCAAAGTCTTTTTGCAGTTCAGTAGTTAAGTGAGAAACAGATTTGCCATTAAAATGCACAGTCGTGCCATCTGCATAAAGATGTATAGAGCAGTAATGACATATCCATGTTAAATCATTAATAAAAAGAGAAAGGAGGAACGGGCCCATGACTGACACTGTTGCTTAATAACTGGAAGGAGAAGAAGGCGAAGAGACAGCCCTGTGAACAGTAACAGATTGATGTCTGTCGGAGCCATTTCTTATCTTTTGACAGCATTTGGGCCGGAGCCCACGCTCCCTACCTTCTGTAGTCAGAGCCCACGGTTCACTAGGCCAAAGCAGTCTTAGAAATTAATAAAAACCATCACTTAATTCAGAATTCCCCTTCAAGACATGTATTCATTAATATTAGGTTGTCATGGAGTGACATATGAAGAGTTGGCAAATTCCTTAAAGGCTTTTCATATGTGGAACTCACATACGTTTCCCTCATCAGCATCTTTGAACCTTCTGAATACTTACCATCAGGATTAGCCATTGACACTAATAGGCTTTACAGCATGATTTCTTATTTTATTTTACATTGGGGGGATGCAGTTTCTGGAGATGCCAAAGTCAGTCATGAATTAGGAAATTGGTACCTAATATAAATTTCAAATTTAGGAAATCTCTTTGACATGGAAAGATGGTACAAATAAATGCATTCTACCCTTGGGCAAAGTTGTACCTTTTGATCCTCACTTTTCTGGTCCCCAAATTAGAAGACAATACTTATTTTGATACAGTATGGGAAATTACAGAAAGAATTGCAGATATGATCCCCCTTTCATATCTGGTGGAGCTAATCGTTCCCCCATATTTGTTAAGGAACTAACAATTCAAAAGGAACTTTTAAAAAGAAAGATATAAAACTCAGGCATCAAAAATATATAAAGGAATTTGTGACGAATTTTGCTTGTATCAGAATAATGATATAAATCTAGAGGAGTCCTGGATTGATGGGAGTAAACTGATTCAAGTGGCATTAGGATGGGAAAATTCAAAAAACAAACAAACATAAATTTGAAGAAAATGCCGTTTTCTTATTTTAATAGTCTAAAACTACCTTTTACTATAGATATAAGCTGTGGGTCATGTTTGTGTAGTTCCACATTCACAAAGAGCTGAAGCTGGATAAAATATTGATGTTGGCTATATTTTGCAAGCATTTCCCCTGGGATATAATAGACACATGCTATGGGAAGGATCACAGGGTAGAGGTTGAAGGAGCTACCTGTTAGTCCCCCATGGACACTAACTACTCTGACTTCCCTCTGACTCAGGTTTTCCTTCTGTAAATTTAGGTCCCTTTTAGCTCTTTCATTCTAGAATTCTATTCTGTTAATAACCATCTCACAGTGGTGAGGATAACATGTATGTTAAAACCCTTTCCTGACCATCGTAAGTGCTTTATAAGTACCCTTCAGTGGGCTCATCCAAGTATGAAGCACAACTATCAGTAAAAGGAAATAGCCAAGCTTTCCTTCTCAACTCTTCGCTCCACAGAGCCCAGTTATGTGCCAGGAATGGTGTTTGACATGGAGGTACACTGAGAAACAAAACAAACACAGTTCCTGCCTTTTTAGAGCTTTCAGTTTAATGTTGTTGTTGTTAGGTGCTCTCAAATCAGTTCCAACTCATAGCAACCCTATGAACAAAAGTAGGAAATGCTGTCCAGTCCTACACCATTCTCACATTCATTGCTATGTTTCAGCCCGTTATTGTAGCCACTGTGTCTTTCAAAGTAGAATCAATTTAATAAAAATTTAATAGGGGACATTAAATAATTAAGGGAAAGAATAAATGTATCATTACAAATTATATTAACTTTTTTGTTTTTATTAAGGTATAAGATGCGAGAAGATATTTAACATGAGCTGGGGGTCTCTGGGTAAGCTTTGAGGGAAATTGATGTTTCAGCTGAGATGTGTAGTAAACAGGAGTTAATTGGATGGCGGGCTTGGGGGTAGAGAGAGTGCCAAAAGTGTTCAAGGCAAAGGAAGCAGCAAGTACAAAGATCCTGGGCACCCTAGAGAAACTGAAAGAAGGCTGTTGACGTTCCCCTGGCGGAGAGGAGTAGCAGAGCTTAGAGGGCTCCTCAGGGGCCACATTATGCAAGACTGGGTCATAAATACCTTTTTGATTTGTTGATGAGAAATCGTTTTAAGAAACATCTCTAGGGATTCGTAGACCACCTTTCCACTTCTGTGTTGGAAAGAAATAACGTACATCATCTTAGACATTATGGTGGATTCATTTCACTCACAGTAGCCCGTCCAATGAAGGAGGTACTTGTTTACCAGCATATAGAACACCGGGAACATTTTTCTGATTACTATGAATGAGGTAAAAATAGTAAAATATGACAGTTTGAGGCTCAATAATGCTGACCTGAGGCTGCCATATCCAAACTAATAAAATTTGCTTATCAAAGCAATTTTAAACTATAGAATTACCTGTCCTTTCTTATTTTATTTGGCTGGAGGACAGACCCAAAACACATCCCCTAAAGTATCTGTATGTTCCACATTCTGAAATGTAGATCCTGGCTACTCAATATGTAGTTTGTGGACCAGATCCATCAGCATCACCAGGAATTTGTTAGAAATATAGCACTGTAGGTCCTAACCTAGTCTCACTGAATCTGAACCTTTCACTTTATCAAGATCTTCAGGAGATTTTTACGTGCTTTAATGTTTAAGAAGCACTACTCCAGGTACTGGGAAAAATGAATTCAAAATAATATATAAATGAGGGCATTTAGAGTAAATTTAAAATTAGCTTCCTTGTAGTTAATTATCGTTTAAATGGAAAATGTCCTTAACACTTTCATAAATTCAAATTTAATTATTGTTATGGAAAATGCTTTGCTAGGAAACAATTACTCTAGGCACAGTGCCAGCAGTTGCAAGGTTTAAAATTTATCCAAAACACAACAAAATATTTTGAGTGTATACATATTTTCTAGCAGGGCAGAAATTAGCCATGCTAAATATCAATTATTGATAACTGAAATTTCCTGTAAGCAAACAATGTCTGCAGTAGATAAAGACAAAGCAACAATTCTATGGCATGCTCTTTGTACTAAAATCACTGTAAAATAATAGCTTAGCCCTTAAGGCCCTTACAGGCAAAATCTAGAGCTATTTAGGGGATTCATGTCTGAAATTTCCAAGAGTATCTGGACTTATTTGGAGCTCAAGTTTATGTAATAAAAACACATTCTTAACAATTTATTTAGCTAAATTTGGAACGCCAATCTCTCAATGGATGTATGAATCATGGGAGCCTTGCCAGATGTTTTGGAGTGTGGAATTCAAAACGCATTAGCAGCATGGCACGTCATGGAGTTTGATGCAAAACATTTCTTCTCCTTTTCCAAAAGTCTTGTTTAGTTTCTATTGTAAGGCACAAACTATGGTGACAGTTCTTAGCTCTAGAGAAACATCTAAAATCCATAAGTAGTATCTCCCCAGACAGTGGAAATATGAGACAATTTTCTACACAATCAATGTCATAAAAATGTCTGCCCACCAAACATCTCCAGATAACCAAGTCCAAAGTGGATATTTACCTGTTAGGTTTATTTCACTTATGCCTAATGTTCTGTAGAAGATCTCCTGTTCCTTACCCCATCCTCACCCTCTTCACCCTCAGCAGATGACCTTCTTTTTTCTCTACAGTGAAAATGCAATAAATTAAGAAAATCTTGGAAAAGTTTCATAATTTCACCACTATAGGGGTCAGACTCCCTCTGCTTTCTCTGGGATACTGCTTTGTCATTTATACCTTCTTTTTCTTATCCCTTTCCCTTCATCTCTTTCAAATTTGTTCCAGTATTTAGCACCAAAGTAGGCATAAGTAGTGGGCTTTCAATAAATGGGTAAGTTGAAGGCTCTACTCTCCCACACCTAAAAATAAAATAAAGCATACCCAACCATCTTCTCTTGACTCTGTTATTGTTGTGTGCCTTCTCATTGATCCAACTTATAATGACCCTATGGGACAGAGTAAACCCCCCAAAAAACAAAAACCCAGTGCTGTCGAGTCGACAGAGTAGAACCGCCCTATAGTGTTTCCTAGGCAGAATTCTTTACAGGAGAAAATTGCCAGGTCTTTTCTCCCTTGGAGCTATTGGTGGGTTTGAACTGCCCTCTATTTTGATTAGCAGCTGAGCACTTCAACCGCTCCACCAGGGCTCCTGTCTTGACCCTGCCCTCCCCTAAAGAGGTCACTATCTTTGCCTTTTTCTTCTGGAATTAGATTTCTTGAAAAAAAAGGTTTACACTCTTCTACTCCTACTTACTCCTTACCAATCTGCCCATCTCATTTGTGGCGAGAGGCAGTAATGCTACTAATATTGCTAAGTAAGAGGTTTTATTCCTCATTGTACCCAACCTCTCTTTAGCATTCACAGTCCTTTGCCTCCATCTTGAAATTCTCTCCTTCTTCAGATCCAAAGGTACCGCCTTTCCCAATGTCTCCTCCCAAACCTTCTTAAGTTCCACTCTAGCCCTATCTCCAGCATTGGGCTTCTCCCTTCTATTTTCTGACCCACTATTTAACTCAGCCTCTGATTTTCTTTCATCTCCTAACATCCTAATTGCTTTTCATGCTACTAGCCTATACCCATGGGAGACTATTTTTCCACACAGCTGCAAGAGGTATCACCCTTAAAAATATATATATATCACTTTTCTAACTAAAAAAATCTCCAAATGCTCCGTTGTTTACAAAGAAAATCTGTTGTTACTCCTTTATTTAAAAACACAAATGGTGAAATATATATAAAAATGCTTTTGTCCATGTAGGTCATGCCTCAAAAGCAACTTTGGGAAAAATAACAATCCATAATGATAATATCTGGCATTTAATGACAGCTTTTATATTTTTTAGGCATTTTGCTAATTGCTCAAAATGTATATTTTCATTTAATTCTTACAGCAATCCTTTGAAGTGTTCTCATCATCACCTTCATTTACTAATGACAAAACTGAGGCTAAAAACTTTCTCAAAGTCACACAGAGAATATGTGGTGGGTCCATTATATGAATCTGTTGTTGTCATTGAGTTGATTCTGACTTGTGATGATTCAATGTGTACAGGTTAGAACTTCCATAGGGTTTTGGGTGGATTCAAAGGGCCAAGCTTTCAGCTAGTAGTTAAGCACTTAATCATTTGTGCCACCCATGGACTCCAAAGACAAAACTGTTATTGTTGTTGTTGTTGTGTTTTGTCAAGTCCATTCTCACTCATAGTGATGTGACCTTATAGGACAGAATAGAACTGCCCCATAGGGTTTCCTACACTGTAATCTTTACAAAGGAGCCCTGGTGGTGCAGAGGTTAAGCATTCAGTTGCTAACTGAAAGGTCAGCAGTTCAACTCTCCATACACTCCACAGGTGAAAGATGTGGCAGTCTGCTTCCATAAAGATTACAGCCTTGGAAACCCTCTGGGGCAGTTCTACTTTGTCCTATAGAGTCACTATGAGTTGGAACCAGCTCCATGGCAATGGGTTTGGCTTTGGTATTTGGAATCTTTATAGAAAAAGCCTTGGTAGTGATTTAGGAAATAATATTGGGATCATTATTCCCTGTCCTTGAGCATAGAGAATGTAACCCAACTGGAGCTACACTCACAAGGGCTCAGAAGAACTCACAAGGACACATCAATTAGGCTCTGAGGTATAAAAAACTGTAGCTAAGATAATCTTGGAAAATATCTTTTAGGGAAACTTTCATGGAAACAAATCATCAAAAGGAACACAAAAGACTTTCCACTCTTATCTTTTTTAGTAGCATTTAATGAATAGAAAATTTGTTGGACCAGTGAAGGCCCTCCTGACTGTAATCTGTACCAATCATTGTTAAGGAAGACAATTCAAAATATAGGATGACAGTTTCTAGCCAATCTGTGAAAAGGTGAAGCTTTCAATGGTTTTGCACATTTGTAATGTTCATATATACTGATGATTCTGTAATTCTCCTTGGACTCAGGCAGACATGCCTGTGGCACCATGCTTCTCCGTTTTCCCACTCTTGGTTATTCTGTAATATTCTCTGGACTTGGGCAGACATGACTGTGGCAGCGTGCTTGTCCATTTTCCCACTTTTGTCTATTCTGTAATATTTCCTTGAATTTGAGCAGACATTAGCTTTGGCAGCATGCTTGTCCATTTCCCACTTTTGCCTTTTTGAATATATACCGAATAAAACCTTCTTTTTGCTTTACCAAACTTTGTGATGTTTTTACTGTAGAACAGTAGTGTAGTAGTTCAAGGGCTTGGCTGCTAACCAAAGGTCAGCAATTAGAAACTACCAGCCCCTCCGAAGGAAAGAAGACCTGATGATCTGCTTCCATAAACATGAAGACCAAAACCAAAACCATTGCCGGTTAATTCCTACTCATAGCAGCCCAACAGTAGACCTGCCCCGTAGGGTTTCCAAGGCTGAATCTTTATGAATGCAGACTGCCACGTATTTCTCCCACAAAGTGGCTGGTGGATTCAGACCAAAGATCTTTCAGTTAGTAGCCAGGTGCTTAACCTCTGTGCCACCAGAGCTCCAACCTTATGGGGCATTTCTACTCTGTCATGTAGGGTTGCCATGAGTTGGAATCACCTGGAGGACACACATCAACAACAATATTTATGGAAGCATATCGCTATGTCTTTAGTGGAGTGACCACTAGGTTTAAACTGCTGGCCTTTCGGTTAATTGAAAAGTGCTTAACCATTGCTTGACCAGAATTCCTTAAATATGAATCTAGATAGGCATAATTTCAGATCTCATGCTCTTAACCACACTCTACAGGATTCCTGTAATAGTATGTTTAGAAAGTCACTGGTATCTAGTATTACAGCAGTATCACCCTCAGACCAAAGGAAAAAAGAAGGTCCTTCTCTGACCCTTCCCCACAGGGTGACCAGTGTGTATCGCAAGGGGACATGCCACCTGAAACATACATCCTGTTTTCTAAATCCTGTTTAGAGTACCAGAAACTGGAATTGCCTTCCCAAAAGGCCCTGTGCACACTTCCAGGGCAGGTATAGGCCTCTTGCCTGAGTCTGTTCTCCTGAGCAAAGACCACGATGTTAGAGTCCATACCTCTTGCTAAACCCAGATGTTGCCAATGTGTAGGCTGGGGTGTTCATGTAAGTGTACTTGAGGCCTCCTGGTCTGGGACAGACATGGAACTAGGAAAAGGAGGTCAAAAGCCAGGGGCTGGTCTGGTCTCTATCTGCTCTACCACATTCTAGCACAGAAATCCAAGAAGCTTGAAGATTCTAAAACTTAGCCTTCCAGGTGATAGGAAGGTAAATTTTTCACAAAAGGAGTTTAGATAATATTTTATTTTACAGTTATTTAGCTTGATTTAAACATTTTAAATATTTAGACATATGGTTTATGGACCTCAATGGTATACTTGCCCCAGGCCTTACAATTATTAGGAGTGAACCCGGTCACTGAGCTAGTTTTGTTGTTGTTGTTTGTTTTGTTTTCCATTTGAAGCTGTAGGGGGCTGGAAATCACAAAGCTTTTAATTTTTATTTATTTTTTTAAGTTTAGTATGTACAAGAATCACCTGGAACAATGATTTTCAAATTTTAATGTACATAGAAATCACCTGTAAGTCTTGTTAAACTCCAGGTTCTGATTCTGCAGGTCGCAGGTGGGCTCTGAGAGTCTATAGTTCTAACCAGCTCCCAGGTGATACTGATCCAGTTGGTCCTTGCACCACATCTTGAGCAGTAAGGACCTACAATACTTGTTTAAAATGCAAATTCTTGGCATCGCCCTCAATACTTCTGATGAAGGAGATCTAAATGGGACCCAGATGGTGAGCAAAACAGGAATTTTTAGGAAGCAACCCAGGTGTTGCTTATAACACATTTCAAGAACAAATGCTTTAGAACATGCTTCTCAAACTTTAATGTGCATGTGAATTACCTGGGATCTTGTTAAAATGCAGATTCTGAGTTAGTAGATCTGGGTGGGGTCCAAGAAGTAGCATTTCTGGAAGCTTCCAGGTAAGGGCGGGAATGCAGACCTGCACACCACACTCTGAGTAGCCAGGCTTTAGGAGACCTCTGCAAGGCCTTCATTGTTTGGCTATTTTGAATATAGTTTATTTAACTGTGAGGTGAGAGGTAAGGAAGTGATTTGGGGTGTCATGTCTATGGACAATGTCCTCAATCTTCTGCTTCACAAGTTTCATACAGATAATTTTCGGAGCTTTTGAGTGACAGCAGATGTCCTGATGGTTCTTTTCCTGACCTTCTGCTCAGTATTGGCCTTTTTGACATCCCTGGTATCAGTGACAATGGGGCTGGTACTGTTTGTAGATGTTTCTATAAAAAAACAAAACACCAAACCCTTTACTGTCAAGTTGGTTCTGACTCATAGTGACCCATGTCGGACAGAGTAGAACTGTCCTGCAGGGTTTCTAAGAAGTGCCTGGTGGATTTGAACTGCCAACCTTTTGGTTAGCAGTCATAGCTCTTAACCACTACGCCACCAGGGTTTCCTTCTATAAAGCTCCTACAAATTATCTGACAACTTGTAAAAACACTAAGACTTCAGACATTTGGGCCAAAGAAGATGCTTGCCTTAACAACAGAAAATGGAGTTCCCATCATGGAAGGCCACTGAGTGACGCTGAATGCAACCTGTGTTAAATGTGTGTCGTGATAAGTACGTGGAAGGGTTATTAATCTCATAAATTGGGCATGTGCAGAGGGGTATGCCAGATGTTCTGGGTTCCTTTGGATAATCCATTTTACAGCCAGAATCACCTGTGGGTGGAGGATTTAAACCATGCCTCTTCACAGAACTAGTTCCTGTGTTGTGATAAATTAGTGACAGGCAGCTTTCACAGGGCAGTTCATAAAGGTGAATTACGGTAATTCAAGGATTGTTAAGAATGAAGTACTTGCCTTTATGTGGGGCCCACAGATGCTGTTTTGCTGAGGCCTGAGGCAACCTAGGAACAGTTCAAGTTCACCAGCATGTATGACATAAGGGAGCAAGATCCTTGACTTTGAACGTACTTTTTAAAACATTTGTTACACTTGGTTTATTATTTGGCACATTGAAAACAGAAATCATGTTCACATTAAATGGTGTTGCAAATTTTAATATCTCCTTTCATCTGCCTGCTTTTAAATACTGGGGAACCCCCAAAAGTTCATTAAACATTTAAAAAACAGGGTGAGGGAATTGCATGAAAATAACTCCATAATTGAGCAAATTCTAGAAGCTGAATATTTGCAATTTTTTTCTTGCAATAATCAATAAAGGGATCAGATCCATCTCTCCATTGGTTGAAGACAGTAATTCACTGAAATAATGGGATGATGAACCCATAAAATATATTTGATTCCTAAGAACACTCCCTCAAAAAATTGGAAGTTCCTTTTACCCATCAATTAAAGGTAAGAGAAGCTTACCTTTAACTTATTTCACAGATCTTTGATGGAAACAAGAAACAGAGCTCTTGGAGATTATCGAACTGGAACTCTGATGTCACAGTGGTTAAAGCATTAGGGAGCTAACCAAAACACCAGCGGTTTGAACTGCTCCGAGGGAGAAAGGTGTGGCAGTCTACTTCGGTAATGATTTGCAGTCCTGGACACCCTATGGAGCAGTTCTACTCTGTCCTATAGTGTCGCTGTGAGTTTGAATCAACTTGATGGCAGTCGGTTTTTTGGGGGGTGGGGGGAGAGAAGGGTGGGGAGGTTATCTATACCAGGGTTCTCAGCCTTTGTTCCACAGACTAGCAGCATCAGCAAAACCAGGATTTAGGTAGAAATGAAAATTCTCAGGCCCTACCCCAGACCTAATGAATCAGAAACCCTGAGAGTATGGCCCAGAAATCCGTATTTTATAACAAGCCGTTCAGGTGATTCTAGCGCATGCTCAAATTCGAAAACCTCTCATCTGTATCAATCCTTTCCAGTTCAAATTAATTCAGCAGCTATTCCTTCCTACCTTCTTTGTAAAGGGTGATATTCTAGGTCAGGGGTCCTTAAAATCGCCTGGGGAGCTCTCTTAACAACATCAGTGGTGTAATTCTCTTACCCAGAACATTAAATCAGAATCTCAAGGGATGGGGTACAGCTGTCTATATTTTAGAGAGCTCCGCAGGTGATTTTACTGCAGGAGAGGATTGAAAGGCACTCTTGTGGGTGCTTGAATGATTACAAGAGGAGAAGGCAAAACATTTGGCCAGAAGAGATTTGAGTGGAGAAATTGGATCATGAGTATAGAATGTTTAAGATGGTGCTAGGATTGCTTTAGGTTCAACACAAAATAATAAAATTTTAAGTACATTTTTAAGCAGAGGGTTTTTGTTTTGTTTTGTTTTTTGCTTGTTTTCCCATTAAATACAAACAAGAGGAAACCACTTTAGCCCTAAAGATTAGGCAAGAAGTATAGTCTTTGTTGCCCCCATAATGATGGTTCTTAGACTCGAGAAGGAGGATCTGGGGTAGGATCAACTTTCCAGAAAGATGGTAGGAAAGATGATCAACTTAAGAGCGCAAAGGCAAAATGAGCATAGAACGTTATAAAAAACACTTTAGAGCGGCCCACCCAGATACTGGGCAGAGGAGGGCTACTTTTATGCCCTTATCATCATTCCATCCCATATCATGGACCTTGAGATGTGCAGTGTTCTCTTCTTAAATGACAGAAAAAAAATAATGAATGAAGGTGAGAGAGTTGTTTCACAGTGTTAATGATCTCAACTGAACTGTCTGGCATTTATTATTTACAGTATTTCTCACATTTATTTTTGGCACAATAGTATGTCACTAGATTGCATAGCATGGGCAGGAATGGAGGTTTTTTAGTTTAATTTATTTCATGCAAGCTGAAAAGTTCACACTGATTTATAAATGAACACTGGAATAAGATTCAATGAGCCTTGATGAGACAAAGCTAAAATAATTCAGAATCAGGAACCCGAAATGTTATAGGCGGTTTGTTCATCTCAGTGAAATCTCATACTGTTATTTACATTCCTCTAAGTTCATTAATCCCATTTAATAGCAGCTGATGCAAATCCACTTGGACTTTTGGGAGGAAGAAAATAATGGGCCATAATGTCCTTGTGCCACAGAAAATAATACAATTATTTTTACTTTGCAAGAGGTTACAATTGAAGAGTTTGAGATTTTGAGCTGCCATAGCTACAAATTTAGCAAAAAGTAGGCATTTAATGATAGAGTTCGCTTTTGTGGTTTGGGTTTTATTTTGAATGTTTGTTTTGTCTTAAAAACACTAATGCTGAAATGTTGTCTCAAATCTTTATTTTCAAATCACTTATTATATTACCATAAATTATAGGGTCCAGTAAAGGCCAGATTTAAAAGGAAGCACACTTTTCTGTCTCATTTTTCTATAAATAACATGACACTTTATGAAATAAAAATTATCATAAAAGTTTTTCTCCCTTTTTTTTTTTTTTTTTTATAACTCCAGTTGCAAGCACTGAGCTAATGGCCTTCCTCCAAGTAGCCCAGTGCACTCTTCCAAATATAGGTGCATAATGGGCAGAGGTTAACTGTAGGAAGTCTGAGAAAAATGGTAATCTATAATTTCACCACAATTATAATGTTTCCCTTAAATAATAGTTACGTCTATGGGGTGAGTGCTAACAAATACCTTGTAAAGATGCTCTTATTACTTTCATTGTTTTGATGCTTCTGCACTCTCCCCATATGCCATTAGAAGCAATAAAGGACCTGGGCTGTGACCCATGGAGGTTTAGAGGTTGTGGGTTACAATCAAGTGGAGGCCCTCAGCCCAGAGTCCAGGGTGGAGCACATTGTTATCTAGAAGGCTGGCCTGTGCCACATTTACAGGAAGCAAAACTAGCCAAGTTAAGAAACTCTTTGTCAACATTAACTGGGGCTCCTAGAGGAGAAAATAACATTTGGCTCCATTGGGATGATTTGGAGAAAATCTTTCTTTCTTCCAATTAAAAGGTAAAATAACTAAAAATGCTAAAAACATAGTGGGTTTAGATGTAAATCCTATTTTGTCTGTTTTGTGTCCTGCCGTTGAGGACAAAAAAATTAACAAGTAAAACTATCTCTCGGGTAAAAAATCTAATGGGCCATGCGCAGACAGCTATGTGAGGGCATCTCCATGGAGGGAGTATGCTACAGGCCCCAAGAATCAAAGCAAAACGTAAGAGTTGTGTGTTTTAAACAAATGATGAGCAGTGAGTAGAATAGGCATCTCTGTAATTAGACCTGTAATTTTAAAGTATGATATAACTTGCACCTAGACTTCAGTATCTGTGTTTATTTAATATCTTTGAGACAAAGAAAGTCTTGTGGGAGGGAAAATCCTGCCTGGGATCAGTTGGCATAGAGAACAGTAAAACACAGACAACTGTCCTAGTGGATTTATTGGTATATTTCAGGAGAGTCCTTCCTATGTCCTCACTGTCACACACTGTACTATTATGGATTGTGATTAGGGATGGGATCATGTGTTTTGCCAAGTTTAAAACCCACACAAAATTGTAGGGTTAGAGTCTGGAACAAAACTCAAACTTCTTGGTGTGGAGTTTTTCTACTTATGGCAAAATGTGGCTTCCGGGAGAGTGAGTTAAGATGCCTCAAAGGGAAAAAATTCTTCCAAAGGAACATTTTGATAATTCAAGTGTAAATAAATATAAATCCAAAACACATTTTTAATTAAAGGGAATTTGCTTAGAAAAACACATTTGTATCCATTCCCCTTGCACATACACTCACTCACCATCCCCCTCAAATAAAGTTCAAAAGGAGGAGATTTGGAAAGGAAGGGTTACAAACCCACACTGGATTGTCTTTTTCAGATTGTGGCCCAGAATTAGATTATTTGAATACACACAAGATTTATGAAAGCCAACACTAAAAAGTGTTGTTCTAAATCACAATAAATCATTTTAAACATAACAGAAGTAACTAATTATAAAACTTATGTTGCCCTTCCCCCACATTAAGCACACGTAAATTTTGGGGCTTTTAACAACATAGTAAGTGATCTTTTCACAATCAGATTTTCCACTTCCGCAGACGTCTCTGTACTTTAAAAGCCACAATACCTCTGCTTTTCACCTGTTTCTGTTACCATTCCGTCATACCCGAGGCATTTGTGAAATATGAAGATTTAGTTCTGTTTTTCTTTTAAGCGCTCTTTCTCTTCTTGTGGCTTTTGTGGTATCTTCTAATTATGTTTCATAAAATGCTGTCAGGCCTATCTTCTCCATATATAGAGATATAAAAATATACATAATAAGCAACCATTCAGAGGAAAAGGAGCCAGGAACAATGGGGATGGGAAAATATAAAAAGGAGTATTCAGTTACCCTCAAACATTTGTAGTATCTATCTATGGTCTAGAATTTTTTTCTTTAAACCCAGCTTCCAATGGAAACCTAAAGACATTGATACATAACCTTTTGGAGAGCTCTTACAAGCTGCCTACAAGGACAAGCAGAATTTAGTATTTGTTTCACTATTTATACAAGAAAGGCCAAAGGAAGTTTCATTTGTAGAAATGAAGTAATTAAAAGAGCACATAGAAGTTAGCCTTGAATGTTTTATTCTTAAGTGTGTTTGTTTTTTGCAACATCCTTCTCCTACCCACATAGAGATATCTGGCTCCCTTACTAGACTGAACTCAAGTGAGAGGCTATGTCTTATTCATTTCTATATTCTCTCTGCTTACCACTGGAGCTGGAACTTATAGGAGGTGCCAATAAATGTGTTCGAAAAATCAATGTTTTTGTACACGTATGTTTGTGCGTGTGTGTGTGTGTGTGCATGCAAGTTCCTCCTTGGGGGTCTCACAATGACAAAAGAAATCTATCCTCTTTGAAATTCCCTTTAGTATCTAGGGCTGTTGTGGACAAAATAATCCGAGTTAAGTCTAAACCCCACTCGTCAATCCAGTATCTGTGTGTACAGAATACAACCAAAATTGACTCCAATATTTAAGAACCTAAATTTAAGAGCCTTAGAAGCAATTTGATCAAATAATTCATGACTATTTTCTTAATATCCATAAAAATACCATCTGGTTAAGACTAAGTGAGCTTAAGATATGATTTAATTCTGAATAGCACTTACCAGTAATAATGAATTTTTTTAAATGCCTTGAAAAAACTATTTTCAATGAAGCAAACACTTTTTGCTTAAAATCAGATATAGTCTAAAAGCAAAATTAATAAATATGTCTGATTCATTTATCTGGATTTCGAATATATTATTTTCATTTGTATTTGAAACCCAAGAAACTCATTAAAAGAATATTTTTGGGGATCTCAAAACTGTATTACCTTGCATTGAAAAAAAACTGAAGAAATCAAGGGGTTACATTAACATTCAGAGCTAAATCTTTATTCTAAACTCTAAACTTTAATCTACCCATTGTCTGTGTTGGGGAAGCATTTTTTATTATTTTTAAATAACGTTTTGGGTATTTGCCAACAAGCTTCTACTTTTAGGGAAAAAAAGAAAGCTATATAGTTTTCTTTGCTATTCAGTGCTTACCATCACACTAATTGAGAGATAATTTAGCAATAGCAATGAAAACTTATGATTCCTTTTTTCTTTAACTGAAGTTCTTCTTTTGGGGTTAATTATTAAACACATTCAGGAGCATAATGGGGGAAAAATGAGATTTCCCAGGCAAAGAATAGCTTCCTGATAGGTTACAAATTTATTCTGAACAGATAAGCTACTGTATTTGCAATTGGACAATCAAAATATCATTTTACTTCAAAGAAAAGGGAGCAATAATTGAATGCCTTGACTCACTTCATATTTATGGCTATTTTACCCATTACAGAATACAGTTGGACATACTTTTATGTTCCTATGAACTGAACACATTTCTTCCGCACATGGAACTCATTGCATGAAGAGGGGTATTGTACAGCAGACAGAATGAAAGGTGTATAAGAATCAGGTCAATAGCAATAAATCATTCTTGCTAAGTGTTCAGTCGCCCTCTCAATAGAATAAAGACTATATCAGGTTATCTTAAAATCACTTCCTTTACCCCTATAGTTTAGATAGCCATATATTTGGATTTAAAGGCATCTTCTCCTTTAAAGAGCCTGAAGAATATGGGAATATACATATTCATAACACCAATTCTAAAGATGTAAATACCAACCCAAGGTTGTGCAAAAAATAAATCTAAAAATGTTCTTTGGAAATTAAGAACTTGACAGAGCAATGAAATGGCAGCCAAATTTGTTACATTAGTAATTGCAGACATTTGGGAGGGCACTTGTGAGGGCAATGAAGAAATCCTCCTGTGAAGGGACTCTCCCGTAATCACCCGTAGTAAGCCCGGGGCAAGAGCAGTGAGGACACGCAAACAGCTGTGAGTGTGGACACAGAGGGTTAATTTTTTTCATTTAAAACAACCTGGTTTTTAAAACCAGGCTTTGATTAGCCTCATAGCTATCATTATCTAATATTTATCAAATGCCAAAAGCTGCATTTTATGATGAAAAAAACATCAACTGGGATTGATCAACTTGGTTGTTATTCCATTTTTAGGGTTCTGGGCTTGCCCTTCACATAACAAACAACATCTAGGATTCGTCAGTCACAGTTGGGGATTGGAAGGCTTCCTCACTCAGCCTATGGGCCTATAGGAAAGGCAATAGAACCAAGACTGTTCTAGCACAAAAGCAGATGTTTTCTTTTTCAGCGGATGGCCCACTATATGCTATTTGGCAAGACATTTTGTTTTCCCTTTCATCATGGAATCACTGCCATAGTGTCACTATTGGAATTTATTATATTTATTATTTTTGATGGCACTATATATCATCAGTAGTCTCCGTCCTTCTTCAACAATCTCATTACGACCAACAGTTATTAGTAATATTTATTTTGTGCTGATCACAGACCAGATCCTGTGATAAACATATGCATGCATTATCATATTCTATCCTCCAACAATGCTCATTATCACCACCACTTCCCCATTTTACATATGAAGAAACTGAGACTTCAAGAAGTTGTATAATTTGCTCCCAGGCAACATCAGAAAGTGGCAGACTCAGGATACTAGCCCAGAGGCTGTTTTACACCAAACCCTTGCCCTTGATAATCTCTATATTCTGCCTGTTTGGACTAATTTCCACTAGAATGGTTTAACTATTAAATCTTAATTCTAAAATATTTTTCTTTAACAGATGGTACACTCTCCTTCAAGTGAAAATACTTCAGCATTGTCTATAAAATTTTTTTAAATGAACTCTATTGTTTCAATTGTTTTTTTTCTGTCATTTGGCTATTTCAAAGTCTCTTTTGTTTTGTTTCAACATTGGCTTTATTTGCATTTAAATCAAGGCTTTTCTTCCTGTGGAGGCCACACAGGCCACTCTTGGGACATCCTTACATTGCAGCAAAGGCTAAAAATAGAAAATTTAGGGTCCTTAACTGGACTCTGGCTTTATAATTGCCTCTGTGGTGCTCTTACCACATTCCCAGATGTGTGAGAACAGAGGGGGCAGCAAGGGAAGTGAAATGTTAAAATAAGGCTAAGCAAACAGCTTGCCCAATAGATGTTAACCCAATTCATAATTTAAAAGTTCCTATTTTTGTTCACCACTTAGACAATGGACATTTTAATTCTCCTCCAAACACTGCTTGTGAATTAGGTTCACAAAGCCAAAGTCATCCATATTTCCATCAAACTTTCTCCCCAGTCATAGGTGAAAGAAACAAAAGAGACAGGTTTTATTTTTATTTCAAGCATAGTATTATTATGAAGCCTGGATAGGACTTGGTTTGTTTGAATACATCGTCTTTAGTCAATACGGTTACCTAGACTAGATTTAATCAAGATTGAATAACCTTTTGTTGTAACACAAATTTCACTGGAAAAGCAATACCCCACAGTTACATTGGCAGAATTTTAAATAGAATAATTGAAATCAACTATGATCAGCTTTTATTTTTTTCTTCCAAGTTGCTCTTCGTAGTAATCTTTGTCCTCTGCTGTAATTTAGAAGACATTAAATAAATCTGGTGAATTTAGTAGAATAAACTAGTAATGAAGAGAGAAAAAGAAAATTTGCATAAAGTTTAAAACTATATTTTGAGCAAATGTTGAGCTGGCAGAATTGAGTGTAAAAATGTGAGTTTCTAATCTTTAGTCCTATAATCAAACCATAAGAAAACTGCCCTCCAGGCTCATCTCTCTCCATATTTTAGGTCCCGCAATGTCTTTTTTTAATGTCTAGGCACCTGCACCACAAGTTCCGCAAGTGGGGCCAGCTCACAGGTGCAGGATGACTGATACAAGCATTGGTAAGAACGGTGTATTGGTAGTAGAAGTCAAATGTATACTGGTATGCTAAAATAATTGTAAGTCCAACACTTGCGCTATAAAAGGACAATAAAGAATGAACAAAGGCATATGGAAAAGAACAAAATAAATAAACAAAATCACCTGAGAAAACCTGAAGAACAATCTGATGTTAGGTGTAAGCTCAGGACAAAGAGAGAGAGCATTCTTTGGAAGGGGGTAATTCTTTTCTGATTATTTATTACTACTTGCAGACTTTCATATTTTCTTCCTACCTTTTCATGGCATCTGACAATTGTTTTTCAAAGGTCAAAATTATACACTTACACACTCACTGGCTTTCTATTTAACAGAGGACTTAAAAAGGAGAAAGGACACGCTCCAGGGTGAGGAGAATGAGTATCCTAGTTATAATTGCAGGTATGTAATTTTTTTTATACCATAGGGAAAACAGCAGGGTCAGGAAAAGAACCAGGGTCGTCATCATTATTTTAATTTAAAGGCATCTCATGGAATCATGGGACCAGAGACCCGGAGATGACTTCAGAGACTAAATTCTTCAAGTCCTACATTACACAGATGAAAGAAAAAGCACCACCAACAAAAACAACTAAGGATCAACTCTTTTTACTGAATTACCTCTTTACACATTTCGGTTCTGGAGTCTCTGTTTAATTACGTGATAAACCTAGGGACTTCGGAGGTACTGACAGAGTTTAAATGCTTAAATATCTAGAGCAACATATTTCTCTGGCATATTCACGTTTAAAAATTTGCCAACTTTAAGATATTTCTTTCCACCGTGTGAAATTCATATTTTCTATTATTTTTCCTTGGGAGATTTCTTGTCTGTCCCAATTGAAATAAACATATATATGGAAGTTTGGGGATTTCTAGGAAGCTACTTTTTCTTTACAGCATAAGTAATCTTTGTAGCTAAAGCAATAGGAAAAGGGGTTTTACTAAAATTGTAGACACAAAAATTTTATAGAGATAAATATTTATGGATTTAACTATCAGTAAAAAATTGAGACTGAACAGTTTTGTTATATATACTGTGTATCAATTATTATTGCATATTATAACATAATAAAAATATCAATTAGGATATATTATAAACATATTTGAAAGGAGCTCTGGTAGTGCAGTGGTTAAGTACTCGGCTGCTAACTGAGAGTTCAGAGGTTCAAACTCACTGGTAGCTCTTCTGCAAAAAGACCTGGAAATCTGCTCCATTAAAGATTCCAGCCTAGGAAACCCTGCGGGGCATTCTGTTCTGTCATATAGGATCACTATGACCTGAAATCAACTCGGTGGCACAGAACAACAATAACATAAACATACTTGGAACCATTTCTAATCACGATGAAGAAATAGTATTGATTTTTTATTGTCTACTCTTCCTCTGTTAATTTTTAAACTTTAGGATTATGTCTCATTATGATGGCTGTGAATGTTATTACTTTAAAAACTAAATTTTGGAAACCCAGCAATTTTTTTAATACCTCCCTTTAGGATTTTTGTTGTTGCTGTTAATTTTATGGCATTTGTATATTGACATCAACAGAGAGAAAGGTAATACCTATAGAACCAAATATATGGAAAGATATTTCATACCTAATCCATCTGCCTCCTGAGCGGGATTCTGGCCTAATTAAGCAAAAAAGTAAGTCCTTAACCTGATCCTTCCTTGAATGAGGGAACTCAGGACAAACTTCCCTCCCCTCAAATAGTGATAAAATTCAGAAAAAAAAAAAAGATTACGTGAAAGTAGTGAATATGTTGTTTCCTGCTGGCTCCCTGGGCCGGGTTTTCAATGAGCAGAAAAGGAAAAAGCGGGTAGCTCAGTGCAAGGAAGGGGAGCACACATTCAACAAACAAGCCCCATGATTAGAGACTGTTACTAATTACAATTAAACTGAAAAACAAACAGTTTCCTTTCAACTAGATGATGATGGGTCTGCAGGACAAAGGCTGCCTGGAATATCTTCCTTTCATATTGTTATTAACTTAGCAGCAAAGATTCTTTTAGACAATAAGGCCCATGTTCACAATGAAAGTAAAGAATTAGAACAATTTTTAAAAATCACTAGGAAAAAATCTACTTCGCCTGCCGGAGTTTATAAGAGAAATGTGAGGTGGCGGCAGGCAAGAGGAGAGAGCAAAGAAAACAACTACAGTTAGGTGATCAGATATATCACAACTGAGAGACGCAGCCCGAAGCAACTGAACAGAGAATTGTACGTTAGGTTAAAATTCAGAATGTCTTTGAAGTGAGTAAATCTAAGTCAATACTAATTAGATTTTTCAGTCAAATATCTGCATTTTGAAAGAATGTGTTTTCTGCATATGTGGGGCTAAGAACAAGTCACAGTTAAATTGGAAAGAGAAAGTAATTATCATTTTGTATCTATATATATTTTTTTAAAACTTCTGTACAGTACTGACTTTAAGTTACTCAGGTAGTATATGAAAAGGTATTGTTGATTCAGTAGATGGCAGTCTTCCCACTAAACCAATAAAAAATATTGTAGAAATCACATTTTAAGAAGAGACGAAATTTTGAACTACCATACAGCTTTTCTGATGCTAGTAATTAAACACTACATTTCATTTGAAAATTCTACATTCCTATGTCCATGTTAAAAAATTTAAATTGATTATTCCTAATATCAAGTCAGTGAGACAAGTCTTATTATGAAAACAGGAATGACAAAAAAGATAGATCCCCTCCTCTCCCTGTATCTCTGAGTCCTCATAGGCTGGGTACAAAACGAGACTGAAGAATTTTTTTTTTTTAGACCCTGAACACAAAGTATTACATGTAAGGTGTTATCACCCCTCTTCCTTTACATATTCCCACCAAACAAGCAAACATACCAACAAATACACAAAAACAAACACCTTTTCTTTTATGTCCTGATGCCCTAGCAGAATTTTAGAGGTAGGTAAGATGAAAAACTTTGGTGGATTTCTCTAGAGAGTGATTCTTTGTTCTGCCACTTACCTTACCATCTTGGGCAAATTAGTTAAACTCTCTGAGAGTCAAGTCCTCCCTCTGTAAAAGCAAGGATAATAAAATCACCATCATAGGATAGCTGTGAGGATAAAGAAAGTTCTCGGTCTTCCAAAAAAATGATATTGGGAAGATACATATGTATGTATTAAAACATGTGGATTTTTAATGAAAGTAAATTTAAATTAAATGTATTCTAATAGTTTTAAGCTTCCTTTTGTGGATATGGAAACTTTGGTGGTGTAGTGGTTAAGAGCCACGGCTGCTAACCAAAAGGTCAGCAGTTCGAATCCACCAGGCACTCTTTGGAAACCATATGGGGCAATTCTACTCTGTCCTATACAGTCACTATGAGTTGGAATCAATTCGACGGCAATGGGTTTTTTGTTTGTTTGTTTGTTTTAACCTATTTTAAATTATATATATATAACATATATATATTTCCTTTTCTTTATTTTACTTAAGAACATATCCACAATATATTAATCACTAATTAAGTTTTGTACTAGATTAGAAGCTGTGTATTTTTTTTATCAGAGTTAGTCTTATGTGCAAATGACATTTTAGTTTTCTTATGAGCATGTTATTCAATGTGCAGTGTTGGAAAAGAGAAAGTAAAATTAGATTTATTCAGTGTGGACACCCAACCATACCTTGGAAGTTGCTTTAAAAAGAAAAATTCTAAACATGTCTGTTATCCTCCTTGACTCTTCTTCATCCAAGGGAAGTATCAGGACTTCATATGTACTCTAGAAAATAAGAATTATTATAAAGCAGCAGAATCTCATTGTTTCTAGATCTACTAATATTTTTCTGAATAATATCACGAGTTTGATATCAAATTGAGTTCCGATTATACATAGAGTAAAAATATTGTAGAGTTGATAGTCCATTTCTTCCTAATAGATTTTTAAAAAATTAAATTATTTGCCCAGTGAAATGTTGCAGACTATTAAACTGCCTCTTTGAGCCCAGCCTCGGCTGCTTCTCAGGCAACTGGGTTACACTTATTCACCATTTCACCTGTCTCCTCAGCGCCTACCCTTGAAGCCACCATTCTATGGGGCAAGAGAATGAACATTACTGGAACAACAATCTTAGAAAGCTGGTGCTTCCCTGAGTTCCAATCTGTTATCTGTGAAATAGAAGACGCTGATTTACACTTTTGAAGAACTCTACTATCTAAAGAATTTGGATAGTTAATGAAAAGACAGATCAAGCTGCTTTGGGAGTAAAGCTTTTTTTATGGCCAACCTCAATTTGAAGGGCTGAGGGGAAAGAATTTTTATTTTCACTCTGATGCTGCTGTAGTGAGTGAGCCCTGGTCAGGGAGAAATATAAGCAGAGTTTCCGCTGCTATTAGGACCCCACCAATTAGTTCTGTAATGTAGGTCAGAGAGCTAACTGACTTCAGGAATGCTGTCATGTTTTCTTTTTTTCGTTTTGGGTTTGGTTTTGGTTTCTTTTGTCAAGATAAAGTGGGGAAGAGTCATTGCCACCAATGCGTTTTTGAAATTTCACTCCTTAAAAGCTTTTCATGTCACTTCTCTTCTTCCTTCAGCCCCTCTGCTTTCAAAGTAAAATAGAAAATATTTAAACAGAAATGAAAAAGGTGGGACTAAGGAAACCAGGAATACAGATCAGACAGGACAATCTTCACCCACGTGCTTTCCAAAAGCCAACAGGGGGAGAGAGGGGAGGAGAGTAAACGAAGGACTGGTTATTAAATGAGATAAATGAAGCCTGCTGGAGGAAGCAGTTTCTATTGTTGGTGACTTTTTTTTTTTTTTATACTACTCCCTCCCTCTTCCCATTGCTTACAAATACAGGGATACTTCAAAAGCACGCTCAGGTCACTGTGAAGAATGGTGGGTTCTGGGAACGTGAGAATGCTGTGTCCCATTTATTTCTGAATTCTCCACCCTAAGCATAATGCCTTACACATTGTAGGCCCTCTAAAATAGCTGCTGAATGAATGAATGCATGAATGAATGATGTTCTCTGATCATAATTTACAAGAATTTGAATGAATTCAGGGCAGATTGCTAAAGCAAAGAATCAAAATCCTGATATGTATCTGCAATGTGTATTGCTCAAAACCTCACAAACACATTACTATCCCAGCTACATCAGGCAATAATTTTTATTCACTGACTTCCAAAATTCATCATTGTTTGGATTAGTGAAACCCGATGAACCCTATTTCCACTTAAAAGCTGGGAGACGGCCATTCAGGTGAAATTTTCAGGGTTTTGAAACCATTCAGCACCGGGAGCTGTTAGATCTATTGGCAAATCAGTCTCAAATTCCAATGCTTCTACCAAAATTTGTGAAGATATTCCATTATAAAAATAATTTTAGTTTCCATATAATAAGTAGAGTTTGGTTGATGACATATTGATACATAAAATTTCTAAGTTCAAAGGTAGCTTCACGCACTTGATTCTTAATTAGGGCCAAGGCCTTCTGTTTCATAAACTGAATTTCCCATTGTGGCTATTATGAGCTATAACAATGATTGATAACAGGATGTGACTTAAGCCTACACTCTTAAGCAAACACAGGAACAAAGAAACACACCTATGTAAGCACAGGGAGATAATTAGTTCAACACAGGCACCCCTGGAAGCTTCTGAGCTGATCGGAACGGATTTGTGATTAGTGGTGTGATCACTTGACATTTCTGTCTAACCCAGCAGAGCGCACTTTCCACCTTCTCTCCTCAGACTCTGAATTAGACTGATGGCTCGGACAAAATGCCCAAATATTTGAGCCATTCAGTCAATATAACTTCTTTTGAGTCAATTTTATGAAAAATATACACACTTGCAATTTTCAGACACAAACTATTCTTAATGAAAGTTCTACCTTCTTTGCCCTGGGGTCCAGAAATGATGCTATGAACCAAGGAAAGAAATTAAACTGTCCAGCCAGTCATGAAATGGTAGCTCACTCTCTCCCACATTTCTCACTGAAAACTATGTTGGAATGGTTCTCTCAACTCCCTGTTAGACTCTCAAGTAGATTGTGTTTTTTTTTTAATTTCTATTTTCTTGGCCTACTCCAAAAGGGAAGTCTTATCTAGCACCTCTTAGGTGGGCATGAATTTTATGCACATTAATAAACAAGGGTGAAAAAAAGGGAGGGGAAATATTTCATCATACTCTGAGAATTTAATAAATGAGTAACAACATATAATATGTTGTCTTGAGCAAATCATTCAGGAGGAGTATTAAAGAGAGACATGGAGAAAGGGAGAACACTTACTTTAGCTGAGATCATACCTAAGCAGTCTTTTCCGGGTTTGAATTTTTCTGCTGAGTGTCATATAATATGATATATGTGATCTCTGGGTAGAGCTGAGACAAAATACCCAATCCCCATGTTTTTAGATATCCAAGAGATTCATAGAATGATGTTACTGAGTTTTTTTTTTTTCTGCTATTAATTTTCCTTGTAGTTATTGTGGGTTATGGAACAAAGGCAGGCAGGGTAGAAGTAGAGACATTGTCTTCATTCGGTTTCTTCAAAATTTAGCATCCTTTCAGTGGTTTGCAGAGCTTTGGCCATGAGCGTCCCATGTTGGTGAGGTTGTGTAGCTGTCTGAAGCTTCACAAGTGGGTTCTGAAGGGCCAGCTTGAGCTCTTCCAGGGGCAGATTCAACATGCCAATAGATTACCTGGTGTCACCATGCAACTTGCCATGCCTAGGCAGAGCCCACACGGCATGCTCCATCCAGGCTTCTTGAAACAAGTCAACTTAACACACACTGAGTGGGGGCCTACTATGGGTTAGGGTTATATTACCCTAGGACAGCGGCATGCAAATACCTCAAGAAGATTAAGCACAGGCAACTCGTAATAGAAACTGGGCTTAATTGGTTCTTTTTGAGAATGTACTTTGACACAGAGAAAGATTTTCTCCTATCAGCCTCATCATCAATAATAAATAATAAAGCATCTGGTAACATTTGCTGGTAACACTCATATATTCAGTGCTTACCGACATTACCGACATTAACTTTTTTATGATAACTCAAATTATGATAGCAATACTAATAAATAAAATTTTGTGTCAACGCTTTCATCATCTCATGAGTAACTGCTTACTTTAAACATAACTATTAACTAAAATAAGGAGCTCTGGTGGTGTAGTGGTTAAGCGCTCAGCTGCTAACTGAAAGGTCAGCAGTTCGAACCCACCAGGTGCTCTGTGAGAGAAAGATGTGGCAGACTGCTTCCGTAAAGATACACAGCCTTAGAAACCCTGTGTGGCAGTTCTACTCTGTCCTCTAGGGTCTCTCTGAGTCAGAACTGACCTGACAGCAGTGGGTTTGGTTCATTAAAATTAGTGAAGTAACACTAAGTATACCTGATTATTAGGAATCACAGAAATATGTACAATATAAATAGAAGTTATAAAACAAAATATTGAAAGAATGATCTTTATTTTACCTGGTGGACTTAGCAATAGCCCATGTACTGAAGAAAGATAAAAAAATTATCAGCAATCTTTTTCGAACTCTTTTTTGTTTACTTCTCAGTTTTAAAATGTCTTCTAAATGAACTGAACCTAAAATTCCGTGATCTCCTGACACTTAAAAATATATTTCATATCACTTCCCTATTTGCTTTATCACCTTTTTTAAAAGAAAAGTTGAAGATTAAAATTTTATATTCTTTTATTACCAAGTCTCCAAAGCATGTGACATCTTATAAAACCTGTCATTGGGCGCTCCACCCATGGCTTTTTTCCAGTTCCAGATCAGTGTACTATTGTTACGGAAGTAGCACTGGTATAAGGGTAAATGACCATGTTCATTACAAGTCCTTTCACATGCTGATTTCCAATGGTGTTTATGGCTTATAGCAAGATAGTGTTGAAGTGATATTGAGGGTTTAATAGGCCACCGACCTCTATACCCCATTTTCATGAATAACTCACGAAATTACCTCAGACTCTCTCTCATTGGAAAGGAGGAATTATTACAATACTTTATATGTGTTGACTTTTCCCAGTTGCTACACCCTTTAATTCTTTGTTCTCAGAATTCTTACTTATTTTATAAAATAAAAAAAAAAAGCTACTTTTATGAAGTTGTAAATAGTTTGTGGTTTGAAAACTCTTTTATGCAGTTATTTAAAGTCTGAGCTAAACTAAGGAATCAGCTCCCAGAACTTCCATGAGACAGAATCAAGACTGTGGGTGGCACGAGTGGTTAAGCCCTCCACTACCAGTTAACAGGTCGATGGTTTGAAACCACCCACCGAAGCTCCAGAAGACAGGCCTGGAGATCTGCTTCCTAAAGTTTACCGCCTTGAAAACCTTACTGAGCAATTCTACTCTGCACACATGGGGCAGTAATGAGTCAGAATCTACCGGACAACGACAATAGCAGCAATACACATATAGGTATGCACGCATACACCCACAGAGATACACTTTGCTGGTCAAAAACGAAAAATCCTGCTGGTAGCACTCATTTATTTTTATGAAACTCCCTTTCCATTTCTTTTTTGCCGTATACAGTTTAGTTCACCAGGGTATAACACAGTTTTTATTTGGAATAATATTTGTTACTAAGATAACTACTTTGAATCTAATTGGGAACAAGTAAAACTGTATGCTATTATGTGCTCCCATACAAACAGAAAAAATATTTTGAGTGTACAGTGTTGACTACATAATTTAAAAGTTGTTCATAAAATTGGATGAAGACAAGCAAGCAAGCAAACACATGCATTTCCTGAATGCAGGAGGTTTTGTCTTATTATTGTATTTTCCACCCTCAGCATGGAGCTTCACACGTGTGAGTCATTGAATACGATTTATTGAATGGATGTTCTCCCTCTAGATTTCAGAATGGTCTATAATTGTCTTCTCCTAGTTGAGCCTCGGGTATTACTGTATCCTCTTCACGTACTAGTTCCCTATGGGCGAATTATCACTACTGCAGTTGAGTGGTTCTCTCATATCATATTGGGCATGCTTCTAATGTTTGCATTGACTGAGTATGTAATCTTGTTTTGAGAATTGTACTTGCTTTTCCTATTGTAGAATCCACCAATGATGAAATTGGTGTCAGGAGCCCTGCATTTGAATCCTAGCTAGATGAAGTAGTTTATTTAGGCACTGCAAAAGTGCCCAATAAGTAGTACTATTGCAGGCAACGGCTGGGCCAGGATGGGGTGATAGTCCTAGGGGAAGGGGAAGTATTTGGTAGAAGTAGCAACAATGTCCAGGAAAGGCAGATAGGCAGGTCACCTGGCAACCCAGATAGCAGTAGTAAGGCACCTTCATACAGGTTCCCTGGGGCCAGATTGTTCAGAAGAGGACACTAAGGGAGTGGTTCTCAACTCAGGCTGCTAAAAAGTTACTCAGGGAGCTCTTAAATATCCACAGCTTAGTATCAGGGCAATTAACTCAGAAATGAAAAGCATGGGTACTGTTTTACAAGTTCCCTAGGTTATTCTAGTGTTCAGCTGGAGTTGGGAACCAGAGACGTAAGGATGTCAGAGCAGGAAACCATTTCCTGTGAGACCTCTGTGTGAGATGATCCTCCCTGGGATACCTGGGAGCTGGGAGTGACACATTCTCTGTGGAAGGAGGAGCTAGCAAAGGAGCTGCAAATCTTACAATTGCAAGTTAGCAAAATATTAAACATCAATTTATTAAAGCTATTTTATAGATGGGTTACAAGTATCGCAAGAGTACAACTTTAACTCATTCTAATATGTGGAATCCTGAGAAAAATGTAGATCCACATCTAATCTATAGGTAAACTGGAGAAATCCTGAGCCCACACATTTGTTGGAGTGAAAGAAAAAATGTTCTTTGAAAAGTAAAGAATCCATTACAATGAATAAAAATGCTCAGTCTCTCAGCTTCTTCTATCTTTTATGCTTTCTATAAGACAAAGATCATGGGGATAGGTAAAGTGTTGTCCAACTGCGCTACTGTAATTAACTCAGAAATTGCTGGCCTCTAGTGCTCCAATGGAAACCCTGGTGGCGTGGTGGTTAAGTGCTATGGCTGCTAACCAAAAGGTCAGCAGTTCAAATCCACCAGGTGCTCCTTGGAAACTCTTTGGGGCAGTTCTATTCTGCCCTGTAGGGACACTATGAGTCGGAATCAATTCAACAGCAATGGGTTTGGTTGGTTGGTTTGTTTGTTTGTTTTAGTGCTCAAATCTGTTTGATGAGCTCGTGATCCATTCTTTCACTCATGGACTCTTCTCTGAGACAGCTTCTGTCAGCTCTTTCTGAATGCAGACCTTAAGTTGTCATATCTCTCCCCTGGCTTCTCTGAGTTAGTGCTCCCTTTCTCTAGTCACCTCAATAGACCATAGAATCCTCATGTCAGGCTAGCCAGTTCCCAATTCAGCACTCCTGGTAACAGGAACTTCAGCTGGCCTGTCTGATTGCCTTACTCTACCCTCTTCTTTGGTGGAAATTCCCATGTTGGCAGGTCTGGCTCCTTCCAGAGTCCCATGTTCATGCATTCTTTTCCTTCCATGTTCATTTGTACCTATCCAAAACTACACCAAAACACAACAAACTAAAAAAAAAAAAAGAGAAAGGAAATTGGAACAAATATTTGAACTGAACACTCTGATGTCAACTCTAAAATTCAGAAAACAGTGGTTTATCTGGTGGCCTGCCAACCAGGTAGTCTAACCCTGATCTACCTATACATCTATAAGGCAATTCATAGCTATCAGTTTGGTCCTGCAAAATACTGAGAGGCCTTTGGAATCTAAGAATAACTAAACTCTGCCTAGTCTCATTTTAGTGATAATTATATTTTGACTCTATTCTACTTCTTTGAAAATTGGTAATTATCACAATTACTTTGACCAACCAGAAAACCCCCTGACCACGTTAGATAATATAGAATTTGCTATATGGAACACTATGTTTTATTCATTTAAAATGGCTCCCATGAGGCAAGTTCCTTCTATTTAAGAAAATAAAGAGAGCTGTGAGTCAGGAGCTGACTAAAGGAACTGGTGGGATATAGAACACTTGCCCCCTGAGTCACCAGTTCAAATGTGACCCAAATTGCTAACATCTGAGTGTTGTTTGCTAGCCTCAGCCCCATCCCTAAAGGAAGAGAAGCCACATCACATGCACAGCAAATACCATCACAATTGCCTGTTGTTTTCAATAGAGAACAGAGGCTAACATAAACCCCAGAACTTACCTTTCCCTCTTCCGGCCTCTTTCAGAGCATTGTCCTAATTCAAACCAAAACCTGAGATTCATTTTCCAAAGGATCATATGCTCTCTCAATGTATTTTGTTTCTAAATGAATTTCAACTAACGCTCAGGACACAGAGATATTTGTCTCATCAAAATGTCATTGGCCAGCAAAAATGGTGAAGTGAGTGAGTACACTAATTGTTCAATGTCAGAAACACAAGGTAACACTAATAATAATCATTAACATTCACTGAACAGCTACAACGTGGCAGCAAGTGTGCTAGCATCTTACATAAATTCCATTATTTAAACTTCAAAAGGTTATTGAAAGTTAACTACTTTTATTTTCATTTTACAGATGAGGAAACTGATCCACAGGGAGGAGCTTAGGTAGCTTGACCAAGAACTTAGCTAGTTAGTGTCAGGTTCAGGATTTTTACTCCTGTTTTTCTGTGTACAAAGCCACGCTACTGTTCTTATGCCCATGTATTTTCCACATCTTGTTTCCAATGGCTGTTTCTTACTCAGTTATTTTCTGTGCAATTAAGATGTGTCATTTTGCCTAAAGTAAGAGCAATAGACTGACCTTTGATCAATTAGCAATGCTAAAATTGTTGAATCTTGTTGTTTTGGGTTCATCTTAAAATGTAAAGACGTAAATTTCCTTAATGGTAATCATTAGTCAAGTTTTCCTAAAGGCTTTTCCATGTTTATGAGTCATTCTAAACTAAATAATGAATGGATAGAAGTAATTATTTTTAAAAGTCAGAAATTAAGCAAAAGAAAACCTGAATCATATGCTCAGCATGACCCAAAACAAAGTGAAAATTGAAAGCAAATCTTGTGATAAACATTTAAATTTGAGTTATCAGATGACTTAACATTTTCTTAATCTAAGTTTTCCTGTGCCATTCTTTGGATGTCTATGGAAGTATATTTTAAGTATCAAATACAACTTTTCCCATTGAGAAGTAGTTATTTTGTGTGCAGCAAAATCCAGTGACACTAACCTTCTTGTAAAATTTTAGGAGTTCTTGGGGAGCTAACATTCCATAAAATCAGTTTATAATTGAGCTAATCAAAGAAACATTTGTCCCTTTGGCAATCAGAGCCTTAAGACAGAAATAAAAGATGGGCTCGAGAGTTGTTTCCTTTGTGTTTTTAAGTATTTTTCTCATGGTTGGAGCTATGGAATACTTGCTGTGCCCATGGTATATTCTAAAGCAGAATAGACCAGCATCTGAGCTACTTCCAATAATTGATTGCAACAAGTTCATTTAGAACCAATGGCCTGAGAAATGACCATAGCAGAGAAAAGTGTTTAGTCATTGGCTCTCATCAAATGAATAAAGGTTGTATGTCTCTGGATTTTGGTTGTTCATGCACTCAAGGCCAAAGACTCAAACCTGTTTGTACTAAATGCAAAATCTAGTGAGAGGCTTCTACACACAATTCAAACGTGATATAATGGTGCTATTCAGCACTATATGGTAAGTGCAATAGCCCTCCTTAGCTGAACAGATCACCACAAACAGCATGGCGTATTTATGCACTTAGACTGATGGCAACAACTACCACCAAAAGAATACCACCAGGTTTATGAGGCATGGGACATTAAATTTAATAGGTTATAAACCATAATTACAAATATATTTTTCATTACCTAGTTCACAGCAAAGAACCACACCTGTAGGATTAGCTGCAGGAGCCATAGCCATCAATATATGGTGGGGTCAACTGTACATCCTTGCGCAGGGACAACCGTGGGCACAGGAACCTAAAAACAACCACACTGGCAGGGCCAGGGAACAACTGCAGATCAGCTTTGTTTCGCCCTTCACAACACTCTTCCAAAGCTGTAGGGCACAGTTGCTAACAGTAACCTATTTGACTGCACTTAGGAAATCACTTTGCTTTATAAATTTAAAACAGGAAATAGAACCTAAGAGACTGATAGACTCTAAGAGACTGATTTATATTTCCTAATGTTCGGAAAAAAAAAAAAAAAAAATTTTTTTTTTTTTTTTTAATGTTCGAGCAATAATTTCAGAAACTTTTTTTTTTTTCAGTTGGAATAGTTTAAAGAAACATTTCCTGCACACTAGCACTTACAGAGTGTTATGATGGAATTTTGTCCTCCAAAACTATGTGTTGAATTTCTAACTCCTGTATTTATAACTGTGACCCTGTTTGGAAATAGGAGTTTTCGTTGTTGTGTTAATGAGATCATACCAGAGCAGAGTGGATCCTAAAACTAATCACTTCTGTGTTAGAAAAAGAGCAGGTTAGACATAGAGAGACACACAGGGGAAGACACCATATGAAGGCAGACACACGGGCAGATGCATCCATGACCTAGGAACTCCAAGGACGGCTGATTGTTAGATGCTGAAATAGACAAAGAAGGACCTCCCCCATACAGCCCTGCCCAGAATTCAGGCTTCTAGCCTGAACTGTGAGAGAATAAATTTCTGGTATTTAAAGTCACCTACTTGGGGCATATTTTGTTAAGACAGCACTTAGTAGCTAAGGCAGAAAGCATTGGATTCAATTTTATGGATAAAGTCTAAAATCATAGTTTGAAAGCTGGATATAACTCACAGACACAGTAGTTTAAAAAAAAAAATTATGATTTTCAACAGAAGCTCTGAATACACATTCCTAACTGACAGCAATCCACTAGAGCCGGGAGGCATATGAGTTTTCAATCTCTGTGTAAAGTAGTTGGCCCACAAGAGAAAATCTCATCCTGTGACTGAATGTCTTCTCAAACTCTTAGTAGCAACTTCTGCCAGCACTCACCCTCTCTTGAAATCTGTCCCCCAGCCCCTCAAGGAAAAAAGCCTTTTTAAATTAACAAGGAAATAGTGGCCTAAAATTAAAAAAAGCTAATGAAAATAGACAATAGACTAAAAAGGATGATCACTTAAATCTAAGTAATTAAAGCTATTTTTAATTTACCTGTACTTACCAACAAACTAGCACAATTTTTTTTTTTTTACAACCGTTTTCCTGATTGATGGTTTGTCAGCTTCTTCCTAGTGACAAGGAGACATGCTCACATTAAGAAATTTGTTTCAGTATTGAAAATCTTTATATTAAAAAAAAAAGTCTTGCATCATTTTGCTTAGTGTAAGAAACTAATTTGGTATTAACCAAGATCGAAATGTCATCCTGGCAATGGACTGAGTACCACAATACACTGATTACGCTACCTTTTTGATAAAAATGAGAAACGAATATGAAATAAGCTTTTACTGAGTGGTATTAACGGCAACAACAACGATGATATGCATTGATCTGGGTGCTTTTCTTTTCATATGGTATTAATTTTATCTTCAAATTTATTCTCTGATGGAGTATTTACCCCATTTTATAAATGAAAAACAAAAAATACAACTGAGATCCAAAGACATTAAGGAACCTGCTTTGAGCCTGTCTTATTTGGATATGAATGTAACCCTGTCTGAAACTGTTTCAGTGTCTGAACTTTTCGGTTATCTGAACCAGTGTTTTTCAACGCAGGATGATTTTGCACACCCCTCTTCCCCTGGCAAAAGACATTTGGCAGTGTCTGGAGACCTGGTGGCATAGTGGTTAAGTATTCAGCTGCTAACCAAAAGGTCGGCAGTTCAAATCCACCAGCCATTCTTTGGAAACCCTATGAGGCTATTCTACTCTGTCCTACAGGGTCATTTTTAAAGTCAGAATTGACTTGATGGCAATGGAGACATTTTTGGCATTTTTGGTTGTCACAGCTCAGGAGTAGACATGCTACCAGCATCCACTGGACAGAGGCCAGCGATGCCTCTAAACATCATAAAATGCACACGATATCCCCACAACAAATAGTCATCTCACCCAAAATGTCAATAGTACTGAGACGGAGAAACTTTTCTGAACCAATCAATCTCCATTTTTTCTCAAGTCAGTTTGTGCAGGATTTTCACTGCTTGCAACCAGAAAAGTTCTGACTGCTGCAGAATGGACAGGAAATTTGATTCTTGCTTTTCAACAACCAAAGAAATGAGAAAAATAAAATGAGCTAGTGTCTCAGGAGGTGCATAGCTGTCCTAAGCAGCAATACTTAAAATGAATGTCACCCATGAATCCTTATAAAGGAAATAGAAACCTAGTTTTTTATAATTATATTCTGACCTTCTTGGAATTGGTTAACACTAATAATAATCTCTAAATAAATATCACATATTACTAGTCATAAAGACCTTATATAAATATGTTCACAGGGTCACTGTGTGCTTTTGTAGGATTTGTACACCTCTTTCTAACTTGTCTGCCTAGATGGAGTGCCTTTTCTATTTGCATAAAAAAGTCTTACAAGGTAGTGGCAGCTCTACGTGTTCACAGGCAAAATTCCCAAAGAAGCAGAAAGTGGTTCTGATCTGTAGTCATAGTAAGGCTATCACCCTTAACCTATTTCATATAAACCTCTTAGAATAAGGTTTGCTCCATCCGGAATGGTAAGAGCTGCCACTGCAGAGATTAACAAATGAGTGTGTGTCTCAATTGTCATGTGGTAACATGTACAATATGTTGCTCAGTGCAACTGATGACTTTGAGATCTTTTTCCATGGCACGCAAAATGCAAATCCTTCTTCTGTTTTCTGTTAATATAATAAGTAAGAGCTCTTATGTAGGGAAGCATTTTTACACAAAAAGACTTAGTTTCCCAGCAGGAAAGTCTTGAAGTTCTTTTCCTTGATATGTCATAAAATTGACATAACTACAGAAGGTGGAAAGATCACAAGGTCAAACAAAGCATGTTGGATCGGGTTAAGAATGTGTCAGGCAATATATGTGAACACTGTATTTAAGGGCTAGAGATAAAATAAATGTTAAAAAATTTTGTCAGTGGCTCCAAAATTCTATAGATATTTCATATTCGAAAGTACTTACAGATTCTTAGTTTGTAGATAGCAAATAACTCTTTGGATAAAGAATATAGTCTAGAATAAAAGTAAGTTAGTATTACATCCTTGTGAATTTAAAAATATTGACCTACTTTTTTATATTTTAAAAGATATTTGAAAGAATTCCAAAAATAACTGCTTAAAAGAACCGAAGGTATTTTGATAAGAGTTTCAACGTTGTAGAGCCAAGAAGCCCAGATTTATTTCTCATTTATGTCACCCATGTAGATTTTTTGGTCCCCAAATCATATCGATATCATTGAATTAAGGGCAACAATCTTTATATTAAGCTAGATGTTTTAGTCAGGATGAACTAACTTATGTTACAGTTACAAAATACCCTCTAAATCTCAGTGGAAACAACACAGTTGTTTGCTCTTATTAGATGCCCAGTAATAGTATTCCAAATCTTCCTGGAAGCAGTACAGCCAGAATGCTCCTTAGAATTGAAGATGGTGAAACTTTGTCTCATGTACTTTGGACTTGTTATTTGGAGAGACCAATTCCTGGAGAGGGACATCATGCTTGGTAAAGTAGAAGGTCAGCAAAAAACAGGAAGGCCCTCAGGGAGATGGATTGACACAGAGGCTGTAACAATGGGTTCAAACATAGCAACCATTGTGAGAATGATGCAGGATAGGGTCACTATAAGTCATAACTGATACTACAGCTCCTAACAACACCAAAAACAATGGTTGGTATGAGAAGAAAGAGCCTACACTGACTGAAGCTACTACATTTTGTAGCTGAACCACCCAGCACACTGCCAAGCCAAGGGAACAGAGAGCCAGAGGGTGGCAAAGGATGTTATGGCCAGACCCAGGAAATAGAATGCATCAATTCCACCCACCTCCCATTTGCCAAACCCAGTCACAGGGTCTCAACTTCAAGGGAGCCTTAGTAAATGTGCTCTTCTTCTGTGCTCTTCTCCTGAATACTACATGTGGTGGCTTGCCTATCACTGTGATACTGGAAGCTCTGCCACCGGTATTTAAAACACTTGGCGGGCAGGTTTCAGCAGAGCTTCCAGACTAAGACAGACTAGGAAGAAGGACCCAGCAGTCTACTTCTGAAAAAAAGTAGCCAGTGAAAACCTTATGGATAGCAGTAGAATATTGTCTGATATAGTTTTGGAAGATGAGCCCCTTGGGTTGGGAGACACTCAAAAGATGACTAGGGAAGAGCTGCCTCTTCAAAGTAGAGTTGACATTAATGACATGGATAGAGTCAAGCTTTCAGGGCCTTCATTTGCTGATGTGGCATAACTCAAAATGAGAAGAGTTGCAAACATCCACTAATAATCAGAACATGGCATGTACAAAGCATGAATCTTGGAAAATTAGAAGCCGTCAAAAATGAAATGAAACACATAAACATAGATATCCTAGACATTAATGAGCTGAAATGGACTAGTATTGGCTATTTGGATTTGATAATCATACAGTCTACTATGCAGGCAATGACAAATTGAAGAGGAATGGCGCTGTATTCATTGTCAAAAAGAAAATTTCCAGATCTATCCTGAAGCGATGGCACTGGATTCTTCTTTTTTTTTTTTTTTTTATCCTGAAGTACAATGCTGTCAGTGATAAAATAATATCCATACAAATACAGGGAAGACCACTTAATATAGCTATTATTCAGATTTGCCCACTGACCACTAAGGCCAAAGAAGAAGAAACTGAAGATTTTTACCAACTTCTGCAGTCTGAAATAATCAAACATGCAATCAGGATGCACTGATATTTACTGCTGATGGGAATGTGGAAGTTGGAAGCAAAGAAGAAGGTCTGGTAAAGGATGCCTTGGTGATAGAAATAACACTGGAGATCACATGATAGATTGCAATGACTTCTTCACTGCAAATACATTTTTTCAACAACATAAATGGCAACTATACACATGGACCTTACCAGATGGAATATACAAGAATCAAATTGACTACATCTGTGGAAAGAAACAATGGAAAAGCTCAGCATCATCAATCAGAACAAGGCCAGGTGTTGACTGTGGAACAGACCATCAATTGCTCATATGCAAGTTCAGGTTGAAACTGAAGAAAATTAGAATAAGTATATGAGAGCCAAAATACAACTTTGAGTGTATCCCACCTAATTTAGAGACTATCTCAAGAACAGATTTGACACATTGAATACTAATGAACAAACACCGGATGAGTTGTGGAATGTCATCAAGGGCATCATACATGAAAAAAGCAAAAACAAAAACACAAACCTGTTGCCATAGAGTCGATTCCGACTCATAGCAACCCTATAGGACAAAGTAGAACTGCCCCATAGAGTTTCCAAGGAGTGCTTGGTGACCTTCTGGTTAGCAGCTATAGCACTTAACCACTATATCACCAGGGTTTCCTGAAGAAAGAAAAAGGTCATTTAAAAGACCAAAATGGATGTCAGAAGCAACTCTGAAAGTTGTTCTTGAACATAGAGTAGCTAAATCAAAAAGAGGAAACGATGAAGTAAAAGAGCTGAACAGATTTCAAAGGGAAGCTCAAAAAGACAAAGTGAAGTATTATAATGAAATGTACAAAGACCTGGAGTTGGAAAACCAAAAAAGGAAGAACATGCTCGGCATTTCTCAAGCTGAAAGAATTGAAGAAAAAATTCAAGCCTCACCCAATTTTTATCAATAAATGCACACATCCAAAAAGAAGAAAGGGCCAAAATCAAAGAATTATCCCTACAACTTCAACAAATAGAAAGAGAGCAACAAAAGAAACCCACAGGCACCAGAAGAAAACAAATAATAAAAATTAGAGCTGAAATAAATGAAATAGAAAACAGAAAAACAATTGAAAGAATTAACAAGACCAAAAGGTGGCTTTTTGAAAAATCAACAAAATTGATAAACCATTGGCCAAACAGAGAAAAGAAAGACAGGAGAGGAAGGAAATAACCTGAATAAGAAATGAGAGGGGTGATATTACAACAGACCCAACTGAAATTAAAAGAATCATATCAGATTACCATGAAAAACTATACTCAAGCAAATTTGAAAACCTAGAAGAAATGGATGAACTCCTAGAAACACACTACCTACCTAAACTAACACAAACAGAGGTAGAACAACTAAATAGACACATAACAAAAGAAGAGATTGAAAAGGCAATCAAAAAAACTCCCAACAACAACAACAACAAAAAGCCCTGGTCCTGACAGCTTCATTGCAGAGTTCTAGCAAACTTTCAGGGAAGAGTTAACACCACTACTACTAAAGGTATTTCAGAGCATAGAAAAGGACTGAATACTACCAAATTCATTCTATGAAGCTACCATATTCCTGATACCAAAGCCAGGTAAAGACACCACAAGAAAAGAAAGTTATAGACCTATATCCCTCATGAATGTAGATGCAAAAATCTTCAACAAAATTCTAGCCAATGGAATTCAACAACATATCAAAACAATAATTCACCATCACCTAGTGGGATTCATACCAGGTATGCAGGGATGGTTCAACATTAGAAAAACAATTAATGTAATCCACCACATAAATAAAACAAAAGACAAGAACCACGTGATTTTATCAATTTGATTCAGAAAAGGCATTTGACAAAGTTCAACACTCATTCATGATAAAAACTCTCAGCAAAATAGGAATAGAGGGAAAATTCCTCAACATAATAAAGGGCATTTATACAAAACCAACAGCCAACATCACCCTAAATGGAGAGAGCCTGAAAACATTTCCATTGAGATCAGGAACCAGACAAGGATGCCCTTTATCACCACTCTTATTCAACATTGTGCTGGAAGTACTAGCCAGAGCAATTAGGCTAGATAAAGAAATAGAGGGCATTTAAATTGGCAAGGAAGAAGTAAAAGTATCTCTATTTGCAGGTGACATGATCTTATACACAGAAAACCCTATGGAATCCTCCAGAAAACTACTGAAACTAATAGAAGAGTTCAGCAGAGTATGGGAATACAAGATAAACATACAAAAATTCACTGGATTCCTCTACACCAACAAAAAGAACATCGAAGAGGAAATCACCAAATCAATGCCATTTACAGTAGCCCCCAAGAAGATAAAATACTTAGGAATAAATCTTACCAGAGATGTAAAAGAGTTATGCAAAGAAAACTACAGTATTCTTCTGCAAGAAACCAAAAGAGACTTACATAAGTGGAAGAACATAACTTGCTCGTGGATAGGAAGACTTAACATCATAAAAATGTCTATTCTACCAAAAGCAATCTATACATTTAATGCAATTCTGATCCAAATCCCAACGACATTCCTTAATGAGATGGAGAAACAAATCACCAACTTCGTATGGAAGGGAAAGAGGCCCCGGATAAATAAGGCATTACTGAAAAAGAAGAACAAAGTGGGAGGCCTGACTTTACCTGATTTTAGAACCTATTATACCGCCATAGTAGTCAAAACAGCCTGGTACTGGTACAACAACAGATACACGGACCAATGGAACAGAATTGAGAATCCAGACATAAATCCATCCACATATGAGCAGTTAATATTTGACAAAGCCCCCAAAGCAGTTAAATGGGGGAAAAGACAGTCTTTTTAACAAATGATGCTGGCAGAACTGGATATCCATCTGCAAAAAAAAAAAAAAAAAAAAAAAATGAAACAAGACCCGTACCTCACTCCATGCACAAAAGCTAACTCAAAATGGATCAAAGACCTAAATATAAAATCTAAAACGATAAAGATCATGGAAGAAAAAATAGGGACAACGTTAGGAGCCCTAATACATGGCATAAACAATATAACCATATACAAAACACTATTAAGAATGCAGAAGAAAAACTGGATAACTGGGAGCTCCTCAAAATCAAATACCTATGCTCATCGAAAGACTTCACCAAAAGAGTAAAAAGACTGGAAAAAAGTTTTTAGCTATGACATTTCTCAACAGCTCCTGATCTCTAAAATCTACATGATACTGCAAAAACTCAACTGCAAAAAGACAAATAGCCCAATTAAAAAATGAGCAAAAATAATGAATAGACACTTCACTAAAGAAGACATTCAGGTAGCTAATGGATATATGAGGAAATGTTCACGATCATTAGCCATTAGAGAAATGTAGATCAAAACTACAATGAGACTTCATCTCACTCCAACAAGGCTGGCATTAATCCAAAAAACACAAAATAATAAATGTTGGAGAGGCTGTGGAGAGACTGGAACACTTACACACTGCTGGTGGGAATGTCAAATGGTACAACCACTTTGAAAATCCATTTGGCGCTAGAAATAGAACTACTATAGGATCCAACAATCCCACTCCTTGGAATATATCCTAGAGAAATAAGAACCTTTACACGAACAGATATATGCACACCCATGTTTATTGCAGCACTGTTGACAATAGCAAAAAGATGGAAGCAACCAAGGTACCCATCAATGGATGAATGGATAAATAAATTCTGGTATATTCACACAATGGAATAGTATGCATTGATAAAGAACAGTGAGGAATCTGTGAAACATTTCGTAACATGGAGGAACCTGGGAGGCATTATGCTGAGTGAAATTAGTCAGTTGCAAAAGGACAAATATTGTATAAGACCACTAGTATAAGAACTTGAGAAATAGTTTAAACTGAAAAGAAAACATTCTTTTGTGGTGATGAAGGGGGAGGGAGGGAGGTTGGGACAGGGGCATTCACTAATTAGTAGATAAGAATTACTTTAGGTGAAGGGAAAGATAGCACACAATACAGGGGAGGTCAGCACAATTGGACTAAACCTAAAGCAAAGAAGTTTCCTGAATAAACTGGATGCTTTGAAGGCCAGTGTAGCAGGGGCAGGGGTCTGGGGACCATGGTTTCAGGAGATGTCTAAGTCAATTGGCATAATAAAATCTATTAAGAAAACATCCTGCATCCCACTTTGAAGAGTGGCATCTGGGCTCTTAAATGCTAGCAAACAGCCATCTAAGATGCATGAATAGGTCTCAACCCACCTGGATCAAAGGAGAATGAAGAACACCAAGGACACAAGGTAATTATGAGCCCAAGAGACAGAAAGGGCCACATGAACCAGAGACTACATCATCCTGAGACCAGAAGACCTAGATGGTGCCCGGCTACAACCGATGACTGCCCTGACAGGGAACACAACAGAGAACCCCTGAGGGAGCAGGAGAGCAGTGGGATGCAGATCCCAAATTCTCATAAGACCAGACTTAATGGTCTGACTGAGACTAGAAGGACCCCAGTGGTCATGGCCCCCAGAGCTTCTGTTGGCCCAGGACAGGAACCATTTCCGAAGCCAACTCTTCAGACATGGATTGGACTGGACAATGCGTTGGAGAGGGATGCTGGTGAGGAGTGAGCTTCTTGGATCAGGTGGACACTTGAGACTATGTTGGCATCTCCTGCCTGGAGGGGAGATGAGAGAGTGGAGGGGGTTAGAAGCTGGGGAAATGAACACGAAAAGAGAGAGTGGAGGGAGAGTGCAGGCTGTATCATTAGGGGGAGAGTAACTGGGAGTGTGTATCAAGGTGTATATGTGTTTTTGTGTGAGATACTGACTTGATTTGTAAACTTTCACCTAAAGCACAATAAAAATTATTTTAAAAAAAAAGAAAATGGAAGGAATACACAGAGTAACTGTCCCAAAAAGAATTGGTTGACGTTCAACCGTTTCAGGAGGTAGCATACAATCAAGAACAGATGGCACAGAAGGAAGAAGTCCAATCTATACTGAAGGCATTGGTGAAAAGCAAACTCGAGGAATTGACAGAATACCAATTGAGATGTTTCAACAAACTGACGCAGCGCTAGAAGTGCTCCCTCGTCTATGCCAAGAAATTTGGAAGACAGCTACCTGGCCAACCAACTGGAAAAGACCTGTATTTGTGCCCGTTACAAAGGATGGCGATCCAAAAGAATGCAGCAATTACTAAACAACATTATTAGTATCACACGTAAGTAAAATTTTTCTGAAGATAGTTCAAAAGTGATTGCAGCAGTGCATCAACAGGGAACTGCCAGAAATTAAAGTCAGATTCTGAAGAGGACATGGAGCAAAGGATATCATTGCGTATGTCTGATAAGTCATGGATGAAAGCAGAGACTACCAGAAAGAATTTACCTGTGTTTTATTGACTATGAAAAGGCATTCGACTGTGTGGATCATAAAAGTTATGGATAACATTGGAAAGAATGGGAATTCTAGAACACTTAATTGTGCTCATGAGAAACCTGTATATAGACCAAGAAGCAGTCATTTGAACAGAACAAGGGGATACTGGTTGGTTTAAAATCATGAGAAGTATGCATCAGGGTTGTATCTTTTCACCAATACTTATTCAATCTCTATCCTGAGCAAATAATCTGAGAAGCTGGACTATATGAAGAAGGGGGCATCAGAATTGGAGAAAGGCTCATTAACAGCCTTCAATATATAGATGACACAGCCTTGCTTGCTGAAAGTGAATAGAACTTGAAGCACTTACAGATGAAGATCAAATGCAACAGCCTTCAGTATAGATTATACCTCAACATAAAGAAAACAAAAATCCTCACAACTGGACCAGTAAGCAACATCATTATAAACGGAGAGACATTTGAAGTTATCAAGGATTTCATTTTACTTGTATCCACAATCAGTGCCCATGGAAGCACCAGTCAGGAAATAGAAAGACCATTGCACTGGGCAAATCTGCTACAAAAGACCTCTTTAAAGTGTTAAAAAAGCAAAGATATCACTTTAAGGACTAAGGTACGCCTGACCCAGGCCATAGTGTTTTGAATCGCCTCATGTGCATGTCAAAGCTGGACAATGAATAAGAAAGACCTTAGAAGAATTGATGCCTTTGAATCATGGTACTGGCAGAGAATACTGAATATACCATGGACTGCCAAAAGAATGAACAAATCTGTCTTGGAAGAAGTACAGCCAGAATGCTCGTTAGAAGCAAGGATGGCAAGACTTCATCTCACATACTTTGGACAAGTTATCAGGACGGACCAGTCACTGGAGAAGGACATCATGCTTAGTAAAGTGAAGTGTCAATGAAAAAGAGAAAGACCTTCAATGAGTTGGATTGACACAGTGGCTGCAACAATTGTGCATACCAACGACCGTGAGTGGCTCAGGACTGGACAGTGTTTCATTCTGGTAAACAGGGTCCGTATGAGTGGGCATGTAATAGCAAATAACAACAAGCTTTGCTCAGGACAGGAAGAAAGTATGTAAACATCCAGTATTGTCTGTTACACTAATGAACAAATATAGACTTTACAGTTGTATCAACCTGGGTTTATATCCTTTGACATTTGCTGTTTGTAACCAGGAGCCCTATTGGTGCAGTAGTTAAGGGCTCAGCTGCTAACCTGAAAGGTTGGTGATTCGAACACACTAGTCTCTCTGCAGAAGAAAGATATGGCATCTGCTTCCATAAAGATTACAATCGTGAAAACTTTATGGGACAGTTCTACTTTGTCCTATACGGTCATTAAGAGTCAGAATCGACTTGACGGCAACAGGTTTGGTTTTGGTTTTATGAAAAACTCACAGCTAACATGATACTTAATGTTGAAAGTCTGAATGCTTTCCACCTAAGATCTGGAGCAAGACAAGGGTGTCTACTTTTACTACTTTTTTGAACACTGTACTAGGAGTTCCAGCCAGGACGATTAGGCAAGATAAATAAATAAATAAATGCCATCCAGATTGGAAAGGAAAAAGCAAACTCTCTCTATGACATATCTTGTATAGAGAAAATCCTAAGGAGTTCATTAAAAAATTATTAGAAAAAGAATGAAAATAGTTTAAAGAAGAGATCTTATTTGAAAAATGAAGAAATTTTTTATCCTTCACAACAAATTAAGGGAATATACTTTTTCTGTTTTTAAGTAAAAAAAAAAAGGAAAAGTACTTAAATTATTTGTTCTTGCTAACAAGCTAAAAAAAATCTTTAAATTGTATTTAAAATGTACAAATAAAACTCTCTGGGAACACAACAGAGAATGGAATGGATTATGTGGGCGAAGCTCCTTGAGCAGACAGACACTCACTGAGAAGATGAGATTAGGGGAGTGTGAGTGACAGGAAAAATGAAGTCAAGTTGACAAAATACAATGTGTTTAGGAAGGGTAAGAAGTTCAGCTAGGGTATAGCACATGGAGAATGAGATAAAATTGGTGGTGGAAACGGTGAAGGTGATTTTCAACCACCTTTATATGGAACATTGTATACCGTTCTCAGAAGAGTCTGGACTCAAGTCTTGGCCCCAAGTGAATCTTTGAAAGTCTGTGAGAAGAGGATATTCAGGATGAAAGCCGTGCTTTGAAAGGCTGCTCTGACGGTTGTGTTGTATGCATCAGAGAGGACAGTGGAGAAAGGCAGGAACACAGGCAGGAATACTGTAGACTATCAGGGTTACTTTAGGACGTGGAATTAACTAGTTCTCATTTTTTATATGAATATTTATTCAGTGTTTACTATGAGTCAGATAGGCCCTGTATAAAAACTACCGTATTTTTAAACTTCTAATGTAATAATTTGCTTTTCCTGATGCTAAAAATATTATGTTTTTGATAGATGATTTTCATATATGCAGATTTACAAAGAAGAATGGCCCATAATTCTACCACCCAAAATAAACACTTAAGATTCTGATGTGTGAATATGTGTGATAGATGATGATGTTGGGTTCACTTTATAGCGGGGGTGGATTATCCAGTAGGCAAGCTAAGTGCTTACCTTGCTTACGAGATCATCTGTAGTGAACAATTTCACACTTTTTTCACCACATCAAAGATTCTGCTTCTAGGTATGGCTGGCATCTGTCTCTCTCACAACCCCACAGCACCTTCCTACAGAATCAAAGCCTCTTTTCAAATTTACAATCCCTAACTAGGACAGATGACCCAGTAAGCAAGGTAAGCACAGGCTTACTTGTGCTTCCTTACTAATCTGTAGTAAACAATTTCATATGTGAAATTGTTCACTACAGAAGATCTGGTAAGCAAGGTAAGCACTGTGCTTATCTTACTTATTGGATAATCAGTCCCTGTTTTACACGCACACACACACACACGTGTATTATGCTTTGTTCATTTAATTTTATTTCACAATTATTTCCTGTATTTTCAAATATAAAAACCATTTTTTAAATTTATTGAGGTCTTATGCATCATATCATTTAATTCTTACAACAAATCCATGACATTATTTGCTCTTAATCTCTAGTTCACAGATGAGGGCAATAACATATGGAGAAGGTGAGTACTTTTCCAAGGATACCTTGTCAATGACTAATGGGGAGGGAATACAATCCCAAGGATAACTCTAGAGCTTGGGATTCTGTCTTAGGCTGGGTTCTCTAGAGAAGACAAACCAGTAAAGAGTATATATATATATATATATATATATATATATATATAGAAAGAGAGTTACGTCAAGGAAATGTCTCTTGCGGTTGTAGAGGCTGCAATGTCCCAAGTCCATGGGTCAGGATAGAGGCCCCTCCCAGTTCACACAGCTACAGGGGCTGTTGAACCCAAAATCCACAGGTCAGAAAGCAGGGCTGTTACTCACAGGCTATCAAGATCAACAAATCCCAAGATTGGCAGGCAAGCTGCCAGCTCAAGCCCCAAGAACCGGAACCAGAGATCAGACAAATAGGAGCCAGCTACAGCATCCAGAATGAGCAAAAGCCCCAAGCCCTGCCAGAAAGTCAGCCCATACTCGATGCAGGCCACATGCGCAAGGAAATTCCCCTTCAAATGATTGGCTACTCACAGCAGGTCCCATCATGGGAGTGACCATATATCAAATCTCAACAGGAAAGTGACCACAACATCACACAGCTGCCAAAACACTGAGAATCATGGTCCAGCCAAGTCAACACACAACCTTAACTGCTGCAGCTTCTGATAACCAAATGTGACTGCCTCGTCAGCAACATGACTTTCATAGCCATATAAAGCTCCATCAGAGTTTACTTTATTGGTCTCAGATTGTTGGCCAAATTATTCACCAATTATTCACTGTTATAAATATTGCTACAGTGACCTACCATGTACATAAATTTTCGTGTATTCTAAGTCCATAACCAGAGAAACAGATTCTTAGAAAGTTATTGACTAGGTCAGAAAGTATAAATAAAGTTTGTCAAACTTTATCCAAAAGAAGACTGCACCCATTTTCATCCTCAGTAAAAAAAAAAAAAAAAAGGCTCATCTCACTACACTCTCATTAACATAAATTGGCATAATGTTTGTTTTTAAAAAATAAAGTAATTCTTTTTTTCCTCACTTTAAAATGCTTGCATGTTCATTTTGGGGAAAAAAGGGGGGGAAATATAAATAAGAATATAAACTAGTAATTCTACAATCCAGAAACAACTACGGTTAATGTATCGGAATTCTGCTTTTTATTGACATTTATATATATATTTTTAAAACAGCCTTTTTACTCCTCAATCTTTCCATATTTCACACAGATTCCTTTTCAAGTTGGCTCATAACTATTTTCATTTAATCTTCCCTCTTTTCGCTAATGTTTTTGTTCTTATTTCATAGCTTTTGATGTTACACTATTGAAAGTGGTATATATTTCTTCTGATTTCTAAAATAGATAATTTTGGGAAGAATACATTTACTTCCTCTTCTGGATAATTTCTCTGTCCTCTGGTTTAGTATTTTTCACAGCCCCATGTTATTGCTGTTTTTCTTTTATTTATCCTTAAATGAGAACAGATGTACCCAAACCTGATATTTAGCAACAATTAGAAGTATTACCATTGATCTCCTCTAAATTATAACTTTTATCATTATTTCTTTTTTATTCATTCATTCAACAAATATTGAAATTCTCATGTGTCAAGTGTTAGTCTAGGCAATAAAACTAAGCTGTGAATTAAACAAAGTTCTAGATTTCACAGCACCTGCTTTCTACTAGCACTGGATGAATGCCCTTCAAATTACTGGTGTAGGGTAGGTTGATTTGCTATTTTGAACCTCATTCCTAATGTTTACAGGCATGCATCTTGTGTGGCTTGGTTTTGCTGAAGCAGTTCTGAGCCACCACCTCATTCTCAGGTATATGTAATCAGTGCATATTTACAATAATGATCCTTAAAGTTCAGTTAGATCATATCTCGGGTGTCTGTTCCTACCTTCCAGATTTAACTACATTGAGTAAATCTCATATCCCATAGGTACTTCCTTCCCTGACTACCAAGCATATTGGCTTTGGGAATTTCAGGCTCCCAGTGAAAATCAGTTGTGGAAAACAGTATGCTGGTCACCCAGAACCCACCATTCAGAGAGAGAATCAAGTGCTGTATAACCCATGTCTCAGAGCATAAGAGAGCATTTTTTTTTTTCCTTTAGTTTTTCAAGCAATAGGGACTGCTCTGTGGTTAAAAACAACTTTTGTAAGTCCCTGGCCTCTTCTCAGCCCTGCCTTGTTGGCTTCAGGTTGATGGAAATCCCTCTGATTATTTTTCATTTTTGTTCATAACTTGTCTGTCAGTCTTCATTTTGGGGATTTATGAGACTTTACTTTTTCTCTGTCTTCGGAAGTCTTCAAATAGGATCTGGAGATAAATTGACTAATGGGCTGCTAGCTAGAGATAATTTTCAAACCAGAAAATTGGGCATTAATATCAAGTTGAAATTTTGATAGTCATTCCGAATTATTTTCTTCTTTAATTGAAATGTGCTTGTGTTTATTTTCCCACTGTTATGCCATAATTTTGTATTAAATCACCATATTCCACCAGCTTCTGTTATTCAAATTATTTCACTTAACAGGAAGAAAATTAATTTTTCATACAGATTGTGGTACTAAAAATTTTTAGTTAATCAGGGAAGAAAACTGAGAGGAGATGGTAAATAAGAAAAACATTTATTTGGTGTACTGTTATTTACTCCTTACCATTAACTTTTTTTCAGTATATAAATTGAGCATAATTAATGCCACACAACTGGCAAATAGCTTAGGCAAAACCTGAACCTAGGTCTTACATTTTCTAAAATCCATACTTTTTTTCAACACACCATGTCGCCTTCTCAATAATGTAAGGATAAAAGAATAATTTGCAGATTGTAATAATAAATAACAGACTAAAAAATAAATTCTATAGAATGAGAAATTTAGGTTGCGTCTTTAAGCTTATAAAAAAAATTGAGCCAGGACAGAACACTTGAATCAAAATGATTATGCATTTTGGGGTACCAAAATTATTCAGCTGGGGCCCTTCAGTGGGTCACATGTCAGCGATGAGCCTCAGTCTACTAGAAGGGCCAGTTTACACGGCTGTATCTATTCAGGCATACTTGCTTTAGAATCAGGTGAGCAAGCTCTTGAAACTTGCTAATTCATATTTGCTTCCTCATTATTGTACTTTTACTGCCAAGTGCATTTAAACAAGGGTTAACAAGAAAAAGGTTAAGTCCAAGGAATGCATAACTCTACAACTATGCTCAATAAAATGATTACTAAAGGTCTGTTTTGTTTTGCTTTTACTTTTATAAGGTAAGTTCTAGTTTCTAGAAGGTTCTGGGTTTTGTCAGTTGATAGTGTTACTGTAGGCAGTTGAGTCAGCTTGCAGAATTTAGTGAAAGTGGAATTTTGTTTGTTTTGTTTAAAAAAAAAATACTAAAAGTTCCCTTTACCAAATCAATGGCAATGTCAAAGATAAAACAACTGAGTTTTATGCATAAAGGCTTGAAAGCATCCATTCAAAGACAGAATCATTATTTAAGTGCAAATGAAATTACACATCAAGCTTGAAATAAATAAGCCATTGTCAGTGACTTGAGTAGCAAAGTTTGTTTTCTCTGGGGAGAAAGCTTGCTGCCACAGTCCTCCAGTCATAGTTTGAAAGAAAATTGGCCAAAAAAAAAAAAAAAAACACATGTTAAACTTTCCATCATAAAAGTAGTAGGGAAATAAAATAACTTTAGGTTGAACTTAAAAATCAAGGGTATATATTGTTTTAAAATAGTACATACACAAATATGCTTTTGGTTAGATTATTTTTGAGCGTCTATGAAAACTGTATAAGACATATAATGCATAGTGTTGCCTGTGAATTTGTGCAGGGAAGTAGACTTACCCTCTAAAGTTTGATGACATAATTTAACTCGCAAAGTTTTAAAATAAACTCCAAGCCATAACAATCAGAGATGGGAAACGAGTCAAATCTCTTGAAGAACTTTCTTGTGTATAACAAGCAGGTCTTGTTTTTATATTTTTTACTAGATGATAAAAAAAAAAAAAGATGATAGCTTTGTCTAAAATGATCTGACATGATCTTAGTACAAGTACCGTTGCATATGTCTGGAAAAGCCGGATTTCCCTCTAGGGAATATCTACCCAGTAAAGCAGTTATGAAGTGTGATGACCTAAAGATTTCTGCTTTGCATTTTTATCATGGGATAATGTATTGAATTATTAATTTCTATTTTTTCCTGGTTGCTGTAAAATAATCTTGTTGTTGTTCTTAGTTGCCATTGAGTTGGTTCTGACTCATAATGAACCAATGTACAACAGAATGAAACACTGTCCAGTCCTGTGTCACCCTCATAATCATTATGTTTGAGGCCATTGTTACAGCCGCTGTCTCAATCCATTTTATTGAGGGTCTTCCTCTTTTTCATTGACTCTCTACTTTACCAAGCAAAAATAATCCAAACAAGGTTTAAAAAAAAAGGAAAAAGTAATCTCTTTGTCTTCTCCATCAGATGAGAACTCCCTCCCAAGAAGTTGTTAGAAGACTATACTAAGAATTCCTCTTTGAGAACATTGCTAAACACGTCTAATTCCCCAACTCTCCCAGCCCCTCCTCAAAATTCTTTGATTTCTGGGAGTTAAAAGACCATTCCACTATTGTGTTCACTTTCTTTGTAGTCATGACACCAATTCTGCAATTTTTGATGCTTGTGCTTGTGTTGTTCATTCATGAGCTGGCAAAAACATCTACATCACTGCTGCCACCTGGCCAACAGTGGTTGTCAGACACCATCAACCACAGGATGCATCCTGCTTTCAGAAATGTTCAAATGGGAAGAAATGTGCAACGTGGAATCAGTGAAAATGTGGTATATGTTTGCTGATCACTTGTTTATTGTGTTCACTTTTTTATTGTCTCCTCCACCCCCCAGAATGTCTGCTTCATGAGGGTAAGAACCTTTATCTGCTGGAATTAAACCAGTATATGTCTAATATGTAGTAGTATTCCAGTAAATAACGCATAAATCATTGAGCTAATAAGAATTTTCCCAAGGCAAACAACCCTTAGGACTGAGAAAACAACAATAGAAGCATAGATATTAATATTTTGTAATATATGGTACAGAAAAATAAAACTGAAGTCAGTTAAATTGATGATTAATGGGATCCTCTTACTGTTAGCTTATAATGATGGAGTAAAAAAAATAGAATTCAAGTTAAACAAATTAAATTAGAAAAGCAGAGCATGTTTGTAATGCAAAGAGAGATTTCATTCAAATGAATATATATTTATATGTTATATATATATGAAATATCAGGTATAGTTTAGACATATTTACCACTTAAAGATAGCTAGGATATGTAGATCTTTATTCTCTAATGCTCTGTTCACTCTTTGTTCTTTTGACATTATCCAATGAATGGAAAAGGCCTTTAAGTTTCTGAAAAACTTGATTGTATCCTAAAGACTAATTGAAATGTAGTGAAGGGAGGTTAGTAATTGAAAGATCTAAGTGGTTATACTTGATTTATAAATAGGCTGTCCTAGATAAAAATGAGCCAGGGATCAATGTGCCAGATAAAAGAGACCAGATGCTAAGGAAAGTAGCCCTATTCTCTAGGAAGTCCTCCTCAATGGAGAGATGCTGTGGGGGGAAAAAATAGCTGTGTCTGGGAGCCAGTTTTTCAATCTCTTTCCTGCAAATTATGAAAAATTGAATGCACCACAAATATCTTTTGGTATTGCTCATAGTTGAAATAAGCCATATTTAAATCTAACCATTAACAAATGTGAAAGTCCCATATATTGTCAATAACATTCTAAACTCCTGCACCACAAATATATTTGGAACTCTTTATTTAGAACAAGGAAAAAACAGCTCAATAAAGGTATAAGATCACTTATACTTACTTGCAAATGTAGCTGGAAGAAAACATTTGCAAAAATTCTGTGAATAGGCTTGCACAAAATCCCTTTGAAAAATCCAGCGCAAGTTACATGTTGCAAATCACATTACAAAACTTTTTCTTTTTCTTATGGTAGGCAGACTCTTGATTATTAGGGACCGTGAGCCTGAGCTTGAAACTAGAAACTTAAATCAGTGACTTTATTTTTATTGCTAAACAGAGACTGAATTCATATAATAAGAGAGCAGTGGAGATGAGATATGACAGAATTCATTAATGTGCCAAGGATGTGGCCAACTTGTCTACAACTAGTTAAAAGGCAAATACACAGATTGATCATTTTTCTTTCCAGGACTTTACGTCACAATACACATGGCCTGTTTCCTAAAACCTTCTGTCTAATGTTTAATAGATTGATGGAACTTCAAAAACAACACTCTCTACCATCCTGCTAGACAAGAGGGGCCATGAAGATACACTGGGTTTGCAGAGAGACTATTTGCAATCTTAACTGGAAAGAATTAAACTCTTTTCTTCATATTTACCCCTCTAAACCAAAAAAAAAAAAAATTCTTTCCTTTAAAGTAAGAAGCGATTGTGGCTTGAAACTGAGATTAAAAAATTATTGGTGTAAACTATTTTGATGGGGTTGTTATTTTAAAAATATTTTATCTTCAGCTTTTATGCACAAAATAGATACCAAATTTATCAATATGGGCTTCCATGTCAAAGACGACAAGATCATCTTTAAATTCCACCTCCTCTTAAAGAAACAGCATTGAATGCTGGCTAGGAATCTTACGAGCTCTAATGTCTGCTTCCTTTGCAGCATGAGGCAGATAACACAGCTTTTCTGAATCCCAGGGTTCTGGTCTTATAATGGTACCACCAGCCTCCCAGAATTGCTTTGAAGTGAAAAATGAGATAATGAATGGATGGAGAGAATTTTGAAATAAGAGCTATTCTAAGGTAGGATGTTATCTTCAAAGCCCAAGATTAATCCTCAGGTGACTGCAAAAAAAAAAAAAAAAAATCATCTTTCTGGATCTCCATGTTCTTTAAAGATATTTTAGTGCACTATTCATGGGACTGGAAGTCAATAGATTTATATTTTAGTCCTTAATTGTCCAACCTTCTCTAAATAGTAGTATTTAATTGTTCTACTTTCTAACCTTGGTTAAATCATTTAACTTCATCTGCTCTGTATTTGTGTGCTCAGTCATCTTCTGTTTTCAGCATTTTAAAAATTCTATCTGAGAAAAAGAACTAAATTCAATAAATGAACTGCCCTGTTGGAGATTCATATTAAGAGTCATTAAATGCACTACTGAGAAGATTTTGCATTTTCCTTGTTTGCACAAATGCACAGACACTGTTATAAGCTTGGAGAACCTATATTTCCCCCCGAAACTAGAATCGTAAGTTCATGACATTAGAGAAAAAATGGGAGTTGTCAAACAGGGGCTGGGTGTCTGAACTTTTGGAGACCCCCTGAGCCACCCAGAGAGGGTCCCTTCATCCTCTTCTGTTGTCTGGTAACCAAATTTGACTTGACTTGAGCAGCAGCCAGCCACAGTTTTTCAGCCCAGTGAGGACTAATTGGCATGTCACATATCATTTCCCTGAACGGTTTGCATTGTAAAGTTTACTGCATATTATGTGTGGTTTGAACTATGTACCCTTAAATGTATACTACTATGTATGAATTTTAAACGATTTACATTTGTAAAGTGCTCCATAACTTGCAAAGTAATTTTTAAATATATTACCTCATTTGATTTTTGCAACAACTCTTTCAAGCAGAAAACTCACTTATCATGATTCCCATTATAGAAATGGAGAATCTGAGCCCCCAAAATGTTAAACCACATGCTCAAGGTCACATGGATCCTAAAAGACAGAACCGGCATAGAGACCAATTTCCTGACTCCTGGTTTAGTGCTCTATCAATTGTATGTCTCCCACCCTCATCCTCTCTTTACTCATTTATTCAGCCTTTAAGTGCCTGAAGTTTGTTTCAAGTTACCAAAGGCAGCAAAGTGGAAAATGGTCTCAGAGTCCCAGCCCTTGGGTATATCATAAGCCTCCCCGGACCTCATTTTTTTCAAATATAAATGTGAAGCATTTGGACTAGATAATTTCTAAAACCAAATCCATGAGTAGCATGGAAAGATCAAGGGCCATTATAGACTAAGACAATCTAAGATTTGAATCTTGGCTCCTCTGCTTCCCGGATACGTGATTTGGGGAAATTATATAACCTCTCTGATGAGTCTTAAAACATTCCTATGAAACATAAGTAAAATAGTATACGTAAAATAATTTGCCAAATGGTAAGCACTCAATAAACGTCAATTATTCCTTTCATTGTTAACATTTATCATATTATAAAGACATATACATTAATTTTTATAATGGCAGTTTTATTATTATCCATACATAGCATTGCTAACTTTATTAACTCCAAAGGTAAGACATTAAATACATTAAACCTCTATATGATCAAAAAGCATTTCCTGAAATACAGTATTTTTATTAAGCAGTTAATCAAAGGGCTTTAGCATTGGCTATCTCCTCAGGATTCAACTCGGAAGACCTAAAATTTAATGATATGAAATGTGAACATATTTTCATAGCACCCGTCTTTCTTTTCTAATGGGAAGAAGGACATTAAGTAGACTAATGCTACGTGTCTGAGAAGATGCAATCTTATTGCATAGGCTTATCCGTTAAGCGAGTAAATAAAAAGAAGCAGGTTCATGTGGAAAAAAATATATAAATGAGCTTCAAAAAATAATGGAGCATGGGAGAAAACAGATAATTCTGCTTCTTCAAACTTTTCACAAAAACTCAGAAATAAAAGTATATAACTTATTTTTAGAAAATCATTTAGGTTTACTATGAAACAATAATATCTTCGGGAGGAAGTAAACCATAATTGTCATCAGAGAAAGGGGTGAGAAGCCAGAAATAGCCACATCACCAAAAAGAACAAAGCTCCAGTTACAATGAATACGAAGGCTTGGTGATGATCTGACGTGGCTGAATCAGACTACAGAGAAAAAACATAAAGACACGCTAAGGACCTGTTCTTTCTGTCTCTCTTGTTACAAAGTAAGAAACATTTGGGTAACTTTTTTTTTTTAAGTTTTAATTTTTATTTTTAACATATACTCATTTGAAGCATCATTTCAGGTCCAAGTGCCATTTGGAAAATGACTGTTGTTCCAGGAATGGGAGAACGGTGAATACTGGAAGACACCCAAGTTATAAACATCTAAATATCCTCAGAAAATACCAGTTTCCTCTAAGAATAGATCCACACTAAGAATCTAATTGTATTTTTGTTTATTTGTTGCTTCACACACTCAAAGTAATATTATAAGCAGTTTTCGATAAACATAATTAATCTTTGACCCTATCAAAATAACTACCCATTTAATGTGTCTACATTTTGTTTACTGAGAAATCCAAAGGCATGTTTTAATGTATAATACCATTTGTATTCTAAACATGTTCTAATTCAACATAAAAGGAGTTTTAAAATGTTTATTTTGATTTTGTTTTTTAAGAAGTAGAGAAGTATTTTACTTTAGAAAATATTAGAAAGCAAGCTTTAGAAGACAGTGAAATTAATTTTTATGAATTTAACCTTTTTTTCAAAAGTTAGTGTATATATATTATTAAAAGGACTCAAGAAGTAGCTTAAGTCTATAATATGCAATTTAATAAAAAAACAAGTGGTAATAAATACCAAGATATCAAATTAATCATTAGGTTTTATATTCAGAAAATGTCTTTATAAGTCCTCATTGTGACACCAATTTTTTGAGCACTCAGATATGGCACAGGTTCCCTGAGAAAAACTATTGTCAAAATAATTTACTTCTCTTTCCCACCCCATTTTTTCTTATATAAGGATTATACTAGAAAACGGTAGTTAGTCTTATCAAAATGTAATATAAATCCCTGATTGTAAGGTGTTGCAATTCCCAATGGTTCTATGTGCCTACTTCATAGTAAAGTCTGTGCCTTCTTAGAACAGGTTCTGTTTTAGATCAAGCTTGAGATGTTCCCTACTGCTGGCCCTAAAGTTACTAAACTTCACAATAATAATAAATTAAAAAAAAAAAAACTCACTGAACTTATACAAAGAAAAATAATAATAATAGAAGCAAAAGATAAATCCAAATCCTATGAGCACGCTTAGTCTTCAGTTTTTCTCCTTAATGGAATTTCTCAAAAGATAACCCCCAGATACTTATTAAGCTTTATATTCAGAGTCCTGTTACCAGTGGAAAATAATAAAAACTCAGCCATTCAAAAGACAAACTTGAAGATTTTAAATAAACGTAATGAACTTTACTTATAATAACTAAAGTAGAAATAAGGGTAAAAGTGTGGGTAAATGGTGATGACCTAACTCCTTAAAACTTTCTGTAAAAGTCTTGACCTTCAATTACCTCTATCAACTTAAGCAATATTGTGATCATGTCAAGATTTAAAAGAAAAAATTTACATAAGTCATAAACTTATGGCTGTCATGATTCTTTCGTTACTCATTTATTATTGGTTCAACACTATAATTCAAAGGTATCAATTCTTCAGTCTTCCTTATCCATTCCCTAGCTTTCACATGCATATGAGGTGATTAAAAACACCATGGCTTGGGTCAGGCACACCTTAGTCTTCAAGGTGACAACTTTACTTTTTAATACTTTAAAGAGGTCTTTTGCAGCAGATTTGCCTAATGCAATGTGTTGTTTGATTTCCTGACAGTTGTGTTCATGGGTGTTGATCGTGGATCCAAGTGAAATGAAATCCTTGACAACTTCAATCTTTTCTCTGTTTATCAGGATGTTGCTTATTGTGTTGATTGTGGACCCAAGTGAAATGAAATCCTTGACTACTTAATCTTTTCTCTGTTTATCAGGATGTTGCTTGTTGGTCCAGTTGTGAGGATTTTTGTTTTCTTTTTCTTTATGTTGAGGTGTAATCCATACTGAAGGCTGTGGTCTTTGATCTTCATCAGCAAGTGCCTCAAGTCCTCTCCACTTTCAGCAAGAAGGTTGTGTCATCTGCATAACGCAGATTATTAATGAGTCTTCCTCAAATCCTGATATCTGGTTCTTCATACAGTCCAGCTTCTTGGATTATTTGCTTAGCATAGAGATTGGATTAAGTATGGTGAAAGGATACTACCCTGATACACACCTTCCCTGACTTTAAACCACATAGTATCCCCTTTTTCTGTTTGAAAAACTGCCCCTTGATCTATGTTCATGTTCCTCATGAGCACAATATAAATTCTACACAGAAAATATATAACTACATGCAAATTACTGTGTTTGTTTTAAATAGCATTATCTATAGGCATTTTCCATTCCCAGTGCTCAATTTAAAACTCTTATGATTCAATGGTCTCAAAACTTATACTATTAAATAGCTCAAAAGAGCTTTGATAAATATTTTACCATAAAATTCTGTTAAATAAAATGATTTTCATTTTTTATTCATTCATTTATCTATCAACAATTTGTTGAGCATCTAATATGTGCCAGCCTCTGTTCTTTCTGGACAATGGTTAAAAGATAGACAAAGTTCTCACATTCACAGCATAGTCATAGATACATCCACTTCCTACTTACTTTAAGCAAACAATGCTGTATTGCAAATCACAATGGAGGAAAACTTTTAAGCATAATACTTCCTCCAGCAAACTATATCATGTTATTTTGGGTAAAGGATTGAACCTTACACATTACCCCCCCACCCCCCGCCCAAGGCTGGCAAGAGCTGTTAAAAAGAAAAAGTCTCTAGTTACACAGCTCTGGCTTCTGTTCATTTTGTGATTATTATTATAAGTCAAAAGTCTATAGCAATAAAAATGACATCAACAGGAGCAACAATAACCATAATATGTACCAAATATTGTCTCCAGCTATATTAACTGTGCATATTCATTGCAAAAGGACTTGTGGGAAACCTTGGGGACTAGCTGACTCAATAAAAGGCCAATAAGGAACAAATCATAATGGCCTTTCAACTTCTATCAGGTCACAAGGTACTCTGAGTAGAAATTAAAATCTGTTTTACAACTTGATAAATGAACATCAAATCATGGATAAGAAGATTAGTCAACACCATACTGAAGAAAGATTAAAAAAGAACTGTTTAGGTCATAAAGAGATTATGACACTTTATTATTTCAAACAAAAAAAAATCAATTTTTGCTAAAATAGGCAGCATAATAGGCCAATAAAGAAAAAGCAAAAAACGTATCTGTGTGATTGACCAGCAAGAGGTTTATTGTCTTGTAGAGGAAGGAAATAATACAGAAAAAAAACCTATCACAAAGTGAAAAAACATGAAAGTTTGAATGCAACATCTAAAAGAATCCTTAGATCAACTATCCTTAAGTCCTTTTACAGAAAATAAATATTTAAACAGTTACCCTCAAAGGACTTTATATGTTTGTAAATTATATCTACTACTACAGAAATAAATTGTATATGGTAAAACTATACAAAGTGGGAAAAAATTAAAGGATTAGTAAAATGTACTCAAGTAGCAGATCTAATATTTGCTTTCTGGAAAACATTGTATTGCTCACACCCTGAGTTCTTGGCATTCCACTTTAGTGATTTGTAGAAATAGAAATTGGCTGAAGACAAAGTCACAATCAGAAGAAATAGTAACTTAGTAGGTATTACACTTGAGTGAATTCCATAAGAGAGTATGTTTAAGCTGCTAGTAAAACCATACTCACTCTGTAGCTAAATTTCTAAGAATTGTTGAAGAACAGGCATTGAATAATACGAAGGGCATGATATGTATATTCTCAAACAATATCATTGGTGTTATTGCTGTGTTCTGTTGAGTTGAATCTGATTAATGGCTACCCTATATGCAGAGTAGAACTGCCCCAGAGAGTTTTCTAGGCTCTAATTTTCATGGGAGCAGAAGCCAGATATTTTCTCCCTCGAAGCCATTGGAGGGGTTCGAACCACCAACCATTCTGTTAGCAGCTGAGCACTTAACCATTGCACAACCAGGGCTGCTTTCAGCAATACTCAAGGAATAATATTAATAATACAGAAAATCCGAAGTTTAAATTCTCAGTACTCTAAACATCTTATGTGTCACTTAATTATCAATCAAGACAGCAAAATCTCAGTAAACTATTAAAACTCTTACTGTTGGAACTAGGGACCATTCAGCATTGGGATTAACATTTCCCTCCTTACTCTTTCTTTTTGTTGTTGTTACTAGGTGTCATCAAGTCAGTTTTGACTCATAGTGGCCCTATGTACAACAGAACAAAACGCTGCCCAGTCTTGCACCAATCTCATAATCACTGCTGTGCTTGAGCCCATTGTTGCAGCCACTGTCAGTCCACCTTGTTGAGGATCTTCCTCTTTTTCACTGACCCTCTACTTTACCAAGCATGCTGTCCTTCTCCAGGGACTGGTCCCTCCTGCTAACATACACAAAGCATCCAAGACGAAGTCTCGCCATCCTTGCTTATAAGGAGCATTCTAGCTGTACTTCTTCCAAGACTTTAAACCTCTTGCTTTCTTTATGTATGATGTCCTTAATGTCATCCCACAACATATCTGATCTTCGGTCATTAATGTTCAATGTGTCAAACCTATTCTTGAGACAGTCTCTAAAATCAGGTAGAATATACTCAAGGTCATACTTTGGCTCTCATGGACTTGTTTAATTTTCTTCAGCTTCAGTTTGAACTTACAAATGAGTAACTGATGGCCTATTCCACAGCTGGCCCCTGGCCTTATTTTGGATAATGATATTGAGCTTCTCCATCATCTCTTTCCACAGACGGAGTCGATGTGATTCCTGTGTATTCCACCCAGCGAGGTCCATGTGTATAGTCGTTGTTTATGTTGTTGAAAAAGATATGTCCAGTGACTAAGTCTTTGGTCATTCAAAATTCTATCATGTAATCTCCCACGGTCATTTCTATCACCAAGACCGTATTTTCCAACTACTGCTACTTCTTTGTTTCCAACTCTCGTATTTCAATCAACAGTAAGTATCAATGTATTTCGATTGCACGTTTGACCACTTTCAGACTATAGAAGTTGGTAAAAATCTTCAATTTCTTCATCTTTTTTTTGGCATTAGTGGTTGGTGCATAAATTCAAATAATAGTTGGATTAACTGGTCTTCCTTGAATATTATAGTAACCTTGACAGCGTTGCACTTCAGGATAGGTCTTGAAATACTCTTTCTGATGATGAATTCAGACATAGAGCCCCCTAAACAGTGAGAGGAAACCCTGGTGGCATAGTGATTAACTGCTACGGCTGCTAACCAAAAAGTCCTCAGTTTGAATTCACCAAGTGCTCCTTGGAAACCCTATGGGGCAGTTCTGCTCTGTCCTGTAGGGTTTCTATGAGTCAGAATCAACTGGATGGCAATGGTTAAACAGTGAGAAAATAAATTTGTTTGTTGAAGCCATTCACTTGTGGTATTTCTGTTACAGCAGCACTAGATAGCTAAGACACATAATGAAAGCGTATTTGTTAATAAAACACTCTTGTTTATTGAGCAAAGCAACAACTAATCAACGCTTTTCTAGCGTAATTTGAGCTACTGTGTGTATCTGAAGGAAGCAAAACTGCATTTGTTTAAAATACTCCTTAATTGATTTTTTGCTCACCAATTCTGCCCAGAATTTTTCTGCTTTATTTGAATTAATGAGGATTGTTTTATTTAATGTGCCATTAATGCATGCACTGTGATATTATTCTGTATGTTTCATCCATTAATAACTTGTTTATTTACAAATATTTGAGTATAGGAGGAATAGAAAAGGATATGAGGACACATTTTAAAGCTTGACTCAATAATTGCCAATCAAGCATTAGCTAGAGCTAAAAAGAGCTATAGCATAAATAAATGCCTTTATCTTATTAGGATCCTACAAGTGCATAGAAGTGAAATTGTCGTGTCTCATGAGATTCAGGTATTGTGAGATTTTATGATACCTTAAGAAAAAAAGAGTACAGGCAAGAGATTATACATCCTACAATTATAAGTATTTGATCTACAAAAATTCATATGGCCTAAGATTAATGCAAAAATATTATGGGCTGAAATTTAAACCAAATTGGTTGTGTATGCATTTACTTATCACCCAGTAGGCATGGCAGAACTCCATCTTATTATGTTTAAAAGTATAAATCTCAAATTTGTACGTCATATGGATGGAATGTATCCAGCAATAAATATGCAGTTTAGAGGAACCTTTGCAATGCTGTAGAATAATTTGGACAGCTGGTGTTATTGGTTGATCTACAAGGTTTTTGGTGTTCTTATCAATCTGCTCTTTTACACTTAATTTAAATTTAGTATAAATATTCACTGTCAAAAAAATTAAATTGGGGGAGAATGATCTCACATTTTAACTCAGGATATAAAACCAGAACATTAGCAGATGAAGTGCATGGATAGGTGAGTTTTCGTGGTTTCAGACTGGTATGGAGACAAAGAAAGTGATCGTTTGTTTTTGTTCACACAGGCTTAGTTGAAGGTCTAAAACGAAACACAAAGAATCTTCTACTTGCCAGTTCTGTAGTACACATGCTCTTTTTATTAGAAAAGCCTTGTTAAATTACTAATAACAGACATTTGTTGAGCATTTTCTACTTTCCAAATCATTTTCACATAAATTACCTCATAGCAGCCTGTAAGATTAGAAGTAATTAAATATAGCAGAAGGCAGTTAGAGTAGGTAATTTGGAGTGTTATAAACCAGCCTTGGACTTATACAGGCAGAGGAAGAAGTCTTTAATTGTTCACCTTTCATATTCAGGAATAAGGATTCTTTGTAGTGTATCTGTAGGTGTGGTTTAAGAGTTACTTATACAATGAATACTGAGCAGGTTTGTCCCATTTGCATTCCCTGTATAGTTTGTGGTAGTGTTTCTCTGGCGTGGTTTCTGCAGCCGTAATGGATGGCTTTCATAAAGGACTAGTTATCCCATTTCGATTTTTTTCCACCCAACACAACAATGTCCATCTTGCATGGCACCTATGTGGCTATGATCAGTATTATTAGACTTAGCCCTACATGAGACTCCAACTTAATTGCATTAAATTCCTTGTTCAAACAGGCAGCATTTCTAATCTGCTTTTGAAGTAACCACAAGATCTACATAGAACAACAACAAAATAGATTTTGTATAGATTCTGTCAAACTCCAAGGAAAGGATCTGTCAAACTCAAAGAAAAGTATCATATTTGACCCCTTGAAACAAAGAGAAATGTAACAAAAAATTGCATCCAATGTATAAAAAGAGAAGCCAACAGAAAAGTTTTACACCTTACCTATTGAATAACAAATGAAATCAAGCAAATACGGGAGTAGGAGGGAAACGGGAGGCACTCTTGATGTAGTATAGATCCCCCACAAGGAACTTACAAAAACCAGTCAGCATACAGAGTCAGAAGGCATACAAAGCTTTTATTACTTAAAAGGTAAAATAATTTTCTTATCAAGTATCAAACCTAAGTGTCATGGATTGAATTGTGTCCCTCAAAAATATGTGTGTCAACTTGGTTAGGCCATGATTCCCAGTATTGTGTAATTGTCTACCATTTTGTCATCTGATACGATTTTCCTATGTGTTGTAAATCCTATCTGTATGATGTTAATAAAATGGGATTAGCAGCAGTCATGTTGATGAGGCAGGACTCATCTACAAGATTAGATTTTGTTTTAAGCCAATCTCTTTTCAGATATAAAAGAGAGAAGTGAGCAGAGAGAGAGGGGACTTCATATCACCAAGAAAGTACGGTCAAGAGCAGGCATCCTTTGGGCCCAAGGTCCCTGCACTGAGAAGCTCCTACTCCAGGGGAAAATTGGTGACAAGGACCTTCCTCCAGAGCTGACAGACAGAGGAAGTCTTCCCCTGGAGCTGACACCCTGAATCTGGACTTCTAGCCTACTAGACTGTGAGAGAATAAAGTTCTGTTTGTTGAAGCCACTTGTGGTATTTCTGTTATAGCAGCACTAGACAACTAAGACACTAAAAAAGGTAAAAGATAGAGAGATACAAGGCAATTCTTTCCTAAATTTTATTGTATGCATCAACGAGTTCTGCATTGAGTTTATATGTCACTGTAGTGCAAATACCGAGTATCTATTTAATCAAAATTATAAAATAACTCTTTTGGGAGAGTAAGGAGTCCTGGTGAAGCAACAGTTAAGTGTTCAGCTGCTAACTGAAAGGCTGACAGTTCAAATCCACTCAGCAGCCCTGCAGGAGAAAGACTTGGCTATCTGCTTCCTTAAAGATTACCAAGAGAACCCTATGAGGCAATTCTACTCTGTCACTTGGGGCTGTTGTGAGCAGGAATCAACTCAACGGCACCCAACAACAACAACATTGGGAGAGTGGGGTGGGAAGAATTATTGGGGAGTGCATGTATTGTGGGCATATGGGAGTAAACAAAACCAAAAACCAAATCCGTTGCCTTTGAGTCTATTCCAACTCATAGTGACCCCATAGGACAGAGTAGAACTGCCCCATGGAGTTTCCAAGGAGATCCTGGTGGAATTGAACTGCCAATCTTTTGGTTAGCATCTGTAGCACTTAATCACTACACCATCAGGGTTTCCATCTTAGAGTAAGGGACACTAAATTATTAGCAGTACATTTCTCCTCTAATAAGAAGTCAGCAGATAATGTCTACAATAGAAAATCCAAGAAATTTAACTATTTAAAGGAAAAAAAAAATCAACACAATAGTAATAGTTTAGAATGATAGCTCTTGGATTGTTCAATTGTATATAACTTATATTTTTTAATCTAATGTTTTAAAAGGTTAGGTATTTTTAAGGATAATTTTAATCAAAGAGGAGTATGATGGTTATGGTTGTGTGCTGGGCCATGATTCTCAGTGGTTTGGCCGTTGCATGATGATGTAGTCATTCTCCACGATGTGATCTGATGTGATCAGCCAATCAGTTGTAAGGAGAGTTTCCTCAAGGATGAGGCCTGCATCTAATATGTATACGGACATTCTGGCAAAGCTCACTTGCTTGTCTGGGTCCTGCATCTCATAATCGTCTGAGCTTCTGTTCTTGGGACTTGAGCCTGTGGCCTGAAGTATTCCCTGCTGATCTTGGGATTCATCAGCCTCTGCCACCTGTGAGCCAGTAGTCTGCCATTTTACCTGTCAATCTTGAGATTCATAGGCCCCTGCAGCCCATGAGCCAATGGCCTGCTGTCTGATCTGCTGATCTTGTGTTCATCAGCTCCTGCAGCTACATGAGTCAGGAGAAGCCTCCAGCCTGATGCCTGACCCACGGACTTGGGATTTGCCAACCTCTACAACTGCATGAGCCATTTCCTTGAGATAAATATCTCTCTCTCTCTAGTTTTGCTTCTTTAGAGAATCCAGCCTCAGAGAAGGAGATATCCTTGTTTTTAATTGTGACAGAATAAAGTGATACTGACCCAGTCACTAAATAATGAAGATTTGGAAAGAAATTGAGAAAGAGCCAATGTGTATATAGTAGCAACCTGGCCTAGGCACCATAAAACCCATATTATCATTACAGAAGGAGCAGAGATTCTGGGCAAGAAAAAAATGATTTAAACGGTGATTAAAGACCCCAGCCCTTATTGAAAAATTTTCTTTATCACATTATAAATAAATAAAATTTTATTCTATTTTAGTATACTTTCCCTAAAAATGGTGTAACTCTTTACAACCTATTTTTATTTATATATCTTTATATAATATTTTAAATTCCATGGTCTAATTTTTCTCATTTTTTGCTTTGTGTTTCTTGCCTGACCAGATGGCAATGAATCAGCCAATAATCTCGGAAGGCCTACCATGTGCACATTGTAATATATTAACATCCTAATGACTTATCATAGATCTGTTTCCAAAAGTCACAACCAATAATAAAAACACAGAGCTGACCCAGAAACAAGATTGTAAGATCTTAAAATATCCTGGTATGGCATTCTTGTTGGACATCTGTAATGGACACTGTTCATTGCTTACCAAGTTCCCATTACACAGGTCTCCCTAATACAACTTCAAATTTGTTCAGGTTAGCCCCCCCTCCCACACACAGCCCAAGGGTCTCATAAGAAGCCACCACACCCTCCACTCCAAGGGTGGGACTGGTTGGTCCAATGGTAATACATCTGACTTGCCAGTGATAAGTTTAGAAATAGGCATATGACTCAATTGTAATCAATGAATCCCAAGGAGAGATTTGCTGTCAGAGAGAGTTCTTTCTTCTCCTGGCCAAGTAATGAGATCTCTCTTATTCATTCTCATACTCTCTCTCTCCTCTTCTTCTTCCCTCTCTCTCTTTCTGTCTTTCCCTCCCTCCCTCCATTTTTCCTGCCTCTCTCCCTCCCAATCAAGATGAACAAGACATTAAGTGTCTCTGATTGCTGCTAACAGCCATCTAATATACAGGTAATGAATTAGCCTTAGGATGAAGACAAATTAATGGACAATAGACAGATGGAAATGCTCCTTGACAGTAAGGTTGGGCCACTGTATGAATCAATCTGAAGACTGCCCACAGTCTGAACTTTTTTACACATGCTAATGCTTTTTTACAAGCCACTATTAATTGGGGTTTCTATTGTATGTATCTGACAGAATCATATCTAACACTCAAATTCATATTTCTTAGAATGATTAAAAGTTGCAAACTTCAAAGCAACTCTAAATTCAGCTTTTTACTGTCATTTTAGGTAATGCCAGAATTTAGGTCTCAAATGAACTATGACAAATGCCACTCCTTGTGCAGGAGGAGTATTACATGGTATGTGTGTGTGTGTGTGTGTGTGTTGTGAATACCTGAGAGAGTAAAGCATTCAGAGCTAACTAGAAGTATTCTAGAGATTATGTAGCAATGAGGGAAGGCATAATAAATTGTCAGGAAGGCAATAGGAGCAGACGGGAGAGAGGGACTTTAGTAAATGCTTAGAAGTAGAATCTTAGAACAGTCTATAAGGCACATTGGTGTTACTAATTTGACACACTAGTATGTCTGATCTACATGAGATTGCAAGCAATTTTACAAATATAAATATGAAAATTCACAGCCTATTTACTTTTTAAGTTTCAGGTTTTAATTTCTTCTAAGATGGAACTCAAATTGTTTAAAGAATCAGATAATTCTGTAACGTTTTTATGAAGAATTATAGTTCTCCACCCTCCTTCCTTCCCATTTACTCTAGAGGCAGACACTTTTCTTTCTTTTTAGATGAGTTTTTTCTTTAAATTTTTTTTTTTTTGCATTTTAGACATTACGTATTGAATTTCTACCATTTTTTTTTTTTTTTAAGAAGTTAAGGATTTAACTTTCTTATTTTTCTGCCCCTATGACACAAGGGCTCCCTTATCATCCCCTACTAGATTCTCCCAGGAAAGTTACATTACAATTTTGACTAGATTAACATTCAGTATTTACACTGTAATAACAAACCCAAAAACCTATATAAACTCAGTTCAGATTTGAGTCATGTGCCAGTGGTGTGTTGACAAACTGACTCTCTGACCAAAAAAAAAAAAGCACCGTGTTTTACAGGACTTGCTGATTTCCATAGTGTAAATATTCCTACTTTGTTTTGTTTTAAACCACTGATCTGAAGTCATTAAATACAAAATTTGAAAGAAATACACATACTTGGTTCTTATTAGCTCTGTTTCTTTGGGTTAATATTTGTCATGTTTTTATTTGTTTGCTCGCTTAGCTTTCTATATACAGTCCTTTTGGTTAGCAGCGGAGCACTTTACCACTTAACCACTCCTAAACAGTGTGTTTAACTCAACATTAAAGTAAGAATTCGTAGGCTCTTTAGTCCTATGCATGAAGGGGGTAAAAGGAGCAGCATGAGCAGAGAGGTAAGGAAGGTGCAAGCATGGTGAACAATCAGTGAGTTGTCCAGTGTGCATTTGAGCAGGAAAGTGTTAGGAGACAGAGCAAGAAAGATAGGTTGTAATCATCATGCTATCATCTGAATGCCAAATAGAGGAATCAATCTGCCTTCATCTGGAAGGAAATTGGTAACTACTGAGGGATTTTGAGAGTGGGAGTGAGAACAGTGATCTATTTTAGGAGTTTAATCTGCTTGTGCAATTTGGAATTAATGTAGGAGGTATTGCTAGCAGGTAAGGAAGTCATTTATAGAATTATTTTAGCAATCCATAGAAGAGGCGGTGAATTCATGTGAAGACATAAATTCTATAGAGTAAATGTACCATTGGAATTACTTCTTACAGTTCTGAAAATCAAAGAAAGGTGGCTGAATGTTTATGTATCTGCTTATGTGTGCATAGGAAGTTGTTTTAAAAATCACTTAGAACTGTTAGTTTTTATAAAATATATCTTACCTTAGAAGTTTAGATATATTCTCTTTCCATACACCAAGCTGCAATTTTAAAATGTGTTTTTCATGCAGCAACTAATCCAAGAAACTAAATGAGTCATTCATTAGCTTCTGGATTAATCTGAAGTGTGGTACCTGATTATTTGATTATTTTTTAATGTATTACTTGTAAGCTTACGTTTCAAATATGGCAATGGATGATATACAGTATTGTCTGTTATTTCAAAGGCATAATGTGAAGTACTCATCAAAATCTGGTTATAAATCCTAAACAGCAAGAATGCTGGTCTCCTAGACGGAGTAATTCTAATTAACCTTATAAAAATGAGATTTGTACAGTATGTGGAAAATTAAGGATGTAAACAACCATTAAAAGAAAAGCCTAATCACATTATAATAATTATGTTCAACTGGCACAATAAGCACATAGCAGTACCATATTTTAAATGCTATCATAAATAATATAAAATGGCAATGTTATATTGACTTATTACTCAAAATAGTATTTTAAATTATTCTTTTAAACATCTAAATAAATTGTTCTATTAATATAGGAGTTTGAATGGGTACTCTGCAGTTGCTTTTTTTTTAGAGGAAGCTAGACATTAAGCTAAATTATATTAGGATATCTACAAAAAAGGTAAAAATAAGTTTATATTGTACAACTGTATGTGTGTGTGTGTGTATTCAATATGTCTTAGGGATGGGGCAAGAACAAGAAGAGAAATAAAAGGTAATTTGATCCTGCTTAAAGAGGTTTGTTACATTTTTCTTCTTTTATGATTATTAACTGACCATTCTAATGATAAAAATGAACATAGTGGTTTAGAACTTGGACTCTAGTAGAAGGAAGTGTTAGGTTCTGAATCTTGTGATTTTGGTAAGTTTTTTTAACAATGCCAAGCCTCAGATCTCTCATCTATAAAAGGAAGATAATAATAATATCTACCCTCAAGTGGTTGTTGGTAGGTTTAAATGTGCTAATGAACTTAACTTTTGCTCTTATAGGAATACTAAGTATTATCAAGTGATACTGTATAGAATTTTACATTTCGAAGTGTAAGAAAGATGGATGAAAGTAGAGAGCATCCCTTCTGCCCCCATGGCCCACTCAAACATTGTTTTAGGAGAAATGTTAACATCGATCACTTATCACTGGGGTTCATGGCCTTTAATGGACACTTAAAAGCCATACTATGGTGGCTATAATTGGAATATAAAACCAAAAGACACTCATTCTCACGCTAGAGGGTCTTGGTCTAGAGAGTGCTTATGAACTCACATCAGAACCATTGGACTTGGAAGCTTCAATCTGAAGCTTCCCACTCACTGGGAACCTTGGTGTCATGGATTGAGTTGTGTCCCTCAGAAATACCTGTCAACTTAGCTATGCCATGATTCCCAGTATTGTGTGATTGTCCTCCATTTTTGTCATCTGATATAATTTTCTTACATGTTGTAAATCCTATCTCTATGATGTTAATGAGATGGAATTAGTGGCAGTTATGTTAATGAGACAGGACTCAATCTACAAGATTGGATTGTGTTTTAAACTAATGTCTTTTGAAATACAACAGAAAGAAGTGAGCAGAGAGACAGGAGGACCTCCTACCACCAAGAAACAAGAGCCAAGAGAATAGCTCATCCTTTGGACCAGGGTTCCTGAGCTGAGAAACTTCTAGATCAAGGGAAAATTGATGACAAAGGCCTTCTTCCAGAACTGACAGAGAAAGCCTTCACCTAGTGCTCTGAATTTGGACTTCTAGCCTCCTAAACTGTGAAAGAATAAATTTCTCTTTGTTAAAGCCATCCACTTGTGATATTTCTGTTACAGCAGCACTAGATGACCAAGACACTTGTCGAGCATAACATCACCTGAAACATCTGGCTTACATATTTTCTGAGGCCTCTTTCACAATATACTGCTATATTTAGTGGCCTATTTACAAGCTTAAGAAGCTATGTTCACTAAAACACTATATTTCTAAAAATACATAATACAAGGTTAAACAATTGTGTACACTTGAAAGACAATTTTGACAACATGAACCCTACCTTCTAGCTCTGGACAACTGCTTTACTCAGATGGTATTTATTGGAAAACTTCATTAACAAAGTAGGGAAAATTTAATCCCTACCTCAAGGATAATATTTTTATTTTGTAATTTTGTTGTTTTTAGGTGCCATCAAGTTGGTTCTGACTCATAGAGTCACTATGTACAACAGAATGAAACGCTACCTGGTCCTGCACCATTCTCACAATCATTATACTTGACCCCATTGTTTCAGCCACTGTGTCAATCCATCTTGTTGAGGGTCTTCTTCATCTTTGCTGATCCTCTACTTTTCCAAGCATGGTGTCCTTCTCCAGGGATTGGTCCCTCCTGATAACATGTCCAAAGTATGTGAGATGTAGTCTCATCATCCTTGCTCCTAAGGAGCATTCTGGCTGTACTTCTTTGAATATAGATTTGTTTGTTCTTTTGGCAGTCCATGGTATATTTCATAATCTTGGTCAACACCATAATTCAAAGGCATCAATTCTTCTTCCATCTTCCTTATTCATTGTCCAGCTTTCACATGTATATGAGGCAATTGAAAACACCCTGGCTTGGGTCAGGTGTACCTTATCCTTCAAGGTGACATCTTTGCTTTTTAATACTTTAAAGAGATCTTTTGCAGCAGATTTGCCCAGTGCTCTTTGATTTCTTGACTGCTGCTTCTATGGGTGTTAATTGCGGAACCAAGTAAAATGAAATCCTTGACAATATCAATCTTTTCTCCATTTATCATGATGTTGCTTATTGGTCCAATTGTGAGGATTTTTGTTTTCTTTATGTTGAGGTGTAATCCATACTGAAGGCTGTGGCCTTTGATCTTCATCAGTAAGTGCTTCAAGTCCCCTTCACTTTCAGCAAGCAAGGTTGTGTTATCTGCGTAACGCAGTTTGTTAATGAGTCTTCCTCCAATCTTGATGCTGCATTCTTCGTCATATAGTCCAGGTTCTTGGATTATTTGCACATTTATTTCAGTGTTTTTTTGTTTTTTGTTTTGACTGACTCAATTTTTTTTTTCTCTCCTTGCACATATTTTAGGGGAGTATTTTATTTGTAGATCAATATTGTTAATGTTGATTATATTACTGTCTTCGTACAACAAACGATATTCTGATACCTTCATCAGAATGTTTTGGTCATTAATGATTTTATCCCAGTTCAATCCTAGATTATTTTAACATGTTCTTGCATACAAATTTATAATACAAAGGTAACTCACTCATTTAACCTATATTTAAGGGCTCCCTCTGTGGGTCTTAATCTACACTAGCTACCTAATTCAACTATCAGCAAAACATTTTTCTTTTCTTGGTTAGGTTTTCCATAGTTTGCGTTCCCAATTACACAATATCCAATTCTCATAACGAGCCATCTGATTTCACTAAATAGCATGACTTTATGATTTTTAAGTGAACTATAATTTGATTTCACAAGCTGTTGCAAGAGTGGTCTCTAAATAGGGTACTCATCTTGTTTGAAAAATGGAATAGAGTATTTTTTTTTATCTCTGCTTTAAACTAGTTTACTGCTACATGATTGGTCAGTGACTAAAACTGATAGACACACATATGGTAGCAACTCTTTATACGATGCTGAGGAAGTTTTGAAGGAGCCCTAGTTGTGCAGCGATTATGCACTCAGCTGTTAACCCAAAGGTTGGCAGTTCGAAACCACCAGTTGTTCTGTGGGAGAAAGACGTGGCAGTCTGCTTCCATAAAGATTTACAGCCTTAGAAACACTATGGGGCAGTTCTACTTTGTCCTACAGGATTGTTGAGTCGGAATCAACTCAACAGCAGTGCATTTAGGTTGAGGAAGTTTTGTTACCAGTACAAACCCCAATGGATTGGTAGTGATTGCTTGCAGAGATGTGACAGGAAGTACTCTGAAGATTCATGCAGAATCAGTGCTAGCGGGTGCTGTAACAAATTGGTATTTTCTCTTTGGGCAATAATATTGTAGTGACAGCACACATGCCATTTATCTGCTACCTCTGAGCCAAATCATAGAATGTTAGAAAGGTTTTGGAAGTCAGAATCATGAAAACTTTTTCTCAGAGAAGGCTGTTAAATCAATGTGATAAAGCCAAATGTGCCCTATAAACTAGTGAAAAATTGAGACTAGAATCCAGGTCTTTTTTCTTCAACATTATATTTCTCTTTATTTCTTAAGTAATTGGTTTGAAGCTCTAAAATGTGAGTTTACTGAGTTTCTCAACAATTTACTCAGAGCTCTGGGCCACTGGAACATGCTCATAGCCGTTACGTGTTGACCAACAAATTCAAGGTACAAGTATGGTCACATATTACCAATGTTTGAGATTCCAATTTAAATATGTTGCTCTTAAAGTTACTGCTTCATCCTGTTCACATGTCCTTGTAGCATCACAACAAATTATTGAGGAACCCCCAAAACTTGCTAATTTAAAAGGGGGAAAGAGGTCAGTTTCTTGCGTAAACTAAGAGAAACCTATTATTGCTGTTGCTTCTTAATTGTACCAGAGTCACTGGTGAAGACTATCCTCAGATGCTGGTCCATTATGTAAAGATGTCTTCACCATAAAGATTCCTCCATAGGCTGCATGCCACATTGGACTCTAAAGGTTGCCACTTTTAATACTTAGCTATTACTAATATTCCATTATACAATCATTTTCCAGTGAGTTATCTATCCATAGTACCACTGGGTTAGGATTTGCTACATTGTCTGCTTTCTCATAGTTTCAGAACTACGGTTCCCATTCCCTCCTTGAACAACCACACAGCTTAGATATAAAAACTTTTTCTCTTAAATCTTTAAAACATAAATATTCAAATGCATTTTCATCTTTTTTTTTTTTTTTTTTCTTGCTGTTTGAGTTTGCTGAGCTTGAACCTGTGGGTTATTACCTTTCATTAGTTTTAGAAAAATTTCAGCCATGTCACTTGAAATTTCACTGCTTTGGATATTTTTTCATTTATCTCTTTTTGCAACCCCTAAATTTTTTATTACGTGTATGTTAGACCTTTAAATGTGTCCCACATGACACTTACACTCTCCTATTTTTATTTTGTTTCTCCTTTATGCTTCATTTCAAGTATTTTCAATTGACCTGCCTTCCAGTCCACTAGTCCTATCTTCTGCTGTGTTCAATCTGCTATCAAGCTCATTCATTGAGTTCTAAATTTAAGATACAGTCTTTGTAAGTTCTAGAATACTATCTAATTCTTTTATAAATTACAATATTTTAAAATTTATCTTTCATCTTTTTGATAAAAATTCCTCTATTCTCTTAAACATAGTAATCATAGTTATTTTGAAACCCTTTTTGCTAACTCCGAAATCTCTATTGCCTGTAAGTCTGCCTCTATTACCTCTTATTTTGTGTTTATTTGTTGTTTTTTAGTCTGTGATAAAATAATCCTATTAGTCATTTTTAACTGAAAGCTAGACTTTGTGTATATAAATTATAAAGACTTCAGATGATTTCATCTTCTTCCAAAGAGAGTTCACCCTTTCTTCTATGCAGATAGAGTGGAGGGTTTATCATCTCCATCCAATCTGGCACTGAGCTGGTTTGAGGTATAGTTTCAGTTTTTTTAAGACTTAGTGTATCTCTGCTTCTATGGCATGGCCCTTCAGAGTTCCCAATTAGGAACCTGGAAGCTCATTTTTTCTTTAGCAATGAAAAACTGGAAAAAATTACATTCAAACTCGGAAGTTTCTATCATATGCCTTTAGCCTCCCACTCACATGGCTTTAGATTTCAGCAAATGCCTTTACTGGAAGGCTGCGTATTTGACCCATTGGGTTGCCAATTATGTCACTCCAGCCTCACCTAATGGCAAAAATTTCTTCAGCAGCAACCTTCTTTCAAGGGGCCAAGCCTCAATTCAGAACCTCTAGCCCAGATTGTCAAGTGCCCTAGAGAAAAAGCAGATGCAGATCCTTACTGTCAATTTACTAGTTCTTCCAAGGATTTCAACTCTTATCTATTGTGTTCTCAAGAGCTCATTCCCCCGGAAAGGTATTTGTCGCCTATGTACTACAAAACTGCAGGCAAGTCCACTTGCTTTTCAGAGTTTTTCTGAATAGCTCTTTAGTTTCCCACCCTAATGCAATTTTAGAATTGGACAAATGGTTTATGGTGAAAACCAGCTATGTACTCAAGTCCCCTCCAGTTTTGAATTTTATAACTCCATAGCCAAAGTTTTGGCAAGTTTTTCTATCTCTACTATAGCCCAGAATTTGCAAATACAGGGAGAAAGAAGTTTCAAATTCCCAGATCACATCTGAAAGGCTCTCCCATCTCAGGAATTTTACTCCCTCTAATTTTTGTTGCTTCTTCAGTTCTCTGATGTATTAACATTTTATTGTGCTTTCCCAGTTTATTTTAAAAGGAATGTTGATCTGCTATAAACTACTCTATTTTATCTGAAAGTGGAATTTAAGAAGTTGCATGGTTTGCATTCTGTTATTAGAGACTACCATGTAGACGTATTTACAAGTCCAAAATGTGGAGGTGGAAGGATTGAGGGCTTCAGAATCAGCCAGGTATGTTTTAGAATCCCAGTTATAACTCTTATTTACTGTATAAATGTGGACATGATGCTTAACTTCTTTAGGCACCAGTTTCTTCAATTGTAAAAGACATAATCATTGTATCAAGTAAATGAGATTGTATCTTTAAAGCACTCAGCAATACATTAGTCATGTAACAGGTGCTCAATAAGTCATGGCTATTATCACTATGGCTATACAAACAATTGAAAAATAAATCTTTCGTAAGAATTTCTAATCACCATCTTATAATCGTTAAGCATTGAGCACAAGGGATAGCCAGAGTACTCAGTTTTAATTTTAACTTTTATTTATTTTTCTTGTGTTTTGTTGTACACTTTACCTAACATCTCAAGGCCTCAGCTTCCTCAACTATAAATTGATGGAGTAAAATGAGATTATTAAATCTCTGTTAGCTATGAAGTTCTATAAATCTATGAATACTTTAAAAAACTCAACTCTTTTAAGTCTGTTGTTCTTGTACCCAACATCCCCCAGAACGGCTACAACTGCATGAAATACAGAAAAGTCTATATCTCCAGAGATTAGGATCACTTTGATTAGTTCAGTCTAAACAAAAATCTACTATACTTACAAATAGGAATCCAGAGAATTATTTACCGGGACACATCAAGAACAAGGGATCAATCAAATTAATGTGAAGACTGACAGACACTGTGTAAAGGCCCTGAATATTTGCATGTTTAACATTTTTGGTTTTGGACTGTTAGTGAGCTAATTCCAATGACCAGGACAGGTAATAACTGTGCTGTGCTGAGACATAAATTTGAACAATTTGTGCTTCAAAGTTTGGTGTGCAGAAGTCTAGCCAGCTACCTATCCTTCACATCTCAGTGTGGCCTGTTTTCTCTGCTCTGGGATCAAGTATGGCCAAAATTGTCATGAAGTGATAAAAATATGTTTATTAAAAAAAAAAAAAGACACCTACACCTGCTTCCTCAAAGTCAGGTTTTAGTGCTAGATACAAAGAAAAATCAAAGTGTTTTAGGAAAGGAACACTGACATTATAAGCTAATCAAAGAACAGAACGGTGAACTTCATGACCGTTTGGAGAATGTGTCCACATTACATACATGAAAAGAATATCAAGTGAAGAATTTGAGTTAATCACTACAAACAATTTATCAAATGTCAAATAAGGCAAGGTAAAACATCAGTTGATATGGTTTGAATATAGGCACAGTATGCTTAGAATTCTATATAGATATGTGTTTAAGGAAAAAACCCAGATACCTGTAAACTGAAACAATAAACTTTTTTTAAGAGTCTACAAAATTCATCTTTACCACAAGTAAAAGTTAGCTCACAAACTTTCAGAAGTTTTTTATATTTGTTTGTCTTTTTTTGCATAAACGTGAAGCTAACAAGAGAGGCAGCATCAGCTGATCACATTGCTATAGGGATATTTTCCCTGGGAACTGAAAAGTCACAGAGGAGAAAGGTTAAAGAAAGTGTCTGGAAAGTTGTGAAACTGGCATTACAAGAAAATGCCTTCAAGAATATTTATATCCAAGAATGAGAAGCAAGGGTAGGATTTCAGGCAGCTCTGGGCACAGCTATGTGCATTTGATGGCAACACAGTAGGCTTTAAGTTATATTTACTCTACCACGAAAACTTAAGGACACTGAGATGCAAGAAAACATTTCTTTGACTATATATTAACACTCAAAAATATTGGGGCAGGGATAAATAATGAGCACTGTTTCTAATAATGTTGGTTCTCTTGTGGTATTCATAAGTTTGCAGTGATTGAAAGTTTAAGCCTAAATAGCCTTTGCAAATGTAACGGATCTACTGTATTTGCCTTCAAATATATTTATGTTTTATTATATTAAAAAAATTTAGGCTTGCTTTCAGATGGTGAATAGCTTATTTGTAACTTGACTTTACTCATTAGGTATGCGTATATTTAGTTAAGGCTGTTTGCTATTGATCTTTGAATGTGATATATTAAGCATAGTACTTGGAAGTAGGTACCCATTAATTTCACATCATATTGAAATTTAGTTTAGAAATGAACATTATTCTCACCAATTCTCTGATCTAAGTCAATGCCAAGAAGTAAAAGTGTATTTTCAGGAATATCTTTTAAAATGCACCTCATTTATTTCCTAAAAGGAGTACACGGAGTTATTCAAGGTAGCCACAATTTCCTCCCTGACCTCAACTGAAATTGGTATTAATTACTAGAAAGTAATGGCACAAAAAAAAGAGTCTGATATTGAGGTTGACTATCTTAGGCTATGAGATCTAGAGATTCAATTGCATAATGCATATTTATTCTATAAAGTGTGTTGCTAATGTTTCATATGAATAAAAAGGAATAATGTGAAGTGGAAAATATGAGAACTCTGAATAAAAGTTTTTCACAAGTGTTTTCAAAGAATTGCATCTTCTTGTAGAGTTTGTTTGTTAATAATGATCTATTTCCTTGCCTCTAAGGCAGAGTGATTGACCATTAAGTTTCTATGTGATAATTAATACAATGACTTATGTTTTTTATTTGAAATTCTTCTCAAGTGGTACAAGTGACCTAGCAATAAATATATTTTTGTTGAAAAATTTGTTTCCATAGCAACATATTAAGATGTCATTCTTTGTGATAATATAGAACATACAAGTGAATAGTGGAAGGCTACTTGAAATATAAAATTGTAAGTGAATAGAGGCTAATTGAAACATGTTAAGGGTAGATAAAGTAACTTAAATATATTGTCAAAAGTTAATCTCTGGAAAGATGACTCTTTAAAACATTCTCTATACCTTCTTTGCTTAATGAGCTAGCACCTCAAAAAGTTAATGGCATTACTGAAATAGAAGTATAGTTGTACTATCTTGGCAATTATTACTAAATTTTATTTTTGCTGTTTCTCCTCTATCATTTTAGCTTCAAATTTCAGCAAACAGATTTATACATGTCTAATATTAAAAAATATTAATATTAAAAAAGTATGATTTCGCCTGATGACTAGACAGGAAATTCAAGATGAAACTATATTTATCTTCCAAAAGAATTATTTACCACTAGAAAACCATCCAAATTATTGTGCGTATGTATGTATGTATGTACTTTGACAGCTTTTAGGATATTGCTTTTTTATATGTTATGCTTTTAAGAATAATGTTTCCCTTTTAAGTATTTCAAAGTGATGCCATTTAGGTTGTTCTTCATCTTTCAATCTGCAGCTGGGATGAGAGCTCTGTGAGTACAAGTACTTTGTTCTACTCATTCCTGCAACCCAGGTCCTGGAAAAATACCTGGTACATGGTGGCACTCAACTGAGTGATACTTACTTTAGACTATCTGATCATCACAAATACACACTGTTTAATTTGCTACAAGATCCTTTATATGTATATATATAATGCAAATTCTGGATTAGAGTTTACACATAGCCTTAACGTTATTTCAGGAGTTAGACTTGGCTCTACTCGTACCAATCTCGTGTGACAGTTTTCAAGATAATGACAAAATAATACCCAAATTCTGTGGCATTAGCTTTGGTCCTTACCCTAATTGAACCTATTTCATCCATTGACATTCTAGGTCACGCCATCCGTCTTAAAATTATCACCTTCCTATTGTTTTACATCATCTCCTAGTTCTCCTCCTACTTTTGCATTTCTTGGCTGACTCTTCTGTATGCCCTCGTATGTATAACTCCTGGGGATTTATTCTTTTCTTTCATTAAAAATGTTGTCTAAACCATCTTATCAAACCCCATGTTTTCAGCTGCCATCTTCATGCTCATTTTTTTTTAAATCCATATCTCAAGTCATCTTCTCCTTCCTGAGACTCATACTCACACTTCTGTGCTAATGTTCTGCAGGCACCTCAAACTTGATGAGTCAAAAAAAAAAAAATCATTCTCAAAACAATTAAAGTAATCTACCACATGAATAAAACAAAAGACAAGAACCACATGATTTTATCAATTGATGCAGAAAAGGCATTTGACAAAGTTCAACACTCATTCATGATAAAAACTCTCAGCAAAATAGGAATAGATGGAAAATTCCTCAACATAATAACGGGCATTTATACAAAGCCACCCAAAGCCAACATCACCCTAAATGGAGAGAGCCTGAAAACATTCCTACTGAGATCGGGAACCAGACAAGGATGCCCTTTATCACCATTCTTATTCAACATTGTGCTGGAAGTACTAGCCAGAGCAATTAGGCTAGATAAAGAAATAGAGGGCATCCAGACTGGCAAGGAAGAAGTAAAAGTATCTCTGTTTGCAGATGACATGATCTTATACACAGAAAACCCTAAAAGTCCTCCAGAAGACTACTGAAACCAATAGAAGAGTTCAGCAGAGTATCGGGATACAAGATAAACGTACAAAAATCAGTTGGATTCCTCTGCCCCAACAAAAAGAACATCGAAGAGGAAATCACCAAATCAATGCCATTTACAGTAGCCCCCAAGAAGATAAAATACTTAGGAATAAATCTTACCAGACATGTAGAAGACTTATACAAAGAAAACTACAGTACACTTCTACAAGAAACCAAAAGAGACTTACATAAGTGGAAAAACGTACCCTGCTCATGGATAGGAAGACTTGAAATTTTAAAAATGTCTATTCTACCAAAAGCGATCTATATATTTAATGTAATTCTGATCCAAATTCCAACGACATTCTTTAATGAGATGGAGAAACAAATCACCAACTTCATATGGAAGGGAAAGAGACCCCAGATAAATAAGGCATTACTCAAAAAGAAGAACAAAGTGGGAGGCCTTACTTTACCTGATTTTGGAAACTATTATACTGCCACAGTAGTCAAAACAGCCTGGTACTGGTACAACAACAGATACATGGACCAATGGAACAGAATAGAGAATCCAGACATAAATCCAACCAGTATGAGCAGTTAATATTTGACAAAGCCCGCAAAGCAGTTAAACAGGGAAAAGACAGCCTTTTTAACAAATGATGCTGGCAGAACTGGATATCCATCTGCAAAAAAATGAAACAAGACCCATACCTCACTCCATGCACAAAACCCAACTCTAAATGGATCAAAGACCTAAATATAAAATCTAAAATGATAAAGATCATGGGAGAAAAAGCAGGGACAACGTTAGGAGCCTTAATACATGGCATAAACAGTATAACCGTATACAAAACACTATTAAGAACACAGAATTAAAACTGGATAACTGGGAGCTCCTAAAAATCAAACACCTATGCTCATCCAAAGACTTCACCAAAAGAGTAAAAAGACTACCTACAGATTGAAAAAGTTTTTAGCTATGACATTTCTCATCAACTCCTGATCTCTAAAATCTACATGATACTGCAAAAACTCAACTGCAAAAAGACAAATAGCCCAATTAAAAAATGGGCAAAAGATATGAATAGACACTTCACTACAGAAGACATTCAGGTAGTTAACAGATATATGAGGAAATGTTCATGATCATTAGCCATTAGAGAAATGCAGATCAAAACTCCAATGAGATTTCATCTCACTCCAACAAGGCTGGCATAAATCCAAAAAACACAAAATAATAAATGTTGGAGAGGCTGTGGAGAGATTGGAACACTTATACACTGCTGGTGGGAATGTAAAATGGTACAGCCACTTTGGAAATCGATTTGGGGCTTCCTCAAAAAGTTAGAAATAGAACTACCATACGATCCAGCAATCCCACTCCTTGGAATATATCCTAGAGAAATAAGAGCCTATACACGAACAGATATATGCACACCCATATTTATTGCAGCACTGTTGACAATAGCAAAAAGTTGGAGGCAACCAAGGTGCCCATCAACAGATGAATGGATTAATAAATTATGGTATATTCACACAATGGAATAGTACGCGTTGATAAAGAACAGTGAGGAATCTGTGAAACATTTCATAACATGGAAGGCATTATGCTGAGTGAAATTTGTCAGCTGCAAAAGGACAAATATTGTATAAGACCACTATTATAAGAACTTGAGAAATAGTTTAAATTGAGAAGAAAACATTCTTTTGTGGTTATGAGAGGGCACTAATTAGATGGTCGACAAAAACTACTTTAGGTGAAGGGAGAGACAGCACACAATACAGGGGAGGTCAGCACAACTGGACTAAACCAAAAGCAAAGAAGTTTCCTGAATAAACTGAATGCTTTGAAGGCCAGTGTAGCAGGGGCAGGGGTCTGGGGACCATGGTTTCAGGGGACATCTAATTCAATTGGCATAATAAAATCTATTAAGAAAACATTGTGCATCCCACTTTGAAGAGTGGCATCTGGGCTCTTAAATGCTAGTAAGCAGCCATCTAAGATGCATCAATAGATCTCAACCCATCTGGATCAAAGGAGAATGAAGAACACCAAGGATACGAGGTGATTATGAGCCCAAGAGGCAGGAAGGGCCACATGAACCAGAGTCTACATCATTCTGAGACCAGAAGAACTAGATGGTGCCCGGCTACAACCGATGACTGCCCTGACAGAGAACACAACAGAGAACCCCTGAGGGAGCAGGAGAGCAGTGGGATGCAGACCCCAAATTCCCGTAAGACCAGACTTAATGGTCTGACTGAGACTAGAATGTCCCCGGTGGTCATGGCCCCCAGACCTTCTGTTGGCCCAGGGCAGGAACCATTCCCGAAGCCAACTCTTCAGACATGGATTGGACTGGACAATGGGTTGGAGAGGGATGCTGGTGAGGAGTGAGCTTCTTGGATCAGGTGGACACTTGAGACTATGTTGGCATCTCCTGCCTGGAGGGGCGATGAGAGGGTGGAGGGGGTTAGAAGCTGACAAAATGGACACTAAAAGAGAGAGTGGAGGGAGAGAGCAGGCTGCCTCATTAGGGGGAGAGTAATTGGGAGTGTGTAACAAGGCGTATATGGGTTTTTGTGTGAGAGACTGACCTGATTTGTAAACTTTTACTTAAAGCAGAATAAAAATTATATATAAAAAAAAAAGGTGGTAGCTCTGGAAAAAAAAAAAATCATTCTCTTCCTCCCCAAACATGTTCCCACTCCTTGATCACTTATTTTAGCTGCTTATGAGTGAATTGAATGTTGTGTGAAACCTGTTTGGGTATGTCAGGTTGAATGAGGGAAAGGAAATGGAGCTCATGTTCACAGTAGTGCCAAGAAAAAAAAAGATCCTCAGTGAATATAAGTTTGTTTTTTTCCTTATTTTTGATACTAACTTTTCAGACGCTTTCATATGCTAACATTGACATTGGGACACCTGAGTTAAGATGGCAGGGTGACACTGTGCATAGGACATCACATCTCCCCGTACAAACCTAGTGAAAGAAGAAAGTATAAGCAACAGCAAATAATGCATTGGTGCATTCAACAGCAGAAATGGCACAGGTGAGACATGCACGTTTAAAAATTGGCATTCAGATATCAAAGAAGAGGAATGTATGAATCAAGATGGATTAGATTTTCTTTCACTAATCCCTAAAAAAAAATATATATATATATATATATATTGCTCATTCCCTAGATTGGTTCAAATTTGTGAATCTACACACACATATTCCCATGCCACAGCAGAGACAGAACAGACAATTGTACACCAGAAAGTAAATGTTTCACCCAGACACACGACTTGCATGAAAAGGAGAAATTCCTTGAAAAACACACCTTACCCAGAAGTGGCACACATAATTTCTGCTAACATTTTATTGGTCAAATCAAGGCATGTGGCCATATGTAATTTTAAAGAAATGGGGAAATGGAATCTACACAAGTGCTCAGAAATAGAGGAGAACTGGATCTAGTAAACAGTAGTAATATGGGCCGCAAGAGGTTTCCAACAACGAAAGCACAATTCTAGTCCTACTTCTCCAGATACATTCAGAAAGGTAAAAGAAGTATTCAGGAGGGAGAAGGTAAAAGCAAAAATACAACATTTAGCAAATGCTCAATAATTTTCCTGAAACAGTAGTCCTGGAATGGATGTTCCCAACTTCTACCATACTGAGTTAATAAGGAAAAATGCCCAGATCTCCACCATCTAGGCTTAGCTGATGTCAATAGAGAATTCTATCACACATTTAAGGAAGAAACAATACCAATATTACACAAATTCTTTCAGAAAATAAAAGTGGGGAAAATATTTCCCAAATTGTTTTATACAAAAAAAAAAAAAAAACTCATCCAGTGGATTCTGACTCATAGCAACCCTATAGGACAGAGTAGAACTTCGCCATAGGATTTCCAAGGAGCACCTGATGGTTTTGAACTGCTAACCAAAATAGCTCTTAACCACTACAGCACCAGGGGTTTAAGACCACCATAATATAAAAACTTGATTAAGGCATTATAAAAAATAAATTTACAAATCAATATTCTTCATGATCCAAAAACACTTAACAAAACAATTAACCAATCAAATCCAGCAATACTTAAAAAAGGATCATGACCAAGTAGGGTTTCTTCTCAAAATGTAAGTTTGGTTTAACACATTTAATGCATGAAATTCATATAATAGAATCAAGGAGAAAAGTCATATGATCATTTAAATAGATACTAATGATTAGTAAAAAAAATAGTAAAAAATAGATACTAATTTTTTTAATGACTAGTAAAAAGGGAGAACTTCCTTAAGGAGGAAGGAGATCTAAAAAAAATCTGTGGCTAACATCATACTTACAGAAATATTGTACACTTTCCCCCTAAAATTGGTAATAAGTCAAACATAGGAAGGGAACAAGTAGGATTGTTTCTATTTGCAGGTAATGCTATTGTGTATGTAGAAACCAATTATATTTCTACATACCAGCATCAAACTTTTGACAAATAAAATAAAATCCATAAATAATAATGTCAAAAAATAAAGTAGTAATAAATTTAACAAAAGAAATTTAAGACCTCTGCCCTAAAAATGACAAAATATCACTGATGAAAATTAAAGATAACCAAAATAAATGGATGTATATATATATCATAAAAACCCAGAAATATATATATCATAGTCTTAACAAATTTTGTGTAACATTGTAAAGAATGGGAATTCCAGAACATTTAATTGTGCTCGTGAGGAAACTGTACTTAGATCAAGAGGCCGTCGTTTGAACAGAACTAGCGAATACTGAGTGTTTTAAAGTCAAGAAAGGTGTGAGTTGGGGTTTTATCCTTTCACCATACTTATTCAATCTGCATGCTGAGCAAATAATCCAAGAAGATGGACTATATGAAGAAGATTGGGCATCAGGATTGAAGGAAGACTCATTAACAACCTGCATTATGCAGATGACACAACCTTGCTTACTGAAAGTGAAGAGGACTTGAAGCACCTAAATGATGAAGATCAAAAACTACAGCCTTCAGTATGAATCACACCTTAACATAAAGAAAACAAAAACCCTCACAACTGAAACAATAAGCAACATCATGATAAACAGAAAAGATTGAAATTATCAAGGATTTCATTTTATTTGGATCCACAATCAATGTCCATGGAAGCAGCGGTCAAATCATCAGGCGAATCTGCTGCAAAAGACCTGTTTAAAGTGTTAAAAAGCAAAGATGTCACTTTAAGGACTAAAGTGGGCCTGAGCCAAGCCATGGTATTTTCAATCACCTCATATGCATGTGAAAGCTGGACAATGAATAAGGAAGACCGAAGAAGAATTGATGCCTTTGAATTACAGTATTGGTGAAGAATATTAAATACACCACGGACTGTAGGAAGAATGAAAAAATCTGTCTTGGAGGAAGTACAGCCACAATGCTCCTTAGAAGCAAGGATGACAAGACTTGGTCTTACATACTTTGGACATGTTATGAGGAGGAATCAGTTCCTGGAGAAGGATATCATGCTTGGTAGAGGATCAGCAAAAAAGAGGAAGAGCCTTGTCATGGGTTGAAATGTGTCCCCCAAAATATGTGCCAACTTGGTTACGCCATGATTCCCAGTATTATGTGACTGTCCACCATTTTGTCATCAGATGTGATTTCCCTAAGCATTATAAATCCTACCTCTATGATGTTATTGAGGCAGGATTAGAGGCAAGTACGTAATGAGGCAGGACTCAATCTATAAGATTAGGTTGTGTCTTAAGCCAGTCTCTTTTGAGATATAAAAGAGAGAAGTGAGCAGAGAGACATGGGGACCTCATACCACCAAGAAACAAGAGCCAGGAGAATAGTGCATTTTAGGGGCCAGGGAGAAGCTCCTAGTCTAGGGGAGGATAGATGACAAGGACCTTCCTCCAGAGCCAACAGAGAGAAAAAGCCTTCCCCTGGAGCTGACGCCTTGAATTTGGACTTCTAGCCTACCAGGCTGTGAAAGAATAATCTTCTGTTTATTGAAGACAGCCACTTGCGGTATTTCTATTATAGCAGCACTAGATAACTAAGACAGCCCTGAACAAGATGGATTGACACAGTGGCTGCAACAATGAGCTCAAGCACAGCAACAATTGTGAGGATGGCAGTGTTTCGTTCTGTTGTACATAAGGTCGCTATGAGTCAGAACTAATTCAATGGCACCTAACAACAACATAGCATAGTTTTGGATTGGAAAACTCAACATTATTAAGATATACATTACTTAATAGTATTGTCCAATGTTAATTTCCTGGTTTTGATAATTGTACTATGATGACATGAAAAGGTTAACATTAGGTGACGCTGGTTGAAATATATACGAGAACTGTCTCATTTTCATGAGTGCATCTGTGTGTGTGAATTTTGGGTAAGTTCTAAAGAAGTTCAAAATAAAAAGCTTAAAAAAATCAGTTATCTCAAAAATGATCATAAATTCAATGTAAACCAACTCTAATCCCAGTAGACATTTTTGTAGAAATTAGCAAGCTAATTCTAAAATTTATTTGAAATTCCATGGACCTAGCCAGAGTAATCCAGTTTACTCTGGGATTTTAAGAGAAGGGATTAATTGGGAAGGGATATGAGGGAACTTTCTGGGGAGATGGTAATATTCTATTTTTGAGGGTGGCCTGGGTTACATAGATGTGGCATTTGTCAAAATTCAGAGAATGTATACTTAATCATGCATTTAATTGTATGTGAATTTTATATCAAGAGAAACAAGCTGTCAAGAAGTAATGAAACCTTGCTAATGACATGCATAGTGAAGTATTTAAGAAGATCTCAATTGCGGTCTGCAATTTATTTTGAAATGCATCTGAATGGATAGAGGAATGGATAGATGGATAAATTTATGATAAAGCAAATATAGTAACCTGTCATTCATAGAATCTAGAAATTAAGTATATAGATGTTTACTATAAAATTTATTCAATTTTGCCATAGGTTTGAAATTTTTCTTTTAAAATTTTGGGAAATAAAAGAATCAACTCACTATAGTTGGCTACTTTCAGTAACTGGTAACTCAAAATCAGACTCCAATACTGCAAGTCGGAATACTTGTCAAAAATACCCTGAATGAGGAGGAGCAGGTTAAGCAGGGGCAAGTTCAGCGAAGCTGCCGAAAGGGCCACTCAGTGAGCAGGGACCATCATTATCCAGATATGGAATGTCAAGAAACAGCTCAAAGGGAGGGCCAGCAAATGCCTCTCCATGTCCACACTTCTCCCTCTGTCTCCTTTTCTTCCATTTTCTATTTACAGTGACAAGTGTACTCTCTGTTTAGGCCAAAATGAGCACTCAGGACAAGAATGTTAATTTATTTGTGAGAACAATAGCATTTGGAAAAAAAAGTAGGCGAAGATTTCAACACCTTTTGCCAGCATGTGCCATCAATAAAAATAGCACGACAAAGAAAAATGATGGTTCCGCATGGTTAAATGACTACGGCTAAAGTGAGGGGCACAAAACCTAATCTTTGCCAGTTTCTTTACCCATCCTTCCTGGATTTTTGCACTATCTACTCTACTAACAAAACCTATTTTCCTCATTAAGCTAAAAAGTTTCTCAGGACTATGTAAATTACCATTAATAGTGTAAACCATCTGCCTTCCCAAGGTATTTAACACGATGTAAAGGCATCGGTGAAAAACAAGTCTCCAGAAGTTGATGGGATATCAGTTGAGATGTTTCAACAAACTGATGCAGTGCTGGAGGTGCTCACTCATCTATGCCAAGAAATATGGAAGACAGCTTCCTGGCCAACTGGAAGAGATCCATATTTATGCCTATTCCCAAGAAAGGTGATCCAACGGAATGCAGAAATTATCAAACAATATCATTAATATCACCCACAAGCAAAATTTTGCTGAAGATCATTCAAAAATGGCTGCAGCAGTGTATTGACAGGGAACTGCCAGAAATTCAGGCCGGTTTCAGAAGAGGACGTGGAACCAGAGATATCATTGCTGATGTCAGATGGATCTTGGCTGAAAGCAGAGAATACCAGAAGGATGTTTACTTCTGTTTTATTCACTATGCAAAGGCATTCGACTGTTTGGATCATAACAAACTATGGATAACATTGCGAAGAATGGGAGTTCCAGAACACTTAATTGTGCTCATGAGGAACCTTTACATAGATCAAAAGGCAGCCGTTCAGACAGAACAAGGGGATAGTGATTGGTTTAAATTCAGGAAAGGTGTGCGTCAAGATTGTATTCTTTCACCATACCTATTCAATCTGTATGCTGAGCAAATAATCCGAGAAGCTGGGCTATATGAAGAAGAACAGGGCATCAGGATTGGAGGAGGACTCATTAACAACCTGCGTTATACAGACGACACAACCTTGCTTGCTGAAAGTGAAGAGGACTTGAAGCACGTACTAATGAAGATCAAAGACCACAGCCTTCAGTAGGGATTGAACCTCAACATAAAGAAAACAAAAATCCTCACAACTGGACCAATGAGCAACATCATGATAAACGGAGAAAAGATTGAAGTTGTCAAGGATTTCATTTTACTTGGATCCACAATCAACAGCCACGGAAGCAGCAGTCAAGAAATCAAAAGACACATTGCATTGGGTAAATCTGCTACAAAGGACCTCTTTAAAGTGTTAAAGAGCAAAGATGTCACCTTAAAGACTAAGGTGCACCTGACCCAAGCCATGGTATTTTCAATCACATCATATGCATGTGAAAGCTGGACAATGAATAAGGAAGACCGAAGAAGAACTGAAGCCTTTGAATTGTGGGGTTGATGGAGAATATTGAGTATACCACGGACTGCCAAAGGAAAGAACAAATCTATCTCAGAAGAAGTACAGCCAGAATGCTCCTAAGGGGCAAGGATGGTGAGACTGCATCTTACATATTTTGGACATGTTTTCAGGAGGGATCAGTCCCTGGAGAAGGACATCATGCTTAGCAGAGTACAGGGTCAGCGGAAAAGAGGAAGACCCTGAACAAGGTGGATTGACACTGTGGCTGCAGCAATGAGCTTAAGCATAGCAATGATTGTATGGATGGCTCAGGACCGGGCAGTGTTTCGTTCTGTTGTGTATAGGGTCGCTATGAGTCGGAACTGACTTGATGGCACCTAACAGCAACAGCGAAGACTATACACAATAGAACACTCAGGCATAAGTATAGAGTTTTTGACTTTGGTTTTGCAATTTGATTGTGTATATCTGGTGACTTACTCTGTTTATGTACCAGGCTAGGGTTCAGAGAGATGTGAGGAAATTTTCAAACTAGCCATTTCTCCGTATATTCCAAACAAAAGATTATGTGGCAAGATTTCCCCATGACCGAGCAACGAATACAAGGAGATATTATTATAAAAGCTAATATGAAGTTGCCCTGGAAGTGAGGAGAATCAAGTTCTAGAAGCAGTCAGCTGTAAAGCTTCAGCAAATGACTGAATTCCTTGGAGATTTCTGGACCTCAAACTCTTTGGTACACATAAAATCTTGGCTTTATGACTTAGAAGGATGGCAGCCATAGGTCAGGGTTTATTGTAGGGAAAAGAGGATCCTAAAAGAAGTTAGAACTATTGCAAGGAAGAAGTAAATAACTCAATCAGTGTTCACTCAGAAAAACAATAAAATCTTATAATGTACTATGATGTATCAACAATATAACTGATCAAACAATGAAATGAATAACCTAAGCCCACTGCCGTTGAGTCGAATCCGACTCATAGTGACCATATAGGAGAGAGTAGAACTGCCCCATAGAGTTTCCAAGGAACATTTGATGGATTCGAACTGTTGACCTTTTGTTTAGCAGCCGTAGCTCTTAACCACTATACCACCAAGGTTTCCATAGAAATTGTATAAAAGCAGAGAAAAAGAGGACATTTTTTTCCCCACTGCCCAAACTATTGTTGTTAGGTGCCATAGAGTGGGTTCCCACTCATAGCAACCCTATGTACTACAGAAAGAAACACTCTCCGGTCTTGTACCATCCTCACAATCCTTGTTATGCTTGAGCCCATCGTTGCAGCCACTGTGTCAATTCATTTCATTTATGGCCTTCCTCTTTTTCATTGACAGTCTACTTTACCAAGCATGACGTCCTTCTCCAAAGAGCATGAGACAAAGTCTTGCCAACCTTGCTTCTAAGGAACATTCTGTTTGTACTTCTTCCAAGGCAGATTTGTTCATTCTTCTGGCAGTCCATGGTTTAAATTCAATATTCTTCACCAACACTGTAATTCAAAGGCATCAATTCTTCTGCCTTCCTTATTTATTGTTCAGCTTTCACATGAATATGAGGCAATTGAAAACACCACGGCTCGGGTCAGATGCACCTTAGTCATTACAGTGACATCTTTGCTTTTTTAACACTTTAAAGAGGTCTTTTACAGCAGATTTGCCCAATGCAATGGGTCATTTTATTTCTTTACTGCTGCTTTCATGGGTGTTGATTGTGGATCCAAGTAAAATGAAATCTTTGACAACTTCAGTCTTTTCTCTGTTTGTCATAATGTTGCTTATTGGTCCAGTTGTGAGGATTTTTGTTTTCTTTATGTGGCACTGTGCTTCATACTGAAGGCTGTACTTTTTGATCTCCATCAGTACGTACTTCAGGTCCTCTTTACTTTCAGCAAGCAAGGTTGTGTTATCTGCATATTGCGTGTTGCTGATAAGTCTTCCTTGAATCCTGGTTCCCCATTCCTCCTCAAATGGTCTAGGTTCTTGGATTATTTGCTCAGCGTACAGATTGAATAAGTATGGTGAAAGGAACAACCCTTTCTTGACTTTAAACCACACAGTATCCTCTTGTTCTGTTCGAACGACTGCCTTTTGTTCTATGTACAGGTTCCTTATGAGCAAAATTAAGTGTTCTGGAATTCCCAATCTTCACAATGTTATCCAAAATTTGTTATGAGTCACGCAGTCAGATATCTTTGTATAGTCAATAAAGCACAGATAAACATCTTTCTGGTATTCTCTGCTTTTAGCCAGGATCCATCTGACATCAGAAATGATATCCCTCCTTCCACATCCTCTTCTGAATCTGCTTGAATTTCTGGCAGTTTCCTCCGATGTACTGCTACAACTGCTTTTGAAGAATTTTCAGCAAAATATTACTTGTGGTATTAATGATACTGTTTGATAATTTCCACATTCTGTTAGGTCACTTTCTTTAGAATGGACACAAATACAGGTCCCTTCCAGCTGATTGGCCAGGTAGCTGTCTTAGAAATTTCTTGGCTTAGACAAGTGAGCACTTCCAGCGCTGCATCTGTTTGTTGAAATATGTCAATTGGTATTCCGTCAATTCTTGGAGCCCTGTTTTTGGCCAATGTCTTCAGTACAGCTTGGGCTTCTTCCTTCAGCACCATCCATTCTTGATCTTATGCTATCAAGATTACCTCCCAAAATGGTAGAACATCAACCAATTCTTTTTGGTAGAGTGACTCTGTATTCCTTCCATCTTCTTTTCATGCTCCCTGGTTGTGTAATATTTTCTCTGTGGAATCCTTCAATATTGCAACCTGAGGCTTGAATTTTTTCTTCAGTTCTTTCAACTTGAGAAATGCCAAGCAGGCTCTTCCTTTTTTGTTTTCTACCTCCAGGTCTTTGCACATTTCACTATAATACTTTACTTTGTCTTCTCAAGCTGCCCTTTGAAATCTTCCTTTCATCTCTCCTACTTCATCATTTCTTCCTTCCCCTTTAGCTAGAGCATGCTTCAGAGTCTCTTCTGGCATCCATTTTTGTCTTTTTCCTCTGTCTTGTCTTTTCAATGACCTCTTGCTTTATTATGTATGATATCCTTGATGTCATTCCACAACTCATCTGATCTTTAGTCATTAGTGTTCAATGTGTCAAAGCTATTCTTGAGATGGTTTCTAAATTCAGGTGGGATATACACAAGGTTGTACTTTGGCTCTCGTGGACTTTTTCTAAATTTCTTGAGTTTCAACTTTAACTTGCATATGAGCAATCGATGGTCTGTTCCACAGTCAGCACTTGGCCTTGTTCTGACTGATGATATTGAGCTTTTCCATAGTCTCTTTCCACAGATTTAGTCAATTTGATTCTTGTGCATTCCATCTGGTGAGGTCCACCTGTACAGTCACCATTTATGTTGTTGAAAAAAGTATTTGCAATGAAGAAGTCATTGGTCTCGCAAAAGTCTATCATATGATCTCTGACATCATTTCTATCACCAAGGCCATGTTTTCCAGCCACCGTTCCCTCTTCTTTGTTTCCAACTTTCACATTCCCATCACCAGTAATTATCAATGCATCTTGGTTGCATGTTTGATCAATTTCAGACTGCAGAAGTTGGTAAAAGTCTTCAATTTCTTCATCTTTGGCTTTAGTGGTTGGTCTGTAAATTTGAATAATGGTTGTATTAACTGGCCTTCCTTGTAGGCATATGGATATTATCCTATCACTAACAGCGTTGTACTTCAGGATAGTTCTTGAGATGTTCTTTTTGACTATGAATGCAACACCATTCCTCTTCAATTTGTTATTCCCAGCATAGTAGACAATATGATTGTCCAATTTAAAATGACCAAACTACTTCCCCAAAATAAAGTGGTTTTACTTAATCTACTGAATACTAGATACCTCACTAAATAACTTACTGGTGGACACTCTCGTCAGTATTTAGTCAATACCCTCTTACTCTCTTACTTGTAAAGTTCACCTCAAGTTCATCTAAACTGGATACAGGTTTCGATAGAAATTACCGCCTTGGCCCTTGAAGACAGAGTTGATAAGTGTTCCACGGAGGCAACCATCTCAAGTCCAAGTCTCTGAAGAGTGACTTTTGAGTCATGTCTCTTGGAATCTATGATTCAGCTATGGTTAGAAGCTGAGTGGTCAACTGTGGTTACCTTTGAACTAGCATCTTGATTATGTAAATTTACTTAAGAAGTTAGACAAATCATAAATAACTTCAAATCCTTTAAAATATGTAGCAACCTAAGTCAGCAGTAATTTACGATTCAATTTTAACTAACCATCATATAAACATGAAGGAAAGCAATTGTTTTATACCTTTGGCTTGTTAGAATGTCATTTTATTTTCTACTGTGTTCCGAACTTGCTGTGTTCAATTGATTTATGGAACCTAGTCTTTAGGGTGAAAAGAGAGAGCAAGAGAAAAAAAAAAAAAAAAAAAAAAACACCAGAGAAGGGGATGCTAGTGGGATTATGGAACTTCCTTTCCCTACAAAAAAGAATTCCTGCTGAAGTCTGGTCTGATGTGATGATTAATTTTACAGAGCTGTCCCTGACCAATGTCACCATAGCAATAAAAATAAACTATGAGACTAGGATTCAGCCAGAGGGGAAAAGTTCATTAAGAAATAAAAGTAGAGACAAAATTGTTCATTAAAGTGGCTAACCAGGGTTTTTTTTTACAAGAAGATGGATTAAAAAAAAAAATAGATGGTTGCAATGTATTTTAAAAGAGATGAATTCAAATGTGACTCATAGATTCCAGTTTCAATAAAATCCTGTGGAATATAACAGTTTAGTTCCATGGAAAAAGAGGATAGTTAATAGACCTATTTTAATATTTGAAGTATTCTAACATGAAACCTGACTTGTCCACAGGCTGTAAGAAGTATATTATTAACCTCAGAATTAGTGGGAAAAAAAAAGAATAGAGCATAATTATTATTTTTAGCCTCAGGTCTAGTCCAAGGCAGGGAAAATCTCACTCAAGATGATTCTATCTAAATCTGAATATGGAGACACTTTTTAGAAAATTTGAGATAGTTTTTAGCAGCTTCTAGTACTTCATTGAACATCTGAAGGACTTGCTTTAGGAATGACTCATCCAGTGGAAACTAGTCAACATATAGAGAGCTGGATTCTCTCTTTTAGCTATAAAGAGAAAGTAACTATAAAGTTCACCCTTCAAAACAGTGCCATATCTTCCAATGGTTATCCCTTCATTCAAGATAGATACATGTCTAATGTGATGATTAATTTTACAGATATATACATTTTAACATCTCAAATTGAATTAAATTGAATGTATTTAACAAATTAAAGGCTGAATGAACCTAAAGTATGTATGATGTGTTAGGCCTGTTTTGCAAAGGAAAAATATGTTCTTTATTTTTTTCTTGTAGAATACTGGCTAGTCCACTTGAAAATGTGATTCATAACTTCGCATCTCATTACAGTATCTTTAAAGAAGATGACAATGGGCATGAATGCAATTATTTTACTCCAAAATGCAATCTGATATTTGGAAGAGTTTTGAGTAAGTCAAGAGGGTGAGGAATCTGGAATTTGAAATAATGGTCCAGGGTAAGTCAGCTAGTCCAGCCAGCTTGGAACTAAATCAATCGTTCACTCAAGCATTATTGCTGTTTGCCTGCTCTGAGCCCAGCATTGTGCTAGCTGATAGGAAAGTTTCCAGCTTAGAAGTTTATGATATAGTGAAGCCGTGGGAGAAAAAGACTATAAAACAATCGATAAATAGAGCAATAAAGTTTTATTTTTGTAGAGCGACGAGTTTGGAAAAGTGAGATTGATGATCATTAAGACGTTTGGGAAAACTTCATGGATAAAGACTGAAATGAGATTTTTAATGCTAACTGAGTTACAGCAGACAAGAGACAAATGCAGAAGGCTCCTGGCTTGGGGCTAGACCTAGTCTAGATGTTTGTTTAACAAATATTCTTTTTTAGCGACCAACCTGAGCAAAGACAAAAGTATATTGAAGAGAATATTCTAAAGTGAATCAGATATATGCAACTAATAATAATAATAAATAAAATAAAAGTGAAGGCAGCTAATGACAAATTCCTAGCAGTTGTCATTTATTAAGTGCTTATTGTGTGCAAGACACTGTATTTCAAATGTCACAAGCATTACATAATTAATCCTTATACAAACACTATTAAGTGGATGTTATTACCCATCTTAGAGATGAGACTATAGAAGCTTTAAAAGACTAAGCAACTTGCACAAGAATATAAAACATGGCTGAGTCACAGTTCAAGGACAGGACAGCCTGGTCCACTACTACTAAACCAAAAACCAGTTGCCATGAACTTGACTCCGACTAATGGTGATCCCATGTGTGTCAGAGTAGAACTATGCTCCATAGGGTTTTCAGTAGCTGATTTTTCAGAAGTAGATCAAAAGGCCTTTCTTCTGAGGCACCCCTGGGTGGGCTCCAGCCTCCCACCTTTTGGTTAGCAGCTAAACCCACTAACAATTTGCAACACCAGGCTAACTGCTGTTTTGTTGTTAGTTGCTGTTGAGTTGATTCCAACTCATGGTGACCCCATGAGTGCTGAGTAGAGCTGTGCCCCATAAGATTTTCAAGGCTGTGACTTTTCAGAAGCAGACCACCAGGCCTGTCCTCAGAGGTGCCTCTGATTGGGTTCAAGAACTTAACTATTTGTGCCACCCAGGTACTACTGTCAGTGGGGCTATAATATTGAAATATAAGATAGAAGTCAGGTAAAATGTGAGACTACTAAAAGAAAGACTAAAATTGTTCTGGAGCAAAAGTAAGGCAGTTCAATAATAAGTGGCCTTTTTGGAGGGCCTGAAGAAAGGGTGGGTGACCGTAAGGACCAGATCCATTTCCACTAGTAATAAAGTTGAGCCTAGGAAAGAATTTTGTCAGTTAGCTCATTTTATCTCACTGACTTCTACTTTGGAGTTGGTTTGTCTGTTTATTACAAGTGTCATGTTTGCTTTGAGTGACTTGCAAATTATTTTTTATTAATTGTGTGTGTATATATTTATATATATATGTATATATATTTTTTTCTCCTTCCTCAGCATGATGGAAGTGATGCTAGATCTAAATCAGAAACCCTGGTTGGAGGCTTTTTTGGTCACTGATTGCCCGTCTTGGTTTATCTTGGGCATGTCTCCATTCTAAGGCCCATTTCAGCTTGCTACCTGATTATTACTCTCTGTGCCAATCTTAAAAAAAAATCTTAGCTGCCTAATATTAACTGATTGTGCCACTTTTCAATTATTGCTTGGGAAGTAGGAAACCTACTGATTTTATCTCTTTTATTATCCATGACCCCACAGCATGGCAGTTTGGCTAGGAAAAAAAATAAATAATGTGGCTAGTAAATGCTTTGGTGTTTATTTACCCTCACTCTTTTGCTCACCCCTCTTTATCCTCACAGTCTCTATCCCAATTCCCATCTATTTTGGTTTCAGCTGATTATATTGTTTTTTTTATTTAATTTTTCCCTTGCATTTTCCATTCACTTAGAACAAGATCCCACATTAAATGAGGCTCCAGGCTCACTTAAGGATGCATTTTGCAAACCAAATAAAGTAAAATCATCAGGAAATTCCAAATATTTTATTATGCTCCTCTACACATGTACAAATTCCAGTAAGGCTTTAGTTATGAAAACAATTCTAAGACAAAGATTCCAGATGCAATTAATAATTTTTTTCTAATCATGCCATTTATTTTAAGTGTATTAGAAGACTCTAACATATTCAACTTTGAGAAAAAATATCCAGAGAGAGCTTGGGCAGGCAGAAGCCAAACCAGAACTTGTCATAAATTGCTTAGCATATAAGAAAATGCTGAAATAAGGACAAGTCAAGATCTACAGGAGAAAATATAAGACAGTGGCAAGATAAATGATTTTGTAACTCACAATGTCACCTAACTCAATGTTCTCTCATCAAAAATTATAACATATGAAAGAGATTTCGGCAGCCACACTGTCAGATCTCTTTATTTTGAAGGTGAGAAAACTCCGGAACATTAACTAGTTGGTTAACAGCAAAGGGGAGACTATCAGCCTGACCCCCCAGACTTTTATTCAAAGCTGTCTAACATTTCACACTGCTGCCTTCTCAATTCAATAACTAGGCAGTTGAGTCAGTAATTCTGGCTCTTGATTGTTTTTAGATATTAGACTTCTACACTTTTGGTCTTCTTGCCTTCCAGGTTATTCAAGCTAAGAGTATTTCTTTTTTAAAACATAAATGCATTCTCAACACACTCAGGGAGAGCTCTGTAGGGCAGAATGCTACAAGCCAGGCAAGTGTCTCCTATAAATGTTTTTGCTCTTTGGGACAACTTTCTTGGGACTCCCAGGAAGATACTCCTTGTCCTGACATAGTGGTCAGGATACTGAGAGGTTGAGAGACGAGGCTTCTGCCACTCCTTGGTAAGAAGAAAGTTGCTTCCAGAACACCATCTACAGAGATATGATTTGTGCTCTAAGCTGCCAGCATCTGTCTTCAGGCCAAGGGAATTTTTCTGGATTTTCACAAGCATATATAATGTGCATATGTGTATGTATGTGTGTGCATACATATGTATATATGTATGAAATTTTTTTAAATATTAGATTATTTTTTCTTCCCTATATTTGCATGCAAAGTATAAAAATAAAAACAGATCTTAACTATTGGAAGAAAATAAACAACTTAACCAAGATATACACACTCTAAATATTCACAAAAACTGTGCTTACTATCTGCTATTAGATTTTAAGATTTTTATATCCATTCATGTATAAAAGTCTCCTCTCCAAATCTCCGTTCTCACTCTCAGTCTCTCTCTCTTTCTTTCTCTCTCTCTCTCACACACACACACTCCTGTCTATTTCCACCCACATCAGATTATGGGGAGCAAAGAACTGATGGCCTTTAATATTCAGCTTTTACACATTGGTGTGTGAAATTTCCTTCATGATTGTTTAGGGTGGCTTTTAAGAACAGAGGCAATGATTAAAAGTTAAAGAGTTTATAGTTAATTAATTCTACAAACAGTAGGACCTAGAGGAATAGGATACAGTACAGAGAAGATTTCATAAGATTTGGAGATGAGGAACTATTCCACTGATGGAGAACTGGTAGGGAGGGCAGAGGCAGCTGAGAAGCTGGTAGGTTATCAGTTAATACTTGCTGGTTAAAAATGGTCTAGGAGAAGGAAGAGTTCTTTTTTAAAAAGTGGGGAGGTGGCAGAAGTATGTCCAAAAAAAATTCATTTACTTCATATTTTTTTCTTTAACTGGGACTAAATATAGTTACTATATTTTCTCACTTCTAAAATGCAGTCAATTATAAGATGCGCCTTTGATGAACAGCTTTGGGAAATGAGTTGAGCGGCACATTGGCTAAGCCCTAGGCTGTTAACTGGAAGATAGGCTGTTCAAACCCGCCCAGCAACTCTGTGGGAGAAAGACGTGGTAATTTGCTTCTGTAAAGATTACAGCCTAGAAAACCCTAGAGAACAGTTCTACTCTGGCACATGGGGTTGCTATGAGTCAGAACTGATTTCACAACACCCCCAAACAACAGCTACAGAGCCTGTGGTTGTTGCTCTGTAAGGTTTCCTAGTCTATACCCTTTACGGGAGCATATCACCAGGTCTTTCATCCCTCAGAGTGGCTAGTGGGTTTGAACCTTAATGACGTAGTTGGAGTAAAGCTTTCGGGACCTTCATTTGCTAATAAGGCATGACTGAAAATGAGAAGAAACAGCTGCAAACATCCATTAATAATCAGAACGTAGAATGTACGAAGTATGAATCTAGGAAAATTGGAAATCATCAAAAATGAAATGGAATGCATAAACATCGATATCCTAGGCATAAGTGAGTTGAAATTGACTGGTACTGGCCATTTTGAAGCAGATAATCCTATAGTCTACTATGCCAGGAATGAAAACTTGAAGAGGAATAGTGTTGCATTCATCGTCAAAAAAAACATTTCAAGATCTATGCTGAAGTGCAATGCTGTCAGTGATAGGATAATACCCATACACCTACAAGGAAGACCAATTAATATGACTATTATTCAAACTTACGCACCAACCACTAAGGTGAAGGATGAAGAAATTGAAGATTTTTATCAGCTGCTGCAGTCTGAAATTGATCAAACATGCAGTTAGGATGCATTGATAATTACTGGTGATTGGAATGCGAAAGTTGGAAACAAAGAAGAAGGATCAGTAGTTGGAAAATATGGCCTTGGTGATAGAAATAATGCTGGAGATCGAATGATAGAATTTTGCAAGACCAACAACTTCTTCATTGCAAATATCTTCTTGTACCAACATAAACCGCAACTATACACATGAATTTAGAGACCATCTGAAGAATAGATTTGATGCACTGAACACTAGTGACCGAAGACCAGACGAGTTGTGGAATGACATCAAGGACATCATCCATGAAGAAAGCAAGAGGTCACTGAAAAGACAGGAAAGAAAGAAAAGACCAAGATGCATGTCAGAGGAGACTCTGAAACTTGCTCTTGAGCGTCGAGCAGCTAAAACAAAAGGAAGAACTGATGAAGTAAAAGAATGCAACAGAAGGGAGGGGGGCCAAGATGGCGGACTAGGTGGACGCTCCCGCGGATCCCTCTTGCAACAAAGACTCGGAAAAACAAGGGAATCGATCACATACATAACAATCTATGAACTCTGAACAACAAGCACAGACTTAGAGACGGAGGACGAACAAATACGGGCAGACAGCGACTGTTTTCAGAACTAGGAGCCAGCGCACCAGGCAGGTGACCTTCGGAGCTCGATCTGGGGCAGAGCCCAGGGGGGCAGACGGCACAGAAAGGGGGCCCACCCCTTCCCCCCCGAACCCATCCCGGGAGGAAGCCTAGCAGGTTGGTGCGGGCGGCGTAGGGGCGCAGCCGGAGGGAGAAACACCCGGGAGGCAGTGACTGATCTGAGAGGGGGGAGAACAGCGTCCCAGCTGGGGTGCCCTGCTGTCCGCCGGGAGTTAGGCGAGAAGCCGACGGGGCGCGCGCGGGGGGGGGGTCAGCTGTGTTTCCCTGGGGTGACCCCAGGGCGGGGCCCACGCGTTCGTGCGGGAGGACGCGCACCCAGTCCGCGCGTGTGGCACGGCACACCAGAGGGAGAAATCCCCGGAGGTGTCTGGTCTCAAAACAGGGAAAGCAGCATCCCAGACGGGGAGCCATTCCGCTGCGATCTGGGCACGCGCGCGCGCGCGGGCGGGGCATGAGCGCGGGGTCCATTTTTATTACCCTGAATTGACCCAGAGGGCGGGAACACCTGGTCGTGCGAGTGACGCCCTCCCAGTTTGCGCGAGAGGTGCGGCACACTGGAAGGAGAAGTCCCCGGGAGGAACTGATTGGTCCCAAAGCGCAGAAAGTAGCATCCCAGACAAAGTGCCGCCCTGCTGGGGCTTGGGCGCGCGCACGAGCGGGCCGTGAGCGCGGAGTCCATTTTTATTGCCCTGAATTGACCCAGGGGGCAGGCCCACCTGGCCGTGCGGAGGAACTGATTGGTCCCAAAGCGCAGAAAGTAGCATCCCAGACAGAGTGCCACCCTGCTGGGGCTTGGGCGCGCGCGGGCGGGGCGTGAGCGCGGAGTCCATTTTTATCGCCCTGAATTGACCCAGGGGGCGGGCCCACCTGGCCGTGCGGAGGAACTGATTGGTCCCGAAGCGCAGAAAGTAGCGTCCCAGACGGGGTTCCGTCCTGCTGGGGCTTGGGCGCGCGCACGAGCGGGGCGTGAGCACGGAGTCCATTTTTATTGCCCTGAATAGACCCTGGGGGCGGGCCCACCCGTTCGTGTGGGAAACGCCCACCCAGTGCCCACGAGCGGTGCCGCGCACCGGAGGAAGTCCCCAGGAGGAAGGGACTGGTTTCCGAGCAAGGAAAGCAGTGTCCTAGCCAGGGACCCGTCCAGCCCGGATTTTGGCAAACGGGGGCGGAGCGTGAACGTGGTGTTCAGCTCTATATTCTGTGGTGCTACACTCCTAGCTCTCAGATCCCTCCCCCACCCTCCCCAGGCGAGCCCATTAACATCCGAATACCCGGAGCCAGAGAGAGAATTCAGATAGGGATCTGACTGCATTTTTTTTTAGCTGACTACTTGGAAAATCTAGTTTCCCAGTGATGGCTCGGAGACAGCAGTCCATATCAAACCACATAAAGAAACAGACCATGACAGCTTCTCCAACCCCCCAAACAAAAGAATCAAAATCTTTCCCAAATGAAGATACAATCCTGGAATTATCAGATACAGAATATAAAAAACTAATTTACAAAATGCTTAAAGATATCACGAATGAAATTAGGATAAATGCAGAAAAAGCCAAGGAACACACTGATAAAACTGTTGAAGAACTCAAAAAGATTATTCAAGAACATAGTGGAAAAATTAACAAGTTGCAAGAATCCATAGAGAGACAGCATGTAGAAATCCAAAAGATTAACAATAAAATTACAGAATTTGACAACGCAATAGAAAGTCAGAGGAGCAGACTCGAGCAATTAGAATGTAGACTGGGACTTCTGGAGGACCAGGGAAACAACACCAACATAGCTGGAAAAAAATCAGATAAAAGAATTAAAAAAAATGAAGAAACCCTAAGAATCATGTGGGACTCTATCAAGAAGGATAACTTGCGAGTGATTGGAGTCCCAGAACAGGGAGGGGGGACAGAAAACACAGAGAAAATAGTTGAAGAACTCCTGACACAAAACTTCCCTGACATCATGAAAGAAGAAAGGATATCTATCCAAGATGCTCATCGAACCCCATTTAAGATTGATCCAAAAAGAAAAACACCAAGACATATCATCATCAAACTTGCCAAAACCAAAGACAAACAGAAAATTTTAAAAGCAGCCAGGGAGAAAAGAAAGGTTTCCTTCAAGGGAGAATCAATAAGAATAAGTTCAGACTACTCAGCAGAAACTATGCAGGCAAGAAGGGAATGGGACGACATATACAGAGCACTAAACGAGAAAAACTGCCAACCAAGGATCATATATCCAGCAAAACTCTCTCTGAAATATGAAGGAGAAATTAAGATATTTACAGATAAACACAAGTTTAGAGAATTTGCAAAAACTAAACCAAGACTGCAAGAAATGCTAAAGGAGATTGTTTGGCCTGATGACCAATAATATCAGGTACCAGCACAATACAAGGTCACAAAACAGAACGTCCTGATATCAACGCAACTCAAACAGAGAAAGCACAAAAACAAACAAATTAAGACTAATTCTAAAAAATAAATAAATAAACAAAATAATACACACAACAGGAAATCATGGAAATCAATAGCTAAACGATCAAAATAATCAAAAAGAGGGACTAAATATAGGAGGCATTGAACTGCCAGATGGAGAGTGATACAAGGCGAAATAGAAGGATACAAGTTAGGGTTTTACTTAGAAAAATAGGGGTAAATAAAAAGGTAACCACAAAAAGGAATATCAATTCCATAACTCAAGAAAAAAGCCAAGAAAAACGTAACGACTCAATAAACACAAAGTTAAACATTATGAAAATGAGGATCTCACAAGCTACTAAGAAAAACGTCTCAGCACAAAAAAGCATGTGGAAAAATGAAATGGCCAACAACACACATAAAAAGGCATCAAAATGACAGCACTAAAAACTTACTTATCTATAATTACGCTGAATGTAAATGGACTAAATGCACCAATAAAGAGACAGAGAGTCACGGACTGGATAAAAAAACACGATCCATCTATATGCTGCCTACAAGAGACACACCTTAGACTTAGAGACACAAACAAACTAAAACTCAAAGGATGGAAAAAAGTATATCAAGCAAACAATAAGCAAAAAAGAAGAGGAGTAGCAATATTAATTTCTGACAAAATAGACTTTAGACTTAAATCCGCCACAAAGGATAAAGAAGGACACTATATAATGATAAAAGGGACAATTGATCAGGAAGACATAACCATATTAAATATTTACGCACCTAATGACAGGGCTGCAAGATACATAAATCAAATTTTAACAGAATTGAAAAGTGAGATAGACACCTCCACATATATAGTAGGAGACTTCAACACACCACTTTCGGAGAAGGACAGGACATCCAGTAAGAAGCTCAATAGAGACACGGAAGACCTACTTACAACAATCAACCAACTTGACCTCATTGACTTATACAGAACTCTCCACCCAACTGCTGCAAAATATACTTTTTTTTCTAGCGCACATGGAACATTCTCTAGAATAGACCACATATTAGGGCATAAAACAAATCTTTGCAGAATCCAAAACATCGAAATATTACAAAGCATCTTCTCAGACCACAAGGCAATGAAGCTAGAAATCAATAACAGAAAAACTAGGGAAAAGAAATCAAATACTTGGAAAATGAACAATACCCTCCTGAAAAAAGACTGGGTTATAGAAGACATCAAGGAGGGAATAAGGAAATTCTTAGAAAACAACGAGAATGAAAATACTTCCTATCAAAACCTCTGGGACACAGCAAAAGCAGTGCTCAGAGGCCAATTTATATCGATAAATGCACACATACAAAAAGAAGAAAGAGACAAAATCAGAGAACTGTCCCTACAACTTGAGCAAATAGAAAGTGAGCAACAAAAGAATCCATCAGGCACCCGAAGAAAACAAATAATAAAAATTAGAGCTGAACTAAATGAATTAGAGAACAGAAAAACAATCGAAAGAATTAACAAAGCCAAAAGCTGGTTCTTTGAAAAAATTAACAAAATTGATAAACCATTGGCTAGACTGACTAAAGAAAAACAGGAAAGGAAACAAATAACCCGAATAAGAAACGAGAAGGACCACATCACAACAGAACCAAATGAAATCAAAAGAATCATATCAGATTACTACATAAAATTGTACTCTAACAAATTTGAAAACCTAGAAGAAATGGATAAATTCTTGGAACAACACTACTTACCTAAACTAACACATACAGAAGTAGAACAACTAAATAGACCCATAACAAAAAAAGAGATTGAAATGGTAATCAAAAAACTCCCAACAAAAAAAAGTCCTGGCCCAGATGGCTTCACTGCAGAGTTCTACCAAACCTTCAGAGAAGACTTAACACCATTACTATTGAAGGTATTTCAAAGTATAGAAAAAGACGGAATACTACCCAACTCATTCTATGAAGCCACCATCTCCCTGATACCAAAACCAGGTAAAGACATTACAAAAAAAGAAAATTTTAGACCTATATCCCTCATGAACATAGATGCAAAAATCCTTAATAAAATTCTAGCCAATAGAATCCAACAACACATCAAAAAAATAATTCACCCTGATCAAGTGGGATTTATACCAGGTATGCAAGGCTGGTTTAATATCAGAAAAACCATTAATGTAATCCATCACATAAATAAAACAAAAGACAAAAACCACATGATCTTATCAATTGATGCAGAAAAGGCATTTGACAAAGTCCAACACCCATTTATGATAAAAACTCTCACCAAAATAGGAATTGAAGGAAAATTCCTCAACATAATAAAGGGCATATATGCAAAGCCAACAGCCAATATCACTCTAAATGGAGAGAACCTGAAAGCATTTCCCTTGAGAACGGGAACCAGACAAGGATGCCCTTTATCACCGCTCTTATTCAACATCGTACTTGAAGTCCTAGCCAGGGCAATTAGGCTAGACAAAGAAATAAAGGGTATTCAGATTGGTAAGGAGGAAGTAAAGCTATCACTATTTGCAGATGACATGATCGTATACATGGAAAACCCTAAGAAATCCTCCAGAAAACTACTGAAACTAATAGAAGAGTTTGGAAGAGTCTCAGGATATAAAATAAACATACAAAAATCACTTGGATTCCTCTACACCAACAAAAAGAACACCGAAGAGGAAATAACCAAATCAATACCATTCACAGTAGCCCCCAAGAAGATAAAATACTTAGGAATAAATCTTACCAAGGAAGTAAAAGACCTATACAAAGAAAACTATAAAACTCTGCTACAAGAAATTCAAAAGGACACGCTTAAATGGAAAAACATACCCTGCTCATGGATAGGAAGACTCAACATAGTAAAAATGTCTGTTCTACCAAAAGCCATTTATACATACAACGCACTTCCAATCCAAATACCAATGTCATACTTTAAGGGAATAGAGAAACAAATCACTAACTTCATATGGAAAGGAAAGAATCCCCGGATAAGCAAAACATTACTGAAAAAGAAGAAGAAAGTGGGAGGCCTCACCCTACCTGATTTCAGAACCTATTATATAGCTACAGTAGTCAAAACAGCCTGGTACTGGTACAACAACAGGCACATAGACCAATGGAACAGAATTGAGAATCCAGATATAAATCCATCCACGTATGAGCAGCTGATATTTGACAAAGGACCAGTGTCAGTCAATTGGGGAAATAATAGTCTTTTTAACAAATGGTGCTGGCATACCTGGATATCCATTTGCAAAAGAATGAAACAGGACCCATACCTCACACCATGCACAAAAACTAACTCCAAGTGGATCAAAGACCTAAACATAAAGACTAAAACGATAAAAATCTTGGAAGAAAAAATAGGATCTACCCTAGGAGCCCTAATACAGGGCATAAACAGAATACAAAACATTACCAAAAATGATGAAGAGAAACCCAATAACTGGGAGCTCCTAAAAATCAAACACCTATGCTCATCTAAAGACTTCACCAAAAGAGTAAAAAGACCACCTACAGACTGGGAAAGAATATTCAGCTATGACATCTCAGACCAGCGCCTGATCTCTAAAATCTACATGATTCTGTCAAAACTCAACCACAAAAAGACAAACAACCCAATCAAGAAGTGGGCAAAGGATATGAACACACATTTCACTAAAGAAGATATTCAGGCAGCCAACAGATACATGAGAAAATGCTCTCGATCATTAGTCATTAGAGAAATGCAAATTAAAACTACGATGAGATTCCATCTGACACCAACTAGACTGGCATTAATTCAAAAATCACAAAATAATAAATGTTGGAGAGGCTGCGGAGAGACTGGAACTCTCATACACTGCTGGTGGGATTGTAAAATGGTACAACCACTGTGGAAATCCATCTGGCGTTATCTTAAACAGTTAGAAATAGAACTACCATACAAACCAGAAATCCCACTCCTCGGAATATACCCTAAAAATACAAGACCCTTCACACAAACAGATATATGCACACCCATGTTTATTGCAGCTCTGTTTACAATAGCAAAAAGCTGGAAGCAACCAAGATGTCCATCAACGGACGAATGGGTAAATAAATTGTGGTATATTCACACAATGGAATACTACGCATCGATAAAGAACAGTGACGAATCTCTGAAACATTTCATAACATGGAGGAATCTGGAAGGCATTATGCTGAGCGAAATGAGTCAGTTGCAAAAGGACAAATATTGTATAAGACCACTATTATAAGATCTTGAGGAATAGAAAAAACGGAAAAGAACACATACTTTTGTGGTTACAAAGGGGGGAGGGAGGGAGGGAGGGAGGGAGGGAGAGGGCTTTTTATTGATCAATCTGTAGATGGGAACTGCTTTGGGTGAAGGGAAAGACAACACTCAAAACAAGGAAGGTCAGCCTAATTGGACAGGATTAAAAGTAAAGAGGTTTCCGAGATAAAATGAAAGCTTCAAAGGATAGCGAAGCAGGGGCTGGGGTCTGGGGAACTTGGTTTGAGAGGACTTCTAAATCAATGGGCAAAACAATTCTATTATGAAAACACTCTGCATCCCACTTTGAATTGTGGCACCTGGGGTCCTAAATGCCAACAAGCAGCCATCTAAAATACATTAATTGGTCTCAACCCACCGGGAGCAAAGGCAAAGGAAGAACACCAAGGTCACACGACAACTAAGAACCCAAGAGACAGAAAGGGCCACTTGAACCAGAGACCTACAATATCCTGAGACCAGAAGAACAAGTTGGTGCCCGGCCACAATCGATGTCTGCCCTGTCAGGGAGCACAAGAGACAACTCCTGAGGGAGCAGGAGACCAATGGGATACAGACCCCAAATTCTCATTAAAAGACCACACCTAATGGTATGATTGCGACTAGAGGAATCCCAGAGACAATGCTCCCCAGAACTTCTGATGGCACAGGACAGGAACCAACCCCGAAGACAAATCATCAGGCATGAAAAGGACTGGTCAGTGGGGGGGAGAGAGATACTGATGAAGAGCGAGCTAATTAAATCAGGTGGACACGGGAGAGTGTGTTGGCAACTCTTGACTGGAGGGGGGATGGGAAGATAGAGAGAGATGGAAGAAGGTAAAATTGGCACGAAACGAGAGACTGTAAGGGCTGACTCAATAGGGGGAGAGCAAGTGGGAGAAGGGAGTAAGATGTATGTAAACCTACATGTGACAGACTGATTGGAATGGTAAATGTTCACTTGAAGCTTAATAAAAATTTAAAAAAAAAAAAAAAATAATTCTATTATGAAAACATTCTGCATCCCACTTTGAAATGTGGTGTCTGGGGTCTTAAATGCTAACAAGCGGCCATCTAAGATGCATCAATTGGTCTCAACCCACCTGAATCAAAGGAGAGTGAGGAACACCAAGGTCACAGGATAACTATGAGCCCAAGAGACAGAAAGGGCCACATCAACCAGAGACTTAACATCATCTTGAGACCAGAAGAACTAGGTGGTGCCCAGCCACAACCGATGACTGCCCTGACAGGGAGCACAACAGAGAACCCCTGAGGGAGCAGGAGATCAGTGGGATGCAGACCCCAAATTCTCATAAAAAGACCAGACTTAATGGTCTGACTGAGACTAGAGGAATCCCGGTGGTCATGGACCCCAAACCTTCTGTTGGCCCAGGACAGGAACCATTCCGGAAGACAACTCATCAGACATGGAAGGGTCTGGACAGTGGGTGGGAGAGAGATGCTGATGAAGAGTGAGCTATTTGTATCAGGTGGACACTTGAGACTGTGTTGGCATCTCCTGTCTGGAGGGGGGATGGGAAGGTAGAGAGGGCTGGAAGCTGGCAAAATTGTCACGAAAGGAGAGACTGGAAGGACTGACTCATTGGGGGAGAGAAAGTGGAAGTATGGAGTAAGGTATATATCAACTTATATGTGACAGACTGACACTGACTTGATTTGTAAACGTTCACTTGAAGCTCAATAAAAATTAAAAAAAGAATAAAAAAAAAAAAAAAAAAAAAAAGAATGCAACAGAAGATTTCAAAGGGCCTCTCAAGAAGACAAAGTAAAGTACTATAATGACATGTGCAAAGAGCTGGAGATGGAAAACCAAAAGGGAAGAACACGCTCGGCGTTTCTCAAGCTGAAAGAACTGAAGAAAAAATTCAAGCCTCAAGTTGCAATAGTGAAGGATTCCATGGGGGAAATATTAAACGACACAGGAAGCATCAAAAGAAGATGGAAGGAATACACAGAGTCATTACACCAAAAAGAATTAGTCGATATTCAACCATTTCAAGAGGTGGCATATGATCAGGAACCGATGGTACTGAAGGAAGAAGTCCAAGCTGCTCTGAAGGCACTGGAGAAAAACAAGGCTCCAGGAAATGATGGAATATCAACTGAGATGTTTCAACAAACTGATGCAGTGCTGGAGGTGCTCACTCGTCTATGCCAAGAAATATGGAAGACAGCTTCCTGGCCAACTGACTGGAAGAGATCCATATTTATCCCTATTCCCAAGAAAGGTGATCCAACAGAATGTGGAAATTATAGAACAATAACATTAATATTACACGCAAGCAAAATTTTGCTGAAGATCATTCCAAAACAGCTGCAGCAGTATATCAACAGAGAACTGCCAGAAATTCAGGCCAGTTTCAGAAGAGGATGTGGAACCAGGGACATCATTGCTGATGTCAGATGGATCCTGGCTGAAAGCAGAGAATACCGAAAGGATGTTTACCTGTGTTTTATTGTCTATGCAAAGGCATTCGACTGTGTGGATCATAACAAACTATGGATAACACTGCGAAGAATGGGAATTCCAGAACACTTAATTGTGCTCATGAGGAAAACTACATAGATCAAGAGGCAGCTGTTCAGACAGAACAAGGGGATACTGACTGGTTTAAAGTCAGGAAAGGTGTGCGTCAGGGTTATATTCTTTCACCACACCTATTCAATCTGTATGCTGAGCAAATAATCCGAGAAGCTGGACTATATGAAGAAGAAGGGGGCATCAGGATTGGAGGAAGACTCATTAACAACCTGCATTATGCAGATGACACTACCTTGCTTGCTGAAAGTGAAGAGGACTTGAGGCACGTACTAATGAAGATCAAAGACCACAGCCTTCAGTAGGGATTACACCTCAACATAAAGAAAACAAAAATCCTCACAACTGGACCAATGAGCAACATCATGATAAACGGAGAAAAGATTGAAGTTGTCAAGGATTTCATTTTACTTGGATCCACAATCAACAGCCATGGAAGCAGCAGTCAAGAAATCAAAAGACACATTGCATTGGGCAAATCTGCTGCAAAGGACCTCTTCAAAGTGTCGATGAGCAAAGATGTCACCTTGAAGACTAAGTTGAGCCTGACCCAAGCCATGGCATTTTCAATCACATCACATGCATGTGAAAGCTAAACAATGAATAAGGAAAACCTAAGAAGAATTGATGCCTTTGAATTGTGGTGTTGGCGAAGAATGGTGAATATACCATGGACTGCCAAAAGAACGAACAAATCTGTCTTGGAAGAAGTGTGGCCAGAATGCTCCTTAGAGGCAAAGATGGCAAGACTTCATCTTACATACTTTGGACATGTTTTCAGGAGGGATCAGTCCCTGGAGAAGGACATCATGCTTGGCAGAGTACAGGGTCAGCGGAAAAGAGGAAGACCCTCAACGAGATGGATTGACACAGTGGCTGCAACAATGAGCTCAAGCATAACAAGCATTGTAAGGATAGCGCAGGACCGGGCAGTGTTTCGCTCTGTTGTGCGTAGGGTCGCTATGAGTCCCAACCGACTCCACGGAACCTAACAACAACATTGTAATGATGGCATATACAGCATAGAGAGCTCGTTAGAGTTTATAAAGTGTTTTCACATGGATTATTTAATATACATTATACTCTATGAGATATACTTCCTATGTTGGTTTTAACAATGAGAAAACTTCAGCTTAGAGATACCGGTTAAACAACCCAGGATCTTTGAGCTCATTAGGGCTGGAACTAGATCTTGAAGGCTCACCTTGTGTTCTTGGACTCTCTGCTCTTTCAACTCTTTTCGTGGCACTTCTCAGTCTCTCTCTCTGATTTACAGCCAGGGTTGGATACTCAGGAAGGTTTTAAGAAATAATGATACCTGGACTCTACCCACAGAAATTCCCTTTTAATTGGTCATGGAGAGGATCTGGCTCTCTGTGTTTTATAAAAGTTTTTCAGCTGATTATAATGTCTAGCCACAATGACTTTAAATAAGCACATATGGCCTTCTTTGGATGCTCCTTGATGTCAGGGTCATCTTCCAGTCTCTCACTGTGTCTCTTCATACTTTGCACATAGTCAGTACACAAAACACTTGTAAATAAAAAAATATATAAGTACCCCTGTGACAAGGCATACCCAGAGAGATAATCATGACAAATTCTTGTGGAATGACCAAGGTTATGTCAAAATTCTGAAAACTGAGTTTAGAAAAACCTAAGAAAGATGTTTTTTTCACAGTCTGGGGTTAAAAATGTGACCCTAGAAATATAAACAGTTCTTATGTTCTGGTAGAAGCAGTTGGTGGGATGCTTTTCTAATCAGTTCTCTAGTGAACTGGTCCCACTAACCTTCTAATCTTGGTACTGTCTAAATTATGTTTTTGCAACAACTTGCAGCCCCTCCCCCCCCCTTTGCATCTTCCTTTTCTTTGATGTAACTCATCTTGCAGGATATTGACAGTACTGTTTTAGATAATGACACAGTCTTTCTTTTCTTTCAGCCCAGCTGGTAAAGATACTCTTACACATACTCATCTTTAAAAGCCTGGGATGTACAACTCTTTTTTAAAAAAAGAAGGAGAAGAGGGGAAATTCGTTAATTAAATGGAACTTCATTAAGTTCTGCCCCGAGATACTTGAGAATTACTAGAACAATGACATTTATGAGTCTGGCTAAAAAAAAAAAAAAAAAAAATCGCGATCCAAATCTGTTCTCATCCAAATCATCCAAAAGAATAGTTCTCTGCCCCTCCTCAACCTTGAGTATTTTTCCAAAAAGAAAATATCTGCTGATGCTACGGATGCTTCTGATTAAGGCAGACCTCCCCATTAACAACAGGGTGGAATCCCTGAAATTTGTGCAAAGGGAGGTCTATTTCAAGGCTACAGGTGGACTTGGTGACTTGGGCAAAACGGTTTGAAGCACAGGATGTACCACATGTCCCCAGGCAATAACTGAGAAAGAATATTCAGTATTGAGTTAGAACAGCACTTTTCAAACTTTTTTGCCTGGGATAGTAAGATGTTCATATTCATAAGCCTCTCTCTTCTAACCCAATATATGCAGAAGTGTGTGGTGTGTGTGTCTGAGACTAAATTCACAACCTACAGTCTATTACTGGGTCATGAAATCAATTTAGTATGTGTCAAACAGCACTTAAAAAAAAGAATAGATAAGAAAATTATCAGTTGTATTTCACACATGAAAGTAAGCATTCCTTTGTGACTTCAGTTTTGTACACTAATTTAAAAAAAAAAAAACATAAGCTGACAAGAAACCAAATTAAGTAACAATATCCATGAAAGGAGATAGAATAAGCTTTTGTCAACCAGTAGATCCCAGAAATTTACCATCATTCATTTAGTAAACATATACTGAACAAAAACTATGTTTCAGGCACCATGCTAAGCAGAAAAGAGGATATCCCCTGTTCTTGAGAAATTCTAAGTCCAATATCTAACCTCTCCTCTTGTCACTGGTTATGGCTGCCTCAGCCTTTCTACACTAGAAACTATTCCCAGGGCCCCACTTAAGAGTGCAGGAGAAGCAAAGGTGGAAGGTACACATAACTGGAAAACATATGTGTTGCTATCATGCCACCATTTTCTTGTTCTGTGGTCTTTTCTCCTGTATGCCCAGTACTCTCATGAATTCTCATTGCTCAAGTTCTCAGATCTGTTACCCAACCAAGACTGGCACTCTTGAGCAGTGACTTCCTCTTCCATCTCATTGAAATTTACCTGCCCATGTTCCGTTCTTCTAGGTCTCAGAAGTGAGATTAGAGGCTCTGATGAGGAATTAATGGGTAACAGTGTTTGAATATGGTGCCTTTCCAGATAGCATAATCATTTTGACAGGGGCATCCCAAAGGCATGAGTACCGTAAACAATTTAGAATAAGTTAATTCACCATTTCATCTCAAGTGATGGACCAGATGGATACAGTTACTGCCCTCATGGAGCTTTGAGTCTAGCAACAAATCCAAGCATTAAACAGTAAGAACAATATGGAGTTATCATTAAAAAGGAGAAGTAAAGGAAGCTATGGGAATTTATAGCAAGGTGATTTAACCAAGTCTAAAGAGTTGGATAACACTTCTCTCAGGCAATGACATTTAAATTTTAAGTTCAGGCCTGTGGATAAGTATGCATTAACGAGGTGGAGAAGTGTGGGAATTTTAAGGGGAAGCATTTTTATAGACAGAAAGACTGCCTCTTTACTAGTTCTGTACCCTTGAGCGATTTTTTAAACTCTTTTAAACATTTAGTTTTCATGTGTATAAAATGAAGGAAATAAATCAACCTTGGAAGATTGCTTATAAAGCACTTAGCACAAGACCAACAATTAGTTCGGGGTTAGTACATGGCCACCAGTAACGGTAGTAGTAGGGATGGTGATACTGGTAGTGATGATGATGTACTCAAGCAACAGAATACTGATTTCCAGGGGAAAGATGAGATTTATGTGAGTTTTCACAGCCTGGGATTTATGGAAGAGCTGCATATCCATAAGCCTCTCTCCTCTGAAGTAGAAGCCATTAGATGAGCAACTAATGGTTCTGTGTAACCCCGGAAGCAGACAAACACAACTCTCAGAACACAGGTACCAAGGAGCCTGGAGGATGCTCCTACCAGCCCCTATGGTGGTGATTATTGAGTCTATGAGCCTCTATCTAGCAACAGAGGCCCAGGAATTACTGTTATTATAGAAGGTCTTTCTTGAGAGTGGGAATTTGGGACCTTCTCTATTATGGTTTGCACTAGGCTTCCTCTCTACAACGGAATTTGAACATGTTTTAGTGGTTCAAACTGAAATTCAAGCAAGAGTAACGAGAATCTTTGGCCGATGATCTTTCTTCAGTTGTGTCAGGCCACATCATTCATATTGACTAAACAGTATGAATAGAAACTATTTTGAGAAATACTTGTAATTGTTCCACTGTATTTCCCCAAAGATAAGCAGGAAATTTCTATGCAAGTGAATAGATTTCTCATGCATCAATGGAAACCCACACTCCAAAACTGTTTATTCAACTTTCTACCAGAGAAAGGAAGTTATTCTTTTGGTTATTCTTTCTTTAACAATGATAATAAAGAGTCCTTCATAAAGTTTCTCCATTTAAAGTCCATTTAAATAACAGCCCTGGTGGCACAGTGGATTAAGAACTTGGCTGCTAACCAAAATGTTGTCAGTTCAAATCCACCAGCTGCTCTTTGGAAACCCCCTGGGGCAGCTCTACTCTGTCCCATAAACCAAAAAACCAAACCCATTGCCATCGAGTCAATTCCAACTCATAGTGACCCTATACAACAGAGTAGGACTGCCCCACAGAGTTTCCAAGGAGCACCTGATGGATTGGAACTGCTGACCTTGTGGTTAACAGCCGTAACTCTTAACCACTATGCCACCAGGGTTTCCTACTCTGTCCCATAGGGTCACTATAAGTCAGAATCGACTTGACAGAAATGGGTTTTTTGGGTTTTGATATTAAATAAACCCTGCTCAGTGAATAGGCATGTCCCAGGAATGCACCAAGGCAAAAGAGCCCAATTACACCCAAACCCGATTCAAAAATCTTTCAATGGTTCCATGAAATCCTGTCTCATATAAATCTTCAACTTGGTTTATGGCCCTCTGATTCCAACAAATTTTCAAGTTCATTTGTATATGACTCCCAGACACTTCAACGGAACTAGATTACTCATGGTTTCCCACACTTAACCCTTAATTTCCTGAATCTCTGCCTTTGTGCCATTCTTTCTATCTGTTCTCCTCCTTTGTCTGTGCCAGTCTTTCTATCTGTAACAACCTCCCCATCCGTCAGATCCATCTCATATGCCATATTCTTTTCAAGATCATCAAGTCCTACTTGGTCTCTGAAACTCAAGGGGACTTTCTTGTCTTTTAAGTCCCCGAAATACTCTGGGTAAATGTTACCTGTCATTTTTATGCTATTTGTGTTTAAAAATTTATTCGCCTCATATTCCTTTCTAGATTTCTACTCACTGCATCTTACCATTCTTGGATTCCTGTACTCACTGTTCACATTGCCTCATGCTAAGGTTTAGCATTGGGGTCAAGAACATGAGCTTTAGGGTCAAAATGAAATGGAACTGTGTTCGGACTCTGCCATGTACAAGCTGCGCGAATTTGGTTAAACGGCTTAAACCTTTTTAAAGCCTGTTTTTATTCATCTGAATAATAGCTACAAACCAAGACTACTGCTTGGCTATGTCTCAACATAGTGGTGGCCCCTGACATCCAACATTTCTTAACCTGTTTGAGGCTGCATGGCAGCGTGTAACAATCTGATGAAGGCTCTGGACATCACCCTAAGAGAAATAAACAAACCTACATGCACATGGACTCTTACACTAAACTGCATCTATCCATTAGTGCTCGAGAGCAGAGGATCTCAGAGTGTGGTCTGTGAACTCTTGGGGATCCCCAAGACTCTCTTAGGACATGTAGGAGGTCAACCCTATTTTCATAATTATCCTCAGACATTACCTGCCTTTTTCTCTGTGTTGACATTCACACTGATGATGCAAAGCAATGATGGCTGAAACTGTTGACCCCTTAGCATCCATTCATGTGTACTTCGTTAGTCATTGTATTCTTCACTGCCATGTCCTTGCAGTTAAAAAAAAAATCCTGATGAAGCACTAAAAAATTATTAATTCTATTAGATCTCAATCCTTGAGTTCCATTCTGTGTATTAAATGGGAAGTACACACATAGCACTTCCACTTCTTACCGAAGTACAGTGGTTGTCTTGAGGAAAGGCACTCTTGTTTGAGCTGAACTAACCATTTCTTTTCTTTTCTTCTTTTAATGGAACACTGTTTTTACTTGAAAGAATGACTGACCAACAAACTAATGTTCTATAGAGCACAATTTGGTTGTTTGGCAGACATTTCCTAGGGAAAAAAAAAAAAAAAAAACAGTGAGCCTATCATTTCAAGGAAAAAGAAAAACCTGTAAGTATTAACTGCCAAAGATAAAATTTGAGCTTTCAAGTGGGAAATGAAAAATTTGGAAAACCTATATATGCCACCAGGAGCTTGAGCTTCCCAAAGCCTAAAGTCTTTTCTAATGATATCAAAGGTGTTATTAACAAAAATGATATTTTAATATATAATGACATGTGTCAGGAAACCTCCTTAAGCTCAGGAAAGAAGCAATTTAACAAAGAGAACAGCTGTGTCTGAAAACTTACCAGAATGAATGCTTCATTACCTTATGTTCCCAGCAGAGTCCTGAAAATATAGGTGAAGATTCATTTTTTTTGTAAAATTAAGTTGTATTTCGGACACTCTGAGATGAAATATTTTTTGAAAAGAAAACTTGCACCCATTTCTTCAGAGCACATTTTCTTATAATGGGCCATATTCATACACAGCCCCCAAACAACACACACACACACACAGTTTGAAAGTTCCTTTTGCATTTGGTCTATCGGTTTTATGAAAATTTTGATTATTTATTAATAAGAACAAGAACTGAGCGGAATGTCGGCAATTCACGGTTCTAAGGAGACTTTCATAAATTTTGGACACAGTACCTGCAGAAATATTCAGCTTGGTGAATCTCGCACTCGTGAACACTCTCCAGAACAATATTAAAAATGAACTTCTCTTTCGGTGTTTAGACGGACTTAGAGAAGCCGTTGAAAGAAAGAAAGAAAAAGGAAGAAGAGAAAAAAAAAGTTACCTTTTAAGAATGGAAACTTTTAACCATCTCAGGAGTAGTAAGGCTTTATTGACGTACAAAGAACCAATCAGAAGCGGAGAAGTAGTTCAGAAAGGATTCCTCCGTCCTGCCCTTATCCCTGGCGTTCTTGGGTGAGCCCACTGTTGCCCAGGAGATAATTATCACAAGGAGGAAGCTCAAAGGGGGCCTCCTCTTACTACTTGATGGGAAGTGGAGTTAGTTTGGCTGCTTATGTCATTCAATAGGTGAAGCTGTGCACTAAAAATTACTAAGTAAGCACACGTAAGCCCATCCGTACCTTGCTTATTGGGTAATCATCTCTGACCCCGCTCTGAATTTTGCCACATGTATCCCAATCTAATTCCAAGGAATCTTTCATGAATTAGTCACCTGACTCTGTTCGATATCTTACATATTTGGCTTCCCTTAATTCTCTGTTTATATTATAGCAATTTAATTTATTCAATAAGTATTTATTGAGCAGCTGCTCCATGTCAAGCATGGTACAAAGAACTAGGAATCCAGAGGGGAATAAAGTACTTGGAATTTAAGGATACTTGGGAAAGACAAGGACATAATTATAACACTGAACACTAAATGACTTAAAAATAATGTTCAGGTATACCTTATACCTCTGAGTTTTGTCTCATCTTGATTTTGAACTCCTTAAATGTGTGGTTATATGACTGTTTCTTTTAAGTCCATAAGAAACCTCAGGCCAGAAACAGCACTCGGTAAATATTGTGAACTGAAAGAAAGAGATGCTGAACATACTAACGGTAGTATGTCCGTACCACATAAAAAGTTTGAGCCAGCCATATCCTGTGTGTGGCCATACTGGACCACAAGAGGTGCAAGGGCTTATTTACTGATGTTGTTGAGAATTCCAAATGGAGTTTTCCCAGCATCAGTGGAATTGGGTGTGACCAGTTAAAATCATGGTCTGTGGCAGTAAACCTCATTGAAGAGTTGGCAGAGTAGGTAAAACCTCAAGATTCTGGGATTAACAAAGCCTTAATTTCAGACTCTACAAGGTCAACTTAATCCTTATAAATATCATACAATAATAAATGGAATAATATGATGTTTGGAAAGCAGTGTCTCCTAACAGGGTCAGGCTACCCCAGAACACAACTGGACCAGTGGTTGGACTTTTTGGAAAGTGTCTGCTGACAGAGTCAGACTGCCCCAGAAGACAAGTGGGCTAGTGGTTGGACTTTTTGACTATTTTGAGGCATATTGTGGTTGGCTAGGCAGGGGAGGAGGGTAAAGTGAAATCGATGGACCTTCTGCTCCTTCACTGAAAACTCCCTGCAGTGACCAGCTCTGAGGCCTGGATTCACAGCAATGTTCCCTGCCCATCTCTGTATTTCAGCTCAGTATCAAATGCTAAGAGTATGAAATGCAGATTTCAAAGTATCATTCCTGAAGAAGTTTCGTGTACTGCACTCATTGGATCTTTCCCACATAGCAGTGAATTAGACAGCCCAGGAATTTTTATCCTAATTTCATTCATGAACAAATTGAGGTGTTGAGAAGTTAAGTAACAAGGTTTATAGCCACATGTCCAGCGAATTCTATCACTGGTATCTCTCAGCAGTTGAGATAGGCCTAAGCCACTCCATATTTTTAGAAGTGTAAGGAAAAATGCCAAAATAGGTGACAAACACCATGTAATATTTTAAATGTTTTTATTTATCAAATAAACATTATTAACACAATACAAGAGGTCTAATGCAAAATAAATTTGGCTTACAAAATAGAGTATGAGTATATATATATAAAATATGTGCATGTATGCATGTGTGTGTGTATTTTTTTTTTTTTTTTGCATCTATTTGATATTGTCTAGTAATGGTCCAAAGTGTAAAACTGTGTGACAGACATTTGGTGGCAAGCAAGCTCTTGTTTACTTAAGCAATAACAACTTCCCCGTTGACAGCAATGTTCTCAGCCCTAGAAAATGATGGAAATGAATTGTTATTGATCTAATTTAATCATATTAGTGTCTTTAATTATTGGTTTAGGAATTGTCATGGGACCTAATTTTGGCCAATGAGAACTTAAAGAAAATTGACTAAGGGCTTCTGGGAAATATTTTCCTCCTTGAAAATGGAAAGCCACATAGGAAGAGAAGTTTTTTTTTTTTTTTTTTTTACCTCTTTCAGTTCCTTTCTACTTTGGATCATGCTGTGTAAGGATACGATATCTGATGTCTCATCTGTGGCAGCCATTTTGAAATAATGAGGTGACATTACTAAAAACAAAGCCAAGTTCTAACGATAACCAAAAAAAACCTGTTGCCCTCAGGTCGATTCCAACTCACAGCGACCCCATATGACAGAGTTGAACTTCCAAAGAGCAGCTGGTGGATTTGAACTGCCGACCTTCTTAACCACTGTGCAATCAGAGCTCCAAGGTCTAATGATAGCAGAGTAAAAAGATGGAAAAGCCTGAGTCTGTCCTTGATGACTTTATTGATTCACTAGGCCTGCCAGCTTGTAACTATCTTATTAATCAAACAGTAGCTTTTTCTTAAAACTTGAGACCCAACTTAGTTGGGTTTTCTCTTATTTGTAGTTGGAAGCATCTTAACTGCCATTCTTTGCTTTCAACCTTGTTCATGATATATGCAAAAACTTCTTTTGGAGAGAATGTGCCCTCTGGCCTATCGGTGACAAATGTTTTCTTTCCATAAAGAATGAGAGGCAGGTCCAAGCTTCCTAGACATCTGCGCCCCGGGCCAGCGTCCTCCTGTTGCCCAGTGCTTCATGGAATCACCACAAGGGTCCTCTGGTCTTCCTAGCACTCAAAGAATCAGAATCTGTACCATGTTGGCCTCCTCCTAAGGGAGGTTTTGAGAGTAATTTGAAGTCAACAGGGACGCTCAACAAGAGCAGAATAACCTTCCCTTCGTGACTGAAAGTGCAATGAAGACAAACAATGATAAACCACTTCAGAAAAAAAAAAAATTTTTTTTTCAGAGGTACATGGAATTATGCTCATTTTGCACCTCCTTTCTTCTCAGAACGATTATATAAAAGATGCCCCTCTTCACATCATACTTCGGTGTTATGCACGTGGACAAGCAAAAGAGAGGCTCATTCGTCATCCTGCTGTCCATCACTCCTCATGTGTGGTGCGTTGGTGTACTTAAACAGTATGCCTATTAATATTCAATCTACATATGGATGCTATATATAGATTAGGTATGGATGCTATATATAGATTAGGTATCTATAATGCAGATATTTTAAATATTTGTTTACCATTAACTCTTAATTGGGATTTTCATGAATAGAATAAAAGCTGTATGTGCTAAATATATGCAGATATACATGGGTATCTGATACAATTTATTATTATTTCTTTTTATGGACCAAACAGGAAAAGAATATACATATCTTAAAAATCGTTTGCCCAGTTCTATTTCTCACATCATGAAATAATATGTTTAATACAGAATAAACATCATTTTCATGGGAAAAGAAAAACAGAAAATTATCTAGAGAAAAAAGAAACTCCAAGTTAAAAAAACAAAAAAATTCCACACTGGGAAATTATTGTTCATTCTTTTTGCAGAAAATATTTGCTTGTTTATTTTAAGCCCATCATAAATATAAATATTTTAAACAAATAAAAACATGCCAGGGATAACAATAGACTATTTTTGAGTTGGGTGTCGGGGGAGGAGGGTGGTAAAAAGCCTGCCAGGAGTAGGCCTGTATATTTTTAAGCACATACTGAGCTGCTTCAAAAAGCAGGATGCCGGGACGTTGCATCTTTAATTTTTCTGTTAATTATGGATTGAGCATTGTTGTGAATCTTGTCCTCAAAACTGAGCTCAGAAAATAAGAGCAGCTGCTCATCCCCAGGTTTGGCTCATGAGGGAATTTAACGGAACATATTGGTTTATAATTAATGTAATTTGTTGGATTATCTTTTGTGAAGGAGCGAAGGTAAACAACCTTGCAGCATTGTGGTAATATCTTCAGAGCTTCGAGCTTCTACACTTATGGGGGCAGAAAAAAAAAGAACGAAAAAAAAAAAGCTCTTCCTGTGGATTACAGGGAATTTTGAAATGTCTGTCACAACCAAGCATATTTTAATTAATTCAAAGGAAAGAATTAGGTGAGAGACCCTGAAGCTAATTACAAATAGCGTGTAAAATGGGAGCCATTGGTTTCCCAGTAGGGACATTTTTGATAAACCAAATTTTCTTTTCTATTTGTTTTAATTTTATTGTGCAACGGCGGAAGGGAAGGAAAACATTTTCATTTCTCACTGAACAAAAAATTGTGCATAAGACAAATTCAATGATTTGAACGTTTATAGAACCATTAATGGAATATACACAATGCATTTTTTCTAAGAAGTTCAGCGCACTTTGGGTGCTTCATCTTTATTCTCTTCTCTACGCCCCTCAGATGAGGAAATGTTATCTTCACTTTGAATAAACTCATTCTTAAATAAAAGAAAGTAACCAAAAGCCCCTTCAACACACAACCAAGGCAGGAAGAATAAATGTGTTTGATGTGACTTTTTTCAGTCATAAAAAAAACTTCTGCCTAACCCAAGAGATACCTTGTGGAGGCAGAGGGAACCAGGCTTCACGTTGATCATGAGTACAAATGATCAATATGAATAACTAAAAAAAAAAAGTAACTCTAAGTCTTTAACAATCTTTGAATACCCAGCTTAGATAGTGCGTGGTCTGAATTTTTATTCTTATGTTTTTCTGTGTAATACACACCATTTTTAAAATTGGGTTTCACAGCTTCTAATATAGGGTAGTAAGTTTGACAGCTTTTGCCAGCTTTCTGTGATTAGCTGTTGTTGTTAGGTGCCATCCAGTCGACTCAGACTCACAGTAACCTCAGGTATAACAAAATGATACCTTGCTCGGTTCCGTACGATCCTCACAATACTTTGTATGTTTCAGCCCAGTATTCCAGTGACCGTGTCAGTCCATCTCACTGAGGGTCACTCTCTGTTTTTGCTGACCCAATTTGCTTATCAAGTACGATGTCCTTCTCCTTATTCTATGAGTAAGATAGGGGATAAAGTCAATTTTAATAGTCCATTATTCTCATACTTTTTTTTTAATGCTATTGATGAAATCAAATTTCTTTTCTACTACCTCTGAACTATAAGTCTAATTAGGGTATCACAGGTCCAAAATACGGCAATAATTTGAAAATGAATATATACATTTAAAAATTGTATTTAAGAGCTAGTTATGCGTGCTTTTTTAAAAGCAACTAAATAAATGATATTAATCCTATTTTTATTGTTTGAAATGAAATCTCAGGCTTTATCTTATAAATTATTTGCTCTGGAACACTTTCAGACAACTTCCCACCCTGCAAAGACTGATTTAGTTCTCTTTCTGTGTACATTTATAAAACCCATTCTTACCCATGTGGTATTATTTACCACATTCTAATAGTATCACATGCCTATTTTTTTCTGATTCCTCCATTAAACTGTGAGTTCTTTTAGGAAAGAATCCTTGTTTTACTTACCATTATGTCAATGTCTAGCACTTTATTAGATTCTAAAAATATTTGTTGAAGCAATGGAAGAAATGGGGTGTTCTCATATGACCCAAAAAATCTAAAGAATGAAGATAATGTTTAATACATTAGCACCAGTGCTACTATCCTTAATTTAGAGTTTAATCTTATTTATGGAAGTTCAAGAAAACCAGAGAGACAACTAGTGTTGCTGTCATTAGGTGCCATCGAGTTGGTTCCAAGTCATAGTGACCCTATGTACAACAGGGCAAAACACTGTCAGGTCCTGCGCCATCCTAGCAATCATTGCTATGCTTGAGCCTGTTGTAGCCATTGCGTCAATCCATCTCATTGAAGGTCTTCCTTTCTTTAACTGACCTTCTACTTTACCAAGCATGATGTCCTTCTCCAGGGGCTGGTCCCTCCTGATAACATGTCCAAAGTAAGTGAGATGAAATGTTGCCATCCTTGCTTCTAAGGAGCATTTTGGCTGTTCTTCTCCCAAGGCAAATGCGTTCATTCTCCTGGCAGTCCATGGTATATTCAATACTTCAAAGGCATCAATTCTTCTTTGGTCTTCCTTATCCATTATCCAGCTTTCATGTGCATATGAGGTGATTAAAAATACCACGGCTTGGGTTAGGTGCACCTTAGACCTCAAGGCGACATTGTTGCTTTTCCATACTTTAAAGAAGTCTTTTCAGCAGATTTGCCCAATGAAATATGTGGTCTCGTTTCCTGACTGCTGCTTCCATGGACATTGATTGTGTACCCAAGTAAAATGAAATCCTTGACAACTTCAATCTTTTCTCCATTTGTCATGATGCTGCTTATTGATCCAGTTGTGAGGATTTCTGTTTTCTTTATGTTGAGGTGCAACCTATACTGCAGGCTATAGTCTTTGATCTTCGTAAGTAAGAGCTTCAAATCATTTTCATTTTCAGCAAGCAAGATTGTGTCACCTGTAAAATGCAAGTTGTTAATGAGTCTTCCTCCAATCCTGATACAATGTTCTTCTTCATATAGTCTAGCTTCTCAGATTATTTGCCCAGCATACGGACCAAATAAGTATGGTAAAGAATACAACCCTGATGCACACCTTTCCTGATTTTAAACCACACAGTATCCCCTTCTTCTTTTCTAAAGACTGACTCTTGGTCTATGTACAGGTTCCTCATGAGCACAATTGTTTAGAATTCTGATTCTTCTCAATGTGTTAATGTGTTATGATCCACACAATCAAATGCCTTTGCATCATCAATAAAACACAGGTAAACAGCTTTCTTGTATTCTGTGCTTTCAGCCAAGTTCCATCTGCTATAAGCAATGATATCCTTTGTTCTATGTCCTCTTCTGAACCTGGTTTGAATTTTTGGTAGTTCCCTGTTGATGTACTGCTACTACTGCTTTTGAATTATCTTTAGCAAAATTTTACTTGCACTTGATGTTAATGATATTGTTTGATAATTCCACATTTTGTTGGATCATCTTTCTTTGATATAGGCACATATGTGGATCTCGTCCATTTGGTTGTCCAGGTATCTGTCTTTCATATTTCTAGTCATAGACAAGACAGCACCTCCAGTGCCACATCAGTTTGTTGTAATATCTCAGTTGGTATTCTGTCAATTCTTGGAGCCTTGTATTTTGCCAAAGTCTTCAGTGCAGCTTGATAGAATGACAGAATTTTGTAAGACCAATGACTTAATCATTGAAAATAACTTTTTCGACAACATAACTGGCGACTCTACACATTGTCTTTGCTAGATGGAAAACACAGGAATCAAATCAACTACATTTGTGGAAAGAGATGATGGAGAGCTCAATATCGTAAGCCAGAACAAGGACAGGGGCCGACTGTGAAACAGACCATATGCAAGTTCAAGTTGAGGCTGAAGAAAATTAGAACAATAGACGAGAGCCAAAATACAACCTTGAGTATATCCCACCTGAATTTGGAGACCATCTCAAGAATAGATTTGACTCATTGAACATTAATGACTGAAGACCAGATGAGGGATGATATCAAGGACATCATACATGAAGAAAACAAGAGGTCATTAAAAAGACAGGAAAGAAGAGATAAAAATGGATGCCCGAAGAGACTGTGAATGTTGCTCTTGAACAAAGAGTAGCTAAAACAAAAGGAAGAAATGATAAAGTAAAAGAGATGAACAGAAGATTTCAAAAGGCAGCTCAAGAAGACAAAGTAAAAGATTATAATGACATGTGCAAATACCTGGACTTAGAAAACCAAAAGGGAAAAACAACAGAGAAAAGGACTATGATGACATGTGTAAATACCTGGATTTAGAAAACCAAAAGGGAAGAATGCTCCTGGCATTTCTCAAGCTGAAAGAACTGAAGAAAAAATTCAAGCCTCAAGTTGCAATACTGAAGGATTCTACTGACAAAACGTTGAAGCATCAAAAGAAAATGGAAGGAATGCACAGAGTCACTGTACTAAAAAGAATCAGTAGACAATCAACCATTTCAGGAGGTAATATATGATCAAAAATTGATGGTATTGAAGGAAGAACTCCAAACTGCACTGAAGGTATTGGTGAAAATCAATGCTCCAGGAATTGATGGAATACCACTTGAGAGAGAAAACTATGAAGATAGTATTGAATCTCTTACATATTCATAGTTTTGTTGAACTACTTGCTAGAAATCAGGAGCTGGGCAAGGTGAATGTCTCAGGTCAGTTAATTCACAAATACCTATCATCTATTGCAAACAGAGCAGTGTGTTAGGTGCTAAGAAGGATGTTGAATGTCAACTAATTCTTTTTGGTATAATGACTCTGTGTATTCCTTCCATCTTCTTTTGATGCTTCCTGGGTCATTTAATACTTTCCCCCATAGAATCCTTCACTATTGCAACTCAAGGCTTGAATTTTTTCTTCAGTTCTTTCAGCTTAAGAAACACTAAAAAGAATTAGTCTATGTTCAGCCATTTCAGAGGTAGCATATGATCAGGAACCAATGGTACTGAAGGAAGAAGTCTAAGCTGCATTGAAGGCATTGGTGAAAACCAAGGCTCCAGGAACTGATGGAATATCAATTAAGATGTTTCAACAAACACATGCAGCACTGGAAGTGCTTACTTGTCTATGCCAAAAAATATGGCAGACAGCTTCCTGGCCAACTGGATAAGATCCATATTTATGCCTACTCCCAAGAAAGGAGATCCAACCAAATGTGAAAATTATAGAACAATATCATTAATAACACATGCAAGCAAAATTTTGCTGAAGATTATTCAAAAGCAGCAGTATATCAACAGGGAAGTGCCAGAAATTCAGGCCGGATTCAGAAGAGGACACTGAATCAGGGATATCATTCCTGATGTCAGATGGACCCTGGCTGAAAGCAGAGAATACAAGAAGGATATTTACCAGTGTTTTATTAACAATGCAAAGGCATATGACTGTGTGGATCATAACAAATTATGGATAGCATTGCAAAGAATGGGAATTTCAGAACACTTAATTGTGCTCATGAGGAAGCTGTACACAGATCAAGAGGCAGTTGTTCAAACAGAACAAGGGAATACTGAGTGGTTTAAAGTCAGGAAGGTGTGCGTTAGGGTGGTATCCTTTCACTATACCTATTCAATCTGTATGCTAAGCAAATAATCTGAGAAGCTGGACTATATGAAGAAGAACAGGGCATTAGGATGGAGGAAAACTCGTTAACAACCTGCGTTATGCAGATGACACAACCTTGCTTGCTGTAAGTTAAGAGGACTTGAAGCTCTTACTAATGAAGATCAAAGACCACAGCCCTTAGTATGGATTACACCTCAACATAAGGAAAACAAAAATCCTCACAACGGGACCAATAAGCAATGAGAAAAGGAGAAAAGACTGAAGATGTCAAGGATTTCATTTTACTTGGATCCACAATCAACACCCATGGAGCAGCAGTCAAGAAATCAAACGACCCATTGCAGTGGGCAAATCAGCTTCAAAGGACCTCTTCAAAGTGTTGAAAAGCGAAGATGTCACCTTGAAGACTAAGATGCACCTGACCCAAGCCATGGTATTTTCAGTCACCTCGTATACACATGAAAGCTGGGCAATGAATAAGGAAGACTGAAGAAGAATTGATGCCTTTCAATTGTGGTGTTGGAGAAGAGCATTGACTATGCCATGGACTGCCAAAAGAATGAACAAATCTGTCTTGGAAGAAGTACAATGAATGCTCCTTAGAAGCAAGGATGGCAAAACTGCTCCTTACGTACTTTGGACATGTTGTCAGGAGGGCTCAGTTTCTGGAGAAGGACATCATGCTTGGTAAAGTATAGGGTCAGTGGGAAAGAGGAATACCCTCAACAAGGTCGATTGACACAGTAGCTGCAACAATGGGCTCAAGCATAACAATGATTGTGAGGATGGTGCAGGACCAGTTAGTGTTTCGATCTGTTGTGCATAGGGTCGCTATGACTCAAAACTGACTTGACAGCACCTCATAGTCGCTATGAGTCGGAATCGACTTGATGGCAGTGGTTTGGTTTTTTTAACAACAACAATGACAAGAGGGATGTAGTGGAATTGTTGGGGTTGGTCCCTGTTTTATAATTAGAAGGATACATGAAACAAGAGCTACAGATAAAAGGTGATGTATAAATATTAAATTACATGTGATATGCTTTCCTAAACTAGAAGGTCAAAAAAAGAAGAAAAGTTTGGGGGCTAGAATTATCAATGAAGATGAGCTAACTTGGGTGACTTGCATAGGTTAGTAGTAGCTCTGGGCAGGTATTGTGCTAGATGACTTTCAATAGATTCTCATTTAGTTATCATTGTTTCTTTTCAAGTTAGGCATTTTATCCTCATATTACATAGAAAAAAAATAAGAAATTAAGTAACTTTCCCAAAGTAATACCACCAATCAATAAAGTATCCGATTTTGAACCCTGATTCTTTTGCGGTACTATAGAGTGACTTACAAAATATATAGAAATGAAGAGAAAAATAAAAACCTCCCAATAAAGAAAAGGGCAAAAGTAAGTAGATGAAAAAGAACTAGTAGAATGTCATTTCACTAAAAACAAAGAAGAAAAGACTTTCAATAAGGAAATACAGTGAATAGTGTCAAAAATTACAAACAGGTTTAAGCGACGGTGTTATTGTGTTTGACAACAAAGATGGTAATTCTGAAAGAGTTGTGTCAGTGAGTGAGTGGGATAAAAACTATGCTTTAGAGGTAAGAATGGAAGTGATGGTGTGAAGGAGGCATAGGTAGAGAGGACTGACCTAAAAATAAAACAGGTAAAAATTTACTGAAGAAAGAGTGGCAGTAGGGTCAAGTAAAGGCTTTTCTCAAGATGGGGAAATGTGCGTTATTGAAACAAAGGGTGAGAGAAAGGAAATACAGAAGAAAGAGACAAGCATGGGGCAAAATACCACAATCGAGCACACCAGGGGAAGGGTTAGCACTCCTGAGTCTCTTCTTCTGAGACGGGAAATTTGAAGAGATGTCTGTAGAGGTAGAAGAAAATAGGGCAAGATAAAGATGAGAATAAATGAGAGCTAGCCTTGATCTTTTTACTTTAAGAACAAGGTGAGCTTACCAGCTGAGAAAAAGAGCACTGAGGGAAGTGTTGAAGGCTAGAGAAGAAACAAAGTCTGTTGCAGCTGAACTGAGAAAGATGAAAATGAAAATTCTCCTTCCACAAGATCATCTACATAAAACTAACTGCTTATAGGGTATCTTCCTTCCTGATCAAATAACATAATGATTATTTGGCTCTTGTAAATCCCCAAAGGACTTTAGGACAATCTGGATGGCATAAAATGGCAAGGTCTTCAGTGCAAAAAAAAAATATTTTCAAATGGACAGATTGACCAATATAGAAATTCTGGCCCTCCTCCAAAATTACAGCATGTCATCGGTAGAAATTGAGAGTATGAGCCAGATCTCAATTGAATTCTAGTTCTGCTACACTCTGCTGCCTCTCATATATAACATAGGTAATTATGTGTAAGTAGAAATAAAGGATTGGTTTAAAAACTGTATTATAAAGAAAAATGTAGTAAGGCCCTCTAACACGAGTTAACAGAGGCTTAAATAGGGCCTCTATTTTGTCGTAGGGAGTAAATAATTTGTTTCTAAGATTGAAAATTTTTACCCGAAGGTTATTTGTAAATGTAAATAATAGAAATCCACCAACCTTCATCTCATCACGTATTTGCTCATTTGTTTTTTGTTTTGCTGTTTTGTTTTTGTTTTTAGTTATTAAATGCTATTCAACCTGAAGTTCTGGATGAGCAGTAAGTCATAATAGGAAACAGAGAACAATGTCCAAGCAAATAGGCTAAAAGAGGCAAAGTCATTTTTGGAGCCTCTCTTCTCCTGCTCTTGTGTATTTCAAATGTCCGAAACGAAATTCAATTCCCTAATTATCAAATCCTTGACCATCTACATATCACTGCCATGGCCTTAAGAAGTGTAGACTGTAAGGAAGACACTTTCATAAATCACACTTCATTACTGTCTTGATTTGGAATACGAAATCCTATTCACAACAGATGATCATCTATATGGAATGTCATGAACCTGACTTTCTTTACATCTAAGCAAACAAAAGAACAAAAGCACACATATAAATAACATTAAAAGACAAGTGAAAGTCTTGGGGAAATATTAGCAATAGATTTATCAAAAACAAATACCAAGTACTCCATCTCCAATTGCCATCAAGTTGACTCCAACTCAAGGTGGTCCCTTGTGTGTCAGGGTAAACCTGTGCTCCATAGGATTTTAAATGGCTGATTTTTTGGAAGTAGATCAACAGGCCTTTCTTCAGAGGCATCCGTGAGTGAACTCAAACCTTCAACCTTTTGGCTAGCAGCTGAGCATATTGTTTCCACCATACAGGGACTCCAACATCAACTACAAAGACTCTTGTTTTAAACTGTGCTTTTGGTGAAAGTTTACAGCTCAAGTTAATTTGTCACAAAAAAATTCATACACATATCATTATGTGATGTTAGCTGCAATCCCTATAATGTGGCAGCACACTCCCCCTTCTACCCCAGGTTCCTAACTACAAAGACTGTTAAAAATTAAAGTAAGTAATGACCAAACTCCTAACGGAAAAACAAAATGAGCTAAGAACATGAACAATCAAGAAATGAGGTATGTAACAGATCGAAAAACTTAAGTGTTCACCTTCACTCATAATAAAGAAAATGCAAGTAAAAAACAATGAACTATTATTTTTTGCATCAAAGGTTCTCAATAAAATACTGATAATTTATTCGATGTTCTTGAGGATGAGAAAAAAAGCAGACACTTTCATATAGTGCTGATAGGAATGATAATTTATTAAAACTTACGGTAAGTAATTTGGCAATACATGTCAAAAACATGCATATCCTCTGGCCCAATGATTTCTCTTTTAAATGTTTATTCCAAAGGAGCAATCGGTCATGCACAAACATATGTGGAAAATACAGGCACAAAGAAATTCATCACCGTGGTGTTTATGATAAGGAAAAACTCACTACAATCTAATAATCTATTAGGATGATTAGGTAGTGTATCCACACAATGGAATAATCTGTACTCTTTTGAAAAAGATGATGTATTTGTATATTCATCTATGTGAAGTTTTTTTGACATGTTTTTGTGTGTATAAAGAAGGTTTGAGAACAATATATGTTAGATCGTACCCCCCCAGAAAAAAAAATTGCCGTGGAGTTGATTCAGACTCATAGCGACCCTATAGGACAGAGTAGAACTGCCCCATGGAGTTTTCAAGGAGCACCGGGTGGATTCAAACTGCCGACCTTTTGGTTAGTAGCCATAACAGTTAACCATCAAGCCACCAGGGTTTCCTTAGATCGTACACTTTCATGTATGCAAAGTGTGTATTCAATCCTAAAGAGAAGTCTGGAAGGACACTTAAGTAATGTTAACTATGCTTTCCTCTGGACGGTGGAATTTGAAGGGTTTTTGAAAAAATACCTTCTTCCTGGTGGCGTAGTAGTTAAGAGCTTGGCTACTAACCAAAATGTCAGCTGTTTGAATCCACCAGCCACTCCCTGGAAACCCTATGGGGCAGTTCTATTCTGTTCTATAGGATCGCTATGAGTTAGAACTGACTGGATGGCACCTAACAACAGCAATATATTTTTCCATATTGTTTAAATATTTTTATAATCAAGAAAAAAGTAAAGCAAAGAGTACTTTGGATAGAATCCTAACTTTGAGAACTGGAAGAGACTGGACGTCTTAGTCATCTAGTGCTCCTATAACAGGAATACCACAAGTGGATGGCTTTAACAAAGAGGAAGTTATTTCCTCACAGTAAAGTAGGCTAAAAGTCCAAATGCAGGGTGTCAGCTCCAGGGGAAGGCTTTCTCTACCTGTTGGCCTTCTCGCCAATCATTCCCCGGACTAGGAGCTTCTTCACGCAGGGACCCCCAGGTCCAAAGGACCCACTCTGCTCCTAGCACTTGCTTTTTTGGTGGTATAAGGTCCCCCTGTCTCTCTGCTCACTTCTTTCTTTCTTTCATATCTGAAGAGATTGCCTCAAGACACAAGCCAATTTTGTAGATTGAGTCCTGCCTCGCTAACACATCTGCCACCCATCCTCCCTCATTAAGTTCATAGGGGCAGGATTTACAACATACAGGAAAATCATGTAATACTGGAATCATGGTTCAGCCAAATTGATAAACACATTTTTGGGGGACATAATTCAATCCACAGCACTGGATATATCATCAATTCCATCATTTTCAGTTATAGCTGATAAAACAAGTCATTGAGCAATGAGAAGACCTGATGGGAACCAAAAAACTAAGATTAGAGTGTGATTCTGGCAATTTGGCTGAGGAAATATAGAAATATGCTTTGGCCAGTATCAACAAATTCGTCTCCTAACGCTCTTGTACTCTTTCTTCTCCACCATACTGCCTAAGCATGAGTAAAATATGCACAGAAAAATCATTTAGATGTTTGTAAGTTGGTACAAGGAGCACTGGTGGAGCAGTGGTTAAAGCACTTGACTGGTAACCAAAAAACATCAGTGGTTCAGACCTTCCAGCTGCTCTGCAGGAGAAAGATACTGGCAATCTGCTTCCGTAAAAGACCTACAGCCTTGGAAACCCTATACTCTACTTCTAGGGTCTACTCTGCTTCTAGGATCGCTATGAGTCAGAATCAACTCAACAGCAGTGAATTTTCAGTGGGAAGTTGGTGGAGGAGAGTCTTCATTTATACTGTATTTCTAAAAGAGTTTAACATATTCTCTCTACTCAAAAAAAGGAGGAGTATGCCAAAGTTAACTCAGGAAAGATGCATTGGAATATTGAAACCACAAAAGCTTGCAAAGATTCTGAAAACCCTTCAAAATTTATGTTTGTTATTTTTAAGAGAGCATCTTTTTAGGCCACATGAGACATATATATTTCACAGAATCTTGAATTAACCTACAGCAATAGAAATGAGTTTTATGACCTGAATGCTAGGCTTTATGTCATAAATGGACTATATTTTCAGCTGAGAGATGTGTTTCTCTAATGATTCACAAATGCAACTGCTAGAATTATAGTTCCATGCCATATTCACAAGGAAAAAAGAAAGAAGTTCAGTCAAAAAGAATGAGGATCTTATCAACAGATTGATGAATTTCTGATATGGAATGTTCAAATTTTCATATCCTTATAAATTAAGAAATACTAGAATGAAGTGCCCAGATGTTCAGCTTCCTTTCTGGAATTTCAAACGTATGTGTGTGTGCATGCATACACAGAAGCCATGCCCCTGAAGAGCAGAAATTTCTCTTCAGAAAATGTGTGTCTTCTTAAGGCTGTCATCAGCCCTCATTTATTATCCATAGTGCTTACGTTTCAACACCTTGAATTTTATATACTATTTTATAACACTACACAGACTTCAGAAGACATTGTGAAAGAAAGAGAACTGCCTTTCTCTCACTAACACTTAGACAGACTGCCTAGGAAATACTAAGTAAAATTTTGGGGAAACCATCCATGAAACCTCAAAGGAGTGTTAAGGTAACTAATTTTTCTACATTTGTATTCTAGAAGTGAAAGAATTCAGCCAAGCATATGAAAGTAAGAAATTGGTGTCAAATACATGGCTTTAAATAGGTCTAATTCCTGTCTTTTCCTTTTAGTGTCTTAAGATGTCCACCCTCTAAACTACTTCAGTTTACCTGATGCCACAAGTTTCAGGACAAGGAGAACATTTCTTTGAGATGAAATCACAGCATGGTTCAAGTAGGAATTCTAAGACTTGTTAGTAAAGCACTATGGTGAGACTCTTGTGAATTTACATGACTTTTTTAGGAAATGTATGTAAGAACGACTTTAACAATAAACTTACAAACTTTTTTAAAAGAAGTTCAGAAATAAATAGGCATTGTTTTTTCAAAATTAAAATATAGCACATTATTAAGTAATAGTCAAGGCAAACATCCACCATAAACACATTATAATACTCATTGCTATTTTATTTCTAGCCTTCTTCTGATCTATGACCAGACTTGTATTTTTCAAAATTTGTCAGAAAGCAAATGAAAAACAAACTGTTCCTTGGCTGAGACTATGAATTCTTGGCAATTAACATAGTAAAAATAAATTCACTTTACATTGATTTACTCTGTACCATAATAGGGCTACAGACTATTTTTCTTATATTGTTATTTTCTTTTGAAATGCTATTATCTCTAGTAAGATGTGAAAGCACATTCTTTTACCTTTATTTGTATAGTTATAGGATGTTTAAACTTTCCAACCCATAAAGCTGCATTCCAGAAGCAGAAATCTAGAGTCTAGACTAGCTTCTCTCATAGGTTGGTTAACTTGATGATTTGATTGAGAAATATCTTCACAGAAGACCATTCCAGAACAGCCCCTGATAGTTTATTTAGTGGCCAAAATTCACTTCTTAAAGTTTCTTGACATGTAGGTTAAAAAAGCAGGTTTCTGGGACTGTATTTTAAAATACAAATATCTTTGAAAAAGTTAACATGTAAAACTGTTGGCACCTTAAAAGAGATTAGAAAATAAAATTATTACTATGTGAAAGCTAGCTGAAAGTAAAACCCTTAAGAGCTAGAAAATAATAGAAGAAAATCCTCATATGGGGTTGTGGTGAGGGATGGGAACCCAGGCACTCACTGAGTAATAAGAAGGATTGATGGGGACCAAAGAACTAAGATTAGAGTGTGATTCTGGCAATTTGGCCTAGGAAATATGGATGCATCTGTGAGCTCTGTATGTCTCAGGATTTACCTAGTCATAATTTCTTCCAGTTCTTTGAAAGGATGGAAGATTGCCCTCTTCTACTATCTGAGGAGACCCTGGGTGGCACAGAGAGTTAAGTACTTGGCTACTAACCAAAACGTTGGCAATTTGAATCCACCCCGAGGCACCTCGGACAAAAGACTTGGTGACCTGCTTAGGAAAAGGAAACCCATGAAAACCCTATGGAGAGTAGTTCTGCTCTGAAACATGTGGGGTTTCCATGAGTAGCAACTGATGTGACAATAACTGGCTTCGTTTCTTTTCTTTTTTCCACTATCTGACACCAGAAGTAGGAGAAAATAGGAAGGGGGTAAGTCCTAACCAGATGGCAACCTACAGGGTGCCATTGTAAGATAACCCAAAGCCATCTGACACACACACACACACACACGCACAAAACCTTTTCCACGTTTGGGAGCAGACGCTTAATTTTCCATTTGTCTTGTTTCAGTGTGGAGGCACTTGGCCTCCCTGAGTTCACCCCTTCACAGGGGACGGGATCTAACTTGAGTTTGGCGAGTTTACAAGAAAGAACTGAGCTCACTGTCTGTTAAATAACAGAAGAGAAGATGATAAGTGTATTGGATTGATGAGGTTAGGGAAACAGAGATAGGACTTTTGAGATGGGAGCAGGAATAAACGAATAATTAGAGGGAAGGACATAAAAGGAGGAGAAGTGGAAAGGAAGAAAGAGGTGAAATGAGCCAAAAGCCAAAGGCTAGGGACATTGCTTGCTGAAAGCAAAGAGGACTTGAAGCACTTCCTGATGAAGATCAACGACTACAGCCTTCAGTATGGATTACACTTCAAGATAAAGGAAACAAAAATCCTCACAACTGGACCAATAAACACATCATGATAAAAAGAAAAGATTGAAGTTGTCAAGGATTTCATTTTACTTGGATCCACAATCAACACCCATAGAAGCAGCAGTCAAGAAATCAAAAGACTCATTGTATTGAGCAAATCTGCTGCAAAAGACCTCTTTAAAGAGTTTAAAAGCAAAGATACCACCTTGAAGACCAAGGTACACCTGAACCAAAACATGGTGTTTTCAATTGCCTCATAAGCATGTGAAAGCTAGACAACGACTAAAGAAGACCAAAGAACAATTGACATCTTTGAATTGTGGTGTTGGCGAAGAATATTGAATATACTGTTTACTGCCAAAAGAATGAAAAAAATCTGTCTTGAAAGAAGTACATCTAGAATGCTCCTTAGAAGCAAAGATGGCGAGACTACGTCTTATGTACTTCGGGCATGTTGTCAAAAGGGATCAGTCCCTGGAGAAGGACACCATGCTTGGCAGAGGGTCAGCAAAAAAAGAGGAAGACCCGCAATGAGATGGATTGACATAGTGGCTGTAACAATGGGCCTAAGTATGACAACAATTGTGAGGATGGCACAGGACAGGGCAGTGTTGTGTTCTGTTGTATGTAGGGTTGCTACGTTTCGGGACCGACTCAATGGCACCTAACAACAACAGAGTTTAGGACAATTCCACCTATTTTAGAATTTTCCTTATACCAATTCTTTTAACATTTTTTGAAAATTGACATTTTTTGCATATAATAAAATTCAATGTACAAATGGAGAAAACCAAGGAGAGACTTGGTAAAACCAAATTGTATATAAGCCAGAGTTAAGTCAGGAGTTGGAAATCACACCAGTTATAAGAACAGAGACAATTGCATACAAAGAATTGCTAACTAAATATAAAGTTGTTAATTAAGTGAAAGGGTAAAGAGGGAACGGTAAGGTGTCAGTGAGGTAGCAAATACAGGAAGAAGTTACCTTGCCTAGGGCAAGAAGGAAAGGCAAGAGATTGGAATTATTAAAACTTAGAAGATTGAAGAAAGGGCACCACTCCCCTGGTGCTGGTGTCTCTGACCTCAGAGGAAGGACTCTATAAAACTGGGACCCACATCTCTGGAAGGAGATTCTACGCAGCCATGCTGGTGCCTCTGTGGAATGTATGATACAGCTGGTCCTGCCAATGTTGGATAAACTGCAAACTGGATTCACATGCTGCCATGGGAAGGCACTGGCAGTGCAGAGTTGAAGAAGCATTAAGGAGGGCACTAGCAGGGACAGGGATCAGATGGGAAGGCCATAAAAAGTTGATGGGCACTGACAGAAACAGGAAATCAATCAGCCTTCCATTCTCCATCTAGCATCCCCTATTAGCAGAGCCTAGCAAAGAACCACCTGGTGAAGCCGAATTGCGGTTTGCAGAGTTCCAGCACCAGCCTCATTAAGCAGCTGGATATGAAGCTAAGAGACAATAGCTTAATAATTGGCTTGCAACTTTTAGAACAATATTATCTTTCCAACTTTTTTCCTTAATTTTGAGGAAATTTCACAAAATCAGAAAACAAGAACAGCAAAATCCCAGTACTCTTAATACAGTTTCACCCCATTTTGAATAGACCAGATCATAGAATATTTGCTTTGTATAAAACTATTATTGGACTCTGTTCCATTTACACCTTCTTTTTTTTTTTTTTTTTGTTAATTTCCACTACTTATCTGTCAGTTTGTCACGCTTTGATGGCTTGTGTGTTGCTGAAATGCTGGAAGTTATGTCACAGGTATTTCAAACAACAGCAGGGTCACCTGTGGTCTCAGCGGAGCTTCCAGACTAAGACAGACTAGGAAAAAAAGTCTGGCAATCTACCTCAGAAGATTAGTCAATGACTCAAAACAGAACATTGGATCGCCAATAGAACATTGTCTGACTCACTTGTTTTGGAAACATCATCAGGAAGGGTGGATCTTTGGAGAAGGACATCATGTTTGGTGGGGCAGAGGGCTGTAAGAGTAAGGGAGAGGAGACACTTGTTGAGATTGATTGGCACAATAGCCACAACAATGGACTCGAATTTGTTGCAGCACTGGGCAATGTTTTGTTCTGTCGTACATGAGGTTGCCAAGAGTTGGAGTAGACTTGATGGCAGCTATCATCATGATCATCACTAATTTATCTGTAACCTCATTCAAAAATATTTATTTAATATTTAAAGTGTGTTAGCAATTGTTCTAGATGATTAAAATACACCAGGAAACAAAACAGACAACATCCTTGCCCTCATAAAATATGATTCTTTACAGAAGTATGATATATATCAACACTCAGAAATAATCAATTGCAAATATTTACTGAAGAATAGATCAGGTAAAAACTGAGGTACTTTTATTGGCAATTATGGCAATAGGCCCCCTCCTGTCTGTCACTTTGTCATATTGTGTGGGCCTGCATGTTGCTGTGATGCTGGAAGCTATGCCACTGGTATTCAGATACTACCAGGATCACCTATGGCGGACAGGTTTCAGCTGAGCTTCCAGACTAAGACAGACTAGGAAGAATGGCCTGGCAGCCTACTTCTGAAAAGAATTAGCCAGTAAAAACATTATGAATAGCAGCAGAACATTGTCTGATACAGTGCCAGAAGATGAGCCCCGCAGGTTGCAAGACACTCGAAAGATGACAGGGGAAGAGCGGCCTCTTCAAATAAGAGTCAACCTTTATGACATGGATACAGTCAAGCTTTCAGGACCTTCATTTGCTGATGTGGCATGACTCAAAATGGGAAGAAACAGCTGCAAACATCCTTTAATAGTTGGAACGTGGAATGTAGGAAGCATGAACCCAGGAAAATTGGAAATTGTCAAAAAATGAAATGGAATGCATAAACATCGATATCCTAGGCATTAGTTAGCTGAAATAGACTGGTATTGACCATTTTGAATTGGACAATCGTATAGTCTACTATGCCAGGAATGACAACTTGAAGAGGAATGGCATTGCATTCATTTTCAAAAAGAACATTTCAAGATCTATCCTGAAGTACAGTGCTGTCAGTTACAGAATAATATCCATACACCTACAAGGAAGACAGTTAATACGACTATTATTCAAATTTATGCACCAAACACTAAGGCCAAAGGTGAAGAAATTGAAGACTTTTACCAACTTCTGTAGTCTGAAATTGATTGAACATGCAGTCAAGAGGCATTGATAATTACTGGTGATTCGAATGTGAAAGTTGGAAACAAAGATGAAGGGGTAGGCAGAAAATATGGCCTTGGTGATAGAAATGATTCCAGAGATAGCATGATAGAATTTTGCAAGACCAACGACTTCTTCATTGCACATACCTTTTTTCAACAATGTAAATGGTGACTATACCCATGGACCTCACCAGATGGAATACAGAGAAATCAAATCTACTACATCTGTGGAAAAAGACAATGGAAAAGTTCAATAATATTGGTCAGAACAAGGTGAGGGGCTGGCTGTGGAACAGACCATCAATTGCTCATATAAAAGTTCAAGTTGAAACTGAAGAAAATTAGAACTAGTCCACGAGATCCAAAGTACGACCTTGAGTATATCCCACCTGAATTTAGAGATCATCTTAAGAATAGATTTGACACATTGAGCACTAATGACCGAAGACCAGACAAGTTGTGGAATAACATCAAGGATATCATACATGAAGAAAGCAAGAGGTCATTAAAAAGACAGGACCGAAAGAAAAGACCAAAATGCGTGTCAGAAGAGGCTCTGAAATGTGCTCTTGAACATCAAGCAGCTAAAGCAAAAGGACGAAATGATGAAGTAAAAGGAATGAACAGAAGAGTTCAAAGGGCAGCTCCAGAAGACAAAGTAAAGCATTATAATGACATGTGCAAAGAGCTGGAGACAGAAAACCAAAAGGGAAGAACATGCTCGGCGTTTCTCAAGCTGAAAGAACTGAAGAAAAAATTCAAGCCTCAAATTGCGATAATGAAGGGTCGCATGGGAAAAACATCGAATGATTCAGGAAGCATCAAAAGATGATGGAAAGAATACACAGAGTCTTTATACCAAAAAGAATTGGTCGACGTTCAACCATTTCAAGAGGTAGCAGATGACCAGGAACCGATGGTACTGAAGGAAGGAGTTCAAGCTGCACTGAAGGCATTGGCGAAAAAAAAGGCTCCAGGAATGGACAGAATGTCAATTGAGATGTTTCAACAAACAGATGCAGTGCTGGAGGTGCTCACTCGTCTATGCCAAGAAATATGGAAGACAGCTTCCCGACAAATGACTGGAAAAGATCCATATTTATGCCTATTCCCTAGAAAGGTGATCCAACCCAATGTGGAAATTATTGAATAATGTCATTAATATCGCATGCAAGCAAAATTTTGCTGAAGGTCATTCAAAAACAGCAGCAGCACTTTATCGACAGGGAACTGACAAACTCAGCCTGGATTCAGAAGAGGGCGTGAAAGCGGGGATATCATTGCTGATGTCAGATGGACCCTGGCTGAAAGCAGAGAACACCAGAAAGCTGTTTACGTGTGTTTTATTGACTACGCAAACACATTCACACATTCAACTGTGTGGATCATAGCAAATTATGTATAACATGGTGAAGAATGGGAATTCCAGAACACTTAATTGTGCTCATGAGGAACCTTTACATAGATCAAGAGGCAGTCATTCAAACAGAACAAGACACACTGCATGGTTTAAAGTCAGGAATAGTGTGTGTCAGGGTTGTATCCTTTCACCATACCTATTCAATCTGTATGCTGAGCAAATAATCTGAGAAGCTGGACTATATGAAGAAGAACAGGGCATCAGGATTGGTGGAAGACTCATTAACAACCTGTGTTATGCAGATAACACAGCCTTGCTTGCTGAAAGTGAAGAGGACTTGAAGCACTTCCTGATGAAGATTAAAGACCACAGCCTTCAGTATAGATTGTACCTCCACGTAAAGAAAACAAAAATCCTCACAACTGGACCAATAAGCACATCATGATAAAAAGAAAAGATTGAAGTTGTCAAGGATTTCATTTTACTTGGATCCACAATCAACAGCCATGGAAGCAGCAGTCAAGAAATCAAAAGACGCATTGCATTGGACAAATCTGCTGCCAAAGAGTTCTTAAAATGTTCAAAGTAAAGGTGTCACCTTGAAGACTAAGGTGTGCCTGACCCAAGCCATGGTATTTTCAATTGCATCATATGCATGTGAGTGCTGGATAATGAATAAGGAAAACAGAAGAACTGATGCCTTTGAATTGTGGTGTTGGTGAAGAATATTGAATATACCATGGACTGCCAAAAGAATGAACAAATCTGTCTTGGAAGATGCTCAACCAGAATGCCCCTTAGAAGCAAGGATGACAAGACTACATCTCACACACTTTGGACATGTTGTCAGGAGAGATCAGTCCCTTGAGAAGGTCATCATGCTTAGTAAAGTAGAGGGTCAATGAAAAAGAGGAAGACTCTCAGTGAGGTGGATTGACAGTGACTGCAACAATGGGCTCAATCATAATAACGATTGTGGGCATGGTGCAAGACCTGGCAGTGTTTCGTTCTGTTGTACACAGGGGGGCTATGAGTTGGAATCAACTTGATGGCACCTAACAACAACGACAATATGGCAATGAGCTCATCTAGAAGCCTGCTAAGATTTTGGAAACTTATGTAGTGTGGTGCAGTGGATTAGTTTTACATGGCCTTCCTAGCCATGGTCTTTTAACTTCCAGAAAACAATTGGCTGGGACTATGCAAATAAGGAAACCCTCGTGGCACAGTGGTTAAGTGCAACTGCTGATAACCAAAAGGTCTGCAGTTCAAATCCACCAGGTGCTTCTTGGAAACTCTATGGGGCAGTTCTACCCTGTCCTATAGGGTTGCTATGAGTTGCAATTGACTCAATGGCCATGGGCTAGTTGGTTTGTATGCAAATAAGGTGTGTAAAACCCTTGCAGGAATTGGACAGTTTACTATGGCTATGCAAATAAGGTGACTGTTACCTACCAAGGGGTTTGGTCAATTTTGCCATCCTGCTTAAGCTTAAAAGACCTAATACCACAGAGGTTCAGGGGAACTTCACTATCATCAAGAAGAGTTTGGAGTAGATTATGTGCTTTAGACCAAGGATCCAGAGTCACTGAGTTGAGAACATCCCAGACTCAGAAGGAAGGGAGAACACTGAAGACAGCAAGAGATAACAGCGGTGAGCCTGCCTGACCCATGGAGCCTGAGCTGAGCACCTTCTGTCAGGAGGCTTGCTGGCAGAGCTAAAAGAGCTGTAACATTTCCTGTGCAGGGTAGAGGCCTGAGTGTGCCCTGTGTCAGGGTTGCCTAGGAGGATCCTGTGCAGTGGTCTTCCTACAGCAGGACAGAGCCAGATGACTCTGGGCAGGAGGCTTGCCAGTGGAGCTAAAAGAGCTTTGTAATGCTTGTGCAGGGCAAGAGAGGCCTGAGTGTACTCCATGCAGGGGTTGCACACCACCCCCCAGGCAGTCGGGGCCCAGGTAGCACGGCGACAAGAGGCCTCCTCAGGCCTGGGTAGTGTGGCAGAAGCCGGTAGCAAAGGCTTAAAAGGCCCAGTGGCAGAGGCTCAGGAGATCCTGTGCAGGGGTCTTCCAGGCAGCAGTGAGGCCCAGCAAGGCTCAGGAGCAAAGCAGAAGCCTCAGAAGCTGCTATGCAGGCCACCAAGCAATGTGGTTGTAGCCAGAAGCAACAGTGATGTGGATACAGCATCTGGATGAACCATGACATGCCTGCCTAATGATGTTAAGAATGGACGTGGGTAATTTGGGGAAGGGTAACCAGTTCTCCTTTGGTGATCTATTATTATTATTTAATGTTTCCTTTTTATAAATAATAATAGTGGCTTTCACTTTGCCAAAACTGTGTAAGTGTCTTATGTGCCCTGCACTATCATAGATGAACATAACACCCATGGAATGGTTGATGCCAGTGGGTGTATTTTTCTCATTCCTAGCAGCCTAATGGCTGGCTGGAAGTTAGAGGCACAGCCTACCTTCATGTGCAATGCAGACAGAAAGACAGACATGTGCATACATACAGACACATCCATTTTTCCTGCCGCTCTGGGATGTATTTCCCCCAACCATTCCCTGCATCCCTAAATAGAGTTGGAGATGTATTGCTTGTGATACAAGGTCCCAGGAGTACTCCTCTGAAAACATATCACACCCAAGGGCCCCGCCTAGAAATGCATGGACTATTCCTCTTTTAGTGTCTACTGCCCCCCAAAATGGTAAGGATAATTTAGTGTGAAGGAGGGAAATGCAAGGTAGATTTTTTAATAATGTTTGACTAACATGCTCCCTTTAAAAAATGTTTACATATGTATATTTCTACCATATAGTGATTATCTATAACCTGAAATTCAGTTTCTAAGCCATTTCAGTATCATGACTGTAACTTTATCCCAATTAAACCAATTACTCTGATTTATGCTTAGATCACATAGTGATTTCTAGAGCCATCAGAGTCATATTAAATTTACCCTCCACTTTTATTTTTACAGATTTTCATAGACATCTATACCAGACTTGAATTGTTGACCCTCCTCCCCTCCAAAAAAGAAAACCAATCCTCCTTTCTCATTGATCAAGAAAAAACAAATACACAGGTGTTTTATCACAGTTTCAGCATTTTCAGAGGAGGTATGATCTTCAAGGTAGGTTCTTCAAAACAGGTTTGCTGTCATCATAAATACTATTCAAACTTAAACACAAATCTTTACCAGGGACTAGCCCAGAGTTTTATATAAGTTTTCCTGTTAAAGTTTTCTAATCATATTGCTTTATTTTTAATAATAAATGAAGAAAGTCTCTTTTATCTCTAAGCAATTTCTCTGTTTAACTGCCTGTTGTATATTGAATTGTATCCCCTCAAGCTGTATGAATTCTTAAGCCCTGTTTTCCTAATATGACCCTGTTTAGAAACAAGGGTTTCTTTTGTTGTGTCAATGAGGTCATGCCAGAGTCAGGTGGGTCCTAAACCTAATCACTTCTGAGAAGTGTCTGTAAACAGATACAGAGACACACACACAAGGGTGAGACATGCCAAAGAACTCCAAGTAAAGCCGGGGAACTTCCAGAGCTACTGACAGGGAAGAACCTTCCGCTAGAGCTGATGCCCTGATATGGACTTCTAGCCTTCAAAAGGACAATAACTTCCTGTTTGTTAATGCCACCCACTTGTGGTAGTTTTGTTATGGCAGCGTTAGGTAACTAAGACATTGTCCTCATACTCAAGTTTTTGCTTTTACCTAAAGTCACTCTCTCACCGCTCTAGGTCTCCAGGCACATAAAAAAAAAAAACCCACTGCCATCGAGTCAATTCCGACTTACAGAGAACCCTATAGGGCAGAATAGAACTCCCCCATAGAGTTTCCAAGGGGTGCCTGATGGATTCAAACTGCCAACCTTTGGGTTAGCAGATGTAGCCCTTAACCATTACGCTACCAGGGTTTCCTCTCTGCATACAGGCAGGTCAAAATTGTTTTCTTAATTTCTTCCTCCTGTCGCTAAGACAGAGGGCTGAAATGTCACCCTGCGGTCTAATGTAGCGGGTGACTGAAAAGCACCCATCCTCTTATATTCCTTAACCATGCTTCCCTAGAAGCTGGGTCTAGGCTTTTCTTTCTAAAACACACAACTGAACGTATCATCTAATTTCCTTTATGATTAGATAAAATCTTCTTAGTCTGTGAGTAATGACACTTCACAACCTAGCTCGAGCCAATGGTTATCTCCACATATCTTATGGATGCCCATCCAGAGGCACGAAAGGCCAAACTTTGCTCAATTCCCTTTGTATGGCATTTTCATATTAATACTGGTTACAGATTTAAAGTGTAATCAGAAAAAAGTATAATCAAATTGAGTACATCTCCGTGTCTCAGGGCACTGTCCATGTCAAGAGCTATGCAGCCATCTTACGTCTACTTTCCTTTAATTCTTCCTTTATTAATAATACATATATGCACAATAACATATATGACGTCTAAGGAGTACTAAAGCAAATGCCTACGGTCCGGCTTAAGAAAGAACATCCTCACATTTAAAAGACCCTACTGTTCTCTCTCCATCCCCTTGGTGTAACAGCCCTTGATTCCGCAAATGTAACCTCTATTGTGAACTGTATAGTACCCATTTCCTTGATTATCACCAACGTATGGATACCTGAACAATATTGTTTAATTTTACATGCTTATACTTTATATAAAATCAATCTGTGTGTATCCTGGAAAAGAAAAAAAAAAGAGGTACATCTCCACCTGACAGGCAGTGCCCATTGGAGTGATGAAGGTCACAAATTTTCTTGTAGAAAATTCTTTTCCAAGACATCATTGCTAACTGAGAGCTTCACAAGTCCTGCCAGATTCTTTCCTTTTGGGCATCAGTGACTTTGCTTCCTCTAAACCAGCTGCCAGCCATAGCCCATTAAATGCAAACAACTTTAAAATAACATTTCTCCCCTGACACATGGCAACAAAAGCTGGGTTTCTGAGAGACGCTTGCAGTCTTAGTTTGGGCTCTACCTTTGAACCATTTTAAACTTTTACAAAGTGAAAGAGCATTGGTTAGCTATTGTCTTTTTAAAGTATTTGACCTGATGTTGGTTTATCTATCAAACTAGGGCTGGGTAGGTAAGTCTTTACATTATAATACTAATAAGAAAAGAAACGCTTCCTGCAAGAAATCTGGTCAAATGTAATGATTTGTTTTAGAGTCACAAGGGTAGACTGCCTGTTCTAGGAGTAGCTGGAAAGTGGGAAGCAGAGGAACTTGAAAGAAAAACAGTAGGCAATATTATTAAAAATAAAATCCTTTTGTAGCCTGTCATCTCAATGTTATGAAACCCAGTAGCATATTTTTTCTCCCTTTCAAATGAATTTTGTTTTTAATAAGTTTGGCTGAAAGTACAAATGCCTTTGGCGAGGTCAACTTGAACTTGTGGCTTTTCTTAGCCATTGGGGTCTACACCTCAGAGAGTTTTCTGTTTTTACTGGAAGTTTAAATTTTGTTGACTGAACTGGCCGTTTCTTTGTGAGAGCACTTGAGTCCTTTAATGTTTTCTTTTTTGGTCTCTTTTGCTGTTTAAAAGAATGACTTAAGGATAAATTTGGTGCCTTGGATAGATAAATAAATCTGACAAAATTATAAATGACTCAGTTAGCTGGAGCAGGAAGGGGAAAATAATAGCGAATTAATTTAAAAAAGAAAACACACCCCTCGGTAGAGTACATGAAAATTTAACAAAGACAAAAGCCACTTGGAAAAAAGTTTAATATTTTAGGAAAGGAGGCAGTCAATTCTTCCTGGTGCTAAAAAAAAAAAACAACCCTAAAATGTCACGGTAATATTTCTATACCTCACATATAATAGTTAGCTTTGTAATTTATGGAAATGTCCCAAGATTTTTTTTAAATATAATTAATATATGTTAGCATAATAATCTAAGTAATTCTTATATTTTTGTTAGAAGTTTATTATAAAGAAATTATCAAACATTTTTATGATTTTAAAAAGAATGAGTCATAGAGACCATAACTTGACTGTGAAAAAATACCTGATGCTACAAATTCAGACTGGCTGAGAAAGTCAAGCCTTGACTGTGTGAAATATGAATTGTTGTCTGATGCATAACCAGGGCTCCTCGTCTGATGCAAGTAGCACATGGGCACTCAAGGAGTAGATGTGTATTCCCATTATTGGCCAAGAGAAAGTTATATAAGGCATATATTTTTCATGTCTCCTTTCAGGCCTCCTATTCTGGGTCAAAGAAAGTCTTCTGAAAAACTGAAATACTCCACTTTCATTTCAATCATAATTGTTCCTCAGGAGGATTCAATTTTTTTAAACTATCATGAAGCTTGGAGGTTCAGGTTATAGAACATTTACTACAGGTCAGTAATAAAAAAAAAAAAAAAAAAAAACCAGGTCAGTGATAGTAACCACAATATTGTTAAGTGCCATCCAGTCAGTTCCAACTCAAAACAAACCTATGTACAACAGAATGAAATACTGCTCAGTCCTGCACCATCCTCGCAATCGTTATGCTTGAGCCCATTGTTGCAGCCACTGTGTCAAGCCATCTCATTGAGGGTCTTCCTCTTTTTTGCTGACCCTCTACTTTACCAAGCACGATGACCTTCTCCAGGGACTGATCCCCCCCTGACAACACGTCCAAGGTATGTGAGACGTAGCCTCGCCATCCTTGCCTCTAAGGAACATTCTGGCTGAACTTCTTCCAAGACAGATTTGTTCATTCTTTTGGCAGTCCATGGTGTATTCAATATTCTTCACCAATACCACAATTCAAAAGTGTCAATTCTTCTTTCGTCTTCCTTATTCATCGTCCATCTTTTTGCATTAACCACAATAGTTTGCTCCATTTCTGAACTCTGATTAAAAAGGAGATTCCTCTATACAAAATATTCACATATTATCCATTTTCAAAGAATATCTTAATAATAATATTTAAAGTAAGAGTATTTTTCTTAATGGCTCAGGAAATATTTAGCTACTTTAGAGCATGGGTAATTTTGGCAGTTTTAAAAACACATACTATATACATGGAAAAGTATTTACAATAGGACTAGATACATTATTAAAAATTTGAGTTAATTCTAAGTATTTAGATATACATAAGAATGATCTAAATTGATGCAGTTTTCTGGTCTTTAGAATGGAAATAATAATGCTTACCTCATGAGAGCTTTTGAGATAAGTTAACACAAATAAGGAGCTTAGAACAATGCCTGGTCTATGGTAGATGTTCAGAAAGCATTGATTCTTTGGCCCCTCCCACTCTTTTCCCCTTTCTGGAGAAAGAGCAGGTTATAATGGAAAGAGTATGAATTTTTTAGATGAAGGGATCAATCAGTCCGTGTTTGAATTGCATCTCTACCACCTTTAAGCTTGTAAATGTGGCCGAGTTCTTAACTTTTTAAAGGTTTAGTTCCTTCATCTGTAAAATAAAATAATGCCCACCACATAGGATGAATGTAAGGATTATACAGGATAGCAGCGCTGTTATCAATTAAATTGTGTCCCTCCACCAAATACATATTGTGTAATCCTAACCTCTGTGCCTGTGGTTATGATCCCATTTTGTAAGGGGTTGTCTTTGTTATGTTAATAAGGCAGGATTATTTTCTTTTTTTATATCTTGAGTCAGTCTCTTTTGAAATATAAAAGACATTAAACAAGCAAGGGAGAGAAGCAGAGACTAGGGAAGATAGATCCCCAGACACATGGAGATATCCAAGGAACCAGGAAGCAGAGGCTAAAGACCTAAAGATCTTTCTCTAGAGCCAACCAGGAGAGAAAGCCTTTCCCTAGAGCTGGCATCCTGAATTCAGGTTTCCAGCCTCCTAAACTGTGAGAAAATAAATTTCTGTTTGTTAAAGCCGTCTACTTGTGGTATTTCTGTTACAGCAGCACTAGATAACTGTGCTTAACATACTGCCTGGGACATAAACCAGAAAAAAAAAAAACAAAAAAAACTCATTGCCATCAAGTCAATTCCAACTAATAGTAAGCCTACAGGACAGAGTAGAACTGCCCCATAGGGTTCCCAAGGAGCAGGTGGTGGATTCAAACAGCCGACCTTTTGATTAGCAGCCTGAGCTCTTAACCACTGTGCCTGAGACATAACCACTGTGCCTGAGACATAGTAGGGGATAAATACTCTTCTCTTGTAGCTAGATCCTAAAACAAGAACAATGAGATCAAGTAAAATTAGTATCACATGCACACCCAAAAACATTGTCTGAGACCATTCACGACTATTTTTTTATTTAATTTTTTTATTTTTATAATTTTTGTTGTGCTTTAAGTGAAAGTTTACAAATCAAGTCAATCTCTCACACAAAAACTTATATACGGCTTGCTACATACAGCCTGCCCCCTCCCTCCACTCCCTCTTTTCGTGTCCATTTCACCAGCTTCTAACCCCCTCTACCCTCTCATCTCCCCTCCAGGTAGGAGATGCCAACATAGTCTCAAGTGTCCACCCAATCCAAGAAGCTCGCTCTTCACCAGCATCCCTCTCCAACCCATTGTCCAGTCCAATCCATGTCTGAAGAGTTGGCTTCGGGAATGGTTCCTGTCCTGGACCAACAGAAGGTCTGGGGGCCATGACCACCAGGGACCTTCTTGTCTCAGACCATTAAGTCTGGTTTTTTTATGAGAATTTGCGGTCTGCATCCCACTGCTCTCCTGCTCCCTCAGGGGTTCTCTGTTGAGTTCCCTGTCAGGGCAGTCATCAGGTTGTAACCGGGCACCATCTAGTTCTTTTGGTCTCAGGATGATGTAGTCTCTGGTTCATGTGGCACTTTCTGTCTCTTGGGCTCATAATCACCTTGTGTTCTTGGTGTTCTTCATTCTCCTTTGATCCAGGTGGGTCGAGACCAATTGACACATCTTAGATGGCTCCTTGCTAGCATTTAAGACCCCAGACACCACTCCTCAAAGTGGGATGCAGGATGTTTTCTTAATAGATTTTATTATGCCAATTGACTTAGATGTCCCCTGAAACCATGGTCCCCAAACCCCTGCCCCTGCTATGCTGGCCTTCGAAGCATTCAGCTTATTCAGAAAACTTCTTTGCTTTTCGTTTAGTCCAACTGTGCTGACCTCTCCTGTATTGTGTGTTGTCTTTCCCTTCCCCTATCTACTATCTAATTAGTGAATACCCCTCTCCCACCCTTCTCCCCCCCATAACCACAAAAGAATGTTTTCTTCTCAGTTTAAACTATTTCTCAAGTTCTTATAATAGTAGTCTTATACAATATTTTCCATTTGCAACTGATTCATTTCACTCAGCATAATGCCTTCCAGGTTCCTCCACGTTATGAAATGTTTCACAGATTCCTCACTGTTCTTTATCGATGCATAGTATTCCATTGTGTGAATTACCAGAATTTATTTATCCATTCATCTGTTGATGGGCACCTTGGTTGCTTCCATCTTTTTGCTATTGTCAACAGTGCTGCAATAAACATGGGTGTGCATATATCTGTTCGTGTAAAGGCTCTTATTTCTCTAGGATATATTCGGAGGAGTGGGATTGCTGGGTCATATGGTAGTTCTATTTCAAGCTTTTTAAGAAAATCCCAAATCAATTTCCAAAGCGGTTGTACCATTTTACATTCCCACCAGCAGTGTATAAGTGTTCCAATCTCTCCACATCCTCTCCGACATTTATTATTTTGTGTTTTTTGGATTAATGCCAGCCTTGTTGGAGTGAGATGAAATTTCATTGTAGTTTTGATCTGCATTTCTCTAATGGCTAATGATCATGAACTTTTCCTCCTATATCTGGTAGCTACCTGAATGTCTTCTTTAGTGAAGTGTCTATTCATATCTTTTGCCCATTTTTTAATCTGGTTATTTGTCTTTTTGTAGTTGAGTTTTTGCAGTATGATGTAGATTTTAGAGATCAGGCGCCGATCAGAAATGTCATAGCTAAAAACTTTTTCCCAGGCTGTAGGTAGTCTTCTTACTCTTTTGGTGAAGTCTTCAGATGAGCACAGGTGTTTGATTTTTAGAAGCTCCCAGTTATCTAGTTTTTCTTTTACATTCTTTATAATGTTTTATATAGTGTTTATGCCATGTATTAGGGCTCCTAATGTTGTCCTTATTTTTTCTTCCATGATCTTTTTCATTTCAGATTTTACATTTAGGTCTTTATCCATTTTGAGCTTGTTTTTGTGCATGGAGTGAGGTATGGGTCTTCTTTCATTTTTTTGCAGATGGATATCCAGTTATGCCAGCACCATTTGTTAAAAAGACTGTCGTTTCCCCCATTTAACTGTTTTCCAGCCTTTATCAAGTATCAACTGCTCATATGTGGATGGATTTACGTCTGGTTTCTCAATTCTGTTCCATTGGTCTATGTATCTGTTACTATACCAGTACCAGGCTGTTTTGACTGCTGTGGTGGCATATCCCAAATAGGTTCTAAAATCAGGTAAAGTCAGGCCTCCCACTTTGTTCTTCTTTTTCAGTAATGCCTTATTTATCCGGGGCCTCTTTCCCTTCCATATGAAGTTGGTGATTTGTTTCTCCTTCTCATTAAAGAATGTCGTTGGGATTTGGATCAGAATTGCATTAAATGTATAGATTGCTTTTGGTAGAATAGACATTTTTACAATGTTAAGTCTTCCTATCCATGAGCAAGGTATGTTCTTCCACTTATTTAAGTCTCTTTTAGTTTCTTGCAGAAGTGTACTGTAGTTTTCTTTGTATAAGTCTTTTACATCTCTGGCAAGGTTTATTCCTAAGTATTTTGTCTTCTTGGGGGCTACTGTAAATGGCATTGATTTGGTGATTTCCTCTTCGATGTTCTTTTTGTTGGTGTAGAGGAATCCAATGAATTTTTGTATGTTTATCTTGTATTCCCATACTCTGCTGAACTCTTCTATTAGTTTCAGTAGTTTTCTGAAGGATTCCATAGGGTTTTCTGTGTATAAGGTCATGTCATCTGCAAATAGAGATATTTTACTTCTTCCTTGCCAACCTGGATACCCTTTGTTTCTTTATTTAGCCTAACTGCTCTGGCTAGGACCTCCAACACAATGTTGAATAAGAGCAGTAATAAAGGGCATCCTTGTCTGGTTCCTGATCTCTACGGGAATGCTTTCAGGCTGTCTCCATTTAGGGTAATGTTGGCTGTTGGTTTTGTAAAAAGGCCCTTTATTACACTGAGGAATTTTCCTTCTATTCCTATTTTGCTGAGAGTTTTTATCATGAATGGGTGTTGAACTTTGTCAAATGCCTTTTCTGCATCAATTGATAAAATCATGTGATTCTTGTCTTTTGTTTTATTTATGTGGTGGATTACATTAGTTGTTTTTCTAATGTTGAACCATCCCTGCATACCTGGTATGAATCCCACTTGGTCATGGTGAATTATTTTTTTGATATATTGTTGAATTCTATTGGCTATAATTTTGCTGAGGATTTTTGTATCGACGTTCATGAGGGATATAGTTACATAATTTTCTTTTCTTGTGGTGTCTTTACCTGGTTTTGGTGTCAGGGATATAGTGACTTCATAGAACGAGTTTGGGAGTATTCTGTCCTTTTCTATGCTGTGAAATACCTTTAGTAGTAGTGGTGTTAACTCTTCTCTGAAAGTTGGGTAGAACTCTATAGTGAAGCCAACCGGGCCAGGGTGTTTTTTTTTGTTGTTGGGAGTTTTTTGATTACCTTTTCAACCTTTTCTTTTGTTATGGGTCTATTTAGTTGTTCTACCTCTGTTTGTGTTAGTTTAGGTAGGTAGTGTGTTTCTAGGAATTCATCCATTTCTTCTAGGTTTTCAAGTTTGTTTGAGTACAATATTTCATAGTAATCTGATATGATTTTTTTAATTTCACTTGGGTTTGTTGTAATATAGCCCATCTCATTTCTTATCTGGCTTATCTGCTTCCTCTCCTTTTTTTCTTTGGTCAGTTTGGCCAGTGGTTTATCAATTTTGTTGAGTTTTTCAAAAAACTAGGTTTTGGTCTTGTTAGTTCTTTCAATTGTTTTTCTGTTTTCTGTTCATTTAGTTCAGCTCTAACTTTTATTATTTGTTTTCTTCTGGTGCTTGCGGGTTTCTTTCGTTGCTCTCTTTCTACTTGTTCAAATTGTAGGGATAATTCTTTGATTTTGGCCCATTCTTCTTTTTGTATGTGTACATTTATTGATATAAATTGGCCTCTGAGCACTGCTTTTGCTGTGTCCCAAAGGTTCTGATAGGAAGTGTTTTCATTCTCATTGGAGTCTATGAATTTCTTTATTCCATCCTTAATGTCTTCTATAAGCCAGTCTTTTTTGAGCAGGGTATTGTTCAGTTTCCAAGTGTTTGATTTCTTTTCCCTGCTTTTCCTGTTATTGATTTCCACTTTTATGGCCTTATGGTCAGAGAAGATGCTTTGTAATATTTCCATGTTTTGGATTCTGCTAAGGCTTGCTTTATAACCTAATATGTGGTCTATTCTAGAGAATGTTCCATGTGCACTAGAAAAGAAAGTATAGTTGGTTGCTTTTGGGTGGAGTGTTCTGTATGTGTCTATGAGGTCAAGTTGGTTGATTGTGGCAGTTAGATATCCCATGTCTTTATTGAGCTTCTTTCTGGATGTCCTGTCCTACACCGAAAGTGGTGTGTTGAAGTTTCCTATTATTATTGTGGAGCTGTCGATCTCACTTTTCAATGCTGATAGAGTTTTTTTTATGTATCCTGCAGCCCCGTCATTGGGTGCATAAATATTTAATATGGTTATATCTTCTTGATGTGTTGTTCCTTTAATCATTATATAGTGTCCTTCCTTATCCTTTCCAATGGGTTTAACTTTAAAGTCTATTTTGTCAGAAATTATTATTACCACTCCTGCTCTTTTTTGATTGTTGTTTGCTTGATATATATTTGTCCATCCTCTGAGTTTTAGTTTGTTTGTGTCTCTAAGTCTAAGGTGTGTCTCTTGTAGGTAGCATATAGACAGATCTTGTTTTTTAATCCATTCTGCCACTGTCTGTCTCTTTATTGGTCCATTTAGTCCATTTACATTCAGCGTTAATTATGGATCGGTGTGAATTTAGTGTTACCATTTTGATGTCTTTTTTTGTGTGTTATTGACAGTTTCTTTTTCCCACTTAATTTTATGTGCTGAGTAGATTACCTTTATATATTGTACTTTCCTCATATTTCTTGTTGCTGATTTTGTTTCTGCTGAGTCTCAATTTTTTTCTTGTATTTTATTTTGATGATCAGGATAGTTTTTCTCCTTTATGATTACCTTATTATTTACCCCTATTCTTCTAAATTTAAACCTAACTTTTATTTCTTTGTATTGCTGTATGTTCCTCTCCACATGGAAAGTGTATGATTACTTTTCTTAGTCCCTCTTTATTATTTTAACTTTGTCTTCTTTTGTATAATAACATCGCTGTTACACTGCTTTGAGCTTTTTTTTTTTATCCTGCTTTTTTTTTTTTTTGGATTTTCCTGTTTCGGTTGACTTCTGGTCTGCCCAGTGTCCTAGTCTTAGGTTGATACCTGATATTATTGATTTTCTAACCAAAATACTCCCTTTATTATTTCTTGTAGTTTTGGTTTCATTTTTACAAATTCCCTAAACTTATATTTATCTGGAAATGTCTTAATTTCACCTTCATATTTAAGACACAGTTTTGCTGGATACATGATTCTTGGCAGGCAATTTTTTTCCTTCAATTTTTTAAATATGTCATCCCATTGCCTTCTTGCCTGCGTGGTTTCTGCCGAGTAGTCTGAGCTTATTCTTTTTGGCTTGCCTTTGTAGGTGACTTTTCTTTTATCCCTCGCTGCTCTTATAATTCTCTCTTTATCTTTGGTTTTGGCAAGTTTGATTATAATATGTCTTGGTGACTTTCTTTTAACACCTACCTTATGTGGAATTTGATGAGCATCTTGGATAGGTAGCTTCTCATCTTTCACTATATCAGCAAAGTTTTCTGCCAACAAATCTTCAACAATTCTCTCTGTATTTTCTGTTATCCCTCACTGTTCTGGTATTCCAATCACTTGCAGATTATTTCTCTTGATGGAGTCCCACATGATTCTTAAGTTTTCTTCATTTTTTTCTAATTCTTTATCTGATTTTTCTTCAAATATATTAGTGCCAAGTGATTTATCTTCGAGTTCAGAAATTCCAGCTTCTGCTTGCTCAATTCTGCTCCTCTGACTTTCTATTGAGTTGTCTACTTCTGTAATTTTATTGCTAATCTTCTGAACTTCTGATTGCTGTCTTTCTATGGATTTTTCCAGCTTATTAAACTTTTCATTATGTTCCTGAATAATCTTTCTAATTTCTTCAGTTGCTTTATCTGTATGTTCTTGGCTTGTTCTGCATATTGCCTCATTTCCTTCCTGATGTCTTGAAGGGTTCTGTATATTAAACTTTTGTATTCTGGTTCTGGTAATTCCAGGAATGCACTTTCATCTAGAATATCTCTAGATTCTTTTTTTTTTTTTTTGAGAGCCTGTTGAGGTGATCATGGTCTGTTTCTTTATGTGACTTGATAGTGACTGTTGTCTCCGAGCGGTCTATGCTTTTGTATTACTTTATGCTTGCTTACTGTTTCATAGCTTCTTGCTTTGTTTTGTTTTGGTATACCCCTATGGGTTGCTTGAGTGAGCTAGCTTGATTATTTTCACCTTTGGAGCTCTGGTGTCCTGTCCCCAGATGGCTAGAGCTGTTATCCAGTATATCAGTCTAGGAGTCCATTCAGTTTTCTTGTATGAATTCAGCTCAGGTTTCCAGGCAGCTGATCATCAAGTGTGTGGTACAGACTCTGTCCTACAGTCTTAGAGGGGCAGGAGTGATTGGCCTATATACCAGTATCTGATTACAGCAGGGGGTCACGCTCTGAACAAGGCAGTGATCTGAGAGCCGACCCCAAAGGGTCTCTGAGGAAAGTGCGTCCCCATTCCCTACAGCGTGCAGGTGACTGGGTTCTGCAGATGGACCATGGGCACCCAAAGTTTTTGGTTGTAAGGCCTGGGAGGTACCAGTTATCTTTGGACCCCTATCGTGGGTGGCTGGGTGACCTGAGTGGAGCTACCAGTCCTTAGGTCCCTGATGTGGGTAGGTGAGGACCTTGTTTAATAGGCAAAGTAATATCAAACACCCACCTCTCCACCGCACAGCTGAAATTGTTGGAGTCTGCCAACAAGGGTCTATTCTCCCAAAATAGACCCACACAGGTCCATGCAGAAGGGAATGTGCTCAAGGTCCATGGACAGTTTATGCCTGGACAGGAGCTGCTTCTGTCCTGATCTCCCCCGGTTAGTGGAGCTAGCAAATTATCTTTTCCCAGAATTGCAAACTTTGTCCTTCCCCAAGGTCGGAAGGATGGCTCTAGGTCCTCAACAGTGCCTATCTCAGGCCCAGGGAATTCAGCCATTGAAGCCGGCTTGGGGTTGGGTGGGGGCGTAGTAAAATTTACACAAGTACTTAGCTTTTGCCCAGAGTGCAGTTCTTCTCTGGTTCCAGAGGTGTGTGGCTTTCTGCTTGCTTCTGCCTGGGGAAACTGGCTGAACGCCAGTACCAGCCTGCCACCACCGCCGCTCCAGGAATGGTGCCTGAGGGCTCCCTGTGATTCAGGTCCAGTAACTCCTCTCCGTTTCTGAATGGTCTCTTTCACTCTCTGGCCCTCAGTTCGTTTTCTAAGCTTACCTTTGAAGCTCAGGGCACCCAGCTTGTCACAAATATATTTGTTTCACTTGTTTTTTCGGGTATTTGTTGTAAAGAGGGCTCACCGGAATTGTCTGTCTATTCTGCCATCTTGGCTCCGCCTCCACTCATGACTATTTATTCAGCTAGTCTATTTACTGTGCTGAGGAATCTTTAATATTCATTGATGTGTTGGTTTCAGGCTTTCTGTGTATGTCTCTGTGATAACAGAATAGTTTCCAATATTGAGGAGACTTGAGTTTAAATCCCTGTGCTGCCACTCAGTACTCTATTCTCCTTTTCTCTCTTCCAGTTTTGAAGTTTTATTTATATTTCAAGTCTTTTGTTGGTTACTATTGAACTCAACAAAATCTAAATTTAGAATAGCAACTTAAGACAAGACCAAGTGTCATATCCTAGCTGGCTCTAAGGGCTCCTTCAGAGAGGTGTGTGAAATCAGGTTTAGAGTAAGTACCAAGACTTCCTCAGATAGTGTAGTAGTCAAACTTTGAAGATGGACTTCAATGATCTCCAACTTCTGTTTTTCCTAACCTTGTCTAATCCCCTTCTCTTGAGTGTGGGCTAGACCTAGTACCTTGCTTCTAACAAAAGAATATGGCAAAAATGATAGATATCACTTCTGAGAGTGGGTCATAAAAGAAAGTATCTTCCATCTTGCTAGCACTGTCTCACTCTCTCTGGTTCTTTCCTCTTGTTGTTCTGGTGAAACAATTTGCCATATTGTTAGCCAAGACCTTGATGCAGCCTTGTGAGCCAGAGGGCCCAACTAAGTATACCTGGACTCCTGACCCTCAGAAACTGTGAGATAGTAAATGTGGTTGTCTTAAGCCACTAAGTTTGGGGGTTAGTTGTTACAAAGCACTTGATAACTAATACAAATAAGTAAGCAAGATGACTAAAATTATGATGGAATTACATATATTAAAACCGTTTTGTTTTCAAATACAAATAGTTTTTACTTCTATGCAATTATTTAGAACATCAGACCTATTTTAGTGCCTTTGCCCATTTTTTTTTAAACCTTGACTTTAACATTTGTTATCAAGACCTCATTTAATTTGGTAATTCTTAAAGCTCTCTAAACAGAAAAGAAGACAAAAAAACCAAGTTGCCTACTAAAGATCATTAAAGCCCCATATAGTCCTGTACCATCAGCAATAGCTGCAATAAAATTAAGGCCAACAACATAAGTAGTCATCAAGACAGGGAGATATAATTCAGTTAAGAAAAAGTTCATATTTTTTTACATAATTCAAAGATTTCATAAAACACACATGGAAGTAAATATAATGTTGAAATCATCATTCTAAAAATTGTCCAAACATTTTAAGAGATTCATTATAACCCTATTTTCCCAGTCAGGAAAGCTTTACTAATTCACATTGCAAAAAACTAAAACCAATCACATTGCTCAGTCTTGCCAAGCCCTTCTTTTTGACTGGATTGGAAATGGCAGTACTCTCTCCTCCCAATGATCCATGTAACTACCTCCAAAAATCTTCCTGCCTTGCAAACCACAACATGTAGAGGCCATCTTGCCTAAGAGAGATTCAGAGTCAACATCTCAGAAAGTCTCAGAAAGGAGACTTATCACCCTCTGGGGCTCCCATCCCTGTCCTGACCAGGTCCTGGCTCAGCCAAAGCAGCTTTTTGCTTAGCTCCTCAGATTTTAGAAGTGAACCTTTGAAACTTGTTTGGATGTACACTGTACTTTGTGCAACTCACACTGTATTTTACCATCAGATAAGTAAGTAAATAAAAAAAATAGGCGCTGAGAATTACCTAGGATTTGCACTCTGATATCTTTTCACAGAACTGCCTGTTACCTAAGGTCCCTAGATGGTGCAAACAGTTTGCACTGGACTGCTAACTTAAAGGTTGGCAGTTCGAACCCACCCAGTGGTACCTCAGAAGAAAAGGCCTATGACCTGTTTCCGTTAAGATTACAGCCAAGAAAACTCTATGGAGCAGTTCTACTCCGTAATACATGGGGTCCATGAGTCAGAATTGACTCAATGGTAACAAACAACAGCAGCAGCATGTTACCTAATGGCCTAGCAAGTGTATCCTATAGCCAGAATCAAGTCATGAGGAGTTATTCAACAAATTTATCAGCAGAGGGGCTTCAAAGAATCATAGCTACCAAGACTCGGGGCTCTACTCTATGTTACACCAAAGCTGTCTGAAAAATATAAAAGTCTTTTTTTTTTTTTAGGTATTCTAAACTGATCAGAGCACTGCACTTATTGTCAACAAAATGCTGGATTTCATACTTTCTAGGGCTCATGGATTCCCTTTTTGTGGTCACAGGCTGAATCCCTAACTCTAGCTGGATATTTTATGAATGAGCATGACCACAAATCTATCGCTATGACAAGAAAAACAATCCAAGAGTCTGGTATACTAGTTATAGTTCATAAATATCATCTTCAAATTCAAGAAGAAAATTTCTCTACAGATCTATCAACTGGTTTGATATTTATTTTTCATGGTATTAATGGGTTTACAGATTACTTATTTTGGCCTCATGTTGACAAACCTCTTTTCCCCAATAGCCCAGAAGTTCTAGCTCACGTAAATGAACAATACCCTAGCTTTCTATAAATTATATACTTAAGCATTCACCAGCACACAGCAAGTTGGTAAAACCAAATTAGTTTTAGTTTATCTCTATAACATTTTATTTACATTTGTTGCATTTATTATATTGAGAATATTAAGATATAAATATATTAACTACATTCCCAGTTAACCTTTATTAGAAATCTATGTTTCAGCCAGAACGTGTTGAGGAAGCCAACAAACGTATTTTGGAAGTTAAGATGAGTTAGTTTTTAAAATTATCTTCTTTTAGTCATGAATAAAGTATCATTTATCTAATTTCAACCAGTAGGACTGAATTTGATTATTGTAACAGAAGAGTAAAAGAAGTTTGTGTAAATTATAAAACTTTTTAAATGTAGCTTTATAATTTATTTTAACATTTGCAATAATTAAAGGTAGCTGATAATATGATCATACAAAATATTTACAATAAAAATCACAGTGATTCATTATGATGAAAAAGCTGAGAAAAAAAACTTATTGGTGCCTAATTAAATGTTTTCAATATTTTGTTCTCATATCAAGAACCTTAACAATGTTCTGACTATTCCATAAGCATTTACACTTCTGAAAATTTATACCGAGGAACATAATCAAAATTGAGAAGAAAAATCTTTTTTCCAGATTTGTGCAATTGAATATTACTAATAGTAGAAAAGAAAATGAACTAAATGATCAGTAATAAGTAAATGTGTAAATAAATTAAGGAACTATATGCAATTCATTTTTTTCAATAAAATTTGTGTTGATGTGATAGATAAACCAAACAAAACCAAACCCAGTGCTGTCAAGTCGATTCCGACTCATAGTGACCCTATAAAACAGAGTAGAACCGCCCCATAGAGTTTCCAAGGAGCACCTGGCAGATTCAAACTGCCGACCCTTTGGTTAGCAGCCATAGCACTTAAGCGCCACTCCACCAGGGTGGCGGATAGATGGTGATGGATAGATGGATAGATGACCATATTAGTAAGCAATTTTTAAATAACTATTCTTTATCAAGTAAAGGAAGTTTTCTTTTATTCTTAGAAAAAAAAATCTTTTTTTTTTTTTTTTATCTCAGGAGTAAGTGTTGATTAGTTTTCAAGTGTCTTTTCAGAGTCTTTCAGGTTGATGGTTTTTCCTTTATGGTCACTTAATATGTTCTTGTTGTTATTAGGTGCCATTGAGTTGGTTCCTATTCATAGTGATCCTATGTATGATGGAACGAACTTTGCTTAGTTCTGTACAATTCTTAACGATAGTAGATATGTTTGAGCCCATTGTTGCAGCCACTGTGTCCACTGTGTTAATCCATTTCATTAACAGTCTTCCTCTTTTTCACTGACCTTCTGTATTACCAAGCATGATGTCCTTTTCCAGGGATTGGTTCGTCCTGATAACATTTCCAAAGTATGTGAGATGAAGTTTCTCCATCCTTGCTTCTAAGGAGCATTCTGGCTGTACTTCTTCCAAGACATATTTGTTCAGTCTTCTGGAAGTCGCAGGTATAGTCAATATTCTTTACCAATGCCATAATTCAAACAGGTCAATTAGTTTTTTGGCTTTTCTTTTTCATTGTCCAGGTTTCCTACGCGTATGAGGCTATTGAAAAGACCACGGCATGGGCTGGTGTGCCTTAATCATCAAAGTGACATCTTTGCTTTTCTAGATCTTAAAGAGGTCGTTTGCAGCAGATTTGCTGGATCCAATATATTGATTTCTTGACTGCTGCTTCCATGGGCATTGATTGTGGATCCAAGTAAAACGAAATACTTGACAACTTCAATATTTTCTCTGTTTATTACGATATTGCTTATTGGTGCAGTTGTGATGATTTTTGTTTTCTTTATGTTGAGGGGGCCAGCTATATTATGTAACATGGCCAACTACATTTTAGATTTCCTAAACTTAAAGCAAGGAGTCCTGGTGGTACAAAGGTTGGCAGTTCAAACCCACCTAGCTGCTCTGATCTGCTCCCATAAAAATTATAGCCTTGAAAATCCTATGGAGCCATTCTACTCTGTCACATGAGGTCACTACGAGTCATAATTGCATGGCAACTAACAACGACAACAAACTTAAAACGTCATTGCTTTGAATCCTACTTGACGGTTATATATATTCTGCTGGGTTTAGGTTGTTCCCTTTTATTCTTTTAGGATTTTTCACGCATTCATAAGTAAGATAAGCCTTTTTTTTTTTCTGTTTTACTTGTCAGATTTTTAGTATCATGATCATTTTGTTTTATAGAATGACTTGAAAAACTCAGTCTACATCCAAGAAGTGTAGAGTTTATCTGATAAGAATCTTGGTGAGTCTTTCTTGTAGAAGTGTCTTTGTCTGGAGCTTATTAAGGGACAGATCTTCAAGTCGCTTTTTAATTTCTTTATGATGATTGATTTAATCTGGATTTCTGTGTCTTGAGGAGTCTACTTTGGTAATTGTATTTTCCTTAGAAAATGGCTTTCCTCTAAAAATCCATTCGGTATGTGTAGTCATGTTCTATTTCTTAATTATAATGTCATTTTAATTTGAGTTTTTCCTAAACAAACTTGCCAAAAATTGGTCTATTTTATTGTTCTTTTTAAAAGAACCAGTTTTAATTCTTATTGATCAAATTAACTGTTTTTAAGTCTGGTTGTTTGTGTCCTATTTCATTAATTTCTGCTTTTATCTTTACTAACTTCTTCCTTGTATTTTCATTTTATTTTGTTGTTCTTTTTCCAGCTTCTTCAGTTGAATACTTCATGCTTTCAGTTTTCATCTTTCTTATTTCATAATAAATAAATTTAAGGCCATAGTTTTTCTTCTCTTAGCAATCATTTTAGCCAAATCACAGGGACTTTGATTTGTAATGCTCTCATCCTGATTCATTTCAAAGTAGTTTTTTTTTTTTTTAACTCAGGAATTATTTATTGGATGTTTTAAAAATTTTAGGTGTATTCTTTTCTTCCTCTTTGTTCCTAATCCCAAATTTTGTTGCACTGTGATCAGAGATGATACTAAGTTTGACTTCTGGTTTGAATAAATTGATATTTCTTTGGGGCCTAATATAATGATTGCACTTAAAATGGTGCTTGGCACTTGGTAAGTGCCATGAATTCAAAGTCCGTTTTTATGTAGCCTGCATAGACATTTTAAAATGAGGGTTCTCTAGTGCCACCAAGCATCTATCAGTTTATAGTATTGTGGTGGTTTGCATGTTGCTGTGATGCTGGAGGCTATGCATTATTTCAAATACCAGCCCGTGGGCAGGTTTCAGTGGAGCTTCCAGATGAAGACAGACTAGGAAGAAGGACCTGGCAATCTACTACTGAAAAAAAAACAGCCAATGAAAACCTTATGAATAACAGCAGAAGACTGCCTGATATAGTGCTGGAAGATGAGCTCTCCAGGTTGGAAGACACTCAGAATAGACTGGTGAAGAGCTGCCTCCTCAACTTAGAGTCAACCTTAATTACAGGGATGGAGTAAAGCTTTTGGTATCTTCATTTGCTGGTGTGGCATGACTGCAAATGAGAAGAAACAGCTGAAGACATTAATAATCAGAAAATGGAATGTACAAAGTATGAATCTAGGAAAATTGGAAGTTGTCAAAAATGAAATGGGACACATAAAGACCAATATCCTAGGCATTAAAAAGCTGAAATAGACTGGTATTGGCCATTTTGAATCAGGCAATAACATGGTCTACTATGCTAGGAATGACAAGTTGAAGAGGAATGGCATTGTATTGATCATCAAAAAGAATATTTCAACATCTATCCTGAAGTAAAACACTATCCAAAACCAAAAACCAAACCCATTGCCATTTAGTTGATTCCAACTCATAACAAACCTATAGTGGTAGGATAGTATCCATATACCTACAAGGAGGACCAGTTAACATGACTATTATTCAAATTTACGCACTAACCACTAAGGCCAAAGATGAAGAAATTAAAGATTTTTACCAACTTCTGCAGTCTGAAATTGATCAAACATGCAATCAAGATGCATTGATAATCACTGTGGATTGGACTGCAAAAGGTAGAAAAGGAGAAGGATCTGGTAGATGGAAAACATGGCCTTAGTGATAGAAATGATGGCAGAGATCACGTGATAGAATTTTGCAAGACCAACGACATCTTCCTTGCAAATACCTTTTTACAACAACATAAATGGCGACTATACACATGGACTCCACAGGATGAAAAACACAGGAATTAAATAACTACACCTTTGGAAAGAGACAATTGAAAAGCTCAATATCATCTGTCAGAACAAGGCCAGAGGCTAACTGCAGAACAGACTATCAATTGCTCATATGCAAGTTTAAGTTGAAACTGAAAAAAATTAAAACAAGTCCATGTGACCCAAAATACAACCTTGAGTGTATCCCACCTGAATTTGGAGACCCTCTCAAGAATAGATTTCATGCACTGAACATTAATGATTGAAGACCAGGTGAGTGTGGAGTGACATCAAGGATATCATACATGAAGAAATCAAAATGTCATTAAAAAGACAGGAAGGGGGGGCCAAGATGGCAGACTAGGTGGACGCTACCGCGGATCCCTCTTGCAACAAAGACTCAGAAAAACAAGTGAATCGATCACATACATAACAATCTACGAACCCTGAACAACAAACACAGATTTAGAGACGGAGAACGAACAAATACGGGGAGGCAGCGATTGTTTTCAGAGCCTGGAGCCAGCGTACCAGTCAGGTGACCTTCGGCACCTGATTTGGGGCAGAGCCCAGGGGGGCAGACGGCACAAACAAGGGGCCCAGCCCTGACCCCCGAACTCATTCCGGGAGGGGGCCCAGCCAGTTCGCAAGGGCTGAGTGGCGGCGCAGCCAGTGGGAGAAGTCCCTGGGAGGCAGTGACTGGACTTGGAGCGGGGAGAGCAGCGTTCCAGACGGGGAACCGTCCCACCGGAATTTTGACTGGGCGCAGGCAAGGCATAGGCACGGAGAGCTGCTCCACCCCCCTGAACTAGCCCCGGGGGGGGCCCAGCTGGTTTGCGTGGGCGGCGTGGCAATGAGGCCAGTGGGGGAGGTCCCCGGGGAGCAGCGACTGGTCTTGGAGCGGGGAGAGCGGAATCCCAGTCGGGACCCGCAGTCGCAGCGCAGGCACGGGGAGCTGCTCTGCTTGCCTGAGCTGACCCCGGGGGGGGGCCAGCCAGTTCGCGGGGGCGGCGCGGCGATGTGGCTGGCGGGACGGGGAGTCCCTGGGAGGCAGCGACTGATTTTGGAGTCGGAGTGTACCATCCCAGTAGGGGAACCTTGACGTTGGGCGTGGGGCTGGCAGCAGAGGATCTGACCGTGACTCCAGTGGGCCAGACCCCCCGGGGGCAATCTCCACACAGCCAGCACACATAGGCAATGCACCCCCCGGAAATCTCAGATATAATAGTCATTCCAAGCAAGACAAGCAACTCTGGCTGTATTCTGAGGTGCTACTCTCCTATCTCTCTGATCCCTCCCCCACCCTCCCCAGGCGGCTTCATTAACATCCGAATAGCCTGAGCCAGAGGGAGAACTCTGATAGGGATCTGACTGCATTTTTTTTTAGCGGATTTTCTGGAAAAACTAGTTTCCCAGAGATGGCTCGGAGACAGCAGTCCATATCAAACCACATAAAGAAGCAGACCATGACAGCTTCTCCAACCCCCCAAACAAAAGAATCAAAAGCTTTCCCAAATGAAGATACAACCCTGGAATTATCAGATACAGAATATAAAAAACTAATTTACGGAATGCGTCAAGACATCAGAAACGAAATAAGGCAAACTGCAGAAAAAGCCAAGGAACACACCGATAAAACTGTTGAAGAACTGAAAAAGATTATTCAAGAACATAGTGGAAAAATTAATAAGTTGCAAGAATCCATAGAGAGACAACATGTAGAAATCCAAAAGATTAACAATAAAATTACAGAATTAGACAACGCAATAGGAAGTCAGAGGAGCAGACTCGAGCAATTAGAATGCAGACTGGGACATCTGGAGGACCAGGGAATCAACAACAACATAGCTGAAAAAAAATCAGATAAAAGAATTAAAAAAAATGAAGAAACCCTAAGAATCATGTGGGACTCTATCAAGAAGGATAACTTGCAGGTGATTGGAGTCCCAGAACAGGAAGGGAGGACAGAAAACACAGAGAAAATAGTTGAAGAACTCCTGACACAAAACTTCCCTGACATCATGAAAGACGAAAGGATATCTATCCAAGATGCTCATCGAACCCCATTTAAGATTGATCCAAAAAGAAAAACACCAAGACATATTATCATCAAACTCACCAAAACCAAAGATAAACAGAAAATTTTAAAAGCAGCCAGGGAGAAAAGAAAGGTTTCCTTCAAGGGAGAATCAATAAGAATAAGTTCAGACTACTCAGCAGAAACCATGCAGGCAAGAAGGGAATGGGATGACATATACAGAACACTCAAGGAGAAAAGCTGCCAGCCAAGGATCATATATCCAGCAAAACTCTCTCTGAAATATGAAGGCGAAATTAAGATATTTACAGACAAACACAAGTTTAGAGAATTTGCAAAAACCAAACCAAAGCTACAAGAAATACTAAAGGATATTGTTTGGTCAGAGAACCAATAATATCAGATATCAGCACAACACAAGGTCACAAAACAGAACGTCCTGATATCAACTCAAATAGGGAAATCACAAAAACAAACAAATTAAGATTAATTTAAAAAAAAAATACACATAACAGGGAATCATGGAAGTCAATAGGTAAAAGATCACAATAATCAAAAAGAGGGACTAAATACAGGAGGCATTGAACTGCCATATGGAGAGTGATACAAGGCGATATAGAACAATACAAGTTAGGTTTTTACTTAGAAAAATAGGGGTAAATAATAAGGTAACCACAAAAAGGTATAACAACTCCATAACTCAAGATAAAAGCCAAGAAAAACGTAACGACTCAACTAACATAAAGTCAAACACTATGAAAATGAGGATCTCACAATTTACTAAGAAAAACGTCTCAGCACAAAAAAAGTATGTGGAAAAATGAAATTGCCAACAACACACATGAAAAGGCATCAAAATGACAGCACTAAAAACTTATTTATCTATAATTACGCTGAATGTAAATGGACTAAATGCACCAATAAAGAGACAGAGAGTCACGGACTGGATAAAGAAACACGAGCCATCTATACGCTGCCTACAAGAGACACACTTTAGACTTAGAGACACAAACAAACTAAAACTCAAAGGATGGAAAAAAATATATCAAGCAAACAATAAGCAAAAAAGAAGAGGAGTAGCAATATTAATTTCTGACAAAATAGACTTTAGGCTCAAATCCACCACAAAGGATAAAGAAGGACACTATATAATGATAAAAGGGACAATTGATCAGGAAGACATAACCATATTACATATTTATGCACCCAATGGCAGGGCTGCAAGATACATAAATTAAATTTTAACAGAATTGAAAAGTGAGATAGACACCTCCACAATTATAGTAGGAGACTTCAACACACCACTTTCGGAGAAGGACAGGACATCCAGTAAGAAGCTCAACAGAGACACGGAAGACCTAATTACAACAATCAAGCAACTTGACCTCATTGACTTATACAGAACTCTCCACCCAACCGTTGCAAAGTATACTTTTTTTTCTAGCGCACATGGAACATTCTCTAGAATAGACCACATATTAGGTCATAAAACAAACCTTTGCAGAGTCCAAAACATCGAAATATTACAAAGGATCTTCTCAGACCACAAGGCAATAAAACTAGAAATCAATAACAGAAAAACTAGGGAAAAGAAATCAAATACTTGGAAAATGAACAATACCCTCCTGAAAAAAGATTGGGTTATAGAAGACATCAAGGAGGGAATAAGGAAATTCATAGAATGCAACGAGAATGAAAATACTTCCTATCAAAACCTCTGGGACACAGCAAAAGCAGTGCTCAGAGGCCAATTTATATCGATAAATGCACACATACAAAAAGAAGAAAGAGCCAAAATCAGAGAACTGTCCCTACAACTTGAACAGATAGAAAGTGAGCAACAAAAGAACCCATCAGGCACCAGAAGAAAACAAATACTAAAAATTAGAGCTGAACTAAATGAATTAGTGAAAGGAAAAACAATTGAAAGAATTAACAAAGCCAAAAGCTGGTTCTTTGAAAAAATTAACAAAATTGATAAACCACTGGCTAGACTGACTAAAGAAACACAGGAAAGGAAACAAATAACCCGAATAAGAAACGAGAAGGACCACATCACAACAGAACCAAATGAAATTAAAAGAATCATTTCAGATTACTACGAAAAATTGTACTCTAACAAATTTGAAAACCTAGAAGAAATGGATGAATTCTTGGAAAAACACTACCTACCTAAACTAACACATTCAGAAGTAGAACAACTAAATAGACCCATAACAAAAAAAAGAGATTGAAACAGTAATCAAAAAACTTCCAACAAAAAGAAGCCCTGGCCCGGATGGCTTCACTGCAGAGTTCTACCAAACTTTCAGAGAAGAGTTAACACCACTACTACTGAAGGTATTTCAAAGCATAGAAAAGGACGGAATACTACCCAACTCATTCTATGAAGCCACCATCTCCCTGATACCAAAACCAGGTAAAGACATTACAAAAAAAGAAAATTACAGACCTATATCCCTCATGAACATAGATGCAAAAATCCTCAACAAAATTCTAGCCAATAGAATCCAACAACACATCAAAAAAATAATTCACCATGATCAAGTGGGATTTATACCAGGTATGCAAGGCTGGTTTAATATCAGAAAAACCATTAATGTAATCCATCACACAAATAAAACAAAAGATAAAAACCACATGATCTTATCAATTGATGCAGAAAAGGCATTCGACAAAGTCCAACACCCATTTATGATAAAAACTCTTACCAAAATAGGAATTGAAGGAAAATTCCTCAACATAATAAAGGGCATCTATGCAAAGCCAACAGCCAATATCACTCTAAATAGAGAGAATCTGAAAGCATTTCCCTTGAGAACGGGAACCAGACAAGGATGCCCTTTATGACCGCTCTTACTCAACATCATACTTGAAGTCCTAGCCAGGGCAATTAGGCTAGACAAAGAAATAAAGGGTATCCGGATTGGCAAGGAGGAAGTAAAGTTATCACTATTTGCAGATGACATGATCTTATACACAGAAAACCCTAAGGAATCCTCCAGAAAACTACTGAAACTAATAGAGTTTGGCAGAGTCTCGGGTTATAAAATAAACATACAAAAATCACTTGGATTCCTCTACATCAACAAAAAGAACACCGAAGAGGAAATAACCAAATCAATACCATTCATAGTAGCCCCCAAGAAGATAAAATACTTAGGAATAAATCTTACCAAGGATGTAAAAGACCTATACAAAGAAAACTACAAAGCTCTACTACAAGAAATTCAAAAGGACATACTTAAGTGGAAAAACATGCCTTGCTCATGGATAGGAAGACTTAACATAGTAAAAATGTCTGTTCTACCAAAAGCCATCTATACATATAACGCACTTCCGATCCAAATTCCAATGTCATATTTTAAGGGGATAGAGAAACAAATCACCAATTTCATATGGAAGGGAAAGAAGCCCCGGATTAGGAAAGCATTACTGAAAAAGAAGAAGAAAGTGAGAGGCCTCACTCTACCTGATTTCAGAATCTATTATACAGCCACAGTAGTCAAAACAGCCTGGTACTGGTACAACAACAGGCACATAGACCAATGGAACAGAATTGAGAACCCAGAAATAAATCCATCCACATATGAGCAGCTGATATTTGACAAAGGACCAGTGTCAGTTAATTGGGGAAAAGATAGTCTTTTTAACAAATGGTGCTGGCATACCTGGATATCCATTTGCAAAAGAATGAAACAGGACCCATACCTCACACCATGCACAAAAACTAACTCCAAGTGGATCAAAGACCTAAACATAAAGACTAAAACGATAAAGATCATGGAAGAAAAAATAGGGACAACCCTAGGAGCCCTAATACAAGGCATAAACAGAATACAAAACATTACCAAAAATGATGAAGAGAAACCCGATAACTGGGAGCTCCTAAAAATCAAACACCTATGCTCATCTAAAGACTTCACCAAAAGAGTAAAAAGACCACCTACAGACTGGGAAAGAATTTTCAGCTATGACATCTCCGACCAGCGCCTGATCTCTAAAATCTACATGATTCTGTCAAAACTCAACCACAAAAAGATAAACAACCCAATCAAGAAGTGGGCAAAGGATATGAACACACATTTCACTAAAGAAGATATTCAGGCGGCCAACAGATACATGAGAAAATGCTCTCGATCATTAGCCATTAGAGAAATGCAAATTAAAACTACAATGAGATTCCATCTCACACCAACAAGGCTGGCATTAATCCAAAAAACACAAAATAATAAATGTTGGAGAGGCTGCGGAGAAATTGGAACTCTTATACACTGCTGGTGGGAATGTAAAATGGTACAGCCACTTTGGAAATCTATCTGGCGTTATCTTAAACAGTTAGAAATAGAACTACCATACAACCCAGAAATCCCACTCCTGGGAATATACCCTAGAGACACAAGAGCCTTCACACAAACAGATACATGCACACCCATGTTTATTGCAGCTCTGTTTACAATAGCAAAAAGCTGGAAGCAACCAAGGTGTCCATCAACGGATGAATGGGTAAATAAATTGTGGTATATTCACACAATGGAATACTATGCATCGATAAAGAGCAGTGACGAATCTGTGAAACATTTCATAACATGGAGGAACCTGGAAGGCATTATGCTGAGCAAAATTAGTCAGAGGCAAAAGGACTAATATTGTATAAGACCACTATTATAAGATCTTGAGAAATAGTAAAAACTGAGAAGAACACATACTTTTGTGGTTACGAAGGGGGGAGGGAGGGAGGGAGGGAGAGGGTTTTTTATTGATTAATCCGTAGATAAGAACTGCTTTGGGTGAAGGGAAGGACAACACTCAATACATGGAAGGTCAGCTCAATTGGACTGGACCAAAAGCAAAGAAGTTTCCGGGATAAAATGAATGCTTCAAAGGTCAGCGGAGCAGGGGTGGGGGTCTGGGGAACATGGTTTGAGGGGACTTCTATGTCAATTGGCAAAATAATTCTATTATGAAAACATTCTGCATCCCACTTTGAAATGTGGCGTCTGGGGTCTTAAATGCTAACAAGCGGCCATCTAAGATGCATCAATTGGTCTCAACCCACCTGGAGCAAAGGAAAATGAAGAACACCAAGGTCACACGACAACTAAGAGCCCAAGAGACAGAAAGGGCCACATGAACCAGAGACCTACATCATCCTGAGACCAGAAGAACTAGTTGGTGCCCGGCCACAATCGATGACTGCCCTGACAGGGAGCACAACAGAGAACCCCTGAGGGAACAGGAGATCAGTGGGATGCAGACCCCAAATTCTCATAAAAAGACCATACTTAATGGTCTGACTGAGACTAGAGGAATCCCGGCGGCCATGCTCCCCAGACCTTCTGTTGGCACAGGACAGGAACCATCCCCGAACACAACTCATCAGACATGAAAGGGACTGGTCAGCGGGTGGGAGAGAGATGCTGATGAAGAGTGAGCTAATTATATCAGGTGGACACTTGAGAGTGTGTTGGCAACTCTTGTCTGGAGGGGGGATGGGAGGATAGAGAGAGAGGGAAGCTGGCAAAATTGTCAAGAAAGGAGAGACTGAAAGGGCTGACTCAATAGGGGGAGAGCAAGTGGGAGTAAGGAGTAAGATGTATGTAAACTTATATGTGACAGACTGATTGGATTTGTAAACGTTCACTTGAAGCTTAATAAAAGTTAATTAAAAAAAAAAGACAGGAAGAAAAGAAAAAGATTAAACTGGATGTCAGAAGAGGCTCTGAAACTTGCTCTTGAACATTGAGTAACTAAAGCAAATGGAAGACATAGTGAAGTAAAAGGGCTGAACAGAAGATTTAATGCAAATGAAGTAATGGTTCATATTTGCTCTATTATTTGAATAGTTATATCTACTTTATTTTCATTAGTGTTCTCTTTGAATTATGGTGATGGTGAAGAATATTGAATATACCATGGACTGCCAGAAGAACGAATAAGTCTGTCTTGGAAGAAATACAGCCAGAGTGCTCTTTGGCAGCAAGGACGGTGAGACTTCATCTTTCATACTTTGAACATGCTATCAGGAAGGTCCAGTCTCCGGAGAAGGGCAACAATGCTTGATAAGGTAGAGGGTCATTAAAAAACAGGAATACCCTCAACGAGATGGATTGACATAGTGGTTGCAACAGTGAACTCAAACATAGCCAACAATCATGAGGATGGCCCAGGACCAGTGTTTCAATCTGTTGTACATAGGGTTGCTATGAGTCAGAACTGCCTCAATGGCACCTAACAACTAACAGCATTCTCTACTGTGTATATGATTTATGTATATTTGTTTGTACTGATTGTGTTAAATTTTAAAACAATTTTATTTAATTGACTTGATCTTTTAATTTCTCAGAGAACTTATGCTAAAGTCTCCTATTCTTTGAAATTCTTTACTTCTTGATTTTCTAACATTTTTTCTCTATATACTTGAATGCTGTGTTATTTGCTGCATAAAAATACATTATATTCCTTCACATCTCTTTGGTGGACAGTATCATTTCATGCAAATGAAGTAATGATTCATATTTACAGTATTATTTGCATAGTTATATCTATTTTCATTAGTATTTGCCATTTATTTTCAATCTAGATCATTTTCTTTTTTTTAATGTAACTTGTTATTGAAATATCATTTCCTTTTGAGTGTATCTCTTCCGAATTGTATACTTGTGTGTGGTTTTTTTACCCCAAGAGGATATGTTTTAAAAGTGATCCATTTACAATGACTGTAATCATTGATATGTTTAGATTCATTCTTGACATTTTTTTTAATATTCATGCTTTCTTGTTATTTCTCTGTTTTGCCTTAAAACTAGCCTTTAATCTAATTCAAGAAATTTAATTGAATCCATGTTTATTCTTTTAGCAGCTTGGAAATTTTACATACTGTTAACATTCATTACCTCTTTACCCCCATACTCTCTAACAGAACCCTGCCTCTGTGTGGCCTTTGTTGTCTTCTGCACACCCATGTGCTTCTGAGCAGGCAGGTCCCATCCTAAACCACAGGAAATGATTTATTATTGGCCCAACTCAACTGTAGAAGCCCCGTCTTCTTTTAATTGTAACTGGTTTAATTATGGACATGTGATATAAATGAATGAAACTGAATTTATGTGGGAGGTGGGATTATTGGGAAACAATTTCTTCATTGATTTAAATTTACAAAAAACACACATAAGGAGACACAGACTCTCTTCTTGAATGGTGTACTGTCCTGTCTAGAAATGATATCCAGGAAAGCTGCTGCCATCTCCCAGCTATATACTAGATTGAAGAAACGCCTCCGCTTTGAGGATGGCAGAACAGAAAACAGAAAGAAGCTCAGCCATTTAGACACCAAATGGACCCACCAAGGAATTGTCCTACTTTGGGACTTTATGGAGGTAGATAAATTGTCCTTATTGTTTGAGGTTATTTTGAATTATATTTTCTGTTGTTGCAGCTGAATCGTTCTAGCTTTTTCAATATTTAAAGTCTCCTTTTTCTATCACTATCTAAACTGATAATCTCATCAGTCTTATACCTTCTTACTGAATTGTTGTTTTTGGGTGCCATCTAGTCAATTTGGACTCATAGTGACCCCATCTGACTGAGTAGAACTGACCCATAGGGTCTTTTTGGCTGTAACTTTACAGAAGCAGATTGCCAGGTTTTTCTCCCTCAGAACCACTGGGTGTGTTCAAACCACCAAACTTTCAGTTAGCCGCCCAGCTCTTAACTGTTTGCACCACCAGGGCTCCTTTTTTACTGGATTAGACAAGACTTAAACTTTCGAGGAGCCCTGGTGGTAGGAACAGTTAAGAACTCAGCTGCTAACAGGAAGGTTGGAGGTTCAAACCAGTCCACTCAGCTGCTCCCAGGGAGAAAGACCTGGCAATCTGCGTCTGTAAAGATTACAGCCAAGAAAACCCTATGGTGCAGTTCTACTCTCACATGGAGTCACGATGAGTCTAAATTGACTCGACAGCACCTTACAACAACAAATAAACTCACTCCCATATATCTTTGCCTGCTATATCCCAACTTTATCTACTCATTTATACATTTAGTTACATACTGTTTTTAATGATCATATCCTTCTACTTTCAAATCTTAACAATTACCTTAAGTCATTTAGTCTTGCTATATTCCATTATTTATATTTAGCAATTTTTTTGTTTCTTCTTGAATACGTCATATTTTTATTTCATGTCCTATAAACATTTTCTTTCCTAACTTTGAATATATTCTCCATTGTCTTTTAGCATCCTATGCCATCAAAGAGAAATATGGTAATGACTTTTTTCTTCTTCCTTATAGATTACCTACATTTTCCCTCTGAAAACCTTTATAAGCCTATCTATTTATCCTCAAGATAATTTGCTTAGGATGTTTCTTCATGTGTGTATGTTTGTTTTTGTTTCATTTTGTTTTGTTTTGCTTGTTTTAATTTTTATTTTAATTCTGCTGTGCATTCTAATAACAAACATGTATTTCTTCAGCTCAGAAAAATTTTCTTCTGTTATTTTCTTGATCAGTCTTTCCTTTCCGTTCCCTTGATTTTCTCCCTAGTATATCCTGTTAAAAGGCTGTTGGAACCACTGGCTTTCTCCACACTTTCCCCTTATTTTTCACTCATTCTTGCAGTTTCCTCATTCTTTAACCATGACTGTTTTCATATTCCACCCATATGTAGATTTTCTAGCAAACATATTTCAAATTTTTAAGCATCTGATTGTTTCTCTTTCATGGCAGTCTTATTTAATGGATAAAATAGTCTGTTAAATCCCTCAGCTAAAATTAATTACAATTATTTTAAATTTTGATTTTATTTCCTCTATCAACGCTAATCATTGAGGGTTCATTCTATTTGTTGAATTAGGTGTGTTTCTCACATGTTACTTTTCTTTAATTATATAGTATTCCTTGTTGTCTGCTCATGTTTGTCTATGTCAATTCATGTCAACAATTCTAGTAGCTACAGTTTGTTTATTCAGTCCAAATGGGAACCCTGTTTGCCTGGTGCAATGCAGGATCTGATTACCAGAGTCTGCAGCCAGAAACAGTGTAAGGGAGATGACAGTGTATCAGTAGATAGATATACTTTTTGATTTTATGAAAATACATCCCTGAGAAATTCTTTCAAGCATTTAGCCCCTGATACTTTACTCATAAGTCTCATAAGTCACTCAGATATTACCCACTTCCCCCTTCTCTGGCCCTTCTCTAAGAGTATCTCTTATCAGACCTTCTGTTTAAGACACATTTGTCTTAAGACATTGAAGGTTTGGAGAAACCAGAAGACATGCAACCCATAAGTCACATGGTAAAAATTTATAGACAATAGACAAGTATATGAAATGAGCCTGACATGTAAATAAAACTAAGGTATTTATATTGAGGTGATTCTTGTATTCTTTTACATAAAAAATTAACTGTCAGACTTTGGGGTGGCAAGTTCTGCAGCCTATGGACATCCTTGGTTTTTCAGCAATTTTTTTAAAAAAATATTCTTTATGGGACATAGGGAGGAGGGAGAGGTAGACCAGAATGTTCAGTCGCCTGTTTTGAACATGACCAGGCTAAATCAGCATTAGTCTGAAGAGTGAAGTGACTCTATAAGTCATAGGCAATATGAACAACAAAACATCTAGGCATAGTTTGATATATTTTAAAATTCCAAGCATACAGTAAAATAAATAAATCCTACAGACAGTAAACAAGTCACCTACAAAGTGACCAAAATCAAATTGATCTCAGTCTTCTCTACCACGTTAAGTTCCAAGGAAACAACAACAACCATGAACAAAGAAACAAACATAAAGCAAAAACAAAAACAGCACAATGCACAAAAATCCTAGATTATAACCTTGTGATACATGCCTAAGTTTAATGGAAAGACATTATGGTGTGTGCAAAGGCTCCAGTAAGTAAACCACCCTGTACAATTTCTAAATAAGTTATTTGAAAATGTTTCTTTAAAAAAGGATGAATTAAAAGGTCTAATTGACAAATGAGAAAAATGTATTGTAAGAAGATAGTCAATGAGCATTGACTCATTTTATAGAGAGTTTAAGAAGGAAAGTGGCAAAGAATATCCTTGAAAAATAAAATTAGTAATAACAATCTGGACCTAAAATTTCTATATTATCAAACTAAAACTCAGGAATGGAGTTGGAGAAGATGAGGTGGGGAGAGTAGGCAAGCCACTCAATTTCATGATATTATAGCAGAAGTCATTAGATACTATTTAATATTTTATACTGATAATCAGAGATTTGAATGTATGTTTTAAAAGTAAAGCTAGTAGAATTAAAGATGAAGATTCTGAATAAATACAAAAAATAAAACAACAAAGTTTTTATAAAATAGAGGTTATAGATTTAGGTAACTCATAAAGATTGTGGACTGAGACACAGACCTTGGTGTAAAACCAGAATAATTCTATCTGAACTATTATTGTACTGGGGCCCTCCTGCAAGTCCATTTATTTTCTTACAACCTGATACATCAGGCATTGCTCTTAGTCATTTTATTTTTACTCTAACTTCTTATGCAACTTTTATTATAACCTCTTATATAACATTTAAGTGCCAAAATAGAACTGGTAGGATTTAGCACCTCTGTCTGGACTTCAACTAAACTTATTTTTGTCTGACTTTTAATAACCAGAATTAGGTATAGCATTCTCATAGTTTGGTCCAGATAAAAATAAAGCATAATCTCCAACCTCACTGGAATCGCGTCTGTGCATAAATCACATTGTATGCTTCGTATGAGCTACACTACATTCGTTGATTTCCACGTACCTTTACATTTCAAACTGTCACAACTTGGCTGGTGGAAAAGAAATTAAGCTGGCTCCTTGGACTTTTCATATATATTTTTAAAGCATTTTTGCTTTCTAGTAATATTAAGATGCTACAATCCTGTTTGAACTTTCCTAACACAAAACACAGAGTCAAGTCTTCTTTCTAGAGCCCTGGTTCTTTCAACGGAAAAAAAACAGTAATAGAAATAAAAATATGGACACTACCTGTGCAAATTTGATTTCATATGCAAGTCCTGGTAATGGGTGATACTGTTTCTGGAACACTTAACAGGGATAGGAAGGATATGGGTCTAAAGGGTTATGACTTCACTTTGGTGTTTCCAATTTAACCCAAAATTGATAAGTATTTTAATATTTGTGTTCTAATAAAAAACCCGAGTTAGTTTTTAGTTTACTACCTCTCAGCTCAAAATTCACCCTTCATCGCCTGAGCTAAGAAAATTTTATGGACCTTTTGACTATTTTTTCTTTACTAGCTGACATGATGCTAAACGTTTTCAGTAGAGGGCACTGGAGAGACATTGCAGGAGGAGAGGGTTTTCTGTCCTGGTCTGGTGAATTTGCTTAGCCTAGCTTCTGCAGACTTGGACAGCTTTTTCAGCATGCAATCATTCCAGTGCACAGTGGTCAGCAACCTAATGGCCAGCAGCTTATCCTGACGTACAACTTGGATGGCTTTGTAGTGGAGTGCCACCCCAAGAAACCAATTTATTAACTGCTTTCCCCAACACCTTAGAGGGCCAATTTCCAGCAAGTTACACCAGTGCAGCACCTGCAGCTACTTCTCTGCCATTTAGTGAATTACTAACATACCCTACTGTCACAAAATGAATTGTGCCCCCCCAAATGACTGTCAACTTGGCTAGGCCATGAGTTCCAGCATTGTGTGATTGTCCACCATTTTGTCATCTGATGTGATTTTCCTGTGTGTTCTAAATCCTATCTCTATGATGTTAATGAGGTGAGATCAACAGCAGTTATGTCAGTGAGGCAAGACTCAATCTACAAGATTAAGTTTTGTTTTAAGCCAATCTCTTTTGAGATGTAAAAGACAGAAACGAGCAGAGAGACATGAGGACTTCATACCATCAAGAAACAAGAGCCAGGAGAATAGCACATCCTTTGGATCTGGGGTCCCTGTGCTGAGAAGCTCCTCAACCAGGGGAAGACTGAAGGCAGGGACATTCCTCCAGAGCTGACAGAGAGAGAAAGCCTTCCCCTGGAGCTCATACCCTGAATTTGGACTTCTAACTTACTAGACTATGAGAAAATAAATTTCTCTTTGTAAAAGACATCCACTTGTGGTTTTTCTGTTATACAGCATTAGATGACTAAGACACCTCCCCAACAAGTTCTAGATCTCAGCCCTGCCTACGAGGAGTGGGGGAATGTATATTGGGGTGAACTATTCCTTGAGTACTCTATTTCTGAGAAAGTGGCTGCTCTTATATCTGCTAGTTCTATATTCTTTAACACTGTCTTTATTTCTTACTAACCAATCTCTTGTCACTCTAATGTTATAATTAATAATTCCTTGTATTAAACTTCCTTTGTCCAAAGTGCTATGTGGTTTTTGTCTCTTGATCCAACCATGACTGATTCAAAGCCATTTTTTATACTTCTCTTATATTCTGACCTATCAATTTATTTCCTTTGTGTCACAACGGCATCATTCCACTAACTTATGAACTATGCTACACATCATTAAACCAAACTAAATACATCTATTTAGATTTTGGACCCCACCCTCTGTGTACAGTTTTTCTCCCCCTTTCTTTTATAATCTATGCCACATCAACCATTCTTACTTATTAACAATAAAAATTTGAGAATACTTTCCTATATAATCCTTGATTCAATTCTAAATCCAAATAATAATTAAAGCCTAATTAGAAATTTACAATGAAACAATAAAATATCACATTTTAAATTTTATGAGGCTAAATCTACATTTACTAGAAATGACATTACATTGAATGCCTTCATTGCTTAGCTAGAAAGAGTAAAAAACAAAAAAAAAAAAGGAAACTCAATATTTAAAATTTAACTTACTATTTTTAATAGAAATAAAGTAATTCTAAAGGATTTAAGAAAAATACCTCACTAATGATAATAAACTTAACAATACTGGAAACAGAAAAAGAGTAAAACTGATGAATAAGTGTGAAAATTTATTCTTTGGGAAGATACATATGATTTGTTGTGTTCAGTCACCCCTTACTTACAGGATTATATTAGGTGAATGAAGAATGAAAGAAGTAATACATATACGCAACCAAGGGCAATAGGAAGGAAAAAAGAAGAAAGAAAGAAAGTGTAATGCTAAATGTGCAGGCCATTTTTAAAATAAATAAAATTCAAAATTTATCCCTGAATAAAACTCTTAGAAAAAGAGAAATAGAAGGATATTTCTTTAGCGTGATCAAGAATCCTACGTAAAGTCAACATTCAACATTATATTTGAACATAAAATAATGAAAGAATTACCACAGAATCACAAAACATAGTAAGTTTAAAAAAGAAAAGATTACAAAGAGAAAAAATAGTATGGTCTCAATGTCCAGTATGTATCTATAATCACACACACACACACACACACACACATTACATCAAACTGTTAAGAAATTAAAGCCATAACTAGAGGTTATTTTTCCTACATTTGGAGAGATAGCTACAGTCCTCTAATAAGTGTCATTGCTGAGGGTGGCGTGATGGGACTGGCACTTCCACACAGTGCTGGGAATGTAAACCGGGTATTCATTCTGGAACACCTTGTAGTAACGCATATTCTGGATCTTTCAAAGGCAGTGTAATTTGACCCAGTAATCCCACAACTAGAAATCTAACACAAGAAAATTAAAAAGATTTTAATCATATATAAAGAAATTTACTGCAGTATTATATAAGAGCTTAAGACATACAAAATTGTTTTACAATGGGAGAATGTTTAATTATATGAAAGCCACGCTATAGAAACATGAGAGTGTCCCGAATCATATTATCAAATAATATTGACATGGGTAAATAGTTACAATATAATTTTAAGTGATAAAGAAGGTACGAAACTACACCCACAATATGATTCTTCTTCTACAGACAGGATGTGAAAAAAAAAAGAAGAAAGAAAGTGAAGGTGGAGAGAGGAACTGATGAAGGAAAGGAGAAAAAAATTAAAATCTCTAGGCAAATACCCTAAAGTGTCTTATAGTATATATATCTCTGAGGCAGCCTTGTTGGCTCAGTGGTTAAAGGCTTGGCTGCTAACTGAAAGGTCTGTGGCTCAAACCCACCAGCTGCTCCGCAGAAGAAGGATGTGGCAGTCGGCTTCCATTAAAATTTACAGCCTTGGAAAACCTATGGGGCAGTTCTACCCTGCCCTATAGGGTTGCTATGATTGGAATTGATTTGATGGCAGTGGGTTTGATTTGATTTACATATCTCTGGGTGATTATGAGTAGTTTTTAATTGTATCATATATTTCTATATTTTCTCTTATTTCTGCAAACATTAGTTATCTGTTTGATAAGCATAAAAAATAATTGACCTTGTTTTTGATGTAAAACCATACTTTATACTTTAGTCTCTTTAAAATAGAGTTATCAGGTTTGGAGTACAAATAAAAGCTAATAGTTTTGATGAGGTAATGGCCATCATTGGGTTTTCATGAAAGCCATCTTATTTCTAGAATGATTCCTTTGAACCAGTCAAGGATTTATTCTGCCTGAGAAACCAAGCTTCCTTCAAGGGCTTTTGAAATGAAAATCTGGAGTTCCAGTGTCTGGGCATATGAAATAAAGCTCTCTTAAAATCACAAAAGACTAAATTTAAAATCATTTCTCTGTGTTGGAGGGAAATTTATTAGTCCATCCCACACTCCAACCACTCATTATTCTACTTGTTCATTTATTGGCTGAGTATTTACTGAGTGCCTACTATAGACTAGTTTGCCAGGATACAAAGGCAAATAAGAAATGATCCTTGGGTCACAGTCTAGCAAGTTAAACTTGTGATTTACTCAAGCCTAGCTAGAAAAAAATAAGTTTAGATTAAAAATAAATAGCTAAATTTTACCAAAAGAAATCCCAATTTTTCTTAAACATTTTATTTCTTTAAATGGTCCTTAATATGTGTTACATTTTTAAATATAAAAACTCATGATCATTCAGATTGGGCTGTTTTGATAACATTTTATTAATACTTAAAAATTGTAATGTTGTAGAAGAGTCTGTATACTAAAAATTGAATAAATGATGTCTATATTTGAAAACCTAAATGTTCCAGCTGTGAAAGTTTTAAGACTCCACCTTATTCAAAATAGTTTCTGAATCAAATTTGAAACATAATAGCCAGTAGAAAATAAATAACTTCATTCAGTCAGGCTATTTTTGCAAATATAAAAAAACTTTAAATAAATGGCATGGAATATTTCTGGTTGTCCCCCAATATATGTTCCTCTCCTTCCCTCAGCCAGAGCATCCAGGTTAGTTCATGGCTGCACAACTCCCTTGCAGCTAGTATGGTCATGCGACCATATTCTGGCCAATGGAATGTAACCAGAAATGGTAGACACATTTCTTGGAAGTGTTCTCCAGGCCTGGCGACATGACTTTTCCTGCTTTTTTTTTCCTTCTTCTTGATGGTCGGAATGTAGATGGGCTGGCTGGATAGGGAGCTGCCATCTTGAACCACAAAATGGAAGCTGAGTGCTAAGAGTGGCAGAACACAAGACAGAAGGATCCTGAATCCCCAATAATTTTGGAACCAATATATCAACTCTAGATTGCCTATATTTACATGAGGGAGAAACGAACTGTCTTAAATCCATTGTTTTTGGGGTCTTCTCTCACTCATGATCGAATCTAACTATTAAAAAAATGGCAGATATCCCAGCCTAGCTTTTCTATTCTGCTTCCACTCAGGTATCCTAACTGTTCCTTACTCTGTGTTGAGAAGCGCCTCTCAATTTGATAGCACTGACAACTCAAGCTAACTATAATCTTTGGAATATTGTTTAGCTTTTAAACTCGCACAGGACTTGGGATCAGTAAACCTGTCAAGGACTTGCAATGTGACCTTGCTGTCATATAATACTTCTGTCCTCAGTTTCCCTATTTATCAAATGAGGACAGTAACTACTATCATGATAATAATAACATCCATTTATAATTCTTGCAGTGATGCTGTGAGGTCCTCATCATAATTGACTGCACATAAGGAAATGGAGTTTTAGAGAGGTTAGGTAAATTTCCCAAGGTTATACAGCTTAGTAAGTGGTGGAACAGAAATTCAAACTCAGGTAAGTCTATTCTAAATACTATGATCCTTCAGAAACACTTTATTACCTTCTACTTCTTGTCTGTGAACAGTAACTGAGGTAATCTGTGCAGAGCACATTATGCGTGGATTATCTTCCTCTCTGCTCTTACATGTTGGTGAAATGAAAGCATTTTGCTTTCATTCTCTTCCATATATACAAACTTACATTAAGACAGCTTTGTGAAAGAATCAGGCTGGATGATTTCCATGTTTAAATGAAAATATCATAGAATACAATTTTACCCTTGAAGAATCCCAGGCCCAGTCATTTTTCAACAGATTGAATGCATTAAGCTTTTGTGTATACATAGACCCATGCTGGAAGATATACAAAGTTAATCGCAGAGTAACAATTCCTGCCCTCTAAGAATTTATAACCTAAAATATATCACAGAGACGCAGGCTCAAATACACAAATTCAAACAAACATCAACACATGAATAAAGAAGAACAGCACAACCTTTCATTTCTGTGTTGAACAGAACCACTTTTAACATACACACACAAATTAGGATAATACTTAAACAGAAATCAGGACCCTCCTGAATGGAAGGGATGGAGAATGTGTCTAAAGGGGGAAGGTATCCTCTCAATTAAGTTCACACACCAGCATTTCTCTAGCCATTGTATTTCTCTAGACCCGCAGTCCCATGAAACCAAGCTCTCAGGCACAAGGGTTCAAAGGTACTTTTGCACAAACTATTTATTCAGCAAAATGGCCTTGGAAAAGTGAAGCTCTTTCAAAGACTGAAAAAGAAACAAACAAAATTTTCAAATGATTATGTTTTCAGCAAAAAGTGTAATTTAGAAGCAAAGATTTTCTTCCAGGTTTTGACATTTAGAAGCAAGCATGGCTTCTGGGAACCCTTGTGCCTTTTCCATTAGGCATTTAGATACTGGGAAATAAATTTAGAAAAAATAAATCAGTAATAAGGTTCACAGCAGAACCTTAAACCAACTAGCCAAAATTTTTAAGTCCTTTCTAAGTATATTCTAGTAAATAAAGCTGCAAAAGTTAGTGCTTCTTTATGGTGTTTTTCATCGTGAATGAAATACTTTCTTGCCTCATTTCTGGAAGGTCCAAGTTATACTTCCCTTAAGCAGTGGATCTCTGTACTGGTTAAATCAAACACCTTCCACCCCTCTCCCACTGCTCTGTTGCTCAAATTCCCTTCCCTCAAACCTGACTTTCATTTAGGAAAAACTTCTCACTATAAATTTAAGTAAGTCAGGCCCATTCTGCTCCTCCTGGAAGCTTTAAAGAAAGTGAAGTTTCGACTGCAGCCCCTGGACAAATCTACCACCTGTATATGAAGAGACTAAAAAACAAACAACATTACAAATAAACAAACAAAGCAAAACCCTACCTTCACTCCCACTTGTGAACTGTGTTTGGCAGATTAACCTGAAATTTAGAGTGGGAAAGATTCTGCCGTGATTCTATGGCTGAATATAAAGACAGCCTCAAGCTGAGGGTTTTCATCTTCACCTGATTTATTCCTTCCTTTCCTCCATCTATTTCATTCCCAAGGCAGGGACTCAATCTTTTCTCCTATTGAAGTCATTGAAAAGCTGAAATCTATCTTTTCCAAGCAAAACAATTTCAATTCATCATATTGCAGTCACATTGATAGGTGTTAACGGATAAAATAAAGCATCAAGAACCCCCCTATTGACTCATGGGAGCTTTCTTGAACATTCTTGGTGCCCTGGGGCAGCTCAATCCAATCTCTTCCATGATTTATTAATTTATTTACCTATTCAGCAAACGTTATTGAGTGCCCATTGTGTGGCCACACACCACGCTAGCTACTTGTTGCTTAACACTTATTTGATATTTAGCTGATGCTGACATACATTGATCGAACTTTCTGATTCACACCTCTTACCTTCCCGACTAAAATAAAAGCTCTTTGAGGGTGGGGGCCATACCTTATTCTTCTCTTCATTGCCTAGCAGAGACCCTAACAGTATTTTCTCAGTAAGTATTTCGTATTATCGATGGTTTAAGCTATATATTAAGTCTTTATAAGGCCTCAAACCATTGCAACCCTTTTCTCAATTAAAATTTTTGAAGTTTCTTTCTGGTCTATGGACTATAGTGGGTACAATTCACATTTCTGCAAGTCAGAAGGAAATTGAATTTCCATCTTTGGGGATTCACCTACATTTCAGACACTGCCAGATGTTCTGGTTACACATGCCTGCTTTGTGAATACAATGAGCTCAACTTATTTTATTGACTGCATCAAAACAATGACTAATTTTATTCCAGACTCCACACAGGGCCACAAAACTGTAGCTGCCATAATGATATTATAAGAACTTGAATACTTCAGCTCAATGCTTGCCAACTAGAAACACACCTTAGGTGATATGGGTTGGCTTGAGAACGTTCTTGGGAAGGTGAGTGTCTTTTCAGTCTTTAGTCACTCCTTGGACATAGGCATACAATTGCTCTATATACCTTAAAAATAAACAACCTTAAGTTCAAGAAATTTATAGCATTTAATTAATTGAAAATAGAGCATATTTTGAAACTTCTCTATAGTTAGTACATTTTTTAAATAAAGAACTATTTTAAACCACCCAACAATATTAATTTAGTATTACAATAAAAGCATAGTAATTCAGTTCTAAATAGCACATTTCATAATTTTTCATTCAGCTCATAAACAACAATTAAGTATTTACAATGTGCCAAATACTGTACAAGGGGGCAAGGCATACAGCCCTTAAGAGGATAGAAAGTATAGAATTTAAAGTCTGGTAGAAAATAAAGATATTGTAGAAGGCAGTCATAAGTATGATGAGTGCTATAGGAGACCTAGCCTCCCATAAGTTGCTAAATATATCCAAACCTCAGTTTTTCTCATCTGTAAAATGAGGATAATCATAGTAATTTTCTCTTAAGGTTGCTGTGTGTATTAAATGAAGTAAATGCACTTGTTAGTTGCTGTTGTTGTTAGGCGCTATCACAGATTGAATTATGTCCCCCTCAAAAACGTGTGTATCAATTGAGCTGGGCCATGATTCCTGGTTTTGTGTGATTATCCTATATGTTGTAAATCCTGCCTCCATGATGTTAATGGAGGAGGTTAGGAAGCAGTTGTGTTAGTGAGGCAGGACTCAATCTGCAAGATTGGATTGCGTTTTGAGGCAATCTCTTCAGATATTAAAGAGGTAAGTGAGCAGAGAGACAGGGGGACCTCATACCACCAAGAAAGCAGCGCCAGGAGCACAGTGCATCCTTTGCACCCGGGGTCCCTGCCCAGAGAAGCTCCTAGCCTGGGAGAAGATTGATGAGAAAGCTGACAGGAGAGAAAGCCTTCCTCTGGAGCTGACATTCTGGATTTTGAGCCTACTTTACTGTGAGAAAATAAAATCCTCTTTGTTAAAGCCACCCACATGTGGTATTTCTGTTATAGCAGCACTAGGTGATTAAGACAGGTGCCTTCGAGTCAGTTCCCACTCATAGTGACCCTATGTACCACAGAACAAAACACTGCCCGAACCTGAACCATGCTCACAATCATGGTTATGCTTGAGCCCATTGTTGCAGCCACTGTGTCAATCCACCTGGTTGAGGGTTTTCCTCTTTTCAATGACCCTGTACTTTACCAAGCATGATGTCCTTCTCCAGGGACTGATCCCTCCTGACAACATGTCCAAAGTATGTAAGACACAGTCTCACCATCCTTGCTTCTAAGGAGCATTCTGGTTGAACTTCTTCCAAGACAGATTTGTCCGTTCTTTTGGCAGGTCATAATATGTTCAATATTCTTTGCCAGCACCACAGTTAAAAGGTGTCAATTCTTCTTCTGTCTTCCTTATTCATTGTCTGGCTTTCGCCGGCATATGATGTGATTGAAAATACCATGGTTTGGGTCAGCCCACCTTAGTCTTCAAGGTGACATCTTTGCTCTTCAACACTTTAAAGAGGTCCTTTGCAGCAGATTTACCCAATGCAATGTGTCTTTTGATTTCTTGACTGCTGCTTCCATGCCTGTTGATTGTGGACCCAAATAAAATGAAATCCTTGACAACTTCAACCTTTTCTCTGTTTGTCATGATGTTGCTTATTGGTCCAGTTGTGAGGATTTTTGTTTTCTTTATGTTGAGGTGTAATCCATACTGAAGGCTATGGTCTTTGATCTTCCTCAGTAAGTGCTTCAAGTCCTCTTGTCTTTCAGCAAGCAAGGTTGTGTCGTCTACATATCGCAGGCTGTTAATGAGTCTTCCACTAATCCTGATGGCCCATTCTTTGTCATATAGTCTGGCTTCTATGATTGTTTGCTCAGCATACAGATTGAATAGTTATGGTGAAAGGATACAAATTTGATGCACGCCTTTCCTGACTTTAAACCATGCAATGTCCCTTTGTTCTGTTTGAACAACTGCCTTTTGACCTACGTACAGGTTCCTCATAAGCACAATTAAGCATTCTGAAATTCCCATTGTTCGGAATGTTATCCACAATGTGTTATGAGCCACACAATTGAATGCCTTTGCATAGTCAATAAAACACAGGTAAACATCCTTCTGGTATTCTCTGCTTTCATCCAGGATCCATCTAACATCAGCAATGATATCCCTGGTTCCAGTTTTCCTCATCTGTAAAATGAGGATAATCATAGTCATTTTCTCTTAAGGTTGCTGTGTGTATTAAAAAAAAAAAAAAAAAAAACCAAACCTGCTGCCATCGAATCGATTCCGACTCATAGAGGCCCGATTTATGATGAAATAAAGTATTAGGATATTATAATTCCTCAATAAATGTCAGCTGTAGCCATTGTAACCTCTATGGTTACATGATGACAGGAGAATGCATGACAGGGTCATCCATACTGGTCTTAAGGGTCTGGGAAGTGATGTTAAGGAAAAGTAACAGTAAGCTGAATAAAGTAGGAGAGAGTGTATGAGGCAGAGGAAATAACACATTTACAAGTTTAAAGGGCTGGAAATGAGGGATGGTGTACCTCATTTGAGGAACTACAGCCGTGCTATCCAATGTAATAGTCATTAAAAGCATATGGCTATTTAAATTTAAATAAATTATAGATAAATAAACTTCAAAATTCAATTCCTCAGTCACACTACCCACATTTCAAGTCCTCTACAGTCACATGCGGCTAGTGGCTACCATATTGAAGAACACAGATATAGAACCTTTCTATCATTGAAGTAAGTTCTATTGACAGCACTGAACTAAAGTTTAAAATGTCTTGAATTTGGAGAACCAAGGAAACAATGGTGGCTCACGAAGCTGGAGAAGCAGGTAAGGGCCAGGGGTTATGGAGGACCTTCTGAGTCACGTAATTGATTTTGGATTTTATCCTAAAGACAACGGGAATCTTTTCTTAACAAATCATCTATTTTAATAAAATAAATTGAAATTAAACTACCTTTTATTCCAAAAGCCTTATATAAATTGTTTAATTGTTGTTGCATAACTCGCTTTTATGATATAAGCTTCCACTGTGGAAAAATTGAAGCAGTGGGGATTCCATTCGTGTTTAATGCACTGAGATTCTGTGACTTATCCAAAACCAAATAGCAGCCAATCAGTCAAAACTAGGATCCAAGTCTCCTGCCTTGTAACCAAAAGAGTCTGTCACTAAATCTAACCACATTATATGCATTTGCTTACTCGCAAAGAAACATTTAGAAAAGATACTAGTATTTCTGTCCAGAGATTTTATTTTAAAAACAAATATTTATGCCACCAAAATGTTGAAAGCACACTTTTGAAATGATTTTTTTCCAGTTTACTGTCTACAAACAGCCTATAATTTTACCTCTAATTTTCCTATCGCAGGAAAGTTAGAGAGACTTCTACATGGAAAACCAAGTAACCTTGAGAAGGGTAAAATACTGGCACAGTTGTTAAGAGTGGCATTGAGAATCGAGTGGAAGACATGTACAAAACTCAACGAATACTCACATTGTCCTTGTATGATGGTCACCGCCATGCTTTTAAGTGTGATGAGGTCTTTTATTAATGAACTTAACAATATTTTTTTAAAAATTGCTGCTATTCTGTTAGCAGTGTGCATTCCTTGCATTATTAATCTCTCTAACCCCTTCGTGTCCTTACTTTCTAGCTATAAGAACACTTAAACAAATAATAGGGCCCAATAAAATTCTTCATTGCAAAGAATGCTATGTGAGGTCCAGGACAACAATATAAACATTTTCCATATTTCAAGGAAAACAGAATTCATATTAAAGCCAACTTATAGTGGGATGGTTTTATTGGGCTTTATTCTTGACTTCAACTTGACCTTCTCAAGAGCTTGTGAAGGTTACGATGCTTATTCACAAGAAACTCTTCATTATAAATGGAGAGATATGTCAGGACCAACAAAGCAATCTACAAATTATTAGGCATTATATTCAGCCACATAGTTATAATGTACAGCTCTCAGAAATGTTGAGGATGGATGGCATAGTCAAATGAATTGATTAAATAAATCATTTGCTAGCTGAACTCTGATTTCACAGTATATTTATTTCTTCAACTTAGTTTCTTAACTCTATGAAAACCTCCAAAGTATAGGGTCTGGCTATAAGTGATCACCAAATTAATTCACTTAAGATCAAATTTATTTAAATTTATTCGTTCAACTTCTACCAGATCTATTATTTATCAATCCAGTGTATTTATTATTCTATAGCTGCGGTCACAGCTACCTATGCCAATATTTCCAAATAAGGCTCACTAATTTAAAAAGGAGACCAAGAAACAGACTGAGTCAAAACCCTTGCTTTGCACTATTCAGCAGACAAATTCCACATCATCATCAATTCTCCACAAAATGAGACTTTCTTATAATTATGCATCCATGGAAATAGCCTAAAACATTGGCAACCAGAACGAGCTTTCCAGCAGCTGCCGATGGATGAACCCAGAAGTCACTGATAGAAGCTGAGCAATTCCACACCCAAAAAACTTGAATATATGCACTTGAAATTTGTTTGTGTGAAGCTTTCAGTTAAAAGGGAGAAATGTTTTAAAAATTCACATTAAAAATTTTGTCTAAGCTAATTATCAACATCCTGATTCATAAAGTAAAATCAAGGAATCCATAGTTCACAGACTGATGAGTTAGAAAGCAAGTAGATCCTTGTTATGAAGGGAATTCTGAGGGGGTTAAATAGAAATTGCCTGTCAATAAGCACCACAGCACAAATTTACCTCCACACATTTTCAAGTCATCAATCATAGACGAATAAATCTACTGCAACTTCTAAAAGTCACAAAAGATCTTAAAAGTTGTGTCAAGAACAAAGGTTTCCATTCATTCATTTAAAAATTCTATGCATTGGGAATCTACCATGAAAAAAAAATTTTTTTTTAATCTTTAAATTTTAAATCAGTGCAACTTATTGGCACAATTTAGAGGAATAAAATATTACTTGAGTTGCATATATCTGTGAAGAACAGTCATTCTTTAGCTAAACCTTTGGGGAAATGGATTTTCTTTAGGCCCTTTATTTACACATTTTTCTTCGACTTAATGGCTGACAAGTGACCATTTCATTATTATGGACTGTCTGTCTGCTTTCCAAGGATGTGGAGGAAACAAGAAAGACATGGTCTCTGTTCTCATGGGCCTAGGGTGAGTAAGAAAAAAAAGTATGGTTTAACAAGAACTTGTATTTGATCCTTCACCCTGTGAGGTGGCCAGGGAAGTTATCCTTAATCCTGCTTTACTGATTAGAAAATCAAAGCCCTACTAAGAAAAATAACTTCCTCTTCAACTCCATTATTATGTGGAACAACTTTTACTTGAGCAAAATTAATCCATATCTGATTTCAATACTACTGTATATGTCTCTAGGGTTTACCAAGTTTAAAATTAGACAACTTGTAAATGCGCTGACTGATCAAAGAATTCATAGAATTTAAGAACTATATAGGAACTTGCTTACAGAATATTCCTGTCATTTTACAGATGAGGAAACTGAGGACCAAGAATCTGATCAAATCCACAGTTATTTTGGGTGTAAAATTAGGATAGGAAGCAAGGTCTCCTAAATACATTATTGATGTTTCTGAAACACTACATTGTTCCTCAAATTTTCATATTTCCATAGCAACCAGGATGTTATCTAAGACGACAAAAAATATCATCAATATCCTCTCTGGAGAAGAACATTGCATTTCATAATGCCTAGAATAGTCTAAAACCTTTGAGAAGCAGATGAAAATAAAATTAAACATGCATTAAATGGAAGCAATGTGGTTCTTTAGTTTAAAAAAAAAAAAGTGGCAAATCATTGGTGCAATTCAGAGGAATAAAATATTACTTGAGTTGCAATTATCTGTGAAGAACAGTCATTCCCTAGCCAGCACCTATGGGGAAATTGATTGTTTCTTTAGGCCCTTTGTTTACACATTTTTCTCAGACTTAATGGCTGACGAGTGACCATTTCATTATCATAAGGTGGCTTTTCTCTTCTCCAGGTTGATACTTCTCTTCCCTGTGCTTAACAGCAGCAGTAGTGTGTTCTGAAGACTTATTTTAAGTATGTGGATACACCTTGGTTTTCATTCCCAAGTTGGCTTAGTGAATGGTTTTGTGACAGTGTCCTAAGTTCTCAAACATTTGCTATTAGTAAGAGATGAGGTGCATTTGCTCAGATGTACAATTACTCACATATTTGTCCTGTTTTCTCTCAGTGGTAAAATAAGAATGTATCTGTCCTCCCAAGTCAAGGAGAGCAGATTCATGACTCTGTAAACCTTGGCCTAAAGTTCACCTAGCTAGTAGTATTTTGGTCCGGAAAGGCCTCTATTCATACCTCTTCCTCCTGCCCAGACCTACACTAATCAGTGCAGATATCAATCCACTTACCTTTAAAGGATGGAAGCTACTTAGGAAGTCTTAAAGGCCACAGTGGTTAAGAGCATGGATACAGGAACAAGACAACCTGAGTTTGAATCTCAAGCTATACAGCCTTGTGCAAAATACCTTACTTGTGTGTACTTCAATTACCTCATCTTTAAAATATAGGTATAAATTGTCCCTGCCTCATATGCTTGTTGTGAGAACTAAATGAGATAATTCAAGGAAAATGAGAATTAAATAATTTTTTTTCATGTAAAGTGCTTAGAACAGTACATGTTACACAGTAAGAACAGGACGTGAGTTAGCTATCTGTATTGGCTTTTATCTTTTCACTTGAAAAATGTTATTCACAGACTTCCTTTCATTGCTCTAAACAGTATTGGTTGCATGCCTTGTTTATAACTTGGCTTAATAGTGTTACACCTCTAGGACCTCTATCATCTCTAAACTACACACACACACAGGGAATAATGTCCTGGAAAGAAAGAGAGTTGTCCATTATTACTTGGTGGAGAAGAATGAGATTTGCCTCCACTGCTCCCTCCCAGAGATTAGAAAGTAGCATGGCACTCTTCACTTTCAAAGAAGCATGGTAATGCTCAGGCAGGAAATATGAATAGAGTATGCAGTGTATCTAGTCTTTATCACATGACAGGTGCTATTCTAAGTACGTGATTCATTGTAATGCTATGAGGCTGGTACTATTAGCATCCCCATTTTATAGGCAAAGAGACAGAAGCAAAGCCACTTACCCAGGGGCACACAGCTGAAAATTGGAAGAGGCAGGGATTTGAATCCAGGTATTTCAGTTTCATAGTCTGGCTCTTAATTACTCTGCAGCCTCTCATTGTAAAATTCTCAAAGTAAATCTGGAATAATCTTCTGCAAAAAGTCATGAAAATAGGAAGCATGCAAATTTTTACGTATACCACAGTAGATTTTCACAAGGATATTTAACTCAAAGTGACTTAAACAAGAAGGAATGTTATCTGCTTACATCACTAGATGTCTAGAAGATGACAGAATTCAGACAGAGTTCAGTCAGGATTCTGTGTCCTTTTCCCTGCCATTCTCTGGCCTCAGTCTTTCTTCCATACACGTGATTACAAGGAGATTGGCTTCTACAGCCAAGGCAAAGAGCAAGATTCATTGTTCACCCCCAGCAGTAGAGACAGAGAAACTGGCTTCTTGCTTTCTCTTAAGATGAAGGCACTTTCCTTAAGACTCATTGACTCAAAAAAATCACATGCCTATTTCTGAACCAGTCATTGACAAAGGAGACATCAATTCCTTGACCAGCTTAGACTCATAAGAGCCCAGCCCTGGGGCTGGGTGTTGGGGTCAGTTTTTGGTTTTGTTTTCCCCAACCACATGGACTTCAGGTGTGAAGACTTCATGCTAGAAAGGAGGAAAGGGAGAATGGATGTTGGGGAGGACACCAATAGCACTCCCTATAATGGAGACACAACACTAAGAAGACAGAAGCAGCAGCAACCACCACTGATATTTTGTGAGCAATTACCATGTGCTAGGCTAAATTTATTACCAACATTACCTCATTTAACCCTCACAACATTCTTACCAGGAAGAAACTATTATGATCTGGAGTCCCTGGGTAGAGCAAACCCAGTTAAGTGTTTGGCTGCTAACCAAAAGTTTGGTGGTTCAAGCCTACCCAGAGGTGTGTGGGGTTTCCATGAGTGGGAATTGACTCAAAGGCGGGGAGAGGAGGTTATTATTACCCCTATTTTACAAATAAGAGAACAGATAATTCTCAGGGCTATTTAGCAATTTGCCTGAAGTCACACAGCTACCAATCAAACTCAGGTCATATTCCAAGCCTGGTAGAAAGCTCTTTTCTTCCATTGGGAATTCTGAATCTTTCTGCTGCCTTAAGACGAATGCATCTCCTTCTCCCCAGCATAATAATGCTGATGGAAGTTTTCATGCTCTAAATTAACATACAAGAAGAGAAAAATGTGGCAAATTTTTAAGATAATATTTTCACTTCTCTCTTGGGAGAGAACAGTCTTTGCAGCCCCATATGAAGCCTTGGCAAATGGGAGGTGGCATTAGAGACAAAATGAAATGAAGAGAACGTTAACAATTTACTATAAACAATTTTTCAATTGAAAAAAAACAGGAAATGTGCCAGAAGGCTGTGGATTGGAGGTCAACACCTGCTCCTCCCTGCATGTGTCCACAGTCCCTGACATCTCATCTGCTGGGAAATCAGACTGCACTGAGATGCCGGCAAAGCCAGGGAGTACCAGGGCCTTTCTGCCAGCTACTGCCAGGTCTTAGCCTCCAGAATGCTACCCAGTGACACCATACTTCATGAAATGACTTGCCCAACCCCTTTTCAGTGTGGCAAAATAAAGACCGAGTGTAACTTTACTTGGGGAACAAATGCCTCAGTGCCTCACTGGTGTATGCCATAAGTGACATATATTGCATCACTGATAATGTGAATTCACAGGACTCTTTGGCAGTAGAGAAATGGAATATTCAGAAAATACTGAGTTCTTACCATGGCTAAGTACTGCTATTCATTAACAAAAAACTTGGCTTGAGGTACCAGTTTCTTGTGGGTGATTTTTTTTTTTTTAAATCCAAAGTTGTAGATGAACAACATTCTTACTACTTTTCCAGGCCTGTAGTTGAAATTTTCTAGTCTACAGTTCATTCATAGGAAGTCCTTCCTACACCCAGTCTTATACTGGTAGTTCAAAGGCTTATGGCTGGTACTCTCCTTTCTGAATAGAAATTAAAGGCAAAGGTCATAGACTTTAATATCTATATCTGGTTCTAAACCCCTGCAACTCTCACACATCTGTCAGTTTATAGTATTGTGGGGCTTGTGTGTTGCTGTGATGCTGGAAGCTATACCACTGGTATTCAAATACCAGTAGGGTCACCCATGGTAGACAGGATTAAGCTGAGCTTCCAGACTAAGACAGGCTGGGAAGAAGGGCCTGACAGTCTACTTCTGAAAGAAATTAGCCACTGAAAACCTTATGAATAACAGCAGAACATTTTCTGATATAGGGCCAGAAGATGAGGCCCTCAGGTTGGAAGGCACTCAAAAGATGATAGGGGAAGACCTGCCTCCCAAAGTAGAGTCGATCTTAATGACATGGATGGAGTAAAGCTTTCGGGACGTTCATTTGTTGATGTGGCACAACGAGAAGAAACAGCTGCAAATACCCATTAATTATTGGAATGTACAATATACAAAGTATGAATCTAGGAAAATTGGAAATCATCAAAAATGAAATGGAACACCTAAACATCGATATCCTAGGCATTAGTGAGTTGAAATGGACTGGAACTGGCCATTTTGAATCAGACGATAATATGGTCTACTATGTAGGGAATGACAAACTGAAGAAAATGGCCTTACAGCCATCATCAAAAAGAACATTTCAAGATTTATCCTAAAGTACAACACTGTCAGTTATAGGATAATATCTACACACCTACAATGAAGACCAGTTAATACAACTATACTTCAAATCTATGCACCAACCACTAAGGCCAAAGATGAAGAAATGAATATTTTTACCAACTTCTGCAGACTGAAATAGATTGAACATGCAACCAGGATGCATGAAAAATTACTAGTGATTGGAATGCCAAATTTGGAAACAAAGAAGAAGGATTAGTGTTTGGAAAATATGGCCTTGGTGATAGAAACAATGCTGGAGATTAGATAATAGAGTTTTGCAAAACCAATGACTTCTTCATTGCAAATACCTTTTTCAACAACACAAAGAGCAACTATATACGTGGTCCTCACCAGATGAAATACACAGGAACCAAACTGACTACATTTGTGGAAAGAAACAATGGAGAAGCTCAGTATCATCAGTCAGAACAAGGCCAGGGCCAACTGTAGAACAGACCATCAATTGCTCATATATATTTTTTTTTAAGTTCAAGTGGAAGCTGAAGAAAAAAGAACAAGTCCACGAGAGCTAAAAAATGACCTTGATTATATCCCACCTGAATTTAGAGACCATCTCAAGAATAGATTCGATCCATTGAACACTAGTGACTAGGGGCTAGGCAAATGTAGAATGACATCAAGGACATAATATATGAAGAAAGCAAGAGAGCATTAAAAAGACAGGAAACAAAGAAAAGACCAAAATAGACATCAGAAGAGACTCAGAAACTTGCTCTTGAATGTCAAGCAGCTTAAGAAAAAGGAAGAAATGATGAAGAAAAACAGCTGAACAGAAGATTTCAAAGGGCGGCTCGAGAAGACAAGGTAAAGTATTATAATGACATGTGAAAAGAGTTGGAGATAGAAAACCCAAAGGGAAGAACACGCTTGGCATTTCTCAAGCTGAAAGAACTAAAGAAAAAATTCAAGAGTCGAGTTGCAATAGTGAAGAATTCTGTGGGCAAAATACTGAATGATGCAGGAAGCATCAAAAGAAGATGGAAGGAATATGCATAATCACTATACCAAAAAGAACTGGTCGAGGTTCAACCATTTCAGGATGTAGCACATGATCAAGAATCAATGATATTGAAGAAAGAAGTTCAAGCTTCACTGAAGACATTGGCAGAAAACAAGTCTCCAGGAATTGACAGAATATCAATCGACATGTTTCAACAAAGAGATGCAGCGCTGGAAGTGCTTACTCATCTATGCCAAGAAATTTGGAAGACAGCTACCTGGCCAATCAACTGGAAGAGATCCATATTTCTGCCTGTTCCAAAGAAAGGTGATCCAATCCAATGGGGATATTATCAAACAATATCATTAGTATCACACACGAGTAAAATTTTACTAAAGATCATTCAAAAGCAGTTGCAGCAGTACATTGACAGGGAACTGCGAGAAATTCAAGCTGGAACCAGGGATATCCTTGCTGATGTCAGATAGATCCTGACTGAAAGTAGAGAATACCAGGAAGATGTTTACCTGTGTTTTATTGACTATGCAAAGTTATTCAACTGTGTGGATCATAAAAATTATGGATAACATTATGAAGAATGGAATTCCAGAACACTTAATTGTGCTCATGAGGGACTGGTACATAGATCAAGAGGCAGTCATTCGAACAGAACAAGGGGATACCAGTAGTTTAAAGTCAGGAAAAGTGTGTGTTAGAGTTGTATCTTTTCGCCATATTTATTCAATCTGTATACTGAGCAAATAATCCGAGAAGCTGGACTATACAAAGAAGAACAGGGCATCAGGATTGGTTGGAGGGAGACTCATGAACAACTTGCAATATACAGATGACACAACCTTGCTTGCTGAAAATGAAGAGGACTCGAAGTACTTGTTGATGAAGATCCAGACCACAGTCTTCAGTTTGGATTATACCTCAACCTCAAGAAAACAAAAACCCTCACAACTGGACCAATAAGAAACATGTAAACCGAGAAAAGAATGAAGTTGTCAAGGACTTCATTTTACTTGGATCCACAATTAACACCCATGGAAAGAGTAGTTAGAGAATCTAACAACACATTAAATTGGGCAAATCTGTTACAAAAGACCTCTTTAAATGTTAAAAAGCAAAGATGTCACCTTGAAGACTAAGGTGTGCCTAAACCAAGCCATGGTGTTTTCTAATGCCTCATATGCGTGTCAAACCTGGGAAATGAATAAGGAAGACCGAAGAATTGATGCCTTTGAATTATGGTGTTGGCGAAGGCTATTGAACATACCATGGACTACCAAAAGAATGAGCAAATCCGTCTTGGAAGAAGTACAGCCAGGATGTTCCTTAGAAGCAAGGATGGTGAGACTTTGTCTCACATGCTTTGGATGTGTTATCAGGAGGGATCTGTCCCTGGAGAAGGACATCATGTTTGGCAAAGTAAAGGGTCAGTGAAAAAGAGGAAGACCTTCAACAAGATGGATTGACACGGTGGCCTCAACAATGGACTCAAGCATAATAACAATTGTGAGGATGGTACAGGACCAGGTAGTGTTTCATTCTGTTGTGCATGGGGTTGCTATGAATCAGAACCAATTCATAACAACAACAAACCCCTGTGAATTGTTTAGCCTTAGCCCCTCTCTCACTCTGAGGTAACTATTTCTCACTACTACTATGGATTTCCCCATCTTGATTTTTTAATTAATTTCATTGGTGTGTGTGTGTGTGTGCATGTGTATAAAATAAAACATCTACCATTTCAGCGTTTTTTACATCAACCATCACCACTATCCATTGAACCTTATCTAGATTTTGTACTCCATTAATTTTTAAATAATATTAGTATGTGTTTGGGAGGAGACTTTCTATATTAGCTCAGACTGCCTTGGGAGGTAGGCTATTAGGGAACTCTGCAGAGGTTTGTTTGTTTGTTTGTTTTGTTTTGTTTTAAGAACTTTTTTATAAATCTAAAATTATTTCATAATAAAAAAGATAAAAATATTTAAATTTCCTTTCTTCAGATTTCATGTTATGAGGAAAGATCATAGGCTCTGGGGTCAAATAGACTCAGATTCAAAGCCTGGTTTTATTCCCTATTAGTTACGTGTCTTAGGACAAGTCAGTTAACCTCGTTCAGCCCCAATCTTCTCAGTTGTATAGATAACCCACCTCAGACGTCTATTCCAAGGCTAAAGTTAGGCAAGACATACTTAGGGTTCAACATATATCATTTCTCTTTATCTCTACCACTTATTCAAAAAAGTTCACAAATTAAAACCATTGCTTCCATGTGATGTTAAACTGGCATAAAAAAAAATTTTTTTTAAACTGGCATACTCCCTTATAATCAATAGTTGTCGTTGAGCTTTGAAAAAATGCATTATCTGACTGTATAATCTAATGCAATCAAACAATATTTAGGAAAGTGTTATTCAGTTGGTTATTAGAAAATTCGGAAGCTAGGGTGTGCGTGTGACCCTTACTTGTTACCATTCCAATCTATTGTCACACGAATTTCCCTTTGCCACATAAGGTAACATAGTCACAGATTCTGGTGATTAGGGCATGGACACCTTTGAAGCCCATTATTCTGCCTACCAGACATAGTAATGAACATCATTTGTTTTCACTGTGGAGGTGCTTAAAATGTTTGTGCTGTCTTGACAAAAGCTCTATTAAAAAACCTACAGTACAGATATGGAATGTGTGGCTAATTGCCTCCAAGAACAACTGCCACCTTTGCCACATAACCAGAATTGGGTGGTGTCTGACTACCACTACTGATCATTTTGATCGAGGATTCTATAGAGTAATCCTCATCAAAAGGGAGAAAATGAAGAACAGAATTTCAAATTCTCATGGGCTCCAGAACTTCTGGAGCCATGGAGGCTGGATGAACCCCTGAAACTATTACCCTAAGATAATCTTTAAACCTTAAACTAAAAATATCCCCTGATGTCTTCTGAAAACCAAACAATAGTTTAACTTAACTAGTAAAAAGTGTCTACCATTATGCTCTTTTAAGTACCATCTGGGTGCGACAAAATTGACAACCCCGAGATTAGATAGGAATCTTAGGGGGCACAGAGTTTATATTAATGAGAGGAACAACTCAGAAAAGGAGGATAAGAATCATTACAAAACTTGAAGAATGTAATCAATGTCACTGAATCGTACATGTAGAAACTGTTGAATTGATGCATGTTTTGTTGTATGTATCCTCAATAACAACAACAAAATAAATAATTTTTTTAAAAAACCTATGTTGCATCAAAAATCACCTGAGACATCTTTTCAGAGAGGCTGGTACCCCCCAAAAAGACTTAAACATACGTACACATACATACACACACTTTCCCAGGTATCAAGGTGATTTCAGTGAGGTTCTGAGAAATATAAGGTGAGTAATAATGAACATGTATGCAGAGAGAGGTTCCATATTAAACCAAGCACATCTAACATGACTGACCCTGTATTGGTACATGACAGCCAGCTGGGTTTAACTGAGGCCAGCCTTTGGTCGAATAAGAAAGCCATCTTTCCCTGAAAGTGTTTCATTACTCAGTACTAGCCTTTGTTGCACTCTTCCTTTGGAAATCCCTGCTAATGTGTTGGTGACATCTTAGGTATATACCTTGGGGAGTGGGAGAAGAAGTGTCCTTTGCATTTTACAAGAAGTCTCTGGAAAAAAAAAAAAAAAAACCATTTTTTAATAAGAAGGAAGTGATATTTGGAGAAGGGGGCTGCTCTATCAAGTGGGGTGAGGTGTTCCCATAGGTCTTTGGGTTCCATGTGCTCATCCACTTACCGCCCTTTCAAATTGACCTGAAATGCACATCTTTCCTTCCCAGGCTCAGTGGGACAATCGCTCTGACTTAGTCATGTGATGTAGCAGCCATTCTCTTCCACCAGCACCTACAGGCACACCCAAAGATCTGCCATACTCACAATCTGAGAAAAAATAAAAATTGAAATCTTAACTTGTTGTTTCTGAAAGGTGGTTTACTCTTGGCATTCACTTAACATTATAACAAAATACTAAGGAAAAATTCATAGGCAAGTTTTTTTTTTTGTTTTTTATTTTAGAACTGGCATAATAGCTAAACAATGGGAAAACATTCATGATAGTTTAATTCTCTTATAGAAGTCTATATGCACAAAAAGTCAAAGTATGGACAAAGGGGCAAATATATATAATGTTGTCAAGGACATCTTCAATCTATAAAATAAAAACATTATCTATGTTACAGAGTTTATGGTCACCCTGAAAATAGAAACAATGAAATATGCTGAAGGTTGCCAAAGCCCACTCTCAAGAAGCATTACTATCATATACTACTAAAAATAACTACAACGCTACAAGGTTTAGCAGGTGCAAAGATTTTACTAGCAGTCCCTGGGTAGTACAAATGGTTAATGTTATCAGCTGCTAACACACACACACACATACATACCTCAAACGTTATACTTAATGGTGAAAAGCTGAATCCTTCCTACCTAAGGCTGGAAACAAGGCAAGAATGTCTGCTTTCTTCAGTTATCAGTTGTTTTCATAATTTACTGTACATATAAACCAGTACAATGGGGGGAGGAAAAGAGAAATAAAAAAGACATATAAGTTGGAAAAAAAGAAGTATAATTGTCTCTATTCACAGATAACATAATTGTGTAAGTAGAAAATTCTAAGCAATCTACACAAAAGCTACTAGAACTACCAAGTAAGTTTCACAGGGTTACATGAAATAAAGCCTATATACAAAAATAAGTGAAGAATTGGAATATGAAACACCATTTAAAATAATATTTTTAAAAACCATACTTTTAGGGTTAAACTAAAAAAAAATAGATGAACATAACCTATGCACTAAAAACTATACAATATTTCTAAGAAAAATCAAAGAAGACCTAAATAAATGCAGAGATATACTATCTTTATGGATTAGAAGATTCTATATTGTTAAGATGTCAACTCACTCCAGATTTATTGCAACTGTAATTGATATTCTAATATACGAGACATCTAGTTTCAGCTCTGAGATTTAGAGCTAGAAAGAGTACTGCATCCTGTTTACAATAAAAAAAAAGAATCAGGCTAACATCAATTTCATGATTTTTGTTAAACTGGTGTTGCAGAGGAAGCAAGTGGTCCAAAATCTAAGAAGAGATGCGAGCCTGTGGGGTAGCTGTAATCAGACACTGATAAGAATTCAGCAGATTAACTGGTGAAGGCAACTATAGGCTGAGCAACAGTATGAAGAACCTGTAGGATGCATACATTGGGGAGTCTGTACCCAAAAAGACCAGTGAGAGCACAAATAAAGTGTCCATTGTTGTGCAGACCTGAGGAAAGGTAACAGCCTCTGGGCAGGAAAGGCAAAGAACTCCAACTAGAACCTTTTTTCTCCCCTTTGTATAATTAAATCCTCATCTATCAAAACAAATACTGTCATTCTTAATGCACTTGTGAAATCTCATTGCAACTGGGGAAGGAAACTGAAAAAAAATTACTCCTGGAGAAGGGGAAGGAGAACTAAAGAGACCCCACCTGTGAGACCCAGGGTGGAATGCCTTTATAAAACTAAAGCTTAATAAGAAAAAAATAGAAAATGCTCTTATGCTCCTCTCCCCCACCAAGCTGACAAGCTTTGACTAACAGGTAACAACAGGATATTACTGGAATAAGGAAAAGAGAAAAATAAAAGTGATGAAAAGAAAAACTCTCTAAGGTGCAGTGCAAAGGCAAAACCTAAGTCTAAGGAATGAGCTGACATTGCTTGGGGAAACCAGTCCCTACCTGAAGACAACCATAGGAACAACAGACCTCAAATACAGCCAAACTCCAGTTTAGACTAATTTAAATGCCCTGACTAAAAACGTAGCAGAAGAAAAGGTGTACCCATTTCCAGGCATAAAATTATCTAATTATCTTTACTCTTCAACACAAGATGTTGACTTTTCAACAAAAAATTAGAAGGCATACTAAAAGACAAGCAACTCCCAAAAGACAAATCAATCCTCAGAACTAGACACAGGTAAGACACAGTGGTTAGAACTACCTAAAAGGGCATTTAAGTAAAGAAACTCTCTAATGAAAATAGTGGACAACATGTAAGATCAAATGAGTAATTTCGGCGAAGTGGTGGAAAGTATAAGGAAAAAAATGGGCATGGTAGAGATTAAAAAAAAGAGAGAGAGAGAGTCACCAGTAGAATTGGCATAGCTGAATAAAAACAATCAGTAAATATATAAATAAACCATTGCCGTCGAGTTGATTCTGACTCATAGCTACCCTGTAGGACAGAGTAGAACTGCCCCATAGAGTTTCCAAGAAGAGGCTGGTGAATTCAAACTACCGACCTTTTAGTTAGGGGCCATAGCTCTTAACCACTGCATCACCAGGGCTCCAAATACATAAACAGGTCAATAGAAATTACACACACACAGACACAAAGAGAAAAAAAGAATTAATAAACATCTAGGAGGTGTGGAACAATATCAAATGGTCTAATATATGCATGATTGAAATACATAATAAAAAGAAGAGAGAAAGCAGGGTAAATGGAATATTTGAAGAAATACAGTGAGACATTAAGTGGTTTATGCTATAAAACTTGTATTCACATAAATTCAATAACTTAGATAAAGTAGACCAATTCCCTGAAATGAACAAACTACCAGACTCACCCAAGAAGTAATAGATAACCTCAATAGTCTTGTAACTATTAATTTGTAGTTAAACATTCAAAAAGAAAACACTATGCCCAGTTATTCCAGTGTAAAATCCTACAAAAAACTTAAGAAATAAATAATACAAATTCTACACATTCTCTTCCAGAAAATAAAAGACCAGGGAACATATGCCAACTCATTAGATTGAACCAGCATTACCATAAATCCAAAACCATACAAAAATATTACGAGAAAAGAAAAATGTAGACAAATACATCTCATGACTATAGATGCAAAAATCCTCAGCAAAATATTGTAAAATAAACCCCAAAATATATAAAAAGAATAATGTATTATGATCAGTTTACCCCAGAATAAAAAGCTGCTTGAACAATCAACATATTAAGAGAATAAAGGTAAAAATTTATACAGTCATATCAATAGGTGCAGGAAAATGCATTTGACAAAATTAAACACCAATTTGTCAAAAAAAGAAAAAAAAATGGAAGTATGTTAAAAAGTGTAACAACAAACATAATAATTTCCCATGCCCAATGTTGTAACAACCTAAGCAAAACAAAATAAATAACAATAGTATTGGAGCCCTCACATGAACAGATATACGCACACCCATGTTCATTGCGGCACTGTTTTCAATAGCAAAAAGAAGGAAACAACCAAGGTGCCCATTAACAGAAGAATGGATAAATAAATTATGGCATATTCACATAATGGAATACTGTGCAACGTTAAGGACAGCAATGAATCAGTGAAACATCACATAATGTGGAGGAACCTGGAAGACATGCCATGTGAAATTAGTCAACTGCAAAAGGACAAATATTGTACGAGACCACTATTATGAGAAAAAGTTTAAACACAGAAGAAAACATTTTTTGATTGTTACAAGGGTGGGGAGGGAGGGAGACAGGTATTCACTAATTAGATAGTAGACAAGAACTATTTTAGGTGAAGGAAAAGACAACACACAACACAGGAGGTCAGCACAACTGAACTAAACTAAAAGCTAAGAAGTTTCTTGAATACAACCAAATGCTTTGAAGGCCAGAGTAGCGGGACCGGGGTCTGGGGACCATGGTTTCAGGGGACATTTAGGTCAACTGGCATAACAAAATGTATTAAGAAAATGTTCTGCATCCCACTTTGGTGAATGGTGTTTAGGATCTTAAACGTAAGCACGTGGCCATCTAAGATGCATCAATTGGTCTCAACCCACCTGGAACAAAGGAGAATGAAGAACACCAAAGACACAAGGTAAATATGAGCCCAGGAGACAGAAAGGGCCACATAAACCAGAGACTACATCAGCCTGAGACCAGAAGAACTGGATGATACCCCTCTATTACCAATGACTGCCCTGACAGGGAACACAGGAGAGAATCTCTGATGGAGCAGGAGAACAGTGGGAGGCAGACCTCAAATTATCATAAAAACACCAGACTTAATGGTCTAAGACTGGAGGGACCCCAGAGGTCATGGTCTCTGGACCCTCTGTTAGCCCAAGACTGGAACCATTCCCGAACCTGACTATTCAGACAGGGATTGGACTGGACTATAAGACAGAAAATGATACTGGTGAGGAGTGAGACTCCTAGCTCAAGTAGATATATGAGACTATGTGGGCAGCTCCTGTCTGGAGGTGAGATGAGAAGGCAGAGGGGAAGAGGAGCTGGCTGAATAGCCACTAGAAATACAGGATAGAGAGGAGGAGCGTGCTGTCTCATTAGGGGGAGAGCAGCTAGAAGTGCATAGAAAGGCGTGTATAAGTTTTTGTATGAGAGACTTACTTGATTTGTAAATTTTTGCTTAAAGCAAAATCAGTAAATTAAAAAAAAAAAACAATAGTATTGGATTATGTCTCAAAAAATAAAATATTCAGTTTATACTGATCTAAATAAATAACTGAATAAATAATTGAGGGAGCAGGGACAACTTTTTCTTACAGAAGTATTTCAATTAATAAATGTAGAAAGAATGATCAAAATAGAAAAATGACTATTCTTATGCCACAGTAATGATTAATTCAAGAAATAAATGCAGGCTAGAGCCTTCCATATTTGCTGTTTAGTGGCCAAAATATTAAGAAAAAACAGAGTATCAGTATAGTCTCAGGGTATCTCTTCACAACATTTAGTAATTTCAAAGGCAAAAATAATAACTTTAGAGTGGGCAATCTTAGCAAGCACAACTTAAACCAAGGGATTAAAATTAACATCATATATGTTAATATATATATAGTGTACCCTAATAGCACAGAGAAGGGTACATCACCTTGGTCATGTCCTTTGCAGTAATGTGTAACCTCAATCTAATAACAAGAAAAGATCAGACAAATGCAAATGGAGGGACGTTCAAGAGTCAAGGTTATGAAACACAAGTGCAGATTGAGAACTGTCAGGGATTTAGAAGACTAAAGAGGCATAAACACAACTAAACACAATGTGAGATCCTGGATTGTATCCTGGGACAGAAAAAAAAAGGACATTAGTGGAAACACTGATGAAATCTTAAAGTTCCGTAAATTAGTTAATAGTATAATATCAAAGTTAATTTCATAGTTTTGATAATTTTTCTGTGGTTATATAATATGTTAGCACAATGGGAATCTGGGTGAAGGATGTATGGAAACTCTGTACTATTTCTGCAACATTTATGTAAGTCTAAAATTATCTCAAAATAAAAGACTAAAATAAAATTTCAGCAGAATTTCTTTTTTTTGGCAGAAATTGGCAGGCTGGTTTTAAAATTTCTAAGGGAAAGCAAAAACTTAGAGTACCCAAATCAATTTTGCAAAAAGAAGGTCAAAGTTAGAGGACTCACATCACCTGATTTGAAGACTTAGTAAAAATCATCATAATGAAAACACTGTGATATTTGCATAAGATATAAACTAATAGAGCAAAATAGAATCCAGAAATAGACCTACACTTACATGGCCAGCTGATTTTTTAAAAAAGGTGCCAAGATAATTCAATGGAGAAATCATAGTCTTTTGCTAAAATTTTTGCTGAAACAACTACTATCCATATGGGAAATATAAATGAACCTCAACCCTTACCTTACACCATATGAAAAAATTATTTCAAAATATATCATAGACCTAAATATAAAAACTAAAACTTTAAAACTTCTAGAAGACATAGATGAAATCTTCACAACATTGAGGTAGGCAAAACTTCTTAAATAGAATGCACAAAAAAGCATAAACAATAAAAGAAAGCAGATAAATTGAAAGTTATCAAATTAAAAACATAATCTTCAAAAGATACCATTAAGAAAATGAAGAGACGCGTCACAGATTAGAATGTTTATAATATGTATAACTGACTAAACACTTGTATCCAGACTAGATAGAGAATTCTTAAAAATTAATTATAAAATAAATGACCAAATTAAAGAATGGGCAAAAGATTTAAACGCACTTTACAAAAGAAGGTGTATGAATTGCCAATAAATACCTGGAAAAATGTTCAACATTATTAGCCACCAGGGAAATACAAATTTAAACCAAATTATGATACCAATACACACACATTAGAAAGACTAAAATTCAAGACTGAAATTTCTAAGTGTTGGTGAGGATATGGAGCAACTGCAACTCTCATTGCTGGTGGGAATGTAAAACGGCACAACTTTAGAAAACTGTTTTGTTTTGTTTTTAATAAAATTAAATGTATATTTATAGTACATCACAGAAATTTCTCTCCTAAGCATTTACTCAAAAGAAATGGAAACCTATGACTGAGCACAGATCTTCTACATTAATGTTCATAGGAGCTTTAGTTATAATAGCCTAAAACTGGAAACAACCTAAATATACAAAAAGTGAATAATAAACTGATTTTGGTATATACATAAAATAGACTATTACTCAGCAATTAAAAGGAATAATCTAGTGATGCTTACAACTCGCATGAAGTTCAAAACGATTACGTTGAGTGAAAGAAGCCAGACACAATAGATTACATACTTTGATTCCATTTATAAGAAACTCTCAAAAAGTTGAAACTATAGTGATAGAAAGCAGACAGTAGTTTTGAGGGGCCAAGGGTTGGGGAGAGGGGATTGATTGACTGCAAAGGGGACTGAATGAAGGAACATCTTTTTAGGGTAATGGAAATGTTCTATATCTTGCTTGTTTGGTGGTTACATGACTGAATACTTTTGTTAAAACTCATCAAGCTGTATATTTAAAAATGGGTACACTTAATTGTATATAAATAATACCTCTGTGAAGTTGATTAAAGTTTTTAAAACATTATAATTTTAAAAACTGAATTTTATGTATGAACTATAATTACCATACACTTTCCAAACAATTTGCATAAGTAATACTGTAGCATATATGACTATCCTAACACTAGTTTGAACATGTATTCGGAATGTTTTAGGGAATTTTTTATAGAAAATAATTCCTCAGCACCCAATTTCAGAATCAATTGAGAGCTACAACAAAAGAACAAGGCAGATGAGAAGCCAAAGTGCCAACTTCATTACTGTTAAAGCAAATATTGGGAATGTGGCTTACACTGGTGGGCAAGAGGGTTTCCAGTACTGAAGTTCAGTTTTCGGCAATGCTATTTTTTTTTTTAATCCAGGGTAGGCTTCCTTGTGTAGGGACAGCCCTTACTGGTATGCCTACTGCATGGCCAAATGAAGCATGACCTCTGAAACAGTTGGTTCCCAGGAAAACAGGGAAAGAAGAGAACTTGCAGGTATAAATGGAGTTCCTCTCTCAAACTCACCAATCAAGTAGATCACCCACCTCTCGTGGCATAGTGTGATTGAGGAGCTGAAGAAATGCCAGTGGTATTACATTAATGGAGTACCCTCTACACAGAAGAAAACATTGGGGCGAGGAAAAAGAATATCCTTCCATAAGAATGCTTATAGGTTGTTAGAAAAGGTCGCCTGTGTCTGTCAGCTTTTATTTTTCTCTAAGTTTGAATGTTTAGTTTAGAAATGTTATTAATAGATTTTTTATCATATATTATATTAGGGACTGGCAAATTTTTTCTGTAAAGGGTCAGCTTTTAAATTTGGGGGGCCACATAATCTTTATTGCAACTAATCAACTCTGCTGTTGTAACATAAAAAGAGCCACAAACAATACATAAACAAATGAAAGTGGTCATGTTCCGATAAAACTTTAATTACTAAAACAGACAGTGAACTGGATTTGGTCCATGGACAAAAGTTGGTCCACCTGTGAATTATGTTTTAAATTTAGGTATGACATTTTATTAGCAACAGAATAATTTAAATGTATTAATGACAAACAAGGAATTCCTATTTTTTAAATCTTTCGAGTCAACATTTTTCTAAGCAATGTGTATTAAATTTTCAGCAAATGTTGTTAGAGGAAAATCTTTCAAGATATTTCGGACACTATAAAAGACAACATTTCTCTTGATGTGAGTTTTGGGACTAGAATGGAAGTTAAAACCGAAGGTAAAAAGTACTTATGGCAAAGATGTTTTTATATTCCAAGACTACATGTAACATACTAAGCTGATAAACACTTTCCATTGTGAAGAATGTTTTCCATAGTATGGTAAAAATCTATTAGAAATTCAAGCAAATGATTTAACTTCCTTTCTAGCCACATGACCTGTCAAGGCAGATCATAGCACCAATATATTAAAAAAAAAAAAAAAAAAGGACACACAGAAGCTGAATTTTCTTAACATTATTTTTGAGAAGAGAGGCAATAACCAAATAATGAATTATGCCATGTATACTTTGGATTTATAAGCCATTAATATTTAGATTCTCAACTGGTTAACAATATGTGAGTAAGGCATAATATGAACAAATCAGCATTACTAGCAGAGCTTTAAGGTCTGACTTTTCTTCTTCTGTCATTTAATTTTCATTCAAAACATTACCTAAACATAGGTTTCTGTAACTAATGTGCTAAAACATATATTGAAAATAAAACGCATTATCAACCTTGATTTTTCTCACTCCATGAAACGGTCTAAATCATAAACCTCACAAAAATGCATCTTAGATATACTTCTGTAAAAGTCCTGCCCATGATGCTGATGGCACGATTTCCATGGTAACTTCTATGCTTAAAAAGGAAAAAACAGGAGTCTTAAGAAAATTGCACAAAGTGAACAAAATAAATTATTAGATTGAACATATGTGGTATAAACAAAATATGGGGTGCAGCTATTAAAAATGAATTGCCTTTTTAAAAAATGAAAACAAGCAAAACTCAGGCTTATGAAAAATGTGGTCATTCTCAACTCACAGCAATAAAACAATCCCAGTGCCTCTTATGTCACCAATTTGGGAACTCTAATCCATATCAACATATCAACATACTGAGTAGTCAGTCCTTCTGTCATAGATGCTGAAATGTCCGTGTAATTTTTACTTCATTAATGAATTAAAAGTACAAAAATTGATGTGTAGACATTAGATTTGTACCAATAATAGAATCTATCTACCAATATTTGCATTATACATAAAATATATATTTTAATATTACTGTATAAATTACTTTCTGCCCCCAAACTAGAAATACAATTTAAATTTTATACCAAAAGATACCTTTTCCATATTGTTGTTGTCGCAAATTCTATGCGCTCCACTTAAGTTTGATATTTTCAAGATTAAATCAATGATATTGGAACAAATCATAATGAATTAAAGCTAGTAATAGCTAAGAACACAATCAACTTTATTGCTAAGTGAATTATTCTTATACAATTGGGCTTCAGTCATCTCAGCTAAAATCAAGCCATATTTAATTTTTAAATACATTTACTTTCTCATAGAAGAGTATCTTAGATTACATTAAATCTATTTCATTAAACCCTTACTTCCCAGTTCTGGGTTTTTGAATGCCTGTACTTCTATTACTATCAACTTTGAATATTTTGGTGAGTGAATTATCTACCCGCAGTCAAACAGCTTTGGAAAGAGAAGCAATGTAGAACCACGGAAGACTCATTTGACCTACATCATCATTTTACCTTAGTTTGGCTCTGATAATATTAATGCTGTAAACTGAAAACTAAAATTTGATTTTCAATTGTTCAAGGTCTCTAATCCAATATAACCCTGCATAATAAGATGTGATGTCTTCAGAATTATGAACTAAAATTTGATTCCCAATTGTTTCATTTAACTGATGAATGTGTTGAAGGCCTACTATGTAAGAGCCACCACCTTTGGCACTAGGGACACAAATACAAATCTGGGATGGTGCAACCCACAGGAGTTGATCTCTAGTGAAAATGAGAGAAAAGTAAACCAGTAATGACTTGCAGTGTGACAAAAGTGAAAGAGGCCTCCCCAGGGTAAGACGGTATCTTAATTTTTTTTTTTAACTTAAAAAGAAAGAAATCTGAATGTAAGAAATATGAGATGTTAGAAACCATCTAGTTCAACACCTGTTTACATCTAAAGATTACCAGAGTCTATACATGTGCACCCATGAGTGTGTCTATGTATGTTGTCATGGATTGAATTATAAGATTGAATTATGTCCCCCCAAAATGTGTGTGTATCAACTTGGTTAGGCCATGACTCCCATATTCTGTGGTTGTCCTACATTTTGTGATCGTAATTTTATGTTAAAGAGGATTAAGGTGGTATTGTAACACCCTTGCCAGGTCATCTCCCTGATCCAATGTAAAAGGAGTTTCCCTGGGGTGTGGCCTGAACCACCTTTTATCTCTTGAGAGATAAAAGGAAAGGGAAGCAAGCAGAGTTGGTGACCTCATACCACCAAGAAAGCAGCACCAGGAGCAGAGCAGGTCTGTACCTGAGAAGCTCCTCAACCAGGGGAAGATTGATGACAAGGAATCTTCCTCAGAGTCGACAGAGAGAGAAAGCCTTCCTCTAGAGCTGGTACCCTGAATTTGGACTTGTAACCTACTAGACTGTGAGAGAATAAATTTCTCTTTGTTAAAGCCATCCACTCGTGGTACTTCTGTTATAGTAGCACTAGATGACTAAGACATATGTCTCTGTGTTTTTCTAGTGTCCTAACAAAATATAGAGAAATTATGCAAAATAGGATCTCATTGATATATTCTGTAAATACATATATACACATACATGGTATGATAAAAAGAAGAGTGTACTTGAATGGAAATCTGAAGAAGGGTTCTATTTGTGCATTGCCAAATTTTAAGTATATGAGCATGAACAAGACATTTAGCAGTATTTTTATTCAAATTATGAGTTCATTTGATATCTATTACCTAATCTCTAGGTTGTTGTGATTACTGAATGTAGTAATGGATATGAAAGCTTTTGTAAAATTTAAAGCATAATAAAATATAATATGTGATAGTATTTAACAATATAACTGGATATATAAAGATTATTAATTTAATTGTAGGAAATTAACTGGATTAATAAAATAAAGTACACAGTTAATTGTGAATTAAAAGAGAAAATGAAGGTTATTTACTTCTTATCCATTCATTATTTGTTGTCATATTCAAGATATATAAATGCTGAAATCAACAGAGAGGAAAAATAATTAGCGAATTTAAGAAATGTATTTCTATGTCTCTTTCCATTCCCAAGACAGAAGCATAGGATTTCTGTATTAATTAGAAAAGTTGGTATGTATGAGAGTTTACATGCTAATCGATCAGTGCTGGTGCCTTCTGCACTCACAGTCCCACCTAAAGAAAGCTGTCCCACCCATTGCCCCCACTTAGGAGAAAGCTGTAAGTAGGCTGGTTTGATACTATGTATCATCCTCCCCTTACTACCCCAGCTTACTGAAAACTGGTAGGTGCCAAAGCCAAAGGTGATCAATCCATAAAAAAAAAATCTATCCTAAAATAAAATTTTCCTCTTTCAGGGATTGGATCTTTGAGGTATTGGGAGGTTGAGGTAGTGAAGAGCAGAGGGCAGAAGAGTACAGATTTGTGTGTGGCGAGAGAGGAGGAACAATCAAAGACAAACAGAAAGCAGCCTTTAAAGTTGCCTTTACTCATGAGGGACAACCCTAATTTTATCTTTATAATAAATTCTTCAGTTTTAGCTGAGTTCCTAAAACAGCCTGGATATCCAGGGAAAATTTAAATCATATATAAAATATGATTAAAGGTGATGACAACAGTAGCAGTATCTAGAAGTGATAGCTAGTGAAAGAAATCAGAAAATGAGCTGCTATCTAGGGATTTCGCTGATTTTATTATTCACATCATCACTAGGAGGAAGCCGGCCCTGTGTAACAGTCAAATATCCTGTTGGTGATTCAGTTAAAGCATTTGTAAAGAGACAGCACCTTATGAAATTAGGGTGCTACCCTGAAAAATGTGAGAAACGTTGTATTGGACATTTCAAACCCACCCTCTTGCCATGCCATTTACTCTGGCTACTGTTGGCAATGATTCAGGCAGGTAAAATCGGATAGCACTTCACCTTGGGCCTAGACTGCATAATCTGCTTGCTTTCTGAGGAATTCTCTCTCATCATGAAATGCGATGTCTACCGGAATCTGCAAAGAGTCCAGTGAAACTTCTAGTGACCCATTCACAGAATTTGGGCTTTCCATCCCAGAAGCTTAGTTTCTGTTGGATTAAAGGTCCTGTCCTGGTCCCCAGAAGGCAATGGTTCCACATGAAGACACAGTAAGAGTTCCACTAAATTTGAAGTAACTACCGTCTAGTCATTTTGGGCTCCTTATTACAGTGGATGGCAAGTAAGTAAAGGTTTTTGTAGGGAGTAATCAACCTTGATTACCATGAACAGCTAAAGTTGCTGCTAAATAATAAGGTTCAAAGAGAAAGTGTCTTGCATCCAGTTTCATTGGAGTGTCTGGTGGTGTTTCCACAACCCATGGTAACGATGAATGTAAAATTGCCACGACTACAGACTGACAAGGGAAAAACAACTAAGTGCTCAGACATGTCACGGATAATGACGTGGATCACACTCCCAGCAAGTGACTTTACTAACCAATGTTCTAATCGAGAGTGAGAGAAATCTAGAATGACTGATAGAGGAATGGCATGAGGCCTTGTAATCAGCTTCAGCAGCAATGCCTGTAGTTCGTTCCATTAACCCTCTTGTATCTCTTGCAGAGATTGCATCAGACTAGCCTTGGTGGCACAGAAGTTAAGAGCTCAGCTGCTAACCAAATGGTCAGCAGTTCAAATCCACCAGCCATTCCTTAGAAACCCTATGGGGCAGTTCTACTCTGTCCTATAGGTACACTGTAAGTCAGAATCAACTCTACAGAAAAAGAGTTGGCTTTTTTTTTTTTTTTTTTTGGCCACCTTAGAGAAGAATCTATGACATATTGGATTTATGTATAACACTATGGATCTGAATAGTGCAAGGAGTTGACCGTGTTGGACCCTTTTGGTGCATGGTGCACCACTTCAAGTGTTCTCGGTCCTCTCTCTTACAACAGCTACTGCTTTAGCAACCAGTTCTTCGTAGCCTTTGACTAACTTTTCACAAGTACAACCTGATAGCATTTGACTTCAGGTCTGCTCTGCATATGTATTGCTTCATGCCCCAGAGCTCTCTGACGTGGTTCTTTGAATACACACAGGAACCTGCTCGAAGTTACACATGTGCTACTGAGAAATGTAGGGAAATCATTGCTCATGGAGCTATCTTTGACTGATGGGGCATGGCAGCTAAAGGATAAATGCTTCCTCTTTTCTTGCCATAGATATATTTATTAAAACTTATTAGGTCTCTCAGAATCAAGCATCAGTAGTTATATGTAGTAGTGGCTAAAACATGTACCTTTGTATTTTCTTTCCTCACCCTGCACTTCCATTGTCTGAGATCTCTTTCCAAATAAACTAACTGCTGTGACCCTTTGTCTCAGGCCTTGCTTTTAGGAGAACTTAAATTGGGAGAACACTGAATTGACTAAGATTGAAAAAGTGCCATGGTCATCAACAACAACCAAAAATACGTGTGTGTTTACATAAGTATGTATATATGCATGTGTGAGTATGGTATATATGTACATGTGTGTGCTATATGTATGTGTATATATACATGTATGTGTGTGCACACATGTATATTCACATATATAATAAGCCACATAGGGGACACTGTCACAAATACTTCTTAGACATAACCAAACGTTTTGCAGAATTAGTTTTCTGGGTTAAAGGCTTAGGGCCATGGTCTTGTGGGATAACCTGGTCAATTGGTTTAATATAGTTCATAAAGTTTATGTTCTACATCCTAGTTTGGTGAGCAGTGTCCAGGGTCTTAAAAGGTTCCAAGTGGCCATCTAAGATACAACTATTGGCTTCCTCTTACCTGAAGCAAAAGAGAAAAAAGGAAACCAAAGACTGAGAAGAAACTAGTCTACAGGACCAAGAGTTTACATGAACCATGACCTCATCTACCTTGAGTCTAGAATTAGATGCTGTCTGGCTACTGTAGATGGATCCTGACAGAATGGGAGAAAAACGTGGAACAGAACCCAAATGCTTAAAAAAGTTCAAACTTACTGGACAGGTTGAAACTAGAGAACTCAGACTATTGTCCTGAGTTACTCCTTAAACCTTGAACCAAATCTACCCCCTGAGGTCACCTTTTACCTAAATAAGAGATCAGCTAACAAAATAAAGAATAGTAACCATGAGTACTATGCATCTTTAAGAAATCATCTATATGAGACCAAACGGTCAACAATTACTCTAAAGCAAAGATGAAAGTGTAAGGGGACAGGGAAAACAGGTTACTGGAAATGAAACATCCAGAACAGAATGAGAATGTTGACACATTGTGAAAAATAAAACCAGTGTCACTGACTAATATGCGTAGTAATTGTTAAATAGGAACCTAATTTGTTGTGTGAACTTTCACGGAAAACACTATAAAATATATTTAAAAAAAAAAAAAAAACTGCCATGGAGATTTCTATCATTCTTTGTAAGCATCTAATAGAATAAGACTTAAAATGTCCAGAAACAACTCTTCCAATCTCCCCTGGCTTCTAATAAATGGGAAGAAAATACACTTTGGCAATAAAAAATGAAGTAGCTGAGAACTCACAGAAATCTTATCACTTTAAGGAAAGCAATACTCTAAATTGACTAGTAATATGAGTAATGAGTTAACCAATTTTGCAGGAGAATTGAGGAAATAGAAAATATGCAGAAAAAAAAAAGAAAAGACAGGAGAAAACTACAGCAGTATTGGTGATTAGAGCAACTAAAATGGACAAACCTAAATGGAGGCAAATACTCTAATATGACAGGGAAGAAGAAAGCCAAGGAAAAATGGTGGAAGTCGGGGAACAGTCTGTAGTAGAAACATGTTTGTATAAACCCTTTGCCATAGAGTCAATTTCAACTCATAGCGACCCTATAGGACAGAGTAGAACTGCCCTATGGAGTTTCCAAGGTTGTAATCTTTACTGAAGCTGATTGCCACATCTTTCTCCCACAGAGCTACTGGTGGATATGGACCACCGATCCTTCAGTTAGTGGCCGAGCACTTTAACTACTGTACCACTGGGGCTTCTCAAGTTTATGTAGAACTTAATATATGTCAGGTACTTTTAAAATGTTTTACATGTGCTAATTGATTGAATGATTATAAAAACCTGATGGGTTGATAAATGTGATAAAACTAAAATACATAGAGCTGAGGTAATTTGCCTAAGATGACTCAATTGGCAAGTGACAGACGTGGGATTTGAAAGCAAGAAACCTGACTCTGGAGTCTATTATTTTGTAGAGATTCACAAAACAGCCTCCAATGTCAGAATACTATTTCTTGGTAGGGGAAGAGTGGAAAGGACAGCTTTCGTGATGTATGACCATCCGTATGAAGATGCAGAGGGCAAACATAACTGAACTTTCATACTAAATCATTCTTTAAGTCAATGACTATTTTGGGGGGGTTGGGGTATCAGTGGAGTGAAGCAAATAGAGTCCTTTGCTACATCTCAAAGGCATAATGTTGTCACCCTAGAGGCACACAAATCAGGACACTTTGGCATTGGAGTAATTAAGATGATATGGGAGAAGACAGAATTGAAACTCCCTACAAAATGGTAGTGCACTCAAACTGTTTCCAAATAGAGTCTGTTATGGATTGAATTGTGTCTCCAAAAAATGTGTGTCAACTTGGCTAGGCCATGATTCCTAGTATTGTGTAGTTGTCCACCATTTGGTCATCTGATGTAATTATCCTATATGTTGTAAATCTTAACCCCTAGGATGTTAATGGAGCCCTGATGCCTCAGCGGTTAAGAGCTCTGCTGCTAACCAAAAGGTCAGCAATTCGAATTTACCAGACACCCTGGGAAGCCCTATGGGCAGTTCTACTTTCCCTGTAGGGTCACTCACTATGAGTCAGAATAGACTGGATGGCAACAGGTTTGTTTTTTTTTTTATGTTAATGACAGAGGATTAGAGGCAGTTATGTTAATAAGGCAGGACTGAATCTACAGGATTAGGTCATATCTTGAGTCAATCTCTTTTGAGATATAGAAGAAATGAGGAGAGAAAGAGGGACCTCAAGCCACCAAGAAAGAAGCACCTGGAGCAAAGCACATCCTTTGGACCCAGGGTCCCTGCACTGAGAAGCTCCTAGACCAAGGGAAGGTTAATGACAAGGACCTTACCCCAGAACCAACAGAGAGAGAAAGCATTCCCCAGGAGCTGGTGCCCCAAATTCGGACTTCTAGCCTCCTTGACTGTGAGAGAAAAAATTTCTGTTTGTTAAAGCCATCCACTTGTGGTATTTCTGTTACAGCTGCACTAGATAACTAAGACACAGTTTGATTTTCTTCTCTCTTCCGAAAGACAGCTCCTCATCTCCACACCCACAAATCAAAGCTTTCACCTCCCACACCTCTGCCTGGCTAAATTCAGATCATTTCTCAAGGCTTTCCTAATGGCATCTCCTCCACATGCCTTGCTTGCACGACCTTCACAGGAACAATTGCAACCTGCACTATATTCTTGTGGTTGGTAAGGGCCTCATATTAGTCAAGATATGTGCATGTTTGATTGCCCCCATAGATCAACAACTGAATTTAAATACACGTTTGTATGCTTAGTAGAGGCAGTTCTACTACATCCTATAGGGTCGCTATGAGTCAGAATTGACTTGATGGCAGCAGGTTTGGCGGATTTATGCTTAGTATAGTGCCAAGAACATAATCAGATACTCAATAAAGTTGTTTGTTGAACGATCTGTTTATTTATGATAAGGCTTCTATAGCCTCAGCTATTTCTGTATCATAGCCCAAAACTGATATTGACAATATTGACCCTGAGCCATTAGAAAGTGTCACTGTATTAGTTTTTGGAAGGCCAATATCATATTAAATACATATTTTAAAAATATGTCATATTTATATCACTAACCATGGAAAGGTTAAGCCTTGGTCATCCAGTAAATTCAGATATTCAATCAACTCATCCTTTGAGAGTTCTACATAGTCAAGTTTTTACTTTATTCTAGCATTTCCCAAAGCTTTTTCCTTAAAGTATATATTAAAAATAAATAAATAAATAAATTTTTATAAATTATATATTGGTGTTAAAATACAAAAACCTTCTGTGGTCAAAGAAGTATGAAAACTTCTGGGTTACGCGATTTTCAGTTTTTAACTGTAGGACTTTTCATAGCAATTAAATTATTAATTCTTTGTGACTCTACTAGAGTGGGAGAGAATGTGGAGGATTTTTTTTCTTCTGAATATTATATAGGATCAGTGTCCTAAAGAACATGTTTTAGGAAACATTGCTCTTCTACATAATTCAGATGTTTTAGGAATTCTGACTGATCTCCACTCATACACCATTAGTCCAAATTCATTAGGTTTTTTAATAAATCATTTATCATAAAATTCAAATCCTTATTAAGATATTAATATTGTGATATAACAACAGTCTTAAAATGCTTAGCATTAGATATACCTGAGAGAGATAGGAACCGAACTGTGGATTAAACAAGAAGCAGTTTGTTTCTCTCCTAAGTCTACATCCAGAGGAGACAGCCGAGGGTTGGTCTGGAGCACATTGTGTGCAGCCTCCTTTCCCAATGAGCACTGGTGGTGCAGTGGTTAAGAGCTATAGTGAGTTACGGCTGCTAACCGAAATGTTGGCAGTTCAAATTCACCAGCCACTCCTTGGAAACCCTATGGGGCAGTTCTGCTCTGTCCTGTAGGGTCACTATGAGTCAGAATTGACTCAACAGCAACATGTTTGGTTTTCTGAGGGTTTGTTTGTTTTTTTTCTTTCCCTTCCCTAGACCACCTCATGACCTAACAAGTATTGATAGTGATAATATACAATCAGGATATTTGAAATAGCATGCAAAAAGAAGTAACATTATTTGACAATTCACTTGACAGTAGTGCCAAAGAGATGGTTCTATTACTCTGAAGCAACTCTTAAAACAGAGAATATTGGTATTGGAGGAAGTTGTTTAGAGAGCTAAACGCTCACCCACATTGTGCTTGTATATGTATTTAAATGTTGCTGTTGTTGTTGTTAGGTGCTGTCGAGTCAGTTCCGACTCATAGCAATCCTATGCACAACAGAACTAAACACTGCCCAGTCCTGAGCCATCCTTACAATCATTAAACTTGAGCTCATTGTTACAGCCACTATGTCAATCCACTTCGTTGAGGGTCTTCCTCTTTTCCACTGACCCTGTACTCTGCCAAGCATGATGTCCTTCTCCAGGGACTGATCCCTCCTGACAACAGGTCCAAAGTATGTAAGACCCAGTTTCGCCATCCTTGCCTCTAAGGAGCATTCTGGCTGTACTTCCTCTAACACAGATTTGTTCATTCTTTTGGCAGTCCATGGTATATTCAGTATTCTTTGCTAACACCACAATTCAAAGGCATCAACTCTTCTTCGGTCTTCCTTATTCATTGTCCAGCTTTCACACGCATGTGATGTGATTGAAAATACCATGGCTTGGGTCAGGCGCACCTTAGTCTTCAAGGTGACATCTTTGCTCTTCAACACTTTGAAGAGGTCCTTTGCAGCAGATTTGCCCAATGCAAAGCTTCTTTTGATTTCTTGACTGCTGCTTCCATGGCTGTTGATTGTGGATCCAAGTAAAACGAAATCTTTGACAACTTCAATTTTTTCTCCATTTGTCATGATGTTGCTCATTGGTCCAGTTGTGAGGATTTTTTGTTTTCTTTATGTTGAGGTGTAATCCATAGTGAAGGCTGTGGTCTTTGATCTTCATTAGTAAATGCTTCAAGTCCTCTTCACTTTCAGCAAGCAAGGTTGTGTCATCTGCATAAAGCACATTGTTAAAGAATCTTCCTCCAATCCTGATGCCCTGTTCTTCTTCATATAGTCCAGCTTCTCATATTATTTGCTCAGCATACAGATTGAATAAGTATGGTGAAAGAATACAACCCTGACGCACACCTTTCCTGACTTTAAACCATTCAGTATCCCCTTGTTCTGTCCAAACAACCGTCTCTTGATCTATATAAAAGTTCCTCATGAGCACAATTAAGTGTTCTGGAATTCCCATTCTTCACAATGTTATCCATAATTTGTTATGATCCACACAGTCGAATGTCTTTGCATAGTCAATAAAACACAGGTAAACATCCTTCTGGTATTCTCTGCTTTCAGCCAGGATCCATCTGACATCAGCAATAATACCCCTAGTTCCATGTCCTCTTCTGAAACCAGCCTGAATTTCTGGCAGTTCCCTGTTGTTATATTGCTGCAGCTGTTTTTGAATGATCTTCAGCAAAATTTTGCTTGCGTGTGATATTAATGATATTGTTCTATAATTTCCACATTCGGTTGGATCACCTTTCTTGGGAATAGGCATAAATATGGATCTCTTCCAGTCAGTTGGCCAGGAAGCTGTCTTCCATATTTCTTGGCATAGTCGAGTGAGCACCGCCAGTGCTGCATCTGTTTGTTGAAACAGCTCAATTGATATTCCATCAATTCCTGGAGCCTTGTTTTTCGCCAACGCCTTCAGAGCAGCTTGGACTTCTTCCTCCAATACCATGGGTTCCTGATCATATGCCATCTCTTGAAATGGTTGAACATCGACTAATTCTTTTTGGTATAATGACTCTGTGTATTCCTTCCATCTACTTTTGATGCTTCCTGTGTCATTTAATATTTTCCCCATGGAATCTTTCACTATTGCACCCTTTATGCCCCCTCAGTTATCTGTCTTCCTTCAATGTCTCCCTCTGTGAAGGATCCTCCACTTCCGATGGGAAGCAACTCAAGTCTTTCCCATTCTGACAGTAAAACCACGCTCAGGTTCTTATAGCTTCCTCCTTCTATTTCCCCTCTTCACTTGTGATACAAATTTCTCTGAATACTGATGCATGTTTCCCCCAACTCCATTTTCTATGCAATTTGACTTCAACCCCACTGGAACATTTTCCCTGAGACATCGCTGGCCTCCTAATTACCAAACCCAACGGATATTTTTGAGTCATTATCTTAGTTACGCTTTCTGTGGCATTTAATAGGGTTACCTATTTTCTCCCACTTGAAACTATTGCATAATGAGGTTTCTGTGATGCCATACTATCCTGGTTTTCCACCTATTTATAATTCTTTCTCAGTCCTCTTCAGAATATTCTTGTCAGAATCCCCCAGAGATCCATCCTTGATCATCTTTTCAGTTTAAATGACATCTTTAATGGTCTCTTCTACTCTCATGTTTTACCAACTATATATCGATAATTCCCAAGTCTTTTTTTTTTTTTATGCCTTCAGGTCTTTACATAACCTAACCACTTTCTGGATTCCCCACAAGAACTTCAAATTCACCATGTCCAAGATGAAAACCTTACTTTTTGTTCTTCCTCCTGTTTTCCTTATAAGCATTGGAAATATCTTCACCTTCTCAAGTACCAAGTCAAAACTCATGACTCAGTTTTAGGTTATTCCTTTCCTTTTTCACTATAGCAAATTAACAAACATTACTAATTTCATTTCCAAAATCTCCCTCAAATACATCCCAATATGCACCTTTTCATTAAAGTCACTGTATTCTCTTGTCAGAATCACTACAATAGACTCCTAACTGATCTCTTAGCCTCCAATTTTGCTTACCACAGATCCGTGTCTCAGGCTGTCACCAGAAACCTCAGGTAAAAACCTGGCCACGTTCTCTTCCTGGTTAAGACCAGTGGATGATTTCCAGGATAAATTTCCAGCGCCTTGGCATGAGCTACTATGTCCTCCATGATCTGGCTACTGCCTCCCTTTCCAGGCTTACCACCTGCAGCCCACTAGATAATCTAGTACTTCGCTCTCCTGGAACACTGAATTACTTTAAATCTTTGGATACACCAAGGTTTTTCACTACTCAAAACCTTTGTTGATGTTCTCTGCTCTTCATTCCCTGCTCCCCACCTATCTGGTAAATCTTATTCATCTTCCAAAGCCCTTCCAGACATCAACGTCTCTCTGAAGCCCTCCCTAAGGCCCTAGGCAGAGTTAATCATTTCCTGATCTACTCCTCTGTCTCCTGTATACTTTTATCATTGCACTATTGCTCTCTATTATAATTACTTATCTGCATGTTTGATCTCCCCCCAGTGAATTGTAAGCTTCTCAATGGCAGGAATCTTGTGCTAGTCATCCTTTTGTCTCCTGCATCTAGCATAATTATCTCTAGTGCCTTGGCATTCAGGAAATGTTTGTAGAACTAAACTGAACTGAACATGTGGTTGTCACAGTGTATTTTGTTTTCTTTATAAATATAATAGATTTTTAATTATATCATAGGGCTGTCAATTCAAGATGGTGGGATAAATTCACATGCTTACTTCCCCTCCTTTTCGAAACTCATTAAACATCATAATATACAAAGAGGGGTGAATTAAGGATTAAACTGAGAATAGGAGGCGGGGTTCTTAGAAAACTAAAGTGGAAAGGATGTATAGGATGATTAACCAGAAAGTGAGCTATGCTCAGAACACAAGAGATTTTTCCTGAGAGGAGTCTTATAGAGTCAACATAGAGTAGTTTAAGAAACAGAGAAAAAATCCAGGAGATTATTTATAGATTCCTAACAAAGATTTTATAAACTGCCCCTTCCCCATATGCCAAGGCTAAAAACTGCAAAACGTATCTGTATCTCTAATGATATGTAAGTGTCCTTTAGAGCTGGTGGCATTCCATAACGAAGTCCTCCTTATTTGGGCTTTGGCTGGTTGAGGTGCACCCAATTTAGCTGCCTGTCTGATTCCTGCCAGCTCTTTGCTCAAACACACTAAAGAAACCTGCCAGTTAACACATACTATGACTACTGAAAGCTCACAATGAGCCTTTCCATTCAAGGAGAGACCTGTCAGGAAACAGAAATTTATAAGTCAGAGAGAACCTAAGCTAGCTGACTATATTTAGCTACTTATTTCTTTGACGGTATTAACACATAACCAAGAATCACCAGATATTTAAAGGAAAGCAACAACAAAATAAAATAAGTGAAGACCGAGAGGAAAAAACAGAAGACTAACCCTGGGGAAAAGATGCCCATGGTAGAGCCCACATTGCTATAAATTTTGAACTATCTCAAGATAGTTCAACTATTTCAAAAGATGAAAAGACAAAAAAAAAAAAAAAAAATCAGTAGACATATTAAAAGAGAGACAAATCTGGGAAATTAGAACAAAATGCTCCCAGTTTTTTGGGTTTTTTTGGGGGGGGGTGGAGGGGAAGGTGAGTTGTGGTAGAAAAGAGAAAATAAAAGATACGTATATATCAAATTTGAATTTTCAGTGAGATTTGAGATGGCACAATACAGAACAGGCTGCCATGAAAATAAATAAGGACAAGAAAGCACTCTTGAAGTTGCAAAATATGATTGCCTAACAACACAATGAACGACAGAAAAAAATCCTTCAGAAGCTCAATTAATGCACTGGAATATCCTGAGACCAGAAGAACTAGTTGGTGCCCGGCCACAATCGATGTCTGCCCTGTCAGGGAGCACAACAGACAACTCCTGAGGGAGCAGGAGACCAATGGGATACAGACCCCAAATTCTCATGAAAAGACCATATCTAATGGTATGACTGCGACTAGAGGAATCCCAGAAACAATGCTCCCCAGAACTTCTGATGGCACAGGACAGGAACCATCCCCGAAGACAAATCATCAGGCATGAAAAGGACTGGTCAGTGGCGGGGAGAGAGATGCTGATGAAGAGTGAGCTAATTAAATCAGGTGGACACGGGAGAGTGTGTTGGCAACTCTTGACTGGAGGGGGGATGGGAAGATAGAGAGAGAGGGAAGATGGCAAAATTGGCACGAAACGAGAGACTGTAAGGGCTGACTCAATAGGGGGAGAGCAAGTGGGAGAAGGGAGTAAGATGTATGTAAACCTACATGTGACAGACTGATTGGAATGGTAAATGTTCACTTGAAGCTTAATAAAAATTAATTAAAAAAAAATTAATGCACTAGAAGAAAACAAAACTAGAACAAAAAATATGGGAGAAAGATAAGCAATATGCGTCCAATAAACTGCTTCTCTATAGAACTGGAATTCCTTAGTTCTAGAGATGCAATGGTTAAGCATTCAACTGTTAGAGGTTGTTAACTGAAATGTCAGCAATTCAAACCTGCCAGCAATTCCACAGAAGGAAAGACCTGGCAATCTACTCCCGTAAAGGCTGTTGCTGTTGTGTACAGTCTAGTTGATTCAGACTCATATTGACCCCACAGGACAGAATAGAACTTCCCCGCAGGATTTTCTAGGCTGAAATCTTAAAGGGAGTTGATTGACAGGTCTTTTTTCCCATAGAGCTGCTAATGGTTTCAAAATACCGACCTATAGGTGTGCGGTTGAGTGCTTAACCATTACACAGGCAGGGCTCCTCCCTGTAAAGATTACAGCCTAGGAAATCCTATGGGGCAGTTCTACTCTTTCCTATTGGATCACTATGAGTAGGAATAGACTCAGTGGCACACAACAAAAACAACGGGAGAATAGAAAGGACAAAAGAGAAACCATAATCAATGAAATAATTAAAGAGAATTTTCATGAGCTAAGGAAAGACTTTGAGTCTTCAGATCAAAGAGCTCATTGAAGGCTCAGAAAAACTAAACTAATGAAAAACAAACTAAATTAAATACATCCTTGAGAATTTCTGAACTTCAAGAATTTTTTGTTTGTTTTATTAAGTATGTCATATACATGGAAGAGAATCAAGCTTACCCACCAAAAAAAAAAAAAAAAAAAACTTTTTATATGCAAGACAAATTTATAGATTTTTTTTTTTAGAGAAAATTATAATTCTATACCCAGTCAAACTATCACTTATACATGAGGCCAAAACAAAATATTATCAAGTAAGTTAGAATTTAGAAGTATGCCACCCACATATCTTTCTGGAAAAAAAATCTCAAGGTGATATTATATCTATGTATATCTAATAGAAAATAGTTAATCAATAAAGCAAAATATGGCAAAACAGAAACAAAGTAACATAAGTATAAAAATAAGTTGATAAGAATAAAGCCAAATACAGTTGTGAACACTCCAAATATAAATGAGTTAATTTCCCTATTAAAAGATAGATGAAGTGCTATGCAGTGTTTGAAACAGATAATATAGAACTATATTTAATACGGAAAGGTTAATCTAATAAACTTTAAGTGAAAAAATAGTTTATAAATAAAATGTACAGTATAATCTCACTTGATTAAAATTGTGTGTGTGTATGTGCATCCACATGTACAGAGAGTGATTTCTCACAAAATATATTATTATTTTTACTTCTAGGAATAGAAATTTTTATATTTTTGCTTTTTACTTTACTTTCATTGCTTTATTTTTTTTTAATGAACATGTATTATTTTATGATAAAAACAAAAAATTGTATTTTAAAAGCAAGTATACTTTTTGAAAGGCTATTAAATTGAATCAAACAAAAAAATTCAATGATACACTAGTTGTAAGAGATAATGTAATGAAATTACCAAAGCTGTTAAAAGATAAAGGAATAGTCCAAACAGTTCTAGGTAAATTTAATTAAAAAATGTTGTTGTTATGTTGTTAGGTGCCTTCGAGTCAGTACCGACTCATAGTGACCACATGTACAGCAGAACAAAACACTGTCCAGTCCTGTGCCATCCTCACAATCATTATTATGCTTGAGCCCATCATTGCAGCCATTGTGCCAATCCATCTCATTGAGTCTTCCTCTTTTTCCCTGACCCTCTACCTTACCAAGCATGATGTCCTTGTCCAGGGACTGATCCTTCCTGATAACGTGTCCAAAGTATGTGAGATGTAGTCTCGCCATCCTTGCTTCCAAGGAGCATCCTGGCTGCACTTCTTCCAAGACAGATTTGTTTGTTCTTTTGGAGTCCATGGTATATTCAATATTCTTCACCAACACCATAATGCAAAGTCATCAGTTCATCTTCGGTCTTCCTTATTCACTGCCCAGCTTTCGCATGCATATAAGGTGATTAAAAACACCATGGCTTGGGTCAGAGATACCTTAGTCCTCTAAGTGACATGTTTGCTTTTTAACACTTTAAAGGGGTCTTTTGTAGCAGATTTGCCCAATGCAATACATTATTTGATTTCTTGACTGCTGCTTCCATGGGTGTTGATTGTGGACCCAAGTAAAATGAAATTCTTAAATAAAGAAAATAATAAATATTAATTGCAAGTAAGTAGAATATAATGGATAAAGCATTACACAACTGGCAAAAAAAAAAAAAAACAATTAACAAAAGAAAGAAAGGAATTAATATGAAAACAACAAATTAGAAACAAAAAAGAAATGCTTTTTAAACAAGCAACATGATAAATGAAAACCAAACATTTAGCAATTCTCTCCAAGTGGGGGGGGGGGTGTGGGGGGATTACTACTTAAGTTTAACCCACAAGAAGAGAAGCCCTGGCTGCCTTGGAAACAGTTGTGTCCCCTTGCCTAGAAAAGTGACTGGCACAATAAACCCTGTTGCCATCAAGTCGATTACTCATAGCAACCCTATATGAGAGAGTAGACTGCCCCATAGAGTTTCTAAGGAGCGCCTGGTAGATTCGAACTGCTGGCCTATTGGTTAGCAGCTGTAGCATTTAACCACTATGCCACAAGGGTTTCCTGGTACACAGTAAGGACTCCTTATTAGCCCAGGAATAAAAATAAATTTTGATTTGGAGATTTAAGAAGAAACAAAAAGCACGCAAATCAAGAAATTAACTTTGAAAGTCTGAATGAAATAAATTACCAAATTACAAATTACCAAAATCCACTCAGTAAGAGAAGGTAAACCTTTAAAAAAATAGAGATAGATAATATTTCTAAAGTTGTTAAAGAAGTACCTCTCAAAAATATGTCAGGCCCTGTTGGTTTTATGGGCAATTTCCATTAAAACACCAAGAAAAAAAATATCTGTTTAAGCTATTCCAGAACTTAGAAGAAAAAATAGAAAGCTTCCCAATTCATTTTAACACCAAAATATTACGCAATACTACAAAACAGAAAACTATACTCATGAATATGGATGCATAAATTATAAATACAATAATAGCAAATTGAATCCAGCAACATATTAAAAGAAGAATATGCAGTGACTGAGAATTTATTCCAGAAAGCGAGAATGGCTTAATGCTAGAAATTCAACTAATGCTTTGTATTACATCAATAGGTTAAAGAAGAAAAAATGTATTATATTAAATGATATTAATAAATGCCAAAAAAGCTTTGCTAAAATTCAACTTTAAATCCTAATAAAAATCAAGTGAAAGAAAAAAAAAATGGTTTAATCGTATTTAAAAAAAGGAATTAGAAATCAACAATAAACTTCACACCGAATCATGAAAAATTAGAAGTACCACATTAGAAAGAAGAAAATAAAAGATGTGTTCAACATGGTTCTCTTGTTAAGATAATAAAGAAAAAGTCTGCTGGTGGTGGCTATTGAAGTTAGGAAAATCTTTAACATCAGAATCAAGGAATACTATGGTCTATGTTTCATGGAGGAGATTCTTGTACAGGGTAACACAACTTACTCCTTCAAGGACAGAAAGGAGAGAAAAGGCAAGCAGGAAGATTACATTAAAGGGCTTTGTGAGTTCCATTCTAAGTGGACACCTAATCTCTGAACTCATCTTCAACTGCTAATATCTCAAATAAACCTTGCCTTGTGTTGGTCTCTCCTTCCAGTTTATCCCTCCTGGAAATTGATGTAGTCCAGATTTTAAGGCAGAAGCCCTGAGTTCAAATTTTGACTCTGGTACTCACTAGTGCTATGATCTTGGGCAAATCACTTAACACAGCCAAGCCTTCAGTGTCTGCAGGTATCAGATGGGAATATCAACTGTACATAACATTCATGGGCTGTTATAAACCACAAACTAAACAGGTGCCAAACCCAAACCAAATCCATTGCCATCGAGTCAATTCTGACTCATAGCAACTCTATAAGACAGGGTAGAACTGCCCCATATGGTTTCCAAGTAGCGCCTGGTGGATTCAAACTGCCAACCTTTTGGTTAGCAATTGTAGCTCTTAACCACTACGCCACCAAACCAGTGTCAGGATATAAGAAAACATGCAAAATAGAAAATTTCAGTCACCCAGAATTCCAGGCCCCAGAATACTGATTCTTTCCAGAAAAGCATCAGAATAAAAGATAAATTAAAATTTCTAGGAATTGGGTACAGCAGGGGGGACTATTCTACACAGGAGTTCAGGATACGAACAGCACAGAAGCACAGAAAATGAGAAAGGGAATAGTAAGGGAACCCCAAATGGATTACAGAGACTTTTCCAAATGGCAATCAATTAGAAACTCTGGGTATCCTATGGGTTAAACCCCAGGATTACCACTTTCAGAAAATCTACTGTAAAGATAGATGTTTCTCATCAATCCTTCTGGAGTTAATACTGCCATTTCTTTAAAATCAGACAGAATGCTCACGTTGGACAGTATGGGAGCTTGGGATTTTTTGGGTTAAACTAAGCATTCATAAAACCAAACCTGATGCTTTGCAGTTAGAATTAACTCTGACTCTGAGTGACCCTATCGGACAGAGCAGAACTGCCCCATTGGGCGTCCAAGGCTATAAATCTTTACGGAAGCAGACTGCCACAACTTTCTCTCATGGAGCGGCTAGTCGGTTCGAACAGCCAACTTTTTGGTTAGCAGCCAAGCGCTTTAACCACTGCACCACCAGGGCTCCTGCACTCATAGATGTGTATATATATATTATCTATATTTATATTTGCATTTAAAATATATGCATTTATGTGTATATATGTATATATTCATATTTATATATACTATTTTATAGTATATACATGTATGTGTATGTATATATGATATACATACACATACATATATACGTGTGTGTATATATATACCATATTCATATACATACACATACATATATACGTGTGTGTGTGTGTGTATATATATATACACCATATTCACCAATTCTATTAGGAAGCTCCTTCCATGTTTGGATCTCATCCTTCGTTCTGCCAGCTTTTCCTTACAGCCCTCCCCAAGCCTCAGTCTGACTCTAGCATTGCTTGTCTGTTTTCATCTGAAGTTAACCTCCTTCATAAGCAACACTGCACGTGGCTCTGTTGTCACTACCTCCACAAGCCAGACCTAATGACCCTTTTTTGGGTAGTCTGAGCCTGCAACAGCAAATGTCTGAGAGAAATAAGAGAAAAAAAGCAGAAATATTCCCTGTGAAGTGCTAATGGTATAGGAAATTATCAAAACGGTATGTGATAAAGTTTTCTTTGATGGCCAGGAAAGCAGGGACAAGAAATACAGGGGAGAAGATGAGAGCAGAAAAGTGACATCTACATATTAAAGAAAATAAGCAAGAAGTGAATGAGGCTATAATTCTACCCCGGGGGTTCTGGTGACAAACCACTCAGATTCTGACTTCATGGTGCATGCCACCGCCAGCACCCCTCAGTGGAATTATACCCTTGCGTTACAGAGTTGCTTGTCTGTTATTATGCTCAGAAGAGTTTAAAAAATATGCCCAGTGTTGTTGAAATGAGAAGTGGAGGCAGCCAGGCATAGCTTGCAATCAGTTCTCCCTGAATATGTTCCAGGGGAGCTTTGATGGGCTGAAGAGGCTGCCACATGGCCTGGTTGGTAGGCTATTTTCAAAGAAGTCCACCTTCCATTAGGTTTCTTCTATTCCTCACTGGGCCTCACAATCGTGATAGCCACTACTAAGCCATGGGGTACTAATGACCATCCTCATGGTAGTGGCTGCAATCCTAGAAACAAGTTAGCAGTCTTGGGATTCAAAGTTCTTGTGAAATGCCCATTACAAAATTGCCACGTGTTTTGAGAACTGCGCCATTTTGAATAGAGCAAAATAAGGTGGGTGGTGGAAGAGTTGTGGGGGAAGCAAAGAGATTAAGGCTAACACTCGTAGGAACTAAGTTTATGAGTCTTTTAGGAAGACTTTGTTTAAGGGCTTTTGGCATGGAAAGTTCAACCACCCTGAATGTTCTTTTGTACAGAATCACCTAGAAATGGGATCATTTTATCTAGAATCATAGTTCTCTTTTTCGTTTAACTTCAGTGAGCATTTATTTAAAGCAATAAATTACGGGACCCTGTAGATATTATCCAGTATAATATGTAAACATGGACAATTCTCATCAAATTACAACTTGAATGGGTACATTACTCATCTTTATATCTCTACTCTTCCCAAATTCTCAGCGAAGTGTTCAAAATATTTAAATGAGTTCTTTAAATGCATGAATGAATAGATGGCTGAATGCACAGACACATGGACAGATGTTTCAAACTGATAACCAAGATCTTCATTGAACATTGATGGCCCACCTCAAAATCAAGGTTTGAATGTCCATTTCCGTATCCTCACTTGTGACAAACATTTCTTACAGATCATGGCATTCGTTTCACTGAGTGGCTTGGAATCTTGAGAATAAAGTCTTCCAATAAGATAAGAGCACCTGAGATAAATTCTAGAATTGCTAACATCATAAACCAACATTTTTTGTCTCATACACCAGTCACATTACAATGATCCAATTTAGAAATAAGCTGGGTGATGATAACAGCTTCCTGTGACATAAGTTTTTAGTTATTCAATTATTACACAGAAGCTCTTCAATTAGTTTTGCACTCATTGGTAAAATTTTTAAAAATCTGCTCTAGGGGCCCATCTTCTGCCTATGAAATCAAGAGTCTGGTCTCTAGAGCCAAATACAGAACTTCGAAGCCCAACTATATACCCTTTATACATGCTTATTGTTGACCTGATTTCTATTTCATAGTTTAGTTTGCTATTTTAAACACAATGTTTTTTTGCATTATATTCCATGATTGTTTTTTATTGGAATGTAAGAAAGCTCTTGATTTTTGTGTAGCAATCACCTTTTTTTTTTTTTATCACCTTACTCTCTCATTTTGAAGGATTTGTAGGTGATTAAAATTTTATAAGTGAGTTATCATTTCACCTACAAATAAGTTTGAACCTTCACGTAACTGTAATTCTCTCTACCTCTTCTTATTTGAATTGTACTGCCTAAGACATTTAATACTGTGTTGAAAAGTAGGGATTTGTTACCAGCTGTGTGACCTTGAGTAAACTGCTTACCCATTTGTGTCTCAGTTTTCTTATCTGTAAAATTGGTAAAGGTTATAATACACTTAGTAGGGTTTCTGAACATCCTAAAGCCTTTTGACAATATAAATACCTAGTTATATAGTACTGTAATTTTCCAGATCAGAGTGCACGTCAGCAATTTCTAAATTGTGATATAATGCTCATAACCATCATTTTAGTGGATATATAATATACAACTGAATTGAGTTTCCATTTTTATTTATCACTTGCCTGTTTCTTGAAAGTGCTTGAGATGTTCAGAGAATGTAATATACGTGGCATTCAAAATATGAATTCTATAATGCTAATGATCCTGCCTAACTGCTCTTTCAACTGGCTTACTTGAAAAATATTTCGAGAATAGATTTTAATTGGTCCTAGATTTTAGATTAAAATGGCCACTTTTGGAGAAAGTACCATAATTATTTTCTCTTATCGTGCATGGCAATAACCAACCCCAACACTGGCATATTCCAAAGCAATTTTGATAATCAGCAAAATAGACGAAAATGAATTTTGGATGCAGAAGGGACTTTTCATGACATATCTGTAGTCTAATCATTTTATTTTACAGGTAGGGAAACTGAAACACAGAACAGTTCCATGAAGATCTGTGATATTTTTGATGAAGCTATTAAATATTTGATGACAATAGCGATTTTTGTTGGAGCATGACACATCATTAATTTTTTAATTCAACAAATGTTTATTGAGCATTCACTATGTGAAAGGGTTGTGTATACGGCGGTGAGCAAATGATTCAACGAACAAAAACAATATTCAAATGTCAGAAACAAACAGCTCCATCTATAACCCAAGTCATCTGGAGGATGACATTGACACAAGAAAAAGATAATCAGAAATTAAAGTAGGTGAGACTTTGACATATAAACCGTCAGCAGTAACCTTGCCTAAATGTACCTTGCCTATATTTAGTAAACTTGCCAAACCTATACCCTAGTCCAAACTAATCATATTTATCCTAGATGACTGCATCAGCCTCCTACGTGGTCCCCCTGCCTCCACACAGCAGTCAGAATGATCTTTACCATGATCCTATTCAGATCATCCATGCTTCCAGACACTTCTAGAAGCAAAGATGGTGAGATCTTGGCTCGTATGCTTTGGACACTTTATTAAAAAACACAATCCCTAGACATCATGTTTAGTAAACTAGAGGGTCAGTGAAAATGAAGGAAACCTTTAATGACATGGATTGACACAATAGCCGCAGCAATGGACTAAAACATACCAACAATAGTGTATGTAGATGGCACAGGACCGGGCAACATTTCATTCTGTTATATATGGGGTTGCCATGAGTCTGAGTTGACTGGATGGCAACTTAACAACAACAACAATCAGATCATACCACTACCCTACTTAAAACTACCCAATGACTCCTCATACAGCCTGAGGTATCTATGGCTGCATAATAACAACTCCGGACCTTAGTGGTTAAAACAACGATCAGTCATTGTTTCTCATACACCTACGGGTCAGCTTGGCAGTTCTGCCTATCTGGTCTATGCTTAGCTGATCTTAGCTTGACTCTCCTATGCCTGCAGCTAGCCAGCAGGCCAGCTGGGGGCTTGTGATCTAGGATAGCTTCGCTCACATATCAAATAGTTGGTTGGCTGTAGCTGGGGTGACAGAGGTGAGTGGACCTCATGTCTGTCATCATCCAGCCGATCACTTCAGGCTTATCCTCATTATAGTGTCTGGAGTCCTCAAGAGAGTGAGTAGAAGTGTATAAGGTCCCTTGGGGTTTAGGTTTCGAATTAACCAAAAAAAAAGAATACCCTTTGCCATGGAGTCAATTCTGACTCACAGCAACACTACACGACAGAGTAGAGCTGCCCCATAGAGTCTCTAAGGAGAACCTGGTGGATTTGAAATGCTTACCTTTTGGTTAGCAGCCGTAGCACATAACTACTACACCACCAGGGTTTCCAAGGTTTGGAACTAGCATGCCATTATTTCCACCACATTCTATTAGCCAAGCAAGCCACAGGGGCAGCCCGGAATAAACGGGTAGCAAGATAGGTTTGACCTCTTGATGGGAATAGATGTAAATTTATGCTGTGAAGGGCATAAATACAGAGAAGTTGGAAAATCTGGGGATGTTTTTGTATTCACTTTACCACATATACACTAAGAATAAGTTTTAGATCTTTACTAAAAATTAAGAGGCCTTCTAAGGCTCTACTCTGGCTGCTGCCTACCTCCTTCTGTACTCTTTTTCTCTTGTTCCCTATGACCCGGCCACATTTGCCTTCTACTTGCATATTTAACATGCAGAGCTTGTTCCTGTCGCAGAGTCCTTGTACCTGTTCTTCTATTTAGAACACTTTATCTCCACAATTAGGGGCTCTAGTGGCTCAGTGGTTAAAGTGCTCAGCTACTAACCAAAACGGTCGGTGGTTTGAACCCACTAGCCACTCCACAGGAAGTTTACAGCCTTGGAAACCCTGTGGGGCAGATCTGCTCTGTCCTATAGAGTTGCTATCAGTTGGAATCAACTGTATGACAGAGGGTTTGATCCTCTGATTTTATCCCCATGATTGCCACATGGCTGTCTTCCCATAATTTGACTATCAACTCGAAAGTAACAACCTCAAAAAGGCTTTCATTGGCCACACCAGCTAAATCACCATCATCAGTCTTTATCACCTTACCTTATTTTATCCTCATCACAGTGCTTATCTGTATGTAACTTACTCATTTGTTTGCTGTCTGTCACCTTCAATGCCTTGTTTACCGTTGTTTCCTCCAATGTCAAAAAAAAATCTCTGGCATATA